>NW_026622786.1:33465687-34201937 GCF_023065955.2 Ursus arctos | reverse complement strand
CAGAGAAGGATTCTCCGGCAAGGTGACTCGGACTGAAACCTGAGCCATATGCAGAGCTGACGGAGTATTCCAGGTAGAGGCCACAGCCAGAGCAAAGGCCCTGCAGCTGGAACAACATGGGTGTGATGTGGGGAAGAGAAAGGTCATTGCGGCTGGAGCAGAGTCAACAAGGGAGAGCGTGTATGGGAGTGGGTGGGACGGGTAGGCCGGGGTAGATTTAGTAAGGTTTTGTAGACAGGGAGATGTTTCAGCTTTACTCCCAGTGCAAATTAGAGAGTTTTAGGAGTGGAATGATGTGATCTGATTTATGTTTTTAAAAGATCATCAGTGTCACTCATCCGTCTGATGTGGGTTTTTTGTTTGTTTGTTTGTTTTGTTTTGTTTTATGGTTTCTTTTTGGTAAGATGGTTTCAGGGCACATTGACCATGCCGGCCACGGCATGAGGTCAGGCCGCTGAGCTGCACAGGGAGCAGTGTGGGCCTGGAAGAGGACACAACAGCCAAGCACGAACGGCAGAAGGCATGGAAGTAGGAGGGGGACAAGGAAGCAGAGCTTCTGTTTAAGGACCTACAACACTGAGGGGAATGGAGCATAGGGCGCGAGGGTGGGAGGAATGGGACCGCAGGGAAGACGGGGACCAGGTCACACAAGAGCCTGGTTGATCAAGCCAAGGAGATTGGACTGAGTCCTAAGGGCAATGAGTTTCTGATGACACAGTCAGATTTCTGCGTTAGCTGCTGCGTGGATGGTGCTTAAAGCGGGCAGGAGCGGCAGCAGAAGGACGGGCGAGGAGTGTGGCCGTGGCTGGGGAAGAGACAGTGGGGACTTAGAGCGGGGCAGGGACAGTGGGAATGGAGAAACTTACCTGGGTTTGAGGACGGCTGAGGTTATGAGCAATAGGGCTTGTTATGCTGACACAGATGCGGATACAGATGAACTGTTCACGTCGGGGAGCGAAGTGTGGAGTCCGGAAGCAGGCAGGGGAACTGGGTGATGGAGCCCAGAGGACGCCGCGGACCGGGGGTGAGGAGGGGCTTCCCAGGCGCAAAGTGAAGCAATCTCTTTTGGTCTGTCAGGCTGCAACCAGTGTTACTGGACACTGAGCCTGAGCGGGGAGATGCATTAAGAAAGGAGGGGCCCTTTTTTGTAGGGGATGACAATGAGCAAGGTCTTCCCAACATTCGTGCCTGGTGTGCAAGGACATACAGTCAGATCTACCAGCCCCTGGCACTGGCCAGCTGCTAAATCCAGTGCTCGTCCAAGAATCTTCCTTAGAGTCTTCATCTAGAATCAGCACAGAAAACTGAGGTCTCACTTCTGTTGTCTTCCGAACTTCAGGGCAGCTGTCACCGAGCCCCGGCCTGTGCCACGGTCTAGAGACAAAGAGGAGCCCAAAGCGGGAGAGAACAACCTCTCACAAAAATCAGGGCTTGGTGTATAATCTGCTCACCCCCTCCCTCCCTCCGTCTCCTGCCCCCCACCAGCCTCTTGTCGCTCTTCTTCTTAATAGTTTTTGAAAAGTTAACAGAGTGAATAAAACAAGGTTTAGGCACACATTATAAAGAAAGCATATAAATATATATCTTGCAGCTTCAGCAACTTGGGTTCGTATCAATTTTCTTCAAGTCAGGGAAACTGAAAAAGACCAAACGCAAAACAGAGGCGTTTTCCAGGGCAGTCTTCAGCCGTGTTTTGAGAAATGCATCTCTCACTCAGGAGTTAAGAGCCACGACTGCTAATTTAGTGTAATATTAATGAACCCACGCGGGGGGAGCTTTTTGGCATTTCTTGCTGATGGCCTCTATCTTTTTCGATGCCTGGCCAGCAAACGTAGGAACTTCTTTAGACAAGACTTTTTTCTTAGCCTCTGTATAAGTTACGAGCTCTCGGTCCAGGGTAGGGTTAAATAAACCTTTCCAGCTCTGTCAGCACCCAGTAGCTGTATGGTGTCTTGGGTAGTGTTACTTCGCCTTCCTGAGCCTGTTTCCTTGTCTGTAAAATGGGGATTATCATGGTGTCTAGCCTGTAAGGCAGTATTTAATGGTGAAGAGTGTAGCTTCTGGAGCCAGACTGTCTGGCTTTCTACCTTAACGCTGCCACTGCTCTGTGGCCTTAGGGAAGCTATGTTATCTCCCAAGCCTCAGTTTCCTAATCTGTAAAGTGGGGATAACAATGGTACCTTCCTCACTGGGTTGTTATGGGGGTTGTAAAGCATTTATAATCCACTTTTATGGAGGGGCCCGCCCAAGAAGTGGGCCCCCAGGGAAGCACTACACACTTCGCAAGTCCGATTTTAGTATTTGCTAAATAAATAAAAAGGCACTTTTAGAAGCTAGAGTGAGCAAATGTATGTGAAGCCAAGTGGCTAGGACGCAGTAAGTGATTGAGATTTGCAGCCCTGGCGCTGCACTCCTGCCCCCCCCCCCCCCACCGGCCTGTCTCAGGAAGGGGCATATGGTCAAGGCCAGGTGTATAGTTAAGGTGACAGCTTCATCAGCTGGAGGAAATACGTGTCACTCTCTGCCCTTCAAGGTTTATATTCTTCCTTTGCAAGTGGAAGCTGGTACTGATTTCAGAGGCTTGTGAGAGGAGATGTGATTTTCCTTATTTACTAACATTTACTTGGACTGGTGTCTGGGACACCCAAAATATGTTATGAATCAGGCAGAGGATAACAAGATCTGCAGTACTGTACAGATTACTCACTAATTTGACATTTGGGGATTTTCACGAAATGTTAGGGAACATTTGACAAGATGCAAATTGCTATATCCATAAAGTACGTTTGACTCCGAGGATGGGTGGCACTCTCCCCTGATGTGGTTACATTCGTTCCTAGCACCAGCTGTTGCATCCTGACAAGGTGGCTTGTTTTCTTTTTCCCTCCTGAAGAAGCAAGTTTTGGAATTTGCTCCGAAAACACAGTAACTAAGATTCATTGAGCACCTACTATGTGTCAGGTGTCTTGACATCTTTTGCCACATTTAATCTTCATGGTAATCCTATACAGGATATATCATGAGTATCTGTACTTTTCAGTAAGGAGAATGGAGTTCAGAGAGGGTAAGCCACTTGCTTAAGGCCACACAGCTCCGAAGTTCCTAAGCTAGAAGGTAAGCGAGGGGCTACCCATCCCTAGAGTCTGGATTCCAGCAGGCTCTCCCAGCACCGGAGCACCATCAGATTCTGACCTGGTTCTCCTATGAGAAGGGGAGGCAAACTTCTTGCCAAGTCCTTAGTGTTAAACGAGTGGGCAGCACCCTCAGCCATGAAACTTTGTTCTATACCATTTTCTAAGGAGGCCTGAATGGGTTGGTAATCTGGAGCTTTGAAGAGCTTTCTCTTATCATGATATTGTTTTCAGAGTACAACAAGGAAGACTGTGTTAAAGGAATGAGATCTGCGCTCCCAGTCCCCCATCCCCGAGGCACGGTTATCGCCCTCACATTATTTTTGGCACCGTACCATACTACTGAGACTTACCATCCCCTGTCAGGCAGATTTTCTCCCTGCTTCCTATTGGCTCTGGGAGAACAAAGCAGCCATGTGTGTGGGATCCGGGTGTGAGCTATATAAAATGCCCAGGATATAGGAATAGAACCCTTGGGGAAAACTTGACTTCTGGGGGATCATTCTTGGGAAAACCCAGTTGTACGGAGGGGCTCTTACAAGAGGAGTGTCCCAGAGAGGCGCCACATCTATCGAAAGAGCAAATAAATGCCTCCTGGCCCCAAAGGCCTCTCCAAAGCTACTCTCTTCAGTTACCATTTTAAATGAGAGACAAAAATATATTTACTAGGAGGTAAGAAACTTCTAGAATTTGCCGTATCTTTGCTTAGAACTGTTCTTCACTATCTCTGTAAGTAGGCTGGGCCTGCCCACATCAACAGTAGGTTTCTCAAGACCGAGATTGTATGTTCTACCTTGTTCTTTCCAAACTGCCGTGTAGTGTGTATGTGGTATGTGCGTAATAAATGCTTGTTGAAATGACAATGATCCTTGGAACAAAATCCATCCTGCGAATTTTAATACTTTAGTACTTAACACTTTAAGTACTGGTAGCGACTAAGTTCTTTTTTTCTCTACTTGAGTCCGTTTAGAACACGTTTTTAAACAAGATGCTGTAAAAAACAGCAATATGTGTGGATACATTTCAAATATCTGGAGCAAAAGGCTGAAACAGAGTTTCCCTACGTTTTTGACTCTGAAGATCCTTTTTTAGTCTTCACAAACCTTCATCGACCCCTCTCTATGAACATAGTTGTTCTTTTAATATTTATTAATTGAGAAAAAAAACACACTGGCAAAATGCTTTTATGGTAAAAATTAAAAATTCACTTCCACGACATCTATAAACTGTAAAGAGAAGAGTCATACTCTTTGTGGCCCAGTGTTTCACCTGCTTCCTGGCAGTGCTTGGTGTTGGCAGAGATGAAGGCAGCACCCCCACCCCCGTGAGCTGAGAGGTGTGGGGGCGGGGGCTAGCTTGGCGATCGGTGGGCCAAGGATTTGGAGGTATTTGGCCTCCGTGGGTTTGTCTTCCTCCACTTCCTTTTCTATACAGTTGAAAGCTACAGCGACGTTAGCAGTTGCAACTCAATTAGGAGTGCTGATTCCAAATGCAAACGGGTGCATGGATGGTTTAGTCTTCTGGGACTTAATTACTCTAGAAGGGGTCCAAGTAATACTGGCCCCACTTAAAGCCTCATTGTACACTGTCCAAATGGTCTTCTAAATGTCACCGTTAGAGGCAAGGAGACAGCACGGACTCGTGAATGGACCACCTCCCTGCTCATCTGGAGGCCTTGGTTGTAAGCCTGAGTCTGTTTCTGATTGGCTGGTCCAGCCCATGCAGCTCTCCGGAGCACTCCAAACTCATCTGTAAAATGGGGAGATGGAATGAGGTGACCTCCGAAGGGCCTCCCACGTTTTGTCTTGTACAGATTCCCCAGTCATGGCATCGAAGCACCCAAGGCGTCTTGCCAAGTACCGGGTGCCACCCGGCTTCTCCTCCTGCCAAGCCCACTCCCTGCACAGCCTAGCTCCTGGAGGGCTATGCTCCAAATATTGCTCTGCGTCTCTCTAGAGGGGCGGCTTTCATTTTTGATGTCCTATTATTAACCTTTTTCCAAGCTCTGTTTTCCAAGTTTAGGTCGGCTCATCAGAGTTGAACATGGACTGTTTGGATTTTTGCCCAAGCTGTTCTCCGAGCCTGATAGCACATTCATTACTCCCTACCCATGGTTTCTGCTAAATGACCTCGTTAGTGCTCTAATTACATGTTGCTCTTCGGCAAGCTGGGGGTGGGGGTGGATGAGTTAACGAAGGCTGAGGACTGAGATGGAGTATGTTGTAAACACACTGAATGCCGCCTGCCTTCCCCTGGCCTGATTACCCATGGGGAGCTGGAAGGGAAGCTTTATGCTTTCTTCTCCCCTTCTTTTGTCATTACGCATTAAAGATAATCATAACGCATACCAAATGTGCCGGTGGTAGTTGCGCATGCCTGGATTTGGAAGCTGGATGGTAATATTTTTACAACTCAGTGTATGTGGGACCAGAGGATAAAAAGCAAGCCAACAAACAAAAAGCAAAAATGAAACAAAACAAAACAAAAGCTGGGGGGTGGGGTAAGAAATGACAACAAATGTGGTTTGAGCACCTATCTTGTGCCCGTGTAGGTTTTTGTTCATCCCGCCAACAACCTTATAGGTTGGTTATTGTGCTTGGTTTACTGATGAAGTAGATTCTGGGAGCACCGAGCTCCAAGGGCACCGGGCAAGTATACGGCAGGGTTAGGCACTGGATACAGCTACGTCTGACTCCAAATCCCACTACCCCATGCCACCTCTTCATCAATTCATTCGTTTACTCCATTCATTTATTCAACGATCTACTGTGACTTCTGTGAAAAGTAGAATCACATAATTTAAGAGTTTCTGTATTACTATTTTGAACTTAATTCCCCAGTTCCCTCAGATGAATCTCAACTTCGTGGTGTCTTCTCTAATAATTTTCTCTGTGCTCTCAGGATTCTTCTGCCTTGGGGGCAGATCGCAGATCTGAGAGTCAGGACCCTGGCAGGTCTATTTAAAGGTTTTCCTGAGCAAACTTGGATTTTTCAGTTAAGGAAACTGAGGCTCAATAGCTTGTTGAAGCGGCAAACTTCTCATTCCAGTACATTCCAGGGATGCCAAGAGTATAGTTGAATTTACTTGGTGAAATAAATTTCATCCTTGGGACGCCCGGGTGGCTCAGTTGGTTAAGCGTCTGCCTCTGGCTCAGGTCATGATCTCAGGGTCCTGGGATCCAGTGCCCCCGCATTCCCGCATTGGGCTCCTTGCTCAGCGGGGAGCCTGCTTCTCCCTCCCTCTCTGCCCTCCCCCACCCCCGCTACAAGCACCTGCGCGCGCTCTCCTTAACAAATACATAAAATCTTTCAAAAAAATTTCATCCTTGAGGAAGGACGGTTGCGTGCCATAGCTGACGTGAAGATTTTCAAATGCGTTCTGAGACGTGTGTTTGCAGGACGGTCGGTGCTGTACCCGCTGCACCCAGAAGCTGATTAGCCAGCGACTTTTACTGAAGTTTGTTCACTACAAGATTACGCAGGCCACGTTTCAGTGAAAGAGAACTCATCTTTCACAGCGGATCTCTGAAATATGTAGGGTTTTCTGTGAGGCTTCCCTTCCTTTCGGGCGGGGGGTGTAAGGTAAACGAGCGCAGTCAAATACTTTCACTCATCTCTGCGGAATTCTCTCTGCCACATTTTTTTAAAAAGTGGCAAATGCAATATGTTGAGTGTTGAGAGATGTCCCCACTTAGGACAAAATAAATGATGTGATAGTAACAGGATGCAACTTTAGCCAAGTGATGAACTTTCTTAAAACCAGGGGTCTTCCCCACCTGATTACTAATTAGTATTTCAACATAGAACTTGGAATTTTGCAAACCAAGCATTTAAAAATGTGTGCATTGGTTGTTTGACAGACTGTCGAGATACTCATGCAGGCTTAATGTATTAGTTTATTCTATAGTAATCAAGTTGTTATTATAACGACAAGAAAACTGGAAAAACAACCTTCACAGTCAAATCAACCATAGGAAAGAGACTGAAAAAAACCCCACAGCTTTGAGCTGTTCCCTGAATCTATAGTATGTTTGCTGAATTGGGGGTGTGAAGCAGCAGGAAACCATTACTGCATGTGATCACAGTTTTAATGATTCCACTAGAACATAATAAACTTATAATATGTATGCCTTGAAATAAATTATAGATCCCACAGTAAAAGGCAACTCCTTATTCCACATTTATCAATTTGGGAGAACTGCTCCCTTCTTCTGCAAATAAGTCATTAAGCAGCATGTTTCACTACAGAATAACTTTTGGAAGAATTATTCAAACCTTCTAAAGTAATTCACTTGTATTCCTCTTCTATTTTTAATAACCAAAAACATACACAGGAGAAGCACACACACCTCTAAAATTTTTGAATGACTGGACAAAGCAGTGTTAAACATTCAACAGCACTAATTACTAGCTGAGCAGTATAAAAACCTCTGAATAAATGTCAGCCTAGGAGATAAGCTCTTATCTTAATCTAATGACTCCACAGACTTAATTTGTCAGGCCAGCCTAGTTGATGAAAAACAGGTTTCTATTCTCCAGTGTTAGCAGGAACATCTTTCCAAATCTTTGAAGTTGGATAGTAATACCATCAGTGTCATCCTGTAAAAGTCTTGTGACGAAGCCAATTTAATTCCTATTGTCCTATTACACTAATTAAGGTTGTTCCACTCCTGTCGGACAAATATCTGAAAGTAAAGCCATGTATTTTTAGATTTTCTACGTTTTGAACTAATCACCCTCCACTCCCAATGTTTTGTGCTTTTTTTTCATAGTGCTAGGACATCAGGGACCGTCTGTCTTCATATGGGGAAGCTGAGATCTCCAGAGAAATCCATTCGTTGAGAGGCAACATTGTAGCAGAGTAGTTAAGAGTGGGGGTTCTGAGGCAGATAGACCTGGGGACACCTGCTCTGTCACTTACAAGCTGTGGGAGCTTGGGTAAATTTCTTAAACTTTCTTGGCCTCAGTTTAATCATCTGTAAAATGGAGGGTAATTACGGATGGCAGGAGGGTAAAATAAAATAATGCGTGCTGACTACTGACCGTGCCTGATCCTTATTCGTAGTGCAGTTCTGCTTTCATTCATTCACTGACTTGTTCGTTTGTTCATTCATTCATGCATGCATGCATTCATTCGTTCATTCATTCATGCATGCATGCATTCAATCAACAAATATATATCGAGTCCTAAGAAGTCTATAACGCATACTAGGTGCTACAGGACATATGAAGACCCAAAAGGCCCCTTTTGCCTCTGTAGGAGTTTGTATGAACTTCCTGCTCGAGGAAGCTCAAGCCTGACACAGTCAGCTGATCTCATTACATCTGGGAAGGAAATGCCACACAGACGTATGGTGACTTTTCACTTCAACTCCGTGGTGAACGTTGTTGCTGGCTTTCCAGTAAAATGGGGATGTCAGTTTCCACCTCAGAGGCCTTGTGTGCAGATGACATGAGATTATGTATAGTGGACAGTCAAATGTTGGTGGCCTCTCAGTTCCTTTCTTTCTTGTCTCCGTGATCCAGAATCACACGCATGGTACCAACAAATCTAGCCAGCTCTCTTCCATCTTGTCTCATCTCTGTCTCCTCAGTCAGTGTGATGCCCTTCCCAGCAGCCCTCACTTCCTCTGCTCACTCCCCTCTTCACTACTGGCACTGCACCATATTGATTCTTCATGTTACTGAATGTTCCTTGGAGATATTTGTTGATATTTATTGTTCTTTGATTCCTCACCTTAATAGTGATGACACGATTTCTTTCAAACTTCTTGAAATTCATGCATATACTTAAAAAGTATGTACTGAGAGTCTTTTAGGTACCAGGCACCCCACGAGGTATAGGGGGGTAAATGCTGTGACAGAGGGTTCTACAGTGCAGCGGGAGCAGGGGGGGGGGGCGGTGGGGGAGACATTCAGTTCGGACTGGGAACTCACTGGGGAAGGTTTTCCGGAGAAGATGACTCTTGGGTTTAGCTCTGAAAACCGAGCAAGGGTCAGCCAGGTAAAAGCGCAGGGAAAGGAAATTCCAGGTGGAGGAATCAGCATGCGCAGCTGAAGAAAGTAGTTCCGTAGAAGAGTAAAGAGCTCAAGGGAAGGTGGTGGGAGACGAGGAGGAAATGAAGTATCGCGAAGGTCTCATGTGTCGAGGGGTTAGAATTTCACCCCGAAAGTGACTGGAACCGTTGATGAATCCATGCCGAGGAAGCGGGTTCGTGTCAATGTTCTGGTTCTCCTCACCACTTCTGTGGGCTCTGTGTCCATCCTCTCCCTTGCACCTCTCGGGGTCGTCGCGCAGCCCCGCAGCCTGCTCTCAGCGTCCCCTTTCACCTGCTCTCCTGTCCGCTCCTATGACGCACAGCTCTTTGCTTCCTCTGCTCTAAAGCTTTTCGCTCTCTTCTACCTGGACCCTGGACAGCCTTGTTCTCTTGTCACACGCAGAACTGCTCAGCCTTGAAGCCTCCAGCCGTGACATCCCGTTCCTTTTGGCCATCACCCTTCTACCTTGTCCCCTTCCTCGCTCCCTCAAAGCCTCGGTGAGACGGCCATTACTTGACACTACCTACCCTCCCGGTCCTAAGCCCTTTCCTGGGCTTTACTTCCCTGCTACTCGTAAGAATCCCATGGGAGTTTCTCTTACCCGGCTTGCTAAGCCCCTTCTACTCCCAACCTTCAACTTCGTCCACTCCTTCCACTGGCTGGAGAAAATAGACCAACCTTGGCTAATAATTCCACTTATGGCTTCCCCTGTCAGGTTTTCAGCTGAGCCCTTAGCACTGGCCTTCTCTTCGCGTCCGCTAGACTCACTTTTCCATTCCTTCCTGACACACTGGGGCCATGCTTGGTTGTAGAAGACAGGTTCGGTGGGCGTGCCTAATGTGCCCTCGGAGCTGTCCTTTCGATGGCTGTGTTTTTCAGCGTGTACCCCACCCTCACCCGGACACAGGTGTTTGGAAAAGGGTGAACACCTGTTATCGATCCTACTGGGCAATCTGTTGACCATTGCCAATCAGATTCTCTTTTGACAGTTTGTTCCTGTGTCATTTAAATAGATTGCCTTTTACTTGGGCTTCCTTCAGTGGATTTTTATTACTTTTGAACCAAAAGCTTTTACAAGATGGCTGTAGCTCCTAGGGTGTCAACCCTTTCCCGCCCTCCTCCCTCCCTGTAGTGCATTTTAGTAAGAAAATAGAGGCTCTGTCACCAGAAGTCCAACTGTTTTCAACTGTATTTCACACTGGTTTTGCCTTGTCTCAGAGTGACTCATACCTGGTTCCTTTTTAAAAATATAATAGCAGATTTATCTACATTTATGAACACATATTTCTGCTACTTTATATTATGTTTTCTATTTACTATGCTTTTTAATCTTTTTCTGTTTTCCTTCTTTCTTCTTGTGTGGGTTGGCTGAAATTTCTTTATTCCTTTTTTCTTCTACTGCTTTGGAACTTACACTTACCGTTTCTATTCTTTTAGTGAATTTTCCTAGACTATAACGTCTATATTCAAATGTGCATTTTTTCCCCATGCAAGCTTAAAGTTAAACAGTGTCTCTATTATTCTCCTCCCAGAAGCTTTAACTTTTATCTGAATAGTTTCTATGGATCCTATATTAGAATTATCTAGTATTGGAGCTATACTGTACTTATAAACACAGGAATTATTGGTATTACTATTTATAATCAATACTTATTTAGATTTACTAACATGTCTTATAAATTTTTCACACATTTGCTTCTTCCTTCATGGTTAATTTTTTTCCCTTACCAAATACAGCTTTTAGTAATTACTTTTTTTTTTTTAAGAAAGATCTTGTGGTTAATAATTTTTTGAATCCCTCCTTTCGAATGTTAGTTTGCATAGAATTCCAGACTCATACTAGTTTCCCTTGCTGCTTTGAAAATCGTGCCAGGGGTGTTTTATAATCATTGTTGCTGATGACAAGTCTGCTGTCAATATGATTGTCATTCTTTTATAGGTTGTCTCTCTTTTTAAAGTTTTCTTTATTTTGATATTATGCACTTTTGGTGTTACGCACTATGATATATCTAGGTGGGGATTTTTAAAACTTTGGTGGACTTGATGGCACTTGATGGACTCGGTCAGTCTCAGAACTCATGACTCTCTTCACTTCTGGAAAATCCCTGTTACTATCTTTCTGTACTCTCCCCTCTCTGCCACTCCCACCCCTACATTCTGTCTAGTCTGTATTATGAAACTACTATTACGAGACACATGTCGGAGCATTTTCATCATTTCTCTGTGCTTTATGTCTCTCAAATTCCCCCCCACCCCCTGCAAATTTTTATCTTTTTGGATAGCGTTTTTGGTGATTACTTCAGTGTTCTACCAGTTCACCTGTGTCTAAACTTTTTAACCTATACATTTTTTTATTTCATAAATATTTTTAATTTTCATGATTTTTAAATTTTATTACTTCCTGGTCTGCTTTCATGGATGTAATTCCTTCTTTTATCTTTTCAAAGATGTATAGTACTGCTCATTTTTAGGTCCTTCTTATGTTGCTCAAATATCTCTATTTCTTTAGGTTTAACTTCTCCAGTTTTCTGCTTTATTGGCTCTCTCTCCTTGATATGGATTTTAAACAATATACTTTTTAATTCTCTTTATTGACTCATTTTTAGAAAATTTTCTTAGGTCCTGATGTCCTCCTTATGGGGGTGGCTCATGGCCACCTCTGCCCCAGCCCTATAGTTTGCTTCTGACCAAAGCTTACATTTGTGACTTGGTTGGGTCTATCACCCTGAAGAAATGGTGCAATTCTAGGTCCTTCCCCGGACGCAGTGTAGGGTACGATCCTAGTTCTAGGACAAGAACTCAGTGTTTACTCCTGTTTATGGGCAGGAGGCTTCTTTTTTTGCTGTAGTCTTGGGCTGATGGGCGGAGATATTTTGTCAGCTATTAATGACTGTAAAGCACTATCCTGACTTCTAGCTTCATCTGGGTGACTTGTGCCCATGTCGTACCTTGGATATCTAGCTTAAGTTTTCATCTAACACTCTGGTTTCCCGTCTGCTTCTCTTGTTTTCAGTATCTCTTTTTCGGGAGGCCTCTCTGATTTGTTTTGTTTTGTTTTGTTTGTTTATGGAATAGGTTTCTTGTTTTTGAGTATGACTGATTTTTAAAGAATTATTTTACTTTTTAACTCAAAATGTATGAAAGAGCTTAATACAGGCTTTAAAAAAAAAAATATATATACACTTTCTTCCTTAAAATTTACATTCACCATGCTTATAAATTACCTTTTACTTCCTTATTTACAAT
Source organism: Ursus arctos (assembly GCF_023065955.2). NCBI lineage: Eukaryota > Metazoa > Chordata > Mammalia > Carnivora > Ursidae > Ursus > Ursus arctos. The sequence continues at coordinate 34,189,521 of NW_026622786.1, read as the reverse complement.
GCCTTCACATTTTTATGTTCATATTTTATTCTGTAATATAGCTGTTTTATTATTAATTTTTTATTTTATAAAAGCAATAGACATATATTATTTTAAAAGTTATGTAGTACCGAAAAGCTTCTAATGAACCGGAATAGTTTTACTTCTCATTCTGAATACTATGCCCAAGAGACAACAACTCTCAATTCTTCTAGCTCTTTCCCCTGATATTGAACTTCATATTTCTAATAATAGCCAATACTGCTTACCAAGTAACAGTCACTATTCCAAGTGCTATTAACTCATTTAATCTAAATAATATGCTTATTTCTTGACTGATAAATTTTAGAAATATTTTACTGTATTTTTGCCATGGTAGAGAAAAACTTAACTCTATGCCTCTTTTTCCTTCCACATACTTGTTTAAATAAAATAATTTCAGGTTCTTTATTATTCACATGCAACTATTGTTCAATGATGAGCCAAGTAGTGCATTACAACTGTGTTTCCTTCTTTTTCCCGCCAAATAAAATAATTTCAGGTTCTTTATTATTCACATGCAGCTATTGTTCAATGATGAGCCAAGTAGTGCATTACAACCGTGTTTCCTTCTTTTTCCCGCCCTGTGTTTCTCTTGGAAATGAAAATAGCTTCATTTTTCCTATGTCTCTTTCTATAGTCTTGTGATTAATTTTCCAAAGGTTCCAATATCTCTACTGTAAATAAAAAATGTTGTGTATGGACTCAGGTAAAGCAGCTCTAAGTTTTCTAAACAACTTCTCTCCAAAACTTCCCTCTCTTGCTCCAGTATGGAACTTTCTCTTCTGGCAAAGGTGTCATTAAATGTTTTTGTCTCTCTTTTGGTCTGTTTTCTTGATTTTATGTCTTTTTTCCCCCCTTTTTGGGGTTAATTCTTTGTCTGTTTGTTTGTTGAGGTACGTGTTCTGATAACTTTCTAAAGCATTATAATGTTTTAGATTCTGCATGTCTAAGATGTCTTTATTCTTCCTCCACATGGCTGACAGACTGGGAATAGAATTCTAGATTGAAAGTCATTGTCACTTAAGGTTTTTAGACATTGCTCCATTCTTCCAAAATCCAGTATTGCTATTGATGAGTCTGATGTCAGTTGGGTTACTTTCTTTATAAGGAGCCTAATTTTCTCCATCTAGAAACTTTTGTGACTTCCTCCTTAATCCTACACCCCACTATATCCCAGGTTTTCTGAACATTCAGAGTAATGTACTTTTGTGTGAATTTTTCTGTGTGGGAAGGGTGGTTGATAATGTTTGTATTGACGGTGTTGTTGCTGTTTTAATTTCTGGGGCTGAGTTCAAATTGCAAGTTGGTTGTTTAATCCTCGGTGATTACCATGGTGTCCAATTTTTAAAAATTTTTTGGATTTGTTTTATGGCCTAGCATATGTATTATCTTGGTGAATATACGATTGCACGTGAAAAGAAGTGGTTGGTTGATGCATTGTATAAGTATCAGTTAGGTCACATTGATAGTATTATTCAGACCCTCTATGTATATAGTGATTTTTTTTTTTTTTTTAGTTCTATGAATTGTTGAGAAAAGGATGTTTAAATCTCCCATGATTGTGGTGGTATTTTTCTCCCTTTAATTCTGTCATTTTTTGCTTCATGGATTTTTAAGCACTGTTATACACATATAAATTTATGATTGTTATCACTTTCTGATGAATTTACTCTGTATTCATTATAAAATGTCCATGTTTACATTTGATATACTCTTTGCCTTGAAGCTTATTTTATCTGTTATTAATAGAGCCACTCCAGTCTTTCTTATGCTTACTGTTTGTATTATATGTCCTTTTTTCATTCATTTATTTTCAATCTATGTGTGTCATCATATTTAAAGTGTCTCTTATAGGGTAAATATTGTAGGATCTTGCATTTAGAAAATCAATTTTGATAATTTCTGCATTTTTGTTGAGCATTTTGGTCCATTAACATTTAATGTAATTAGTGATAGAACTGGATTCAATTTGTGCCCTCTGAATTTTATTCCTCTCATTCCCTTTCCTTCCTTTTTCTAAATTGTTTGAATATTTAATGTATCTATTTTTTTTGATGACATCACTTTGCATGATATTAATCTATGCATTAATCTATGATTAATCTAATGCATTAATCTATGATATTAATCTATCCCTAAACTAGTTCCTTTTGTATCAGTCAGAGTCCAGGCAGGAAAGAGAAACCATGCTAGTTACTGAACAGAAAGAGTTTAGTATAAAGAAGTGTAACCTAGGTAATTGAAAGAGTACAAAGGGGACTGTAAAATATCATGAGAGGAGGAAGCATTTATCACCCTTAGGGCTGAGAGAAGAAAGAGAAGAGACTGTAATTATTAAAATTTAGAAGCTTAAAGAATGAATCCCATGGAGGTGAAAGTCAGACCCCCAAGGAGAAGGTGATGTTTGGTTGGTGCTGATGTCTCTGCATTAGAAAAAGGCTGGGATCCAGACTCTGAGGAGGAAAACACATGCCAGCTGGCATGTAGTGGTGGTGTCTCAGGAGGAGGGGAGGGGGTGTAGAGAGGCTAGTTCTATGAATTGGAAGAACTTCAAACTGGACTCAGCTTTTGCTACCAGAAGGAACTTCCATGAGGAAATGGGGAAATATGGCTGGCGTGACACTCATGAGAGCCACAAACAGACAGGAAGCCCACAGGAAGCAACAGGTAGTAGACAGGAAGGAACAAGTGCCTTCTTCCTCCTCCAGCCTTTGTGTTCCTGTAGCATTCCCTATTAACAGGGCTTCACAGGAAGTCAACTGGCAAAGCAAAAATGATGTTTGCAGAGTCCCAGCCAGCATCACAAAGTAGAGGATAAAAGGGCGGACTTGGAGCTGAGAGATAACAACTTATAACTGATTCTCCTTCCTATGGTGCAGGTTATCTTCACATCTCTTTTATTTGAAAGGTTCCTTCTCTTGGACCTGCTTGTTCTGCCCATCTTCCCTTCTCCTTTATGCTTCTTGTCTCTTATTAGCCTTTTATGAACAGCAAATATCACAGAGCCTGTCATAGCAGAGATAGTAGGTATTCCAAAATGTCTGCTGGATTAATGGTAATACAAGAGAGTAAATGATAAATGCCAAATCAGTAGTGCTGACAGTAATTGCCATAAAGGCTCAGCAGGGGAGGGAGAGACCACCATGAACTTGAGTGGCCCCAAAAGTTTCATAGATGAAGTGGATCTTGAGCTAAACTATGATAAACAGGAAGAATTTAAATACATGGAGAGAAGGATGAGGCATTCGGTATGCAGGGCACAGCATGAACAAAACTTGGAAGGAGCAATGAGCTAGATGCCTTGGGGAGACAGGTGTGGCTAGAGCTGAGGCTTCCTTCAATAGTGTGAGGCTTGCTTATGATAGAGGCCTTTTTACATCCAGCTAAACTGTAGAATCATAAAGGAGCAATTGGAACATTGTCACGTAAGAGCTGGAAAGGGTGCAAGGGTGGAGTTTTCAACAGGAGAGCGTCATGAGGTAGACTACTGAATCCGAGCGCTCTGCAGAGGTGGGGTAATGTTTGTTGCTCAGGTCTCAAGCGTGTATGTGTAGCAGAATGACGCTCCTGTTAATAGGAATCAGGAAATCAGGAAAAGAAGGAAGTTTTAACATTTTTTAATGGTTCTAGGATCTTGACCATGCTGAATTCAATTTGAGAGTCCACATTTAGAATTAGGGAAGTACAGAAAGAACCAGAGAATGAATTGGGAAGCAAGTCTGAGAGGTTGGTGGAACATCCAAATGGTAGAAGAAATGGGGAGGAAGAAAATTCAGGCCAGCATGGGGTTGTCCTTGCCTCCACAACAGGGGTGACAACTTCAAGAGGTAAGCAGTGCGCATTGGTTCAGTTTAGTTACAGTCGGCGTTCGAACTTAGTAACAGAGGAGCTGCCTGTCCCTTGACAGCACTCCTGTCCCACTTCCTCCCCTGTTGAGGCCATCGAACTATTTTTTCTCTCTTTGTGGGCCATCTTCCCTATCCTCTGAAAAAGAACCTTTGCTTGTGCCTTCAATTGTGGCCAAGACTTTACCTGTTTACCAGGTTGAAAAATGATAAGATTTATGATTTTTTTCTATTTTGTGCTTGAATTGTGTTCTTTCTTCTTTACGGAAAGCAATTTTATCAGGAAAAAAAAATATTTCTGACAAGTTCCAAAGGGGAATTATAATATATTGTTGAGAAAAGTAAACCCATTTAGTAACTAGACAGATGAACATGTTCAAAATACTCTCGTGTCCCGCCCCACCGGAGCCTTTGCTACACGTAAATGTGAGAGGGGTTCTGTTTCCTGCTTTGTTTCTGAACTTTGCTGAAGCATTTTCTGCTGTTTTTAGGAGTAGCCAAGCCCTCTTGACCAGAGCCCGAAAAAGTCAGCCTTGCTGCCCCCAACCTGTAGCTTCAGCGAACCATTCGGGCTGCCAGGCACGTTGAAGATCCTGTGGGTGCAACTCCACAGAGACCAAGGGCAAGATAATCAGTCCAAGGAGACAGTTAATTTTAGTACAAAAGAGGTTAGATGTGATTTATTTCCAACACCAATGAACCAAAAGAGCTAACAGTCATCGGAACAAAACACAGAACCATCAAATACTCCGTGTAAAAATGGCTTGTGTCAGCTGGGATAGGCGTCGTCATTAGCAAGGGAGACAGGCTTCAGGTGGCTCCGGAGCCAACGTGGAGGACATTTTCAGGTTGTCTTTATAGGAAAACGAGTTTGAATCATCAAAGAGTTAGAGAAATGGATTTAGAGACAGGAAAGAGAATAGGAGAAGAAAAGAAGGCTAGGGAGGACAGGAGGGTTTTTATAGGAATATCATAGCTCATTCGTCATTTCGTTCATCATCATTATCTTCAGAAAGCATAATGCTAGGACAGGATCCATGCGACTTCTGCTCCCTCGTAATCACCCCTTTTCAGCTGCTGCGGTAGAATCCTCTCCATGGCTCCGTTTGCTGCGGAGCAGAGTTCAGTGTGCGCGTCGCCAAGTCCAGGAGTGCTCCCTCACCACGTCTCACCTCCAGGATGGACCTTCGGCAGGTGTATTGTTCTCCATTGGAGCAACGTGTTCCCTTGCACTTGAGCTGAACACGAGAACTTGTCAAAGGCCATTGCTCATCGTCCCATTGTTGATTTATTTAACTCTGCAAAATAGCTTAAACAGCCGCTTTGCCTGTTCCTGAGACTCACAGTGCATCTGAATCCAAGGGCTTAGCGAAGACCTATGAAGCCCGTGACAATAGGATGAGGGCTCAGACGGGTATGCGCCAACTCCTAAATCCTTTCTTTGATGAGGCAAAACTTTAGACCCTTCCTGTTTTTCCTTTCAGATCATTATTTATCAGAAAACTTTGGGTCCTGAATCTTGTCCCCACTATTTACTTAACCCTGTCCTCTCTATAGTCACTGTATCATGCACATGTTTCTGTCATTGCCTTTGCCCAGAACATATTGCACACCCTTCATTTTCCCATGGCCTGAGCATAGGAGAGTCAGATAATCTGCTGTACGTAGATCAGCACTCGGCGTTTCTATTTTGAGTGAGCGAATGAAAGAACAAAAGCCATGTATTTTGAGTAATAATTAAATTGGGAATGCTGCTGTCTACATCTATCCCTGGAAAATAAGAAAGGAAGCATGCTGAGACTCTTGTATTTCTGAAAGGAAAACCTAAAAATGTCTTTCATCGCACTTAAAGAGGGGAAGACTCTGGAGATATTGATATGAGGGTACTGGCGTAGGGTCCAGGGCTGGAGTGAATTTAGGTCTGAGCCCTCATGTGCCTGTCTAGTATAGGTTTCAAAGCCAGGATTTATGGCTCACTTTCTCTCTACCTCCAGCCACCCTTCCCTTTTCTTAACTTTTCCTTATTGCTCTAACTGACAGAGAGCACAAGGTACTGTAACTGTTCTCAGTTCAAACAGGCAGTCCTATTGTCAGACCAAGTATCCAATTGTAGGTTTCAGAAAACATCTCCACCTCTCTTGCTTTTCTGTAAGTGTGTGAGCTTAGGTTGGGTGGGCTATATACTTAAAGGGGAAAATGACTTTAAAAATGTATCCGGGTGTGTTTGTCAAATAGGAGAGCGAACAACCATTTTTGACAGTGGTTAGGGAGAAATTGGATTTTCCTAATCACTCCAAAGGCATCCCTTGTATCACTCTAACACCACCTTTCTTGAGCATTGGTAATCCTCTGGTTACCAATGAATGGGCATTTAAGGCCTTTCTAGAAGTGCTCATCCTTCATTGTGTTCTATTAAAGCCTCAGGCATACACCCTGGCTTCCTCTATGACCTCATTTTTTTTTTTTTTTTTTTTTTTTTGCTACAGTGCTGGGGAGCAAGGCTGCAACCACGTGGGGAGTTCCATGTGCGAATGTCCACATCCTTCATTCACATCCTTCAAGGGTTTCTTTTAACATTTTCTGATTGTGTTTCTGAGTACAGGGTGTCAACAGCTCTCAGAACTGTTAAGTTTTCTATTTATCCTCAGGCCAGGAAAAGGCACAGATCACTGCAGTGTAAAATTACCAGTGGTTTTGACAGTGACCTGGAAGAACTATGGAATGAAGAAATTTAGCCTTGAGAGCTGAGGTCCAGCCCCAGGCCCATCTTAACCAAGAAGTTCTGCTCAATTATACAGGTCAGGAGAAGTTCTGCTAGTCCTGAAAATATTGAACTCATCAAACTTAAGTTGGGTGTTGTTGACATAACTTGATGAATGGCCAGTTTTGGACACCAAGTACCGTATTTACTTGTTTATTTTCTCCTCCATTCCATTCCTACACAAGCTTAATTTTGAAAAGTCATTCTATGAGGTTTGAAATTTCATTTTATTTGTTTAGTAGGAGCTTTCCAAATCAGCATTATCTTTTCTGAAAGCTTAAAAAGATTAGTTGGAATGATGAAAGATCGCCATATTTACTGAAAATAGAAGGAGGGGGAATCATTGCTTTGGAACTGCTCTTGCCTAACCTTTAGAGAGAGAAAATGTCATAATGGTTAAGAATTCAGGCCTTAGGGGGCGCCTGGGTGGCACAGCGGTTAAGCGTCTGCCTTTAGCTCAGGGCGTGATCCTGGCGTTGTGGGATCGAGCCCCACATCAGGCTCCTCTGCTGGGAGCCTGCTTCTTCCTCTCCCACTCCCCCTGCTTGTGTTCCCTCTCTCGCTGGCTGTCTCTCTCTGTCAAATAAATAAATAAAATCTTTAAAAAAAAAAAAAAGAATTCAGGCCTTAGAGCTGGACTTCCTGGCTTGAACCCTAGCTCTGCCACTTCCTCGCTATGAATCAGCGGACAAGTTACCCTGTTTGCCTCAGTTTCATCATGGCACGGCAGTATTTTTTTAAGTAGGCATTTTTGCCTACTTCCTAGGACTGTTGTGAGTTACAAGGTATGAAGCACTCAGAAGAGTGCTTGGCACATGAAAAGTTCTCAATGAATGCTAGCTGCTATTTTAATAAGATGGTAACTTAGAATTGTTGCAGATGTATTGTGAATATGGAATCACAAAGTTCACTCTAGGCAGTACAGAAATATCTACTGAAAGAAGGGGATTGTGCCAATAAACACGATATAGCTAAAGATAGATGTATCTATATTAGGAGACAATTCTTATGTGTTTCCTCTATCAAGTCATCCCTTCATCAGATCCCGTGTTTAAACAGACCTGAGCCTTTTACATCAAGTTCTTAGTGTTTTCAAACCTTGGTGAGTAGTTACTTTTTAAAGGTGGTCTATTAATCTATTACCTTGCTTCCAGGGGCCATTTTAGCTTCTTGAGATATAACCTAGGCACTGGTCACTTGTTCCCTAAATGTAGGAGACACACATTAAGGTCTCTGGAGCTCCCTAACCTTCCTTAGGAGGACAGGAGTCCCAGAATCTGAAAGGATCTTCTAAAAATTCTTCCTTAATTTCCACTTTCAGGGCCCTTTTATATCTTCAATGGGAATGACAGATTTCAAGGATTATGCAATTGGTTCTTCTGTATTTCTCCTTTTGGAAATTTTTCATATGGTCTAGCACTTTCTTTGGAATGCAACATCAATTGTATATTGGTTGCATCAGTCAAAACTTCCAATTTAACTTTCTGTTACGTTTATAAACCCATCCATTGTATCTCGTCATGGTACACTGGACACCAAATATTTATCACCACCCAAGCCTCCATGTTGAACTAGTAGAGTCAGGGGTAAGTGAGGAAGGAAACTAACATTTATTGAGTTCAAGTAATTTGTTCAGGAGTCACATAACTAAAGAATGGCAGAGCCAGACTTCCCCTCCAGATCTGTATGATCTAAAACCTCCAGATCATTTGCTGTATCATGACGTATTTATGCAAAATCTATCGAAGGAAATGCTTCATTACATCTTTTCTTCCTTGACCTCTCTTGATTATATTCATCATTCTCTTAAAATGCAGTCAAATAATTTTGTTTTTTTGGTAAATCTAAGAAAATGTCAAAAATTTAGGCATTTTATTTCCTTCCCACCCAGCCTCTTTCTTCTACCTCACGAATAAGGAATGGATAACATCCATTTTACAGCCTTTGAGGGCTTTTAAGAAAACAAAAACAAAACAAAAAAACAACCCCATAAAATTAGTGACTCTGGCATTTCCCCCCAAAGAATGTGTTTGCTTACTTGGTTATTAATATTTGAACTCCATACTCTAAATTCACTTTGTCAGAGAGGAGGAAATCTGTTCATGTGCATTTATGATTTATTTCTTCCCTAGTATCAATGTGAGTTTCAGAGGCCAAAACATGGCTTCTGCTTCCTAACCTTTTCTAAATAGATCTCTCTATTAAATGCCTTAAAACCAGTTTTTGTCCATATTTAGACACATACCTATGATACTTTAGAGTACCAAGGAAAGAAAGAAGCTCCTAAGAGAAAAACCAGGGGTAAAAAAAATAGGTTACTTTTCGGGGAATGAAAATCAGAATTGGTTTTGACTTCTCACTGGCAACACTGGATGCTGGAAGACAATGGAACAATGTCTTCGAAGCTCTGAGGGAAAATAATTTTGATCATTGAGTTCTATACCCAGCCAAACCACCAGCCAAGTAGAGAAGAGAAGAACACATCTAGCATGTAAGTAATGACTAGTATAGTATGATAGTAGGTGATGACTAGTATAGCATGATAGTAGCAACTCAACTATCATAATTTATACTTCTGAAGAAGGTAATTGAGAGGGAACTCCAGCAAAATGGAAAACATCATGAAGAAGGAAGGCTCCTAGATGAGACCTAGGAAACAATAGTTCTCACCTAGAAGGGCAGGGAGGGAAGTCAGCAGGTGCGTGGGCAGCGGCTAAGGAGTGAGCTGTCCAGATGGGAGCAGAAATTCAGACACAGCTGGGTGGATGTCTCAGGAAAGAAAGAGATTGGTCCACAAGTGAAAATATTTATATAATGATGATCACATCAATCCTGCATTATAGATTAGAGGTTACTGACTGTTATAGTCAGTCCCTAGACAAACCTCCTTAAGGCCTAATTATGATTGCAGAGAAGAACAGAAATATTATCGATTTTGACAATGGAAATGTATAAGTAGTGTTAGCAGATACAGGGATGTGGAATGGGAGGGCATGTGTAGGAAGAGGGAAGGACAGACCCAACAATATCTTTATCAAACACATATAAAGTTGCTGAAATGAGAAATAGACAGTGGGTATATTATTTAACACTACAAATGTAACCAATACAAGAACCTTAAAGCTCTAAGCAGTTGGGAAGAGGGAGGTAGATAAAGCAAGAGGGGAAAATGTAAGGGAACCAAATATGCATAGCAAGGAGTAAAGAGTTATTGTTTAAAATTGATAAAAAGAAAAATAAAGGGGTGCTCAGTCAGTTAAGCATCTGACTTCAACTCAGGTCATGAACTCAGGGTCCTGGGGTCGAGCCCCAGGTCAGGCTCTGTGCTCAGCAGGATGTCTGTTTCTCCCTCTCCCCCACCCCTTCCTCTGCTCATGCTCTCCCTCTCTCTCTCTCTCAAATAAATCAATAAAATCTTAAGGAAAAAAAGCAAAATAGGGATATAACCCTATTAAAATTAGAAAGATAAGCACTGAAGTATTATAAACAGATAAATAAATATACATGCATTATTAAAAATGATTATGTGTGGGGAGAGGAGTTAGGGATTGAGAATGAAAAAAGTATGGTTGTGGCTTTTCACTATAAGCCCTTATGACATCATTTGTTTTTCGTGTGCATGTAGTACTTTGAATATATATATTTTAAATAGCTCCTGTGAAACCATTTTCGTCCGTTGGCTATTTGAACATTCTAGTCTGTCCTGGGGATTGTGGTGGGAAGGATTGTAATCAAAGAAAACTGGTTTGTCCCCAGGTGTACGCAGATGGGAAGAAAGGTGGGGTGGGGAGGGTGGCCATCAGAAAGACCTCCTCAGCCAGGGATCAGAACGGATTGTGTCTTCTGGGAAGGTGTTCCACAGATTAAGGATATACAAATGAACTTCTCTACCAATTCAAATGAGCACAGAAGTCCAAAGAGGCAAAATCTGGAGCAGCAGGTGATTAAGATGGGGAGTGGCTGGAGTAAACCAGAACAAATTAGAAGTTTGCCTGATACCATCGTTGCGATGAGCAGAAGATGTAAGCCAAAAATATTTACCAGTCAGTTAGCTCAGCCTAAAATGCTACTGAATGTGGGCCAGGCTAGACAGGAACTAATCTTCATGATTTGAATCTAGGCAATGGGGAATGGAAACTCATGTTTCTCTACCCAGCTATTCTTGATTCTTATGCACAATTTCCATTTTGCCTTCTCACTACACGTACCACTAATTTTACCAATTGCTCTTGTAATTGACTTTTGCTACTGGAAGAAACTCCTAGAATGTTGGAATTCCTCTATTACATGTTTTACCCCAAAGAATGTGTCAATCAGCACTAAAGCAATAGTCGTGGGGCAGCCAGCCAGCTTGCATCTGATGACAACATTGCAGTAGAGGTTGCAATATGCTGACTTCGGAGTGAACACAAGACTCCGACTGAGATCCTGGAAGGACAGCCTGGAGCAGATGGGATGGGCAAGCAGGGTATTTGCCTCACAGCTCAGAGAAGACTAGTGGCTGTAAAATACTAACCCTTTGTTCTTTCCTGTTGCTCATAAGTGGGTAAAATGTTGCTCATAACTGGATTTCTAAGTCTGACAGCCTAAAGCAAGCTTTGGCCCAATGATTTTCATGGACATTTGTGTTTACTTCATGAAAGTGGAACTAACAATAAGAATTATAGGAATTCAGGGGGTTTTAGCAGTTGTTTACTTTTTTTTTTTTTTGCAGACTGCATTTACAAGAGTTTAATATTTAGGGGTGCCTAGGATGTTCAGACAGCCTCAGATGCCTTGTGGGATGTTGAGATGGACAGTTTTCAAATGAGCACAGAGTTTCTGAATTCCTTGAAGCCATTGTGAGACCTTCCTTGAAAGAACACTTGGCCCCTGTGCACATATTTACTACGCCTCTCCATCATTGGCAAGGTTGGCGCCAACACTACGTCAGGAAATGGGATTCTGGGGCACAGAGGTAATCCAGAAAGGCATCAGTGGATTCCAGAGTAAACTATCCAGACAAATCAAACAGGAAGTCAGTTCTATGGTCTATTTAGTTTAGTTATAAAAGGAACACCATTTCTCCAATCCATCAAGTTCCTGGTTCTGACAACTTCCATCAAATCCTTGGCAGGACATACCCAAGACTAAGAAGTTACAATTCTCTAGCAGGGGAAAAAGGTCCCTGAGAAAGGTTCTTGTCTGTCACCACCCCATGGGCACTCTGGGGATTCTTCCTTTTAAGAGCCTTGGAATCCATTTCATGATGTGTCAGCATTTCCCTTAATATTTATTAGTTTTCTTTCTCTCTGATGGCGTGGAGGTTGAAGAGAAGGTTGGGATTTGCTACCAAGAATCACTGTGGCCTGAGCTCTCTAGGGTTCTACCTTCATCTGCCCTCACTTTCCTTTTGTTACCTTTGTGGATAGCTCATCTGTAGAAATCCTCCCATGCCCTTCGGTAGACTTGGCATCAAGCAAGTTGGAGGTTTTCAAGCTCTCCAGCGGCAGAGACTGAGGCTGTCACTGGGGAAGCTGCACCTGGACTGGACCCATTTGTACTGATGGCACTGGGTCCTGCACTATCTGTGCAGCCCTAAAAATAGCTCTCAATTAACATTGCATTTCAAGAATTGGAAAATTTCCCAGAAGTCCATTCTTTTTTCCTTTTCTATTTCATTACATTTTGCAGTAATAATACACAAGCCTGCAGAAAACATGACGGGTAATGAAAAAATGTAATTAATATAAGCAGTGTAAAGCATGTTTTTTTTTTTCTCTGTTGTCCTTGCAGAAAATTGCTGCTTTAAACCAAGCAGGATGTGAAAATGCATAAAACCCCTCTTTAATCTGCTGTGGTTTGTAAATATCTTATGCAAAAGAGTTGAAGTCAACTGTCAGATTTTTTCTTTTTAAACATTGTCACATATTCTTGTAAAACATTTTTTTCCTGCAGGACAAATTGAGTGATCGGGATAACTAGTTTTGAGGGGAAAGGAATGGGGGCGACGGTGAGGATTCTCAACAATAAACCTAAAAACAGGAAGAACGTGCTTTTTAGAATCTCTGTCCTTTGCATTCCTCTGAACAGTGTTAAGTGTGCTGCTTGCCGTCCACTCAATTTTGGTACAGTACTTGGGAAAAGGAAATTATTGCTACTATTTCACACCAACACGCCCCATCCCATCAATTGAAATAAAGTGATAAAGAGGCCAAGAGGCTGTGGTATATGCCGGTGCTCCTCAGACCATTTCAACTCACTTATCTGTACCACGAGCAATATGGAGAGGTGTGTGACTAGAAGGTCACAGTGGAATCTCAAAGCTGAAATACAAAACATTATTCCCAAAACAGCTTCCGAGGCCAGACGGGAAAATGCTTATAGTTTGTTTTCATTTGTTTTTCCTTTCTTTTCTTTTCTTTTTTTTTTTTTTAACTGCTGCCGACATCCATTATTGGTTATTGTTTATTTCTATCTTGATCTGGGTTCTAAAAGTTTCCCCGTGGCCCTGGTGTGTGTGAACTTTTACATTTCACTTGGGAACTGCCGGCCCCGTCCCCTCTGCTGCGCTGGGATCCCCGGCAGAAGGCAGGTTCCCCAGCTGGGAAGCGGTGCCTCTCTCCTCCGGCGATGGGGGCAGCCGTTTGGAGTCCCGGATGTAGGAAATGAACTCGTCCGCGCCCCTACAGCCCCGAGTGCCCACCTGGCACCCAGGAACCTTGCACCATAGACGCGCACACGCGTGAGCTCACTGGTGATGGCGTCTCCTCACCAGAGCTGTAGCCGGCGAGAGAAGAAGGACTTCGGGATGGTAACGAACATTCTCCACTCCCTCCCTTTCTGCCTGTTCCTCTCACAACACACACACACACACACACACACACACACACACACAGGGCCTTAACCTTTTTAAAACACAAGGGCCAGGCAGAAAAAAAAGAGGGGAGATTCATCCTTCAAAAGATAGCCTTTTTCCCCAGAGGGTCTGAAGGAGAAATTTCCGCTAACAGCTAAATCCCTCCCCACCACCTCTCCGTGCACATGACTGTGCTATGCCCACCACCTCTCCGTGCACATGACTGTGCTATGCCCACCACCTCTCCGTGCACATGACTGTGCTATGCCCACCACCTCTCCGTGCACATGACTGTGCTATGCCCACCACCTCTCCGTGCACATGACTGTGCTATGCCCACCACCTCTCCGTGCACATGACTGTGCTATGCCCACCACCTCTCCGTGCACATGACTGTGCTATGCCCACCACCTCTCCGTGCACATGACTGTGCTATGCCCACCACCTCTCCGTGCACATGACTGTGCTATGCCCACCACCTCTCCGTGCACATGACTGTGCTATGCCCACCACCTCTCCGTGCACATGACTGTGCTATGCCCACCACCTCTCCGTGCACATGACTGTGCTATGCCCACCACCTCTCCGTGCACATGACTGTGCTATGCCCACCACCTCTCCGTGCACATGACTGTGCTATGCCCACCACCTCTCCGTGCACATGACTGTGCTATGCCCACCACCTCTCCGTGCACATGACTGTGTTATGCCCACCACCTCTCCGTGCCCATGACTGTGCTATGCCCACCACCTCTCTGTGCACATGATTGTGTTATGCCCACCACCTCTCTGTGCACATGATTGTGTTATGCCCGTCCCGCGCTAGGACTCACGGGCGATGGCGTAAAATGTGACCGGTCAACTCTTAGCTAACTCGCTTCTTGCACCTCACCCTAAAACTAAGGAAAAGCAGCGGCGGGAGGGATGTCGTAAGTCACACAGCTGCCGCACCGCCTTCCAGTCCTGAAGCCAAATTCACGGGAGAGTCTAATAAACGATCTCAACGTCTTTTCTCTCGATTCCTTGTAAGTGTTTGTGCCAAAGTCGGAGCGACGGAAGCCCGGTGAGGGAGGTGCTGGCTCGGGAGCACCTTGGGCTGAGTGTGTGCGTGCGTGTGAATGAAGAAGTGCGGGGGCTGTCCCTACAAATGCTGGCTGCGGACATTCAACCCCAAGTTATCATTAAAGAGCGAGACCCGTGTGTAAACCAAGCCTGCTGGGGCGGGGTGTCCTCGCTATTTCCAGCTCCTCGTGTAATCTATGGCCTAACTCTATCATCTCCTAAAAACACAGACTTCTAAGAGACACGGTGCCTGATGACAACAGCGAGATACCTAATGGAGCAGGTAACCCAGGACACTGTGAAGAAGTCCAGGGACAAGCATGGGGGGAGGCCAAAGACCGGCGAAGTCACGCGCTGATTTGGATTATGCTAGCATGAAAATGAGGGGGAAAATCACCTTAGACGTTTCACTTGATGTTGTTCCAAACTGTAATAAAAAACATCAGGTTGCATTACCCTTCCCAAATATCACATTCAGCTCTCGGCACTTCCCACGTCCCAAAGAGATGTTTGCAAGGCAGCTAGATTTCTTGGCCCCAGAGAGTAGAACAATTACGGAAACATAGGCAGAAGCCATCCCCGGCCTCTGCTGACCCTACGGCCCGCAGGAGAAATGAGGTGGCTGGAGGAGGTCCCCGCAGAGCAGAGGATCCTGGACTGGGGCAGGTTAGGGAGGAGACAAACAAACGGATCTCTCCCTGGGGAACTCTGCACGCCTCTCAGGAACTGTCGTGCCTTCTCAGAGAATGGGATCTGCTTGTTTGCGAATCCAAAGCACCAAGTGGGTAGCACAATGCGATGTTTGTAAATATGATAAACCATTACAATATTACAGCTTTTCATTCGGAAAGCCATTTAGGCAAGAAATGATTACTGACCCATGATATGTAAATGACAGAAATGCAGACATTAGTATTTGGGTCAACTCGTGTATTTTTCAACCATGAAATGAAAATCTCAGTGTTCACATTCCAATTCATACATGAAAGCATCACGGTGCTATTAGCTGACTATTGTGTTAATTTATTATTGTCTTAGTTAATGTTTTCAGAGCCACCATGAAGTTCTATCTCTACTTTCAATGCACCAATGTTGCAACTGAAAGAGGGGGACACGTTCCTCTGAGCCAGCTGGTCTCCTGAGGGAATGCTCCCTTCGTTGAGGAGAAAGGAAGTGACTCTGAAGGACACGTTGGGGACATTCTCCCCAAATATTTCAAATATGGGATCAATCGATCACTTCCCTTTCTTTTGAGTTCACGAAACCACAAATGTGTGTTGAACAATCATGGTACTGTGACAAGGTCCTAGGTGCCATTGGGGCCACAAAAGAATCCCCAAAGGACTTTTGTTTCTAAGGCGGAGCAAGAGCAGACTCGCTATGAGAATGGTGTTAAGAACTTAGTAGGAGAGAAAATTTAGGTAGTCTTCCTGGAGGAGGTGGAGCTGAAGGGTAATAGGTGAAAGGAATGAGAAAAGCCGATCCAGGTAGACAGCCAGAGAAAAGCTCCAGAGGCTGGCGTTCCATGCCACGTGAGCGGAGGTCTGACGGAACAGACACGGAAGGTACAGCAAAGGTATAGGAGCGCATATGGAGACGCCATGTTGTGCCTGACACACACGATGTGGGCCACTGAGCACCGTTCAGAGTGAACCACTGGAAAACAGCCGGGGCCTGCTTGGACGACATGGACATGCAGCAAGGGTTGGAGCTGGGGAGACGGCAGCAGGAAGGCCAGCTGCGAGGTAGGACTAGCAATTCAAGGCTGGGGAGGGAGGGCCCGGAATGGGGGTGGTTCGCCATGTGTGTTGGGAGAAACGGCAGAGCGATGGGAAGGAAAGGGTGGTGTGGTAGACAAGGAATGGAAGGTTAGAGATGCATCTAAATGCTGCGTGCAGAGGGACAGCTTCACTATCAACCCTTAAGTCCAATGGTTTAAAGGGCAGAATGAGTATAGGGTGCAGAGAGTAAGGAAATGCTGATGGTTTTGCCTTTTAATCGCATTAATCGGCTAGAGGGAACTCTCAGTATTTCCACCGTGCAACTGAATCTCCCCTCCCTTCACCTCATACATCAGAGCCCCGAGACGGAGTAGTACTGAGATCTTTGGCTCCATTCAACCTTGGCCATTGGATCTGGGGTGTGCCGACACTGTAAAGACAGGCACTTAGTAAAATCCTTTGCTTGGGGGTTTCAAGGTCAAAAGAGATGTCCTGCCTGCGAGGGGATGTGAGTGGCAGGATAGTTTTGAATAGGTGGGCTCCACCCATAGTTCTCAATGGAGGTCATACTGCCCCCTACAGAGCGCATTGGAAATTGGCGGCGGCATTCTTTGGATGTCACGAAACAGGGTGGGAACCAGGGATGTGAGAGGTCTGCTGTTCACAGCACAGTCCCACACGCTGAAAACTCATGCAGCATCCCACACGGCCAGGCATTCGTGTAGGTAAACCTGTTTATAATTATCTAAGCCTACAACCTAACTCCAATTTACATATTTTACTGCCCTGTTTAATACACACTAAATTTTCCATGAATTTACAACTACCATGTATATTGAGGGAAGATTACATTTTGTTTTGTTCAAAACTTTGCCAAGAATTGGACACCGAGAGAATCACGTCGTTGGCAGCAGGCTGCTGTATCTGAGGGGCATTTGTGGCCTCATTCCACACATCGATGCAAGCATTTGATTGCTTTTTCATGCTTTCCATATGTACATGTTTAAATACACATTATTTTATTATGAATTGCTTTCCTTTTGTTTCTTCTATTATATTTAGGGTATTATATGGATTAAACAATTGTGTCTATGTAACACACTGTATTTAAAATATACACGTTCTGTGAATTATATTTCAGGCTAGTAAAAGGGGGGTCACGAGATCTTTGTTACAGAAAGACACATTGGTAAGAGTACTCTTTAATCCCCATCACCTATTCAAAGGGTACACTGATCATCACAAGCACTGAGTAATGTACAGAATTGTACATGCGAAACTAATATAATGCTGTATGTTAACTATACTGGAATTAAAATAAAAGGCTTAATTTAAAAAAGAAAGAGATGTTGGGTTTGATGGGTGAGAACCATAGAGTTTGAAACACAAGAAACTTGGACACAACTCCTTATGATTGACCATCTTTGATTATTTTGTTTGTATTTATATATAAAGATATATATAAATACGTAAGTAAATATATGTATATGTAGATATATTTAATTATTTTTCATATATTTATATATTTTAATTTATATTTTATTTATTTATATCAATCTGTGGATCTCTTTAAAAAAATCATTACCATATACTGTATTATTTGTTTCAGGGGTACAGGTCTATGATTCATGAGTCTTACACAATACACAGCGCTCACCACAACACACACCGTCCCCAGCGAGGCCTACGGGAAGCCAAAGGGGTTAAAGCGCCGTGTCTGCATGCGGTAGATGAAAAAGCGCAAGCCACGGACTCTTTTCTAAATCTTATGCCTCAGATCTTATTCCAGTTGGGCCTGGTGGCTTACCGCAGGCTGGGGGAGGCCAGAAGAGAGTGCATAAAGTGTAATATCCTGGACATGGCAGTACGAGGGGCCAGGTCAGAGCAAGGCACCACTTCAGATGCCCACAAGTGGGGTCCAGAAACGAAAGAACAAAGCTGAAAGCCAGCACTCATGTCATGGGGCGCTTTTTAAAGGTCGGACCTCGAGTTCAAGGTAGCAGTCCAGAAGTCAGGTCAGGGGCTGAGGTCTGGGGCACAGCAGCAGTGAGAAGGTCTCCATGTTGAGTCATAGATGCTGAGGTTAGAGCGGCTTAATATGTTTTGCTGCAAGTGGGGGTGATTTGTTTGCTGTGTTTTGAGGAGGAGGCCAGATGTGGAGGCTGGGAGCCACCCTGGACCTGACACTCAGTTTTATCATCTAATTGGAAGAACCAAAGCACAAATACACAGCAAGCGAGTCAACCAGACGGTTGTTAAGAAAGAGTACGGGCAAAAATTCGAGGGTCTCCGAAACCCTGCACTGCCTCCCTTGGATCAAGGAGGACCTGAGACTCCGGGGCATGAGGACTTCACTCATCTGTTTACTCCGCTAATCAACAAACACTTAGGAGTCCCTGCTACGGGATAGGTGCTGAGAATAAAGAGGTGAACAAGAGAGGCACTAACCTTGGTGACACAGATCACAGGCTAATCTGGGTGTCGGAGAGGTGAACAGGCTAGGGCTGCTCCCAGGGTTTAAGCGACTTCCTGAGGCCAGTGGGGCACCTCCAGAGCCTGCCTTTGAGGAGGTGCTCTTCTTGCTGCTGAGGGGCTGCTAACTAACATTAATCGTTCGGTGCCTTGTTCTAAGACTTAATGCTAAAGGAAGCTAAAACTCTCATTAATATAAACTCTTAGAGTTAGGGTTTGGCAAACTTCTGTAAAGATCCAGAGAGTAAATATTGTAGGCTTTGCAGGTGTGTCATGCAATATAATTCTTGTTGTGATTTTGTCAGGCATCTGAAAATGTAGAACCCATTTTTAGCTCATAGGCTGGATTTGGCCTGCGGGCTCTAGTTTGCTGACCCCTGGTCTACACAGTTCCTTTTGTCTACAGACCAATAAGACATTCAATAGCGTTGGTGGGTGATGATAAGTAATATTTATTATAAGTAATATTTGTAGAACACTAAACATTGCCTGATGTTATATATGTATTATCCCACTTGGCCCTGAAAACAATAGGACTGGAGTAGGCAAGCCGAGTACTACCATCAGTCTTCATTTCATCCATAAGTCTGTTGAAGGTCAGGAATGTTCAGTCACTGCATTAAGTCAGGGAGCCACAAAAGCCAGAGGGAGACTAGATCTCAGTCTTTTGATTCCAAAGCCTGTCCTTGACCTACAGCTACTTTGAACTGGCCATACAACCAAATTACTCCCAACGTTCACAGGTCACTCTAGTTTAGAGTCTGAATGCATTTTGCAATTAAAGGCTTATTCTTAAATAGCGAACAAGCAAACGTTGGATATGGTCCGAATTACGTCAGTGCTTACAAGAGGAGGATTAAGTAGACTGTTCTATGTCCAGGCACTGTTCTAAGACAAAATCCCTGCTCTAATGAATGAGTCAGTTACATTTTAGTGAAAATCACTCTAACGACACAATAGTAGGAAGAGAAGCAGCTACCTAAATGCCATGCATTGTGTTTGAAGTTACAAATGTTTTATCACCAATCTTCAGAATGGTGCCACAGACTGGTTCTTGTTTTCTCCGTTGTATAAGTACCTTAGTAATAATAGCTAATAAGTAGAACTTAATGAAGGGTAGGAAAGAAATGCTCAGAGGAGATAAGATAGCAGATAGGTGGCCAAGGGGGATTTGAACTTGACTCTCTATATATACCCTATATATATATACCTAGACTATATACCCTAGACTCTCAGGCCTTCTGTTTTGGGCTAAAGCAAATCCTCAGGCCATGGCCGTTGGACTGTACCAACACAACTCCACTTTTCCATGCCTGGTGGATTTAAATCAGATTCCTTCATCTTAGTATTCCATCATTTATGAGGCAAGGCCACCAGAGAGCACTTACTCATTAGTGCTCTGTACTGTGGTGACTGCTGAGATGGCACTTTGGGCGTCATATAATGCTATCTTCTAAAGCTTCTAGCATTGAAGTAATTGCCTCATGGGTTACGATTTCATCAGTGTTCCAATGCCACTGTTGGCATGCAGTTGGGCAATTCTGAGTCATAGACATGTACCTCAAGGTTTCAGGGGACATTGGGTTTACTTTAAAATCAGTTAAAGGAGAGAAAGTAGGTGGGAGTGATGCCCTGGTTGGAAGTCCCCCCTTCCTCTGGCACACTCAGTCTGTGTTTACTTGCTCTAGTCAAAGAAAGGCCACCGAAAGCTCTCTCTAGGTATCATGAACATTATTATTTAACTTGCATGATTATAGCAAAATGGAAGGTTCAGAATCAAATGACCTTTCTTTGGTTCCTCAGTCTGTTGTGGCACGGGGACACACGGGAGGTTTTGTAGAACGCTTTTTTTCAGTCACTGGGAAATTACAGATCCTTAAGGAAGGGGGTGGGGGAGACTCTTGGGGACTGAATTTTAGAGCTCCCAAGTTTTCTTTGATTGAGACTTTGGCAGAAAATAGATTTTTTTTTGCATTAAAAAGGAATACTGAATAACGTGTAAACGGTTTTTCCTTATAAATACATTTATCTGAAGAACTTCATTATTGCATAAATTACTTTTTCAAAATTAATTTCTAGTTTTTTTAAAAAAAAAGATGAAATCCATGTTTTCAATGTGCCATTAGGAAAGCTCAGTGATCACATATAATAACAATGTATTAAAAGCCATACAGAAAAGAACCCATTTTTAAAAACCCATAACTCAACAGACTAAAAAAATGACAGAGTAGCCATTCATGCAAATTAGCTAACTCACATTTATCAGAGAAAATACTTCATAGCATTAACAACACTGTCATTTAAGAAAAATTAAATGGGTCCCAGAACCACACATTTATTTTTACTGCATTCATTATTCATTCACTTGTTTCTTTCTTCCTTTTTTTTTTTTTTTTGTTTGAAAGTTTTGAATTCAAAGTTCAGTAGAGGGAGAAGCAGATGATTTTCCCATTTTCGTGACCCCGTGGTTAGCAGCAATAAAGCAACAGGAACAAATCTGGCTTGAAACGTGTCCAAACCCACATCTCCCAGTGTGCACAAAAGGCAAAAAAAGTAAGATGTGCAGCGGATATTAACATGAGTAATCTTGGAAATCTAAATATTAAACATATGTCAAAGATTATCAAATGCACATCCACAGGTCTTATAGAGATGTCTTTCATCTGAGGGGCTCCAGCCTATTTCAATGTGCACGGGCAGGTTCTCTGGTCCCAGGCCTCATCGAAGCTTGGCATACCCAGTGACGACAGCACAGCGTTTCATACGGGTGCTTGTGAAGCCATAACTCCCCAGCTCCACCCCTTCCTGAGAGACAAGCTTATTAATCTCCACCCCCACCTGGAGATAATGCTATTTAAATCCAAGTTGACTAACTCATTTGCCCAGTAAGTGAAGAGTTTGGGAAATTTCCTGGGGTCTTTGATTGTGTTCTGATGCCAAAGTCCTAAAAGCCATATTCAACTCCATCTACAGGGCTCTTATCATAGCAATCCGGAGAGGAATGTTCCAGATGCGACACTGAGAAGTAGTATTATTGTCTTATTTCCTGGGCACCGTGTGAAGGCTGGGACGTAATTCCTTCTGTCCATTAGTAATATGGGCTTTTAATACTTGGCATCTTCTCTTCAAACCTTGTTCTGCGGGGTAACTGAAGTTACATTTTGGAAATACTTAAGGGTGTAATGTTATAATAGGGAACCAGCCTAATTTTTTTTTCCAGTGTGTATATTGGCTGTTGAAGAATATTATTTTATAAAATCTCTGAGTGCAGCATGACCTTACTTTTTCTTAGGCTGTTTTGTCATCGGTAAATTGCGAAAGAAGGGCTAACTCTCAGTATTTCACAATGAGATCATGTTTATGAGAAGACTTCGTAAACTCTAGAGCTTTAAACACATGTAGAATATTATTATTACCATAAAGGCACATCTACCCGAAAGAGGCCACCCCGAGTGATAACTGGGGCACCGAAATCCAATTTCGTTTCCACATCCATTCATCCTTGGCAAATGTCAGAGCTTTGTACCTTGGGCAGAGTCGTCGTGATTAAGCTAACTGTGTCGCCCTGTGCGCAGGCAGTGGGCAGGCTGAGTGAGTCAGAGACCCAGCTCTTACCCTCGTGCTGTTGCCCGTCCGGGGGCCGGCACCTGCAGCTGCTCTGCAAATGTGTTTGGAATTGAACCGAACTGCGCCGAGGGTGCGAAGGACTGAGCGTGAACGAGGCGAGTGAATGGAAGCAACGCTGCCAGTTTGGTTGAACCTCTCTCTCCAGGGAGGTGGTGTGACAAGCCCTGTTGCAGGGCTCGCTGTGAGACAGGTTGCCCGAGGACCGAGAGGCACCAGCCCTTCTCCACGGAGGGGGAGCAGAGTGCCCAGCGCAATGAGACGGCGCGGTCGCCCTTCTGATGCCTTCTCTCCCCTTCTCCTCCGCTTTTCACCGCCTGGACCCAGAGAAGCGGCTCAGCCCCTTCCTGTCTGTTGCGTATAGGCTTTTCCTCCTTCTGTGAGGTGGACGAAGCTTAGATTCTTGGGGAATGGGAGGCATTCTCCAGCTCTGTTCTTCAGGGAATTTGCGGGAGCTATAAAAGACAATCTGCAGTTTTTGCCACTCGGTGGGAGTTTGTGGGGGGGGGGTGGCATTTTAGGGAAAGATCTGAAATACGTCCGCACGCACTTTTGGGTGGGAGATTTGCTTATTGAATCCATCCTTAAACCAAAGTGTATTGGTCATTAAAGTAACACATCATTTATATTAAGAATAATCACCCTATTAATGTCTCTTTCGACCTAGTATATTCTCCTAGACTACATTTTGAGAAATAAAGAAAAATATATTCTCAGATGAACTTGCTTTTGTCAGTGTGTTCCCAAATAATATGACTTGGTTCTCCTCACGCACATTTGATACCCCCCCCCCCAGCTTTGGAATAGAAACTATTATTATCAGCCAAAAGAGTCGCAGAACTGAACGCACTCTTTCTTGTCAAGAACAAAGGGTTAAATGAGAGGCGTGGCTTACTTGCTATTGTCTGAGTTACGGAAGGTTCCTTATACGCAGCCTGCTCGCCTCTCTTCCGGCAGACTTCTCTTTCTTCCATCTGTATCTTTATATCTTAGAAACTGAGTGTTCGAGACCATCAGTCCCCCGGAGCCTCACCTACCCGGGCAGAGATGCAAACAGATCTGGGTTTGCAGCGCTGCCTGAGCCGTTTCCCTCTGGACTCAGGAAACCGTGCTCTGGAAGAAAAGCCTAAATGCAAAAATCACATTTTAGCTGCTCTCTAATAACTTTCTTTCATCCTTTTCCCAGACATATTCTCCCCCCAAACACAGAGAAAGCGTTGCCTTCGGTTCTAAGCTGCAAGGCATTGAAGAGAGGAGTGAGGACTTGCGGAAGATCTAGGTTTGGGGTCATTGAGATGGAATATGATTCTTCGGCTGATTCAGGTGAGCCCATCAGAAACTAATGAAAGTTGCTGAATGGGATGGCACACCAGCCCTCAAACGCTTGTACGCTTTCTCACCTCGATTTTAGAGTGAAATATTAGATGAAAATTTAAAAAAAAGTGTCTAAAACGGAACTCTAGTGACTTACATGTTCACATTTTCAGAGAATGGAGTATGTTTAAATGAAAATATTGATAAAATATTGATTTAATATGCCACGCTCAGCTTCTAACTGATCAAAAGCCTACAGTCTGTTTCTGCCGAGTAACTCTTCAACGAAAACGGTTCACTTGGCGTCTGCATACATATGTGCACATATATTTACTGGGATCAGCCAAAATTGTAAACTGCGGCTAATTGGAAAGTCAACATGTTCATTGCTATTTAGTTTATTAAAAAATGTGTCTGATTCTTTAGAGACACCATATGAAGAATAGCATGGCCAGCTACAGGCATACATATTTTTGCTTGGGGCTTGATTCCCATAATCCAAGCATTTCAAAACTGTTATTCAGAACCAAAGAGCAGCTAGCTATAGTTGGATTAGACTTTCAGAATCTTAGAAGTTACTGAGGATGTCAGAGATCATGGAGTCCAGTGTTTTTCAGACCCTGCTGATGATAGTAATTCCTGGTTCTTATTCCAGACCTACTGAAGTTGAATCTCCAGGGGTGGGGCCTCGGAAACTGTTTGTTTAAACAACGTGCTATTTTTATCATCAGGATAGTTTAAAACAGACCCAATCCACTGGTTCTTAGCCCTGGTTATGTATCAGAATTGTCCGTAGAGGTTGTTGAAAAGGCAGAAGCCTGGGTGGTGGGCACCCTGCCCTTGGATTCCAATTCCACTTTACGCATCTACGTTCCTAAGCAGCTTCATGAGTCAGTATCTTTAATCAGGCAGTATCAAAGCAGGTTCGTGAGTCAGTGATCTAGTCTGACCTCCTCCATGTCAGGAAGCTCTTCCAAAACATTCTGCTTAAGGATTCTGGCTCAAAAGCCAGCCTTTCCCTTGTTGGAGGAAATTATGGCTCATCATTTGAGACATTACTTCCATTTATTGGGCCAAATTACGACTTCCTGAAACCTCTACCCACCGTTCTCAGTGTGTCCTCCAGAGCAACAGAAAGATTATTTCAAATGTGTAGCTGCTAGACGGTGTTCATAGATGTCAGGTCTTTTCCCCGGTCCCCGTGTAAGTGTCCTCCAAGAATGACAGACCCCCTGCTTGACCTAGTCCTTCACAAACGATGACCCTGTAAATCACCTCTTTTTCTCACAGAGCCGTTCCACTTTTAAAAGCACTTTTTGTGGTTTCCATATTCTTAGAATCTTCATTACCTGAATCCACACACGCCGTAGCATCTTTATTAAAACGAGTGTATCCCACAAACACTATTGAGCACCCACTGTATATCAAACTCTGCTTTAATACGAGACCCCACGATGACTGCAGTGACCAGAAGTCAACCCAGGACGCCAGCTGGACTCTAAGTGAACCTTGGGGGGATCTGGTTCTGACCCCATTGTTTCAGTAGCGCAGCCCGTGACCGTACGGCTATTTTGAAAGCCATTCCACACTGTTAATTTACTCTAGGTTAGAATTGAACACCTCAGGACTTCATATACGTTACTGTTGTTAGTATTATTATTACCACCGTCACTATTCTAAGCATTATAAAAGATAACTTTTGAAGAATGATATCTAGGGTCTCTATATCACTCTTTTATATCTCTAATTCTCATGGCAGCTCTGTGAACTTGTATTATTATTTCTAACTTATGGATGGAAAAACTGAGATTCAGAGACGTTTAGGGTATTGCTTGAAATTGCATATGTAATATTTAGTCAAGCTAGAACTTGAACTCAGACCGCCTGACTCCAAATCTGAAACGTTTCCTATTGTTTCACGAGGCCAGGAAAAGAGAGGGCTTACCTGCCTATAAGTTAGCAAGTGGAGCGGAGGAGGGCAGGGCGTTACTGTTTCCTACCTAGTTATGTGTAATTACCTTCGTGCTTGCATTATAGCCTCTTGATTGGTTGATCAATTGTTAAGTCCTTGATTGATCTATCAGTATATTGGCTGTCTTTGTCTTCAATTAGTGTCATCCACGAATCAAATGTGCCTGTGTTCTGATCTAAGTTATCAAAATCTCTGAAAAGGACACGGCCAAAGAGAGAACCCACTGGCATAGTTCTGGGATTCCCATCCCTGGGTTAGCGCTGAAGTCGGAATGAACACGTTAGCCCTGATTTTCAACCAGCTAGAGTTTTGTGTACCTGTGTCATCATTCTGCTCACGTGCCCCCGTCTCAACATTCAAAGAGATCATGAAAGCCTTTGTCTCTTGTCATGCTAAAGTCCTGATACCTTTTGTCTGTGGAATTCCCCTGAGCCACCAAAGAGAAAAAGGGTCACTTTTTAGCTGAGTGGGCCATTTTAAGTGTCCCCACAGAGTAAGTTACCTCAGTAATCAGAAGAAAATACTCGAGGTGTTCTTTTCAATCTTGGAAGGGCCCTGTAGGAACCCCATCCTCCCAGATCCAGCATGGCAGTCACCTTCCATGGGAAGCCTTTTTGACCCTCCTGCAGATGTGGCAACACCCTCTGCTCTGCCCCAGCACGTGGGGCATTTCTCTGAGACGGCACCTACCACATTACCTCCTAGTTATTTGTTTTCTTTCCACCCTCAATATTTGGACTTCTTGAGGGCAAGGATTGCATTTTATTCACCTTGGAAGTCTTCCACGATCTAGTGTCGTGATTATGGCACAGTAAACTTGTGCCAAGTGAATGGATGTGTGGTTGAATACATATACGGATGTGATATAAAGTTTTCCTGTAAAGTTTTTATTAGATAAACCACATCCACAAGAGTCCCCTTTCGATTTCGTTTGGGCTCTGGCACTTCTTATTAAAGATGTCCAGGAACAATGGGCGAAGCTTGATCAGGAAAAGTCCAACATTCATCTATTGCTGAGAAGGAAGAATTAATCCTTTGGCCCCCTAGAGTAGTTGTAGTTTTAAGATTAATCTTAACTCTGTTTGTAGCCTATAAAACAAAACTAATTGCAGAATTCAAAGCGTTAGAGCATTTTTAGGTGGCTTGATGGGAAAGCATTGAAATAAATACAAACATTTAGATAAAACAACCATTTTAATAGTATTAACTCTGCCAATTAATGATAATGGAAGAGCCGTCCAATTAGCTAAATCGCTAATAGTTTTATCAAGCAGAGGTTGGTAATTTAAAGCAAACAAATTCTTTCTAATTTTATCCACTTGCACACCAAGATATTTAAAGGATAACAGGGGATCCAATAAAGAGTGTTGCTCAGGAAGAGCTATATTTAAATCTCCTAATGGCTATAACATAGAGTTACCCCAATTAGTCAGAAAACCCAAGCAGTCAGTAAATTCTTTCAAGCCTCCATAATTTGGGGTAAAAATAAATGAGATACAACAAAGGTGCTGCTTGCAACCAGCAGCATCATTATTGTATTTGGGGAGGACAGAGAGTGCCTGGAGACAGTCAGGGGCGTAAATTTAACTCATCGAATCCGGCGATCGCGAGTGCTCTGTACTCTTGCTGTACTTCACACAGCGTTTCTGAGGGGCTTTGCAGGAGGTCGCGGCACAACACTCCTTTACAGGGCGGAAGACCTGGGGGAAGTTCATGTGCTCAGTCCCACACCAAGGCTAGGACTTTCCCCGTCAAACCTCCATGGAGAATTCAGGCACATAATTGGATAATTCAGGAAAATCCTCTTAGGACCAGAATGATGTTAACATTTCTTACAATTCCAGTTTTATTTTTCTCAAGGGAATAGACTTTTAAAAACATCCGCATCATCTGGATATGTGAGCTTCATTAGCGGGGATCTGGTCAGGTAAGGACAAGTGACAACTGATAGACTAGAAAGGGCCTCTGTAGTCTATCTTCTGTTTGAGCCCAAGATCAACCCTTAAAATTTCAGGATTAATGATGCTGTTTATCCCAAATTAGGGCGCTGCCAACCAAGCCTCGTGCTCAGGTGGGCGAGCTTTGAAGGAAAAAGGACAAAATGGAAAGCATCTCCAAAGCATTAGCTCTGTCAGTGTTAGCAGGAGGGAAATATTCTTTGACTATAATAAAAACTACAGTTTATAGAGGCACTTTCTATGAATCAAGCACTGTGCTAATATCTTGATATTCATTATTCTTCAAGATTCCCATCAATAAAGCAGGGTATTGTCCCTGCTGTAGAGATGAGTTTATTGGGGCTTACAGGTTAGAGTAGCTTCCCACCGCAACGCGTCTTGGAGCCAGGATTCAGTCGGGCTCTAATTACAAAGACGTTGATTTTTACCTGGATCGTATACCGCCATCCTGGTCCCAGCAGCTGGCATATTGTCAGTTCTCAGCGTAGATTGCAGGATGATGACGGTCTCCATGTGTTCCAGTGGTACAGAGAACAAATACCCTGTGGACAGCCCTGTGGGGTAAATACAGAATGAACTGGACCCAGCTGGGCATTTGCATCAAAGTGCCTCACCAGAGTTCCCAGCTGGTCTGGCACAGTGCCCAGGCACTGCCCTGGAGTCCAAATGGAATGCTCTTTGAGATGCCTCTGGTTTTCATTTTCCAAGTCTTGCCACACACAACAAGTGGGTCTGGGAATGGCCTCGGAGTCCCAACCCTGCCTCACTTTGAGGAGTTGGGGGGTCGTGGAAATGAGAAGAATTGGTGATATCAAAATCTTGGGACCAAACACTAACTTTTCTCTAAACTGTTAACAGACTTGTCAGATCCACCCATAGAATCAAGACTCAACAAGGATAAGGAGATAAATAATTGTCAGTGATAAAAGCCACATGGAACTTGTGTTTACCAAAAAACAAGAGCAAAGGCTAGTTGAAAGGTTTAAATGCAGCTCAGTTTTGGGGCTGAGGGCACGATGGGCTGAAAGAACACTTACTAACTGGGAAGCATATGCAGGCAGGGTGGCCTGAGCAAGGTCCAATCAGTATTAAGAAGCAGTCCTTTTTTCTCTTTTTTAAAATTTATTTATTTGAAAGAGAGAGAGAGAACTCAGAGTGAGCTAGAGAGAACACGAGTGGGGGGGGAGGGGCAGAGGAAGAGGGAGACATGGATTCCCCACTGAGCAGGGAGCCCAATACGATGCAGAACTCGATCTCAGGACTGTGGGATCAGGACCTGAGCCGAAGGCAGGTGCTTAACCGACTGAGCCACCCAGGCACCCAAGAAGCAGTCTTAATTTCCCTCCCTTTACATTCATTCTCTGTTGTTCAGCTTAGGTCACTTTAAATATCCCTCTCTTAGGAAGGCACCTGTGGGTTGTGACCCTAAGTTCAGCTATTGGCTCTGCCACTTAGTAGCTACGAGAGCATGGACCTGTCATTTAACTACCCACAAGCACGGATCTCATGGAAAAAATGATCATGCAGACTGTAGATACACAATGAGCGGGTGTTTTCTTTCTAATTCTACTCTTCTTTTTTTTTTTCTTTTTTTAAATTTATTTATTTGACAGAGATAGAGACAGCCAGTGAGAGAGGGAACACAAGCAGGGGGAGTGGGAGAGGAAGAAGCAAGCTCATAGCGGAGGAGCCTGATGTGGGGCTTGCTCCCATAACGCCGGGATCTCGCCCTGAGCCGAAGGCAGACGCTTAACCGCTGTGCCACCCAGGTGCCCCTAATTCTACTCTTCTTTACTACCTGCAGAACAGTGTAAGTTAGAGCTGGACCTCAGCAAAACCAGTACTTTAGTTTGAGAAAGAATGAAAACAAACAAGCAAACAGCTGAAAAATACTAGGAGCAATCTACGTTTGGTCCCAGAGATTTTCACAATAAATTTTATCTGCCATCTGCTGAGTGTGGGTGTGAAACACTGGACCAGAGGTTGGGATCCTTGGGCTTTTTCCCACTTTGACCACTATCTAATGTCACGTTTCTTGAGAAACAGACTCTAATGTGGAGATGACTCTGCAGGAGGTTTACTGGGGAGTGCTCTCAGCAACACCTGTGAGTGGTTGCAGCAGGAGTCGTCAGAGGTGAGGTGTGGTGTACCGTACCAAAGGCCTCGGCAGACCCACCCAGAGCTCTGGTGCTGCAAACTGTTCTTTCAGAACTGCCCCAAATGTAGGCAAAGGGACCAGGCCTTTGAACACTTGCATTGACCATTCGCTGCCTACAGGCTGCCCCCGGGAGGAGAGGTCAAGGTCCTAGGAGAGGGCAGTGCCTGCAGAGGGACTCAGCTGTAATCCATCAGCAGGTAGCGTTTCTCACAGCTGGGAGAACGAG
The DNA here is from genome assembly GCF_023065955.2 of Ursus arctos. NCBI lineage: Eukaryota > Metazoa > Chordata > Mammalia > Carnivora > Ursidae > Ursus > Ursus arctos. The sequence goes on along the minus strand of NW_026622786.1, from coordinate 34,159,549 downwards.
TCTTCAAGAGAAGAGTGAAGGAGCTGGGGCGGGGCATGCTAGCTTCCAGGAGTGCTACCAAGCGGGTAAGTCACCTCACTTCTTTGGTCCTCACAATCCTTAAATCAAACAATGCTTTCAACCAATATTTATGAATACCTACTTTCTACATATTGTTTCCTTTTTTTAAAAAAAAGACTTTATTTATTTATTTGAGAGAGAGCACAAAAGCAGGGAGAGGGAGAAGCAGACTCCCCACTGAGCAGGGAGCCCAACATGGGGCTCAATCCCAGGACCCCAGGATCATGACCTGAGCCTGAGCCCAAGGCAGATGCTTAACTGACTGAGGCACCCAGGCACCCCCAAATTGTTTCCTTTTGTGGAATGTCTTCCCCTCACTCAGAGTTACGTGATGAATTAGTACATCAAAATGCCAGTTCCCCTTAGGAGCTGCTTCTAACTACCAGGCTCAGTTATACACTATCTTTCCTGTGTCTGTCAAAAGATTTCATGTCTGCCTCTCCTGGGACTTACCTCATTGCATGAAAATGACTGTGGTCAGGGAACCTTACTTATATTTGTATCCTTTTCTCTCCTTCAACATGAAACGTTAGTGAACAAGTCATTATTTAAAGTCTGTAACGTACAATATTAGCATAGATATGCCTTCTTTCTTTTGGTGAATATTTGCATGGTTTACTTTTTTCATTCTTTTCCTTTCAGTTCTTCTGTGTTATTATATTTTAGATATGTCTTCTGAAAACAACATTTAATTCAAATTAACTTTGTTATCATCCCAGTCTGACAATCTTTGTATTTTAATTGGACTGTTTAGATCATTTACACTTAATATATTTACTGATATATTTATATTTATATAAATATACTTAATATATTTAGGTTAAAACCAACCAATTTATTTTATGCTGTTTCTTTAATTCATCAGATCTATGTCTCTTTTTCTCACCTTTTTAACTTGTTTTGACAGTTTTTTTTTCCTTTATCTATTTTTTTCTTCTTTATTGATTCAGAAATTATATACCCTTTTCTAATCTTTTTGAAATTACAACATTTACCCCTGACTTAGCAAAATCTAATGTTAACAGTTTTACTCTCCTTCTGGAATAAATGCAAGGACCGCCCAATAATTGAAGTACATTCCCCCTTTCTCCCCAACTTATAGTTGACAATATATAGTTGCCATGAATCTTAACTCTCTAGATTTTAAAACTGTGTAAGACATTCATACTATAGCTTTTAAAGTCAATATTTGGGGACACCTGGGTGGCTCAGTTGGTTAAATGTCTGCCTTCGGCTTGGGTCATGATCCCAGGGTCCTGGGATCAAGTCCTGCATCGGGCTCCCTGCTCAGTAGGGAGCCTGCTTCTCTCTCTGCCTGCTGCTCCCCCTGCTTGTGTATGCACACACACACTCTCTCTCTCTGCCAAATAAATGAATAAAATCTTACAAAAAAATAAAGTTAATATTTATGTTTACCCACATATTTACCACTTTCAAAATTCTTTAATTCTTCTTGCATCTCTGATCCTTTAGCGTAGTCCACTGCTTGTGAATTCTCTCAGTTTTTGTTTATCTGAAAATTTCTGTATTTTACTTTCATGCTTAAAGTATATTTTGCTGTGTCTATGAGTCTATGGTAGCTTTTGTTTTCTCTAAGAACATAAAAATGTATTCTCATTTTCCTTTGGTTTTCATTTTTGCCCTTGAGAAATTTAACTGTTGATCCTTTGAAGATAAATCTGTCTTTTTTCTCTAGCTGCTGCAAACATTTTTCACTTGTTCTTTAGTTTCTAGTAGTTTCAGAGTGATACATCTTAATATATATTTCTTTTTTCTTTATTCTGCTTGGGATTCTGGGGTTCTGTTAAATTTGTCCTGGAAAATTCTGTCATTTAAGCCATAACATTTGAAATATTTTTTTTGGCCTGTATCTCTCTTGCTTTTATTTCTAACCCTACAACCAAATACACGTTAGACCTTTTCAATGAATCCTCTGTCTCTTATCCTCTCTCCTATATTTTCTACCTTTTTGTCTCTGTGCTATATTGTTGTAAGTTTATTTTGACTTATTCTTTTGTTCAATAATCCCCTCTTCATTTATGTCTAATCTGCCATGAAACTCATTCAATCAGTTCTTAATTTGTTATATTTTTCCTTTTCAAAACTATGTCACTTTTCCCTAGTTTCTTCCTGAAATTTTCAGGCTTGGCATTTGTTTTTTCTTTGACTTGGTAGGGATAGTTGTTTTACAGCCAGTATCAGATAATTCCAATATGCAAATTTCCTTATTGATCTGTTTCTAGAGTCTTATTGTTTTGACTGGTTCTCACTCATGGTGTCTTATTTCCTACGTGCCTCTTTTTTTTTTTTTTAAATTATGTGCTGTGCAATGTATTTGATAAATTATTTCTAGGAATACTTTGAGACATATAGGTGGTAGGTGGTTTATATGAGTCCTAACCTTTGGTGCACCCCTAGCTTTGACTTCTGTTCTCTTTGCCCTTAAAGACTTCCAAAAACAAATGTAGTTTCATAGTTATTTCTTCCAGATAGTCAAATGCCCTTAGGGAAAACCAGATTTGAATATAGGACTTTCATTTTCTCCTGGATTTTGACTGGGAAATTTCTCATTCTTTGGTGCTTTTGGAAGGTGTGAGTTTTTAAAAATATTCTTCCCAATTTTACTTTATTTTTTCTCAGCAGAAGGATTAATCTGAGATATCAAATCTATTATAGGATATAGAATTCTTTAGTTTTAGTACAGTTCTGGTCCTTCTATATTTGCTGAGTAATGACAATATGAACGGTCATGGGCATTGGAATCAAGTTGTATGAGCTATAGTTTCTGTCTTCCGGGAAGTTATTATTTATTAGGCAGGGGAAAAACACTAAAAACTTTAAAGAATGACCATTCTATGAGTGATATACAGTAAATGCTGGGCTTCCATACTTTCTTAGTAGAAATGCAAATTAATAACAACTCTTGGGAGGAAAATTTAATAATGCTTACCAAAATTAAATGTGTATATACCCTTTGGCTAAATAATACCACATTTAGGATGTATTATCTGATGTATACTCTGTGTATACCCATATAAGTGTTCAAATATGTATATGAATATTCATTCATAGCAGCTTGCTTGTAATAAAGACTAGAAACAATCTAAATATCAACAGGGGACTGATGAAATAAGTCATGATATAGCATACAATGGAATACTATGTAGCCATAAAAAGATGGGAGAAGATGTATATGTATTGATAGGGAATAATTTTTATGATGTGTTTAAGTGGAAAAGATAAACAAGCTTGAGAGTATATATAATATGCTACAGGCATACACACACTCACACACACAGGGTGAGAAATTTATAGTGTCTCTGAAAGGCTCTACGTAGAGCTGCCAACAGTGGTTATATCTGAAGAGAACCGGGACTTGGAGCACAGGAATAGCAGGCAAAATTTTCCCTGGGCACTTTTGTGTTCTGTATATTATATTTTATCATGTGATATTATATTTATTTTTGCCATGTGCATTTTTAAACCATTACATGAAAGAACCAAAAAGTGCTAGGAAAGTAATCTATTAGAAGGCGTATTATACTGATGATCAGTTGACCTACGCTGTAGTTTGGTTTTGCTCTGACAAAGTCCCATGACCTTTCTAGAATTCAGTGTCTTCCTCGGTAAAATGAGGGCACTGATCTCTGTAATCCTTAAAGGCTCTTACAACTTCAACGTTCCCCAGTTGCATTCACTAGTGCGGAGATGCTTCACTGCAGAAATACTTTAGTCAGATGGTACTTTGAGGATAATTTGGCAAATCAAAGTAGTAGTGTTAGAGGAAAGTACCGGTTGCTGAGAATGGACACCTTCCCTTTAGTTCTCCTTCAAGTATGACACTGATTTCCATTAGACAATCAGCTAAAATAATTGATTTGCTTGGATTCACAGTTGGAAACTACGATTTATAATAGAACCTCACATTTGAAATATCTCAGACCTGTTTTGCTTTAGGATCGAGTGGGCTTAAGTCTCCGACAGGCTGACCAAATCTTACTACCCTCTATTTACTGCATGACAAAAGCTTATTTCATAAATGTTCCCACGTTTTATGCTCACATAGATCTAAGTGGCCAAAACATTTAATTAAAAGGACTATTCAGACAATCTCGTTTCCTGGCTGGTCGTCTCTGTCAATGAGAACAGTAGCACCCACCCCATAGCTAGGAGTGAATCTTTAAAAAAAGAGAGAATAATTATTTAAATCTAAACTATGCTCAGACTAATGATTTAAAATCTTTTTTTTAACTATACAAGTAATTTGAATTTATGATAAAAAATCCCAATAATGGAGAAGTATGTAAAGTAAGAAGTGAAAATTTCCTCTTCCCTGCTTTAATCCCATTCCTCAGAAGTAACCACAGTTAGTATGGCATGTGCTTTCTTACACACACACACACACACACACACATGTGCTCGTACACGCACATGCAGAGTTTGTTTTTACAGTAATGGGATTATACGTAATGTACCGTTCTGCAGTTTGTTTTCATACTCAGCGGCGTACTGTACTGGGGGTACATATAGCTCTACCTCATTCTGTGAAGGCTGTAAACTGCATATTCACACGTGTACCATGATTTATTTACACGTTTCCTTAGCAGTGGACATCTAGGTTTAGTTTCCGTTTATATGCTGTGAGAAGCAGTATTGCATAGGACTTAGACATTTGGCCAGAATGTTTGTAGACTAGGGGTTTTAGGTTACACGGTGCTTCCCCCTTGCCAGGCACCATTGTAAGCACTTTACCAATATCCACTTTTTCATACTATAATAGCGTAGATACTATTATTATCTCCAGTTTCCAGATGAGAAATTCAGGCCTAGAGAGATGAAGTAACGTGCTGGAGACCTCACAGCTCTAGCTGGTCGAGTCAGGATTGGAACCCCGGCTGGCTGAACCCAGAGTCTGTCCTTAACTCCTAAACTCTGCTGTCTCACAGGACCAGGTATGTTTGGAATTTTGAGAGACACTGCCAACTCGTCCTCCAAAACGATTGTATCAATTTATACTTCCACCAACTGACCATTTGAGAGTTCATGTGTTTCCTCATTTCCTGATCAAATGCTACGTTCTTTAAAAATTTTTGCCAATTTGTGGTTGGAAAAATTATATCATCTTATTGCTTTAATTTACACTTAACATATTATGAACATTCATGATACTTAACTTTTATTAGCCCCTACTACAATAAAATTCTTCATCATTTCCAGATTGTCATCCAAGAGAAGTGAGGCCCACACACAGCTTCTTCAGGAAATGCTGACAACATGGTGTACATATGGCTTCCTTGTTTGTAGTGCTTCCAAAGTTTGCTTTTGAGGTTAATTTCTTTTTTTGTTTTGGATAAACTTCTCGCAGGGGACCTGGGCAAGCAGAAGCCTTTTTAAAATTATAGCCCGAACTATTTCTTGAGCAATCCAGGAATTCATTTACAACGCAATCCTCAGATTCTTATAACATAGTTTGCGAGAGGGTGTGCCCAGAGCAGTTAGGAAAAGGCAAAACAGCATTTTAACAATGAGGGATTTAGCAGGAAGATCTGACCCAACAAGTAGAAACTCTTTTAAAGGTTCAGTCAAGTTTATTCCCATCGCATTCCTCTGGAATGCCCAACAGGCACATGCTTTGTCAATGAAAATTATTTTCAATCTCATTGATGTTTTGTTTGGCAAGAATGATTTCTTTGAACAATTTCTTATTAATCATCTAAGATTTTTCATTTCTGACTGTGTTATCACCAGCTGCATATTTATAAAAGAGCCAACTTCAACCTGTGTTCAGTTTTAATCTGTTTGTGTCTTGCGAATGTAATTGGAAAAAACCCTGCCAATCTATCTGTGACCACACTTCAGATCTTCAACATTATACAGCGTAAAGAAATGCGAACACAATGGAAGTCTTCTGTCATCCTTAGTTTGTGAGACCAAATCGTGACATGCCCACCTTACCAGTCATGCCATTTAGCTTTCTCCCCGTCTTTACGGCTCTTAGTTCCCTATTTCTGGGGACACTGTTTGCCCTGTGGTAATCCAAATATGAATAACCACACCTAGTATCTTAATGGGGTCCTGCTTCCCCAACTGATAACTCATCGTGGCTCCAAGATGGCATCTTCCCATAAGTGCTGATTCAAACTGTTTTGATCGAACCACCTTCCACATGGGTGGATTCAAAATCCATGGAGGCCGAGGTGGAGGTGTCTGGCATGTATTCTTTTTACGTACACTGTTGGGCAGTGCTGCCTTCTGGCCGTCAGCAGCCTGTGGTCCCCAGGGAGCATTTCGATGGGCTTCAGCTTAAACATTGTTTATACGTGGCCATTGATTTTCTTTACCAAGAGCTGCCAACCCAGTGGAATTTAGCTCCTGTCAGGCAATGCCATCCTCTCCTCAACAGGGTGGAAGCAGGGAGCGGGGCTGGCGGCGGGAGCGATGGCCATATTGGCAATCCAGTGCAACGGTTCTGACGTGTTACCTGGGAACTTGTTAGAAATGCAAAATCCCTTGCCCCACCCCGTGTCTCCTGGTGATTTGGGTGCAGGCCAAAAAGTTTGAGAATCACTCCTCTAGCTTAGTATGTCAGAACCTTCTACTTGATTTTTTTTTTTTTACCCGCTATATTTTTTATATCCCTATTTACCCTGTAACATGTTGTCAGTCATGGATTCACTCTCTGAATGTCTTCAAGCTGTCTTGTGGACAGGGGCCCCCACCTGACGAGCGGTGCGCCGGCAAATGTTTAACAACAGGCTCGGAAGGAGGGGACCTGATGTGTAGTTTCTCACAATTTCTGTGGTGTAAATACACCGCCAAGGCCCGTTTCAAGCGACTCTGGTGATATTACTGATCGTGGAGTGAAGAGATGTGTGTAATTGCCCTCCAGAGTGGATGTGAGCCAGCTCCAACACCCTACAGGGAGGTACCCATAATCCTGTGGGTACTGGTACAAATTTACCTCGGTGGGGATTTAGATGGGGTTTCCACACAAAATTGAAGTCATTATTTGCAGGCCATTGGTTGAATCATTGAACACTTTTGATCATTAAGATGACTAAAATATTCCGTTGAGATCCTTTCTTTAAGATTACTGAAAATATTCAAGATCAGCTTTCTAACATTTTTGGGCCGCCACACACATAGCTGATTCAAACCCACACCTATGTTTGGTGCCTTTCCTATGCACGCCCTGTCAAAATGACTTGTTTGGTGGAGGGTAAGCCCTAAAACAACATAGACCTCGCTTTGCCCACCATTCTATTTTTATGACTTACAATCAGAATTGTCCAAAAAAATGTTTGTTAAATTAATAAATTAGTAACTGTATTAGTTTACGAGGGCTTGCATAACAAAATACCACAGAATGGGTGGCTTAAGCAACATTTATCTTCTCACAATTCTGGAAGCGAGAGGTGCAAGATCAAGGTCTTGGCAGGTTTGGTTTCTTCTGAGACCTCTCTTCTTGGCTGGTAGATGGCCGCCTTCTTGCTGTGTCTTCTTGTGGTTGTTCCTCTGTCTGTGTTTCTCTGTCCAGAGTTCTCTTCTTAAAACAACACCAGTGATAGTGGATTAGGGCTTATCCTAACAGCTTCATTATAACCTAGTTACCTCTTTAAAGACCGCATCTCCAAATACAGCTACATTCTGAGGGACTAGAAATTCAACATCGAATTCTGGGGGCAATATAATTCAGCCCAAAACAGTAACAGTCAAGGTTTCTATGTGTTAGGGTTCTAATAGCACAGTTAGAGAACAAGACATTAGTTGTGAATTTGCAGTGTATCTGACATGTGCCTCTATAGTTATTGGTATGATAACTTGTATTGGTTATGAAGTGGATACAATCTCATCTAAGAAACGACAAACCAATCTTACAAATTGCAGAAATGTCCTTCCCATGCCTCCTCTCATCTCATACTGATTTATCATTGGCACATGAGGTTTTGTTCCTGCTAAATGAGTTAGAAGAATAGGGGAGATAGAAATGTAATTAGCTGTATGTACAGAAAACTAAGATGTGGGAACTGCATCACATAATTGTGTCTCTAGTTTCAATGTCAAAGTAAGATGTGGGAACTTGATCCCAGCACATAGTAGCGCTTGAAGGAAAGCACCATTGAGGAGGGTCCACTGCAAAATAAAATCTCAGCTTCTCACATTTCTGAGATTATTTTTTGATTTGATAGCTATCGGAACAACAAGAAAGAAGTTCGAAGTGTGGCAAGTCAAAAAGCCTTTGGAGTGTCTGTGTTGGGAAAAGTAGGCTCTGAAGAGTGGACACTCTCCTGGTTGAAAGATGGCTCCACTTGAGTCAGAATTCTGGCCCATGATAGAGAGAGTAACATGTCACCTGGAGTCTAGCTTCTGTTTTTTCCTTATTGATGTCCTGTCGTCTTACATCCTGGGTTGACGTGGGTGAATCTTAACACAACGTTTTCATTTTATGCCATAGGTTCTGTCAGCTTAGGTGTAATTTTTCTGTTACCTTTTGGGATCATGATCAGACTTTTCAAAATTATTTATTTTATTGTTTTTTAAGTTCTCTTTTGGTTAGTAAACTTTCCTTTAGAAATCCTCAGAATAATTTCACCATGCCTTGAAGGTATATGTTCTTGTAATATAAGAGCATGACTAGGTGGTTCTTGGCGCTCAGCCTAGCACGGTGAGGCATGCTGTTATTACGCAATGACGCACATCCTAGTGTATGTCTTATTTCGTAATTGTTCTTCCCATTCAGAGATGCTGCTGAAAGCAATTACGTAAGTCTTGTTCATTTCATGAGGAAGGAAATGGGTGGACGTAAAGCAGAGCCATGGGCACTAAGGGCGACCATACCTTAGACAGAACGTCTCATCTTTTGATAGAATATTGGGCTACATTCTCAGGAGGTCGAATCAGCACATTTTGGTCGTCTTCTCCTATAGCCTCCCCCCCTGCCCAACCCCCAGCCCCAGCTAGCAAGCAGTAATAATAGCAGTACCTGTACTTTGTGCATTTAGATTTATTTTTAAAGTTTTTCATAAAACTGAGTGATACAGTGGTGATATTCTCTATCTCGTGACTTCAAAACCCTATTCTGTGTGTCTAGAGGTGTGACACATCTTAAGTAAAATAAAGATCACTGACTCGAGAAAGAAACGTAGGGGAGAGGACTAGGAGAGTTGCTTCCGTTATGTAAGGCAGCTCTCAAAATCAGAGATGGCGGGAGCAGCAATCTCTGGCCGAAAACTTATGTTAAGGATATAATAGGAAAACATGTTTGTTACCTTGGGGGCTTTAGTGTAAATGTCAAGAGTCAAGAGGCCGGGAACGCCCGGCCTGCCCACCGGTTGGGAACGCCCAGCTGTTTTGGGGCAGAACACTACTGAAACCTGATTGCTTTTAACAATAGCCTGCAGGGTCCCTAGAAACATGTTTAAGAATAGGCCCCACTTGCTAAACGTTACATCACCTGATCCCCTGACCTTCCCCGTGATGGTGATGCACTACTCTTCACTAGAACGTAATACGGATCACTCCCTTGATTGATTGGGATTGTGATTCTTATTGATTGTTGCCAATAAATACGCGAGCTTGCAGCTGTTCGGGGCGATCACTGGTGGCGATCGTCCCCTGCGCCCACGCTCTCTTTTGCAAGCTAACCTGTCTGTGCCTCGTCCTTCTCCCCAATCGACGAATCAAGGGTGCTGCGGCTGCGCGCTGTGGGCGGTGCCGCGGCAGGCGGGCACAGCTACTTATACAAATGGGGCTTGCCTAGGGTTAGGCTGTCCTAAAGGTAGTCTGCTGAGGAACGCTTTTGGGTCTGATGTGTATTCTGTAGAGAAAGAATTCCTAAGACTCCACCATGTAGTGGGGAGTTTTCAACCTGCCCTGTGGAGGTTGTCCAGGCAAGGATACATGTGTGGGGCTCCTCCTGAAATGCAACAGGCAGCCATATAATAAGAACAAATACACATTTTTTTTTAAACAAATGACTTATTAATGAGAAGACAATCTGCTGCTTCTTTCCTCTGATTTCAATAGTTCCTCAAATCCCAAGGGAGCTTTGAATATCCCCGAGTTACTTGGCAGCTTCGTGTCAGGTCAAATGACCAAGAATTTGGTTTGGAAAGAGCAGGCTGTCCTCTGTGTGGTAAGGAGTCCCTAGATACCAGTGCCTTCTCTTAAGAATGCAGCTGAAAGCACGCCCACCAATGTGCCTCTGCTGGAAGGTATCTGGAGTCATTTAGAAGAGAAAGCAGAGGATGAAAGCAGCTATTGATTCTGCCGGGCCTTGGGTTTTTGTTGTGGACTCGTGACGGCAGTGAGATGGTAGACCGAAAGGCTCTGAGGACAAGGACCGTGTTAACTGATTTTGTATTTCTGGAGTTGAACCCAGGACGGGATATGTGGGAGATGCTTAAAATATGTTGTTCATTTCTGTTATGGTTAAATTTATGTGGCAAATTGGTTAGGCCATGGTACCCAGATGTCTGGTCAGGTATGTCTGGGTGGTGCTGTGAGGCTCTTTTTAAAATGAGATTGGCATCACTATCAGTAGACTTTAGTATAGAGGCCCTCCGTGATGGTTAATTTTATGTGCCAAGTTGTAGGTGGGCCTCCTCTAACCAGTTGAAGGCATTCAGAAAAAGAACTCCCCCCCCCCACCCTCCGAAGAAGAGGCAATTCTGCCAGCTTCAAGCTTGAACTGCAACATCAACTCCTCCCTGAGTTTCCAGCTCACCTGATGACCCTGTAAAACTTGGACTTGCCAGCCTCCACAACTGTGTGAGCCAGTTTCTTATGAACGAAAGAACGCCTCTAGCATCTTGGCTTTATTATAGTGATCTCCCCCCACCCCCAAATTCCAGTGAAGTAGGAGGAGACTACTTGGCCAAGTTAAAACTTTGAATCTTTGCCCTCAAATCCCAGATAGTCTTCCTTTTAAATACAGAAAGCCCTGATACGGACAAGGGCGCCAAGACAGGGGAGATGATTTGGGGCCGTGGAGGAGGAGAAGAATTCCACAACCCTTGTCCAAATCCTTGATTTCGTATTTACTGTTAGCGTCCAATATAAAAATGGTTGGCTTGATTTAAGTGCCTTTGTTGGGTTCAAAGCCCCATCGCCACCACCACCAGCCGCTCACCCTGCTGTGGCATGGAGAGGCTGAGGACCACTTTTCAGCCTGATGTGATTTCTAACAGCTGAGATATTAAAACACTGAAAAACGGGGTTTATAATGGAAATGCTGACAGACTATTAACTATAGCAGCACTGCTCTAATAAATGGAATGGCCTGTCATAATCTCTAGTTCATAAATATGCAAATACAAGACTGGGGATTTGCTCCAAAGGATGTCTCTATAATTTTAACTGACCTTTACTGATACCAAATGAGCCTGTTGCTTCTGTTTTTGTACATTGGGTATAAAGTACAGGAAATCCAGCCGCCTGTCAGCCTAAAGTATATAAAGTTTAAACTGCCAGCTACTAAACTCTGGGCTCGGATTCTATTTCTCTTCGCATTCACACTTTTTATTGACATTTTCATTTTTTTTCCCAGGGGGTGGGGAGCTGAGTGGGGGTGAAATCAAACATTGTTCATCCCCCTCTCCCCCCCACATTATTTCCACATGTCACAGTGGCTGCCCAGCCAAAATTCATGGATTGCCTCAAGGACAAACAGGCCATCTACACTGAATTATAAATTTGAGTTTTATCCAGTTTTCTGCTTTTGGACCAAATGGGCAGCAAATCCAGTGACTTCATATTTAATAACCTAGATGTCATTTGTCCTGTGTCTTTCAGCACAGAGCAAAGAGTTGGATGGCTAGCAGTTTTGCAGATTTTTTCCCCCTAATTATTTTAAGCTATTCAGCCTGGTATCCGAACTATTGATGCAGAGCCAAATTGCCAGCAGGGGAGAGCTCTGTCCAATCCAGGAGCTAAATGAGTCACTGAGAGTCAATCTGTTTGTCCCTCGCTGCTGGAGTTTCCCGGGGCCGGCCTCTGTGGGCCGCAGTCACACGCGGCGCTGCGGGCTGGGCCCTCGTGGGCCCCCGCACCTCCCGCTTCCCGCCCCGGCCGCAGCTGCTGCTGTGTGCCCCCGGCTGGCGGCAAAGCCGGGCCTTCAATCACACTGGACCTGGGGCCTCGCTCTGATACGAAATGAAGACATCTTGGCCTTGTTATGCTCCCCTCCCCAGTAATTCATCAGGTATCTGGACAGTAAAGGGAGACACCTCAACAGAACGCGAGACTGGGGTGCCACGCCAGCGGGTGCCCTCCCAGGGCCCTGCCGACACTCTCCCACTTTTCCCAGCCGCCCCCTGAAGCCCGCGGAAGAGGGAAAAAGAACAAGTAAAAGGGGAGTAGAAGGGATGTGAGGGTATGCCGCAGTGGGGGCCAGCAGGAGAGCCCCAGCCTCACAGCCTCAAGCTGCTGGAGCTTTGGGACAAAGCCACAGTGCCTGAATAACTTCTTCTTCTTGTTGTTTCTTTCAACTGAAACATTTAATTTCTAACAATATTTATTAAAAAGCAAAACCCTTGCATTCTTCCCGGTAGGCTCAGGATTCAATTACACAGAAATATGCAGCCGACTTAAGGACTGCACGTAAGATTAAGATAACTGGTATTTCATGGTAAATGATTAAATTAGCTGACACAGTCCTATCCTGAACTTTGCCATTAGGACTGACATTTTTGTGCTGCGCGCATTGAGGACGATGGGTAATCTAAACCGGCCTGAACTTTTTCTCTTTGCAACTCCAACACGATCAAGGAGCAACGTTCTCTCCGAACATCTGAACAGAGGAGTTAATACAGAGTTGGAGAAAACAACCACAAAAAAATTCGATCGTAGTAAGCTGAACTGCCCCCAGAGTACTCCAGAATTAGAGAACTCAGGGGTCCTTGAGAAACAAGGAAGAAGCAGGGGGCAGAGGAGGAATATTGATTAATTGATTTGCTGTAATTTTCAGATAGAAATACCTGGGCAAAAAATTCAATGGGCAGAGTTTTTTCTTTTTCACAGTGAAGTCCCAGTGGATGGCATGCTTTGTTCCCTGTGGGGCAGCCGGTTTGATTTCTGTAGTTCCAACGAACCTCACCTTTTTAGGTATTCATGCTGATTTTTGGTTTTCCTTTTTCTAGCTATCAAGGGGACAAGGGCAGTTAGAGAAAAAAGTCAGATTTCTGAAACACAGAAAAACTTCTCACTGTAATCAGGAATGGGTTAGTGAATCGCTTTCCTTTCTTTCTGGAGGTCATGCCTGTGCTGAGGTCAGCTGCTTCATTGAGGTTCTGTCAGTAGTGGGTTTCTGGATTCTGGGGATCCAGGAAGTTCCGGGAAGGGCTCCTGCCATCTTAGTCAGAAGTAATTCACCGAAAAATAAAGGCCCCTCTTTCTCTTCGTATTTTGAACCACACAGCAGCTAATACCAAGCATGAAACGCCAGTTTTCAGATCATTAGTACAAAGCATCTTCCACAGGAGGCAATAAAATGTTGCTTTATATAACTCAGCTACAGTTATGCTGCTTTCAGAAAGCAGGAATCTTCGTGAAAAGAAATTTACATGAAAACAGTCCCATTGTTTGAGAACTTATGCAAATGCTGTACAATGGGGTTTGATAGTGATTTTTAAAAATTAAATCTTTATCACTGCCTCAAAGATACCCCGAGAAACCCCGTTACCTGTAAAGAATTCCATTGTAATTATTATGTTTTAAAACTGTGTAAATATAGAGTTATTTCAGAATATTTTCCCTAAGCTCCAAACTTCCTCCTTAGCTTCAAAGCCTTCTGCAGAGACTGTCCTACAGAGAGTCCCCTACCTTCTGGTTTAGCATTTCCAAAGACCACTCATTGCTAGTTAACAAAACTGGAGATAACAACCACCAAAACTGGCGTGGCTCCAAGTATTTGGAACAAGTTGAAATGTTTTTCCTGTGGGTGCAGCTTTTAGGGACCCACGTGGGGATCCATACCCCTTAGTGCTGAGTCAGCAGACGACGAAGCTCTCAGTGTCTCAGTTCGTGTGGATTGCCTCTCAGCTCCTTGTTACTAGGAATCTGGATGTGTCCATTACCATATGTTCAAACAATGGACCGCCTGTGCCAGGAATCTCATTTCTGGAGAAAGACCTTAAAAGAATGGGTGAGGAATAGGGTGTTGGACAAATATTGTGACATTTCCCTTTGATTCAGACTTTCTTTAAATTCTTCTGCAATTAGTACCTAGCATCTGTCTGGCTTTGGTACCCTTAGTTTCCCTTCCTCCTAATTCAGTGTGGACGATGATCAAAGTATAGAGTTTCTTGTACTCCAGAGGTTGGCATTTCTGCAGGCGCAAGTGAGCTTGGTTTTCAAGCACCAGTCTTTGAACGCAAGGAATTCCTTTAATGATCATGCCAGACAATATAGACTTCAGAATCGAAAGCTTTACTGCCTCCTCTGCCATTTACCAGCTTTGACACTTTGGACAAGTCATTATAACCTCTATAAGCCTCAGTGTCCTCTTCTGTAAATGGGAATCGGGGTCGTCATCATCTTGTGTCATCATTTAAAAAAAAGAAACGAACAACTGAGCAAATTGCCACTCAGATGTTCTCAACATACATGTGTAACTACGTATTTATTTCTTACACAGGTACTGTTATACTATATATCATGTAAATTATACAATACACAAAAGTGGAAATTACATAATGAGATTACAAAAGAAACAGAAATGAATAATACTTTCTTCCCATCTTGCACAACTCCCAGGATGCATAGCCCCCCTTTGGAGAAGCATAATGTGGGTAACGGACTCAGCACGCTGCGTGATTCAGAGCAGTACCCCATGGATACGTTAGGCGTTATTTATTTTTATGCCTAAGAAAAAGTCCAGTTGGAGTGGAGAACGTTCAGCCTCCTATTGGCTTCTTCTCTGACATGTCTTTGCTCTTCTCTAAGTGACAGAGAACAGCTGAGTTATAGGTCAGGCTCTTCCAGCATAGAGGACCTCACTGCACAATTCCGGTCAGCAGTTTCTTCTGCTAAGAGATGCTCTACATTCACAGTGATTTTCAGCGGAGCCTCATGTCCCAAGGAAGATTGGTAGCTTCTTCCTCTGAGACAGGCAATGAAGATAGCAGACTTGTTTCTCCTGGTGTGAGGCTGGGGTGGCATTACCTCCTTGAGAACTGAAAGCCGCAGTGCAAGAATCTGCAAATGGGGAAGAGAAGGGGGCAGGGTCAAAATTGGAGGAAAACAGGAAAAATCACTTTGTCTTAATTATTCAGTTATTGCCATCTGGTCTGCCCTTGGCCTTATATGCAATAGGTAGGATACATAGATTTTGGATTTTATTGTGGTGGCATGGGTATAAGTCCAGAAATTTGTATAAATACTCTTGGTATAGATGCTTCTAAGTTCCTACTCATTCATGTGTTATTCCTTAACCAAGTGAGCCACCTGGGTGTCCCTCTTTTGGTATTCCTTAAGCATTGTTGTGTGGACTGGGCATCCATTGTATGTCAGGCTTGGTGCTGGGCACTACATTGAATATGGATTTGTCTTCAGGACAGGGAAGCAAGTCAAGGGAAATGATGGAAAAAAATAAAGAGCCCAAACTCACACACAGGAACTTGGGATTTGCTAGGGAATCTGTTGTGAACCAAGCTGTCATTGACCTCACACTTTCAAATTAGCGAGCATCAGTCATTCTCCCTGGAAATTCTTTTATTACCTAAAATGTAAAACCTTGGGGCACCTGGGTGGCTCAGTCAGTTAAGTGTCTGCCTTTGGCTCAGGCCATGGTCCTGGGGTCCTGGGATCCAGCCCCAGGTCAGCATCTGGGCTCCCTGCTCAGCAGGGAGTCTGCTTCTCCCTCTTTCACTCCCCCCCTTGCTCATGCTCCCACTCACTCTCTCGCTCGCGCGCTCTCTCTCTCTCTCTCTGGAGTAAATAAATAAGATCTTTTTAAAAAAATGTGAGATCGTAATGCAGAATCTTATGACAAAATATTGAAAAAAATCCATGAATTGAAAGCAGCATAGGAATTTACATTCACCTCGACAAGAGGATATAGTGTTGAGTTCTGTCTCAGTTTTTCTGGATCCACTGGGTATCCAGACGTAGAGACTTCCTTTGTGTTCAAACTTTTCTTTTGACCTAACTCTTCTTGAGGCATAAAACCCTAACGCAAACAGTGGTGAGGTGTGTGTGTTAGACATTTCTTGTTCTTGTCCATATCTGGTTCTCTTCTCATGTTTGCACACAGAGAAGAGCAAATTTCCTGGTACCAAGAGGGGGCCTATGACCAGTTCTAGCTAATGGGCTAGAAGCTGAAGTGGAACGAGGTCCATTCTGGGTTTAGAAAGTTCTGATGAGATCTTCCTGTCTCCTTTTCTTTCTGCTGTGGAGACGTGACCAGATGGCGCACCCTCCATCAGCCTGGGTCCCTGAGTGACCACGGGAGCAGAGCATCTCACTGATGCATGTGTGTTGGAACAAAAAAAAATAAACCTTTGTCTTCACAATCAGCTGGGATTTCAGGGTTAATTTGCCACCTCAGCATAAACCATCCTACCTTGACAGTTACAGGGTTTTTATATTTTTGTTGTTCCTGGAAGAGGAAGGGATATCTAGATCTTTCTCCAAAAACATTCTACTCTGAGAAATTGTATGCAAAGTACCATGATCTGAAGCCATCAGGGACTGAGGTAAGAGAACTTATGAAAACACCAAGGAAAAGGATGCAAATATCTGGAATAAAAATCAGTGTTTTCCTGGCCAATTTGTATCATCTGATGTTGGAGAGTCAATGGCACATGGCAGTTCTTCAAGGGAGTCACCCACCCAACTCCAACTGTGACAAGACTTTCCTTTATTAAAGAACGGGAACAGTGTCCATCTAGACTTTCAAAAGTGAGCAATGAAGGGTGACTTCTCAATAGGACGTTTTTAAGAACTCACAAAATGAAGAATTGTTCCATGAGAATCTCTAGGAACAATGACTACTTAGGTATCTGAGAAAGAGGTCCAGAAAAATAAACCACAAGTGGAAGCAAACAGAACTTGTCACAAGAAAGTCCTGGGGGAAAAATGACACTTTGTGCAAAAGCTCTCATTAAGAGCCTATTGAAAAGCTCCTAGTGTAATATTTTTCTTCATAGAGCCAATATGCCATTATACAAGGTGAAATGATCATTTTAAACTGCTAACTAAAAGAGCTCATGGAATAAAACTCCAATGAGTAGCGCGGATATAATACATATTGTGAGTTTGCAAGATAGTGACATTTCTGAGCCCCCTGAAGGCCTGGGTGCAATGGTAGCATGGTAGCATCTAAGGCTGACTTGTTGATCTGTGAGGCTCTTTTAAATGCACTTTTAAGGCTGCTTTCTCCCTAATCTTCAACACTTGACCTTTCAGTCTGATATTCTTCAGTATTATTAGATTAGATGATTAGTTATTAAATATACTGTCTCCAGTAAATAGGTAATTGTATAATGCAATGGCCTTCAGCTTTTCCAGGCCATGTTCCCATGACATTTAGAATTAGAACACCGAGTCCTTCTGTGGTAGGAATGTTTAACCCTTTCTGTGGGTAGAAGAATGTACAGGGATTCCCTTAGCTCTCACACTCAAGCTGACTGAATGAAGGGCAATCAAAAACGTAGGGTATCACATATTTTTGACAGCTATCGAACTCAAAGATCATGGAGTTCTTATGACATTTATAAGCACGTAATGACAGTGAAAAATACATAAACCAGCACTTTCCCTGTGACAAGCTGGTGTGATGAACACAATGTAGGTCCTCACTAGGCTTTAGGTTGAGTACTTGGGAAAACCGTGTAGTGCTGTTTTGCAACCCAAATCACAGGAGTAAAGAAATTTGAACTGCCTCTGTTGGCCTTTGCCAAATTTCATCTGGCATGCTGGGATGGGATAGAGAGGAGGAAGAGAGGACGAAGGGAGACAGGAAGTAGCACGTTTTGGTCCCTTAACATGTGCCAAGCACTATGCCAACCATTTCACATATGCCGGCTCACTTTCTCTTCCTCTAAATAGAAATCAAGTTTGGATTATTAGTTCCTGTTTTCCATTTTCGGGACCTCAGACTCAGAAAATTTAAAGTAGCCCCAGATCAAACAGCCAGGGTAGCTGAGCTGGGATTTGCACTCGGATCTGTTTCACTTCCAAGTCCTCACTCGTGCCTATATTTCACACCATCTTCTTTTTGTTATGTGCCTCCACGGTGCGATGTGGTGCCACTCATGTTATGGAAGGAGGGGGAAGGTGATCAGGGAAGTCTGAGTATCAGTTATCCATCTGGTGTCTTTTGAACTGCGGTCCTACTGTGTTCCCAACAGCACACTGGGAAGAATGCAAAAGAAGCACTGAGACGCAGTTACGGGCCCCCAGATTAGAGGTTGAAAGCTATTTGCTGAAATATGATCTTGTAGAGTAGGCAAGATTGGAAGAGACGGGCATTTCGGGTATAAAATAGGGACAATATAAGCCAAGGCATGGTGTCCGTGTTGCAGAGGGGAGCAGGAAATGACAGCCTGACTGCTCTCCCCCCACCTCACTCTGGGCCTCCCCAGCGTCCCCTGCTTCTTTCTCGTTGTCCCGCCAAGGTAGTTAACACACGTGGTGCATACACGTCTACGGTTCCCTGTGAACCCTCTGAGAATAGGGACTGCGTCTCTTTCAGCTCCTTGCTTTCAAGGCCTGAAGCAGTGCCTGGTGCCCATTAGGTGCTCAACCGATGCTTGTGAAATGGACGGATAGAAAGATGGCTGCCGATGAAAGGCTGGATCGTGGGGGGGTGGGAAAATGGACCCACATGGACACAGAGCCAAGAAAAAAGCTGAACCAGATATGACAGTAAAGCACGTCTTGATTGAGTATGTAGATGAGATAAATACAGTCTTTATGTGTGGATTAGAATTATGCGCGACTAGAACACTAAGGTAGTGAGAGCACAGAGCAGTGAAAGTGAGAATAGGGAAAATGAAGGATTGGCAGTCAGAGAAGAGCGAACAGCAGTAGGCTTTGGTTCCAGGTCTGATGTAAGCGAGAAGGGAGAGTAGGAGTCCTCTAGGAAAAAATGTGGAATGCAGGGAGAAGGATCTTGTCTTAGGGAATAATGAGCTACTTTTAGACAAGTCGAAGATTTTTAAAAATAAATAATTATGGTGAGTGTTAAGTGACAGGAGGGATGCTGAGAGTGATTTTAGGTATTTGGAAATATGTATGAAAAGAGGCTGGGAGTATGGATGTGGATGGCTGGATAGCTTTAGGCTTCTACCCGGGGGAGGGAGCGTCTGGATGCGTCTGGGGGTGAGCGATTGCCTCAGAAGCTCCCAGAGATTATGGGGTTCTTCCTGGAAGCCACAGGAAAGACTCGAGGTATGAAATGATTCCCCTCGAGATCTCCTAAGGCCTTGATGTATGATTTCCATCTCTAATTACTCTAAATTAATTTTGAAGCCTCTTGACTGGTGGCTACCAGTCCATCAGATTTCCTCTCCGGCTGACTTGACTTTCTTCCCCTACATCAGTGGGGTTGGGGCAGAGAGGAAGATACACACACACGCACACGCACACGCACAGATTGGATGTTCTTGCATCAGCAGAGCGTTCTGTGCACTCAACACCCCGCCAAAACCATGGTTATCATCGTCACCGCACCTGCTTACAGACAAGGGGTATAAACCACACGATGCCGGCCTCTCCGGACGTCACGAGCCCCGCCCGCAGCCTGACTCAGAGCTCTGGACGCCGGTCGTTTCTCCTGGTCACCAAGGCAGCCCTTTTCTGACCTGGAAACAAACCCATACGTAAACACCTTCCTCCCCACAACGCCCACAAACGAGTCAGTGCACAGAGAACTCCGCAATCTATAGGAGGTGCTTGCAGATATTGCAGCGAGTTTCCAAAAATAAAAGCAGAAAGCTGTTCCCCTTACCTTTATTCGTTCGGCTAGCTCCAGGACCAAGAAGAAATACATATCCTGTGGCTACGCAAAGCACAAGGACTAGGTTCCCCCTTTTTCATAAACATCACGGGGCATAGTTAGCGCAGAGTCCTACGGAGTCTACTTGGCGTATTTACAGAGCTCAGACCCACACCGGTGCGTCAGGATGGTTTAAGGTTCGGAGAACAGGTTCCCCTACTGACAAATAGCATAATTAGGCATAACGTCTTAAGCGAACATATGAGCTTGGGCCTTAACAGTGTGCGAGCCTCGGCTTCCACAGCAGCAGCCCGATCTCGCGTGGGAACCATCCCCGGCTTCACTGGAACCCAGGCACTGCTGTCCCCCCGCAGATAAAGCTCCGAGTGGTTTTATTTATATCATCCTTGTTAGTCATACAGTCTGTGTGCAAACAAAACAACATTATTCTTATCTCCTTGGAAAGTTTAATTCATTAGCAATTAAAAGCCGGTGCAGCCAAAGGGCCGGGCCCCAGACAGAGTTCATCCCTGCACATCACGCCAGGACCTAGCGATTCGTGGGGGCAACTGTCACGGATAACAGCACCGTGATGTCTGCCGAATTGTTTTTAATACATAGTTTACCCATGTAAGGATGATCCCACTGTAATTAAATGAGATAATGTCGCCAACAATCTCTTCAAAAGTACCCTGTTGAAACTTGCTGTCCTCAGGCTCTTGCCAGAGCCCATTCCTGCCTCCTGCTCCCTGTCTGGCTTGCTTGTGGGGGAGGCTGCCTCTGGGGGTTCGTGCTGCCGTCCCTGCGAGTGCTCGGGAGGGGGACAGCTGGCCGAGCAGCCGCGGATGGCCTCGGATTGAGTTCTGTTCGGAACAGGGATGGGCCTGACCATGTTCTTTGTCATCCTCAAGTCAGGGAACTCAAGAACTGCAGGCCTGGACTGCTCCATCCGGAGGTCTTGCTCAGTGCCCGCTGTTAACAACTGGGAGGAGCTGGGGGAGTGGGGGGCGGGCAGGGAAAGGGTGTATGGGAACTCTGTGCTTTCTGCTCAGTTTGTGAACCTAAAACAGCTCTAAAATGTAAAGCCTACCATGAACAACAAATGAAGAGTCATGTTCCTCCACGGTTCGGGGTGTGAGGGGCCGAGATTTATTTGGAAAAGCTTTTTCTCCCTCTCCATAAAAGGCAGGACAGGAGGAAGCCCAGAGATTTGGAGGACTACACCCAGGACAGGAAATTAGAAATAAAAATGTTCCCTCCTCTGAGCTTTGGTGGCCTCCACTGGTAGGGTGGAAGGGGAGACTTGGCCCAGCTGAGAGAGAACTCTGGGTTTAGCGGCGCTTAAATTGGGTCTGACCCCGGAGCAAACAGTACATACATTTGTGTGGCATTGCATGGGTCAACTTGTTACTTGATTCGATGTTTTTCTTTTCATCTGCTTAGCTTTATATAGGTCAGCCTCCGTGCTGGAGAAAGAATTTGTACTAAAAATAATAAACTGTTTTGGAAATAGATTTGATCTAAAATAAATAAGGTTAATATAGCAATAATACGTCTTAGGGCTAGAGGGGACTTTGAGTCACTCTCTGATGTGGACCTTGTCCACTCCTAAGTGGGCATGAAAAGAGTTAAATAATAAAATCCCAGCCAGGCTGGTCGTAGAAGTTTTAATCCTAGCTGCTGCCCCTGGGGGTGAGAGGAAGAGATATTTGATAGTCCAAGGCAGAAAGTAAATATAGAGTAAATTACTTCCATGTAATTGGGGAGATAATTTCAAGTAGACTGCAACTTGGAAATGGATTGCTTCTTTTCAAAACCCAGGGTGACTCCTACATCTTTCATCGTGGCGTCAAGGTGGCACTGAGAGGAGGAGCAATTCTTGGCTTTCAAGGGCGGCTTTAGCTAGTATATTTTGTCAAGTCAAAGCCAAACATCTTTGATGCTCGAATTACTCGGATCTGTGCAGTAGTTAATAGGAACAGAAATATAAAGAGACATAGAAATGTGGCCAACAGAAACATACCACCTTAAGAATCTGAACCGTGAGCTCTTGTAGACAGAAAACAGAAAACTTTTTGCAATTATTATAATCGCCCTCATTCAAGGAAATGGTCAATTTGATTTCAAATGGTGTGGAAAGCATGGGAAGGGATCTGTGTGAGACACCTAAAAGAATGATTATATACTTTTTCATATAATGAGCCGATTTTTGCAGTAACTTCCATTCTTTGGTTCTAGTACTTTGTCTTGAAGCCAGAATGGATATGTTCTGATGTTGTGTCCATGGAGTAGTCTTTTAAATACTTTTCTCCTCTTCTTAAGTGCGTAGGCTCTGGAACCAAGGAAGCCTTGTTGCGATCCATGGCCACCCTTATCTATCACCTCTCTGACTTTGGGCAAATGGCCTGATCTCTCTCAGCCTTTATTTTCTTATGTATGAAATGGGGATTATAGTAATATTTGCCTCCGAGGAAAAAGTTTTGAGAACTAAACGAGAAAATGCTTGTAAAGCACTTGGCACTTCGTTCATTTTATGACTGTGATGATAATCACACATAATAAATTATTTCTTACACAACATGTTTAGCTTACTCACAGCTCTATTTTTGTTTAAGTCAATTCAGTGTGTAGTAGCCAAATTTGAACAAAATGCTACAGGTATGTCCTGACACTACAAAGTAAACTATCATCTCCTTTATTCTAGGTTCTATACTTCTATTGATGCAACCAGTTCGAGTATTACATTTTTTTCTGTTTCTGTTTTATCTTTTTTGTGAGGGGGAGGAACGGCTACCCAATCAAACAGCTCAGTAAAATCTCTCCTTCCCTGTTATACTTTGGTATTTAGTTTTAGATCTTGGTGCAGGACTTTACATTTATACAATTACATGTGGTCTCTCTAGTATTAATTCCTCTTTCAAGCCTATGTAATCCATTTATTTATTTATTCATTCATTCATTATAGAAACTTTCAAAAGTATAATTTTCATGGGCCAGACACAAGGATAGTTATTTGCTATGTTCTGAGTTTTTTGAATTCATTGAAGTTTCAGTACAGCACAATTTCTACATCTTTATCCAAATTGTACAATATGTTGGATAATACAGGGCTAAGGGCATAAACCCCAGGAACGTCTTTAGAAACTTTCTTCAAGGCTGACCAGCACCGTTAGGGCACAATAATTTAATTATTATGAATTCATCTTGTGGTATCATTTGGTACAAATTATTTTTCAACTTGACCAGCAAGAAGTCTTGAGATCTTCTCAGAATTCTTGTTCAAGTCAGAATTCACTAGATCTGTCTAGTTACCTAATTCAGTATTTCCAGAAAAATAAGACCAGTCTGGACGTCATTTCTTTTTTAAGTAAAATTAGGCTGGCTTATTTTCTAAAGTGCTCGGAGGATATATTCTCATAACCTATTCTAGAATTTTGAAGAATTTAAAGAAAAACAGAACATAGTGCCTAAAACATGACAAATGTCTGCTGTTTTAGATGTTTATCCCCACCACATGTGGCTCAGTGAGAACATTTAGTGAGAAAGTTGGGAAGTTTAGTTAGGTGAAAAAGTCTATCCTCGGGCACTGTTCTTTATTGTGGAATATTCGCTTTATATTTTACTTAGATGTCTCCCCTCCTGGGCTGCTCATGATCAGGGGTATGCTTTTACTCATCTCTTATAATTCCTATCACAGTGCATGAGTACTCAAAAGTGATCATGAATTGCTTTGCAAATTGATATACTCAAGGTTTATTCGTAAACTAATGCCTAACCTATTACAATTAAGGAGAAAGAGTACCCCTCCCCTTCAGTCTACGATATAGCAAATAGAGAAGATATGTACAGGTCTTAGGGCACCCTAGAAACATTTAGAGAGGGTCAGGATCATTGCCCCCTTAAACTGTAGGTAACTTTCAATTGATTAGCACCAGAGGCTAATGAATGAGAAGCAGTGAAATGCCTTTCTTAAAATACTGGGAAATTGGTGATCTTCTTTTTCTCCTTTCTCATTACTGGAAGTTTGGAATTCTAGGGGAGAAATTACATGTTAAAAAAAAAAGTCATTGTCCCATTCGGATCTTTGCAAAGACTTTCCTTTCCTTACATTTGTTCAGGGTGGGAGATTGCTTCTGTGGACTTCGAAAAGGGAAGTATTCTCTCTCTCTATCGGTATCACTAGCACAATGCTTAGCAGAGAGGAGCACTCAGTAACTGTTGGGTGAACAAATAATATTTGGTAAAGTGCTTTGTAGACTGTGAAACCTTGCACAAATGAAAAGAGGATGAGGATAATTGCTTATGAGACCCAGAAACTGAAGTGGAACTCTAGTCCTAATGTATTAGACACACACACACACACACACACACGCACACACCCATTTGCCCTTGAAGAGTAGCTACAGTTTTTTTGTTTTGTTTTGTTTTGTTTTTAAATGGGAAAGGTATCGGGACACTGGGTACTTTTCAAAATTTAAATCAAAATGTGTTTGCCCGCTTTCTTATTACTGGTTGTTCTATTTACTCTTTGGCTTTTGTTGGCAAACATATATTTATGTACTTACAATTATTGTCCTTAGTTACCTCGAAACCTCCCATCTTGCCTACCTTGGGTCTGCCGTGCAGTTTTGACTTGAATCTTCCAACTGTTAGACTGTCAGGCTTTCAAGGATGCATTCTTGAAAATCACTTTCTTTGGAAGCACTTGAACCAGAAGTCAAATGGCATGATGTAAACCCGTAGTTTTTCAATGAAGAAATGAAAAGTCTCAATAATGACAAATAAGAAATCTAACCTATTGACACCAATTTGGTTATACCGTATTGATTCCTACGAAAACATTATAAAAGAGAGTGCTGCTTATACCCTACCGATCAGATTACAAGTATACTTCTCGGTAAAGACATAAATAGTGTAGGATACAAGGGTTTGCCTTCAAGTGTCACCTGATGTTAGCTGTCCCTCCGTGACTCAGGTATTTTCCTGGATTCAGAGGGGTCAGGCTGTCAGTAGAGAACTCACAAACTGCGTGGGGCCGTGGCTACACGACGGAGTGCGCATGATCTGGAGATGCGGTGAAGGAGTCTAGCACGAGGGCAGGCGACAATGACCTAAAAAAACCCACTGTTTTGCTACTTACTAAGTGACAGTGATGAGTAGGGTGTAAGAAAAGATGAAAATTCTGAAGGTTTCTACAAATGTCTCAGTTTCTTACTTAGGGCCTCAGGGTCTTTAGAGATAGAGTCTAGATTTGGGTTTTGGCTGTTTCGCTTGTTCTCGTGGAACCGGGTAGAAGTGGTGGTGGGTTGGGTGGGCGGGCGAGGCTTCACAGGCCCCTCATTCCATCTGAGCTCAATGTACCAGGAGGGGTCCCCTTAGGAGCCAAGACGGGTCTACATATGCCAGCTTCTCGCAGCTCAACAGGGACTCGACACTCGTACACTGTGTAGCTCCCATCCTTCTGGGTACTTGGCAAACCCCAAATTCCTAGATAGCATGGTTTAGGGTGGCAATCTGGAAGGTGGGGAGGATCGGGGGCCCTGTCTTGAGGCTGCTTTGCCTAGCAAGCATAAAATTCTTACTTAGCTCGAATGCTTATTTTGGCATATTTTGGAGATGAGCAGATGGAGGTAATGGAAGGAGATGCCGAGAAAGCCCCAAGTCGCCCGTAGGTACTGCCTGTGGATTCCAGATTTGATGAATGCTGCAAAGCCTCTCATATCTGACTGTGCTGTATTTGTGGACACATCTATGCATATACTTTTCAGATTTTCTACTGCTTTATTTTGATCATCTTGATTTCATCCCTGTGAGCTCATATTCCTTCAGTAAAGTCATCAAATTAAAGGAGGAAAACAAACCTTGGAGGCCCATGCTGGCTTTCCCTGAAGACAGGCCAATGGGCACCAGCCAGCCTCTGTTGTGCCCTTCCTATGATGGGGACATGCTGTCACGGGATGCAGCCCGTGATCACTAGACTCCCTCGTTGTCAAGTAATTGTTTCCCTATGTCGGGCTGAACATTTCCACTTTAATCCTCCACACATGGGTCCTTATTTTGATCCTTTAAACAATACAGATATCTTGTTTCTTGTTCTCATGTGAGAGTGCTTCAAATACACAAGCCAGTCACCACGTAGGGCCGGAGTTATAGAATTTGGGGGTGTAAAGGGCTGAATTGTAGTCCCTTCAAATCTGTATGTTGGTCTTAAGCCCCAATAACTCAGAACATGACTGTATTGGAGATAGAGTCTTTAAAGACGTATAAGTTAAAATGAGAATATTAAGGTGGGCACTAATCCAATATGGCTGGTGTCCTTGTAAGAAGAGGAAATCGGGACACAGAGACACATAGGGGAAGATCTTGCAAAGGCACAGGGACAAGACAGACTCTACAAGCCAAGGAGAGAGGCCCTAGAAGAAACCAACCCTGCTGACATCTTGTCTCAGATTTCAAGCCTCCAGAACCACAGGAACAGAAATGCCTATTGCTGAAGCCACCCAGACTGTGGTACTGTTACAGTGGCCCGAGCAGACTAATTCAGAAGTCAGGTGTAGATGGGGTTGGAGCCAAGGCGATAGGTAAGATTGTCTATGCAAAGAAGTTGGATGAGAGGGTAAGAGGGCATTGGAGGAAAAGATGGGAAATAGGCCTACTTTTGAGAGTCGGCATAGGGAGAAGGGCCCGGGAACAATCCTGAGAGAAGAATCAAGAGGGAGTGGAGTTCAGGAAGACAAGGGAAGAGAGTTCTCTGCTTCTTTTATGTTGGGGTCTAAATTCCCTAACTTTGCATCCATTTTTGTCAAAGTTGTCTTCAGCATTGAAACTCTCTCCTTTTTTTTGCCCCCATGCACCAGGGTAAGGCGTGGGTTTTAATTCTGAAGATCATTCAAAGGTAGAGTGAAAGAGGTTATAGTAGTGTCGGTGAATTAGGGGTCAGTCTCAGAATTTGCTTGGTGAATTTTTGAAAAGCGCACGTTTCTTTGGCACCACGCTATGAAATTAGATTTCAGTAGAAATTTGTGGTGGGGGTACTACCACATATTTTGAAAACAAGCAAACAGAGAAATAAAACCACACGTAATTCCCCAGGTGTTCCTGATGTGCACACTGAGCTACATGAATCCCGAAGAAAAAAAATAATAATTTTTTTCTGCATGCCTGGAAATTATGCCAGACAATTAGAGATTTCAAACTTCACGGAAAATTGGAATTTCCCTCTTTTGGGGGGATTGTTTTATGAATCCAGTAGACAGAGCCTAAGTTTCCTATTCCTATTACCTTATTAATTTTACTATGATCTTGAAAGCAAGGGCACCTGGGTGGCTCCATCAGTTAAGTGTCTGCCTTTGGCTCAGGTCATGGTCACAGGGTCCTGGGCTGGAGCCCCTGTGTCAGGCTCCCTGCCTCATTTGGGAGTCTGCTTCTCCCCCTCCCTCTCCCTCTCCCCCTGCTCATGCTCTCTCTCTTGCTTACTCTTTCTCTCAAATAAATAAAATCTTTTAAAAAAATAACATGGAAAGCAATAGTTGTCCTGGTGGCCTTATGGGATGTTGATGCCCCTCCCAGTGATGGCCTCCCGTGGCCACAGGCACTGTTCTTTTCCCATAGTTCAGGATCTCAGTCTGAAGCAGGCTATGAAAGCTTACAACAGTCGATCATATTGACCACCCCATTATTCTTTGTGACTTGGGAGAATACCCCTGTTTTCTCAAATGCTCTATGTGCTGAGAATTAGGAACCATTTCTATGTAATAAAGAGCTACCACTCATCGGGAAGTATACTCTGCCTTCTTGTGGAAGAAAACTTATGACATTGAACTTGACAAAAGCCATCATTTTCACAAGCTCCAATAAAACAAGTCTTATCTGTCTCTCCTCCCCCCACTAAAGGTTCACGTATGTGGAGGATACCAAACTGGAAAGAGGGCATCGTAGGCTTTAGGCTAAAACAAATCAGGGCTAACCAGGGTAATCCAGTTTGTTATAAAAACAGTGAATTGTGCAACTTTAACTTAGATGTTCGAAAGAAACTCCATCATGCTCTTTATTCATTTCTGGACAATTGTTTAAACACTGCTTCCTTCTTTCTGAGAAGGTGGGAAGGCAATAGGGTCTTGAGAAAAACCAGAACAACCAGACTCTGTTAATTAGTTCAGGTCATCAGGTGTCAGGTGTTAGGCTAATTAGAATTAATTAGTATTAAGTTCTGAGTAGGTGGGTAGGAAATAGCTCTTATGTACTCTGCCTAAAACATCACAGGGGGAAGTGTGTTTGGAGGGGCTGTGGCGGGGGAGGTCCCTGTCCTGAGATTGACCTGATCTGGACTGACTTGACTGGTCCCTGCTTTAGGGATGCTGAGAATATGTTTCCCTGCCCAAAGTAGATTTTATCCAGGGGTCGTGGTGTCTGATATTCCATCTCTAAAGATTCATTCCTTTGGCTTTTTCCCCTTCCTTTCAAATGGAAATTCTCTTGGTTTGTACCAAACACAGAACTAATCCATGCAGGCGAACACCCTAAGGTGGTTACCGGCTTTGTTTTCCAGTGGCTAAAAGGGACTGGCAGAACTGAAAGAAGCTTGGGGTTCCATCGGCAGGAATGACGGGGAGGTTGGCTAAGGAGGTCTGGGGAAAGCACTGAGAGAGGAGGGGAGGGCAGACTGACACACACTTTGCCCACTTGGGAATTTCGAACGGGGTTCGGTCTGCCCCCTCAGTACGGCCTCAACGCAAAGCACAACACACGATGTAGCTTCGAGAGTTGCTGTGATCTCCTGCACTATTCCCGTAGGTGAACTGGCCAGGGCTTCTAGAGTAGAGAAGGGTGGTGAGCTCTGCGACTACCGTGTGAGCCGTAAATCATGACGTTTCTTTGGACACAGAGGCTAGATCATTAATGT
Organism: Ursus arctos; assembly: GCF_023065955.2. Lineage (NCBI taxonomy): Eukaryota > Metazoa > Chordata > Mammalia > Carnivora > Ursidae > Ursus > Ursus arctos. The sequence goes on along the minus strand of NW_026622786.1, from coordinate 34,130,648 downwards.
TTGAGGAGCACGTTTCAAAACTCAAATGCAGAGGGCAGAAAACGGCATGGGTCTTTTTATACCACTTCTCCCTTTTTGAGACAAGTTAGAGAGCTTGAGTTATGAAGCCTTAAAAGATCATTTTGTTTCCACGTTCAATTTTCTTCCTTTCACTTAGAAAAAAACCTTTCAGGCCAAAGACCATTTGAGGTGGCCGTGGTCCCTCCATGTTTCACTCACTGGTCCCTCATTTCTGTTGGCCCTGCGTTTCAATCGACCACGTCTCCGGAGGGGAATGATTCTAGTGACCTCACTTTAGGGAGATGGGAACCTCTGGCATCTTCTCAAGCTGCCAGGCCGTGCTACCCAAGCCGGGCTCTTCTCTGGCGCAGGGAAGTAACGCGGTAGGTCAGCACTCGAGCGTCTTGGCGAAGCTGTTAGGCGCGTGGGGGGCCCTAACCGCTGCTGCTGGCTCAGAGACGGGGCACTTGCAGCCCACCTTCCGAGCTTGGCCTGACCAAATTCAGCTATGCAGGTGGAGTCCTGGTTCGCGAGAAGGCTGCAGAGCCCGAGGACATGCTGGCGTTCATCCTCATCCTGCGACTGAGGACACAGAGGGGTGTCCTGGCCAAATTAGCCAGTTACCAGTTCCCCGAGCAACTCTCGCCCAAGACACCTGCCTTGACTCTGTGAGGGAGTGGGAGGCTGTGTTCCCTGAGTGTTTTTGCATCTCGGTTTTCATGTCACTACATGAACCTTCAGCCCACGGAGCACTGCTCTCTAATCAGGTGCATCAGCCCGTGGTGGAGACGAGAGAGGAGGAACGCCCCTCTGACTCAGATTCTGCACAAACAAAACTCAGCCTTGTTAGCAAAGGCAGGGGAGAGCACCCAAGGCTGCTCAGATCAGACCTTTCCTCGGCAATCTGCTGGGCGGTGCAAATGGGTGAGCTTTTATGGCAAGATAAGCAATGCCAGGGCTCCACTTCGGTATGCTAAATAAAATTAAAATGTCAATATTTACACATGACCTTCAAGGCTCTTACACTCTTGCTTTCTTAGGATTCGGTACAGACTGCGTTTTCTTTAGTCCGTTACCAACAGCTTGGAAATTCAGTTAGAGGACATAACCCAAATGTTCTCCAAATGTTGCTTCCAAATGGTCATCTTTGAAAAGTGCTGTTTGAAGGCGTGCACCCTCTCTGCACTGAGAGAGAGCTGTCGCTCTGCTTGCCCAACTGCAGGGGAATTATCCAAAGATTAAAACCACCCATGATAAAGACAGTGCTGTGCAGCGGACTTTAATTTGTTGATAAGTAAAGCACAAGAGGCCTTTTTACATGCTTCTGGAAGCTTCACTATTGTGTATTGCACATTCTGCCCCCGCTTGTGTGCTGACACAAATAAACACGATCATAACGGTTGAAATGTAGTTAGAAACACAATTGAGAACATCTGTATTGTAAGCAGAAATAAATTAGAAATACTGAAGTGTTTTGTAGCTGTGAAAACGAAGAAATAAAAAAATAACCCCCAGTACCTGGATTAAGCGGTTATAAATAATGTATAAAGCAAAAATCTCATTACCCCCTGTGTAAACTCCCCCCTAATGAAATATATTTTATGAACGTAGTAACACTGTAATAACCAAAGCATTTGTTTTTCCCCACAAACTTTCCACTTCATAACTGTGAGATTGTTTGGATTTACAAGTTGGGACGAAACAGCCCAGAATTTACCGGTTCGAGTTTCTTCCCTGTGCCCTTCAACTCCGTGTCTACCATGCACCCTCACACGCCACCGTTTATCAGAACGCTGCTTTGCACGCAGCAACGTTTCCCCCGAACACCGTCACATAAAAACCAACAGACGCGAACACAAATCCCCCACAGACCTGGAGGAAAAGGCTCTGAGACTGCTGGCTTGCAGAAACCGTGGGCAAGGCAGGTGACTGCTACCTGTGCAGGTCAGCAGCACCTGCTGAGGACCAGGAGCCCACGCAGAGCCCAGGCTGCCGGCGAGAGGGGCCATCATGTTGCTGATGTCACTGTAAGTAAAGTGACGGCTGTCAGGTTAGTGAGCTTCGTCCAGTGGAGCTATGGGGCCATTCCAGGGGTAGCCAGAATGTTCCACTGGGCACCATCCGTAACATTTCCAGGAACCAGAAGGAAAGCAGTTCTTTGCCTGGCCTCCTCACACCTGCCGGCAGGAATCCTTCCCTGTAAGGTTTCTTGTTTATTTATTTATTTTTTGTTTGTTTGTTTTTAAAATCATAAACCCACGGTCAGGCTCTGGAACATCATGGACCTCAGTAGCACGCTGAAGGGTGAAGCATGACTCTGGAGTCCTGTTATTTATAAAACTCTGTTCTCCCGGGCTAGGCACGGTGAGCCCCGTATCTTTAAGATATGCTAGGGCAAGAAGTAAAGCATAGAGAGCTCGCTCAATACAGTCTTTGTATAACGGGAGCTAGTGCAAGCCTAACTGTGTCCTACCTCAAATACCGAATGGTTCCTCTGAGCTTCTAATTAATGAATTAATGTATATCCTATCTGGCTCTCCTAACGTCCTTGGAATGTTTCCAGGTATCCATACAGACTGCCTGAATCTAGCCTGACGCCTGAGCACGAGCAGCTCTTACCCGCATGACTTGTACCCACGTTCTATTTCTGCCCAGCCCCATCGGGACGGCAGTGGTGGCCAGGGGCTAAGCAGAATGACCCCATTCGATTCCCTTATGTATGATGTCATTCATGGACTCATTTTTGGAGTCATAGTTAAAAACTTGAAATTCTCCTCATTTTGGTATGCAGCTATGGCATAGTGAAGGAAATTATTGCATGATAAGTCAAAAGACTTGCTCTTAAGTCCCATCTTCCCTCTCATTACCCGAGTGACTTTAGATCAGTCCATTCTGAGCCTCAGTTATTTCGAAAATGGGGATAATACTAACTCATACTTCTTTTAGTGGGACTCAATAAGGTCATGCAAATAAGAGACTTTATGCAGTTTAAAGTGTTACCGAGTGGTATCCTTTGGTTATGGAGTGGTGTCGTCTATTTGTCTTAGTCTGTTTGAGCTGCTATCACAAAATACCAGAGGCTTCCGTGTGGTCAAAGGGTGGAAGGTTGCTCTCTGGAGCTTCTTTCTTAAGGGCACTAATTCTGTTCGTGAGGTCTCCGCCCTCTTGACCTAATCACCTCCCAAAGGTCCCAACTCCTAATACCATCACCTTACAGGTTAGGATATCCACATATGATTTTTGGGGGGACACAAACATTCAGACCGTAGCAGCATTTCAAAAAAGAAATGTCTATCTTACCTACATCACAGTGCAGTTTGAGGATCAAATTAAATCAAATATGTGAAGAAGGCTTTGAAAAGTGTAAAGGGCTCCGCCGTGCAAAGTGAATCACTATATTGCGAAGGGAACGCATGTCAGCTGGAATACCTGGGTCACTAGCTCCGCGTCCACATTTGCCAGGGCAGCACCGTCTTGTAGACCGAAAAGGGGGTGCAGAGGCTGGAGATATCAGAGCGAGCATTGCGTTTATCAAACTCTTTCTATCAGGAACCCCTCCATTAATTGTTTAGGATCTTTGTTTCATTTCTTTTTACTTTGAACAGGAAGAGAAAACAGTCACCTTCTAACAGAGTTGTTGGGGAAACATAATTGAAATGAGCTCCAAAGACATCTCTGAAGGACAAAGTTATGTGAAGGACATAAATTGTGCATGAACTCTTCCAGCAATGAACAGGCATATCTCCACATACCCCTAGGATCTCAAGCTGATAATGTAGCAACAAGAACCTATTGAATCAGGGCAAGGTGATGGTTCTGCTCGTGTGACAATCTAGGTCTCCGAGTCTGGTATGCGGGCAGGGTGTAAAGAGCAGATTGCATTTTCGAAAGAAAGGTTAAGCTTGAATGTTTTGGACAGGAGGTGGTTAGATGCATTTTTAAAAAGTCCTTGAATTTACCTGATGAGTTTTGTGTCCTTGTGATGGTTGTAGCCCATTCCAGGTTATGAATAAATTTAGCAACACAAAAGAGGTCATTGAAAAATCTCTCGCTCAGATGCTCCGTTTCCTCCTCGGAAGCCCCTTCCGGCTTTCTCCTCTTCTTCACTAATTTGGCAACCTTCCAGGCTGCCCGTCTGATCATTGAGAGCTTCAGATGAGTGGCATGTGGTTTTAGAAATGTTTTTGAAACTTTTATAGGAGAGCGGTAGAAAGGTGGAGGTTTCCAGAAAAAAACCCGAATACAAGTTAAATTAATTTTATTTATTTAGTTCATTTTTGCTGTCGGGCAACCTTTTAGTTTGAACTAATTATAGGCTTAAGAAATGTTGGAAAAATACTATAACAAAGTGTTCCTTCCTATCCTTCACTCTGCCTGCACTTATGTTAACAACTCTCATCACCATATTATAATTATCAGGAATAGGAAATGTACATTAGTACAATATTATTAACTAAACTACAGACCTGATTAGAAGTTCACTAATTTTCCTGCAAATATCATTTTTTGGTTCCGGGATCCGATCCAAGACCCTACATTGCCTCTTACCTCCAATCTGTGACAGGTCCTCAGTCTTTGCTTGTCCTTCATGACTTTGGCACTTTTTGAAGAGTAAAGATCAGTAATTTTGCAGAATACCCTTTCATTTAGGTTTGTCTAATAATGCTTTCTTACAAATGCAGTCTTGGCAAGAATACCACAGAAATGATACTATGTCTCTTCTTAGCCCATTAGATCAAGAGACTGATGACACGGTTTTATTACTGTGGTATTTACCTTGATCTCTTGGTTAGGCTGGTGTCTTCTGGTTTCTCTGCTATAAGGTTACTATCTTTTCCTTTGCATTGATAAGTATTTTGAGGCAGATACTTCGAGTTTATGCAACTTCTGTTTATTTGTGTTGAATTTCTTTTGCATAAAGGGACAGACACCTGGGTAGTTTCTTATATCTAAATTCTGACACAAAAGATCACATACTCTTAGATACTCTTTGGAGTGTTAAAGAATAAAGATCCAACTGAGTAAATTTAAAGATCTAATTGGCTTTATTCAACGATTCAGGAACCAGGCAGCATCCCACCTAGCAAGTAGAAAGGAGCTTGCGGGAGTTGTACAAAACGGAAGAAGGTTTTTATAGGAAGAAGGAGGGTGATACAAGGAAGTTAAAAGAGTGGATTATTTCAGGCAAGGTTACTTTCCCTTAGGGGAAGGCAGGGGGTGTTATCATGCAGATTACCTCACTAGTGCTGAAGGGGAAATTCCAGAGTGATTGGTTTAAAATTCCACTCCTGGGAGAGGTTGAAACTGCAATTAGATTTGTTAACCTTAAAATTAAAACTGCCAATTATTCTACCAACAAAAATGGGTTTATTTCGGAATAACAGAGAATTGTTATCGAGGACAAGAGAGCTATGGCAAAACCATAGGCAAGTCCAACCAGCAAAAGAAAGGAACATCATTTTATAGAGAAGACGGAGGAAGTTGGGAGCTGTTTTCAACAGAAGTCCATTGGAGAGGGGCAAGTGTTAAGGGTGATGACAGTCTCTCATAGGCTGAGATGCAGGGGTGGTCAGTTTCCTATAGAAGACGCAATGCTTATCTTTTCCTATTGCGGCCCATTATTGATGATTGTTCCTGTAATTGACATTGAATGGATGACTCCCCCTTCCTGCCTCCCCTTCTAGCATCCTCAGTCCACTTTAGTGAGGTTTCCCTTTATTAATTTTCACAGGTTCAGTATGAAGTCTTGGTGGCACTTAGCAAAAGTGACTATTTTGAACCTGTTGTTTCTTTTAAACAGGGGTTTTGCCTTTTTTCACTTAATAATGAATGTCATGGTTTTCCTCATTCTTTTATACAGTTGTATAGTACTCCTTTGTGGGGATCTACCAATGTATTCAAGTGCTCTTCTACATATGGGCATTTAAGTGCTTTGCAATTACAAACAGTGTAGCAATGAATATGTTTGTGCATGTGTATTTTCATATTATTGGAGATATATCCCCTGGAAATGGGCTTGCTAGATCAGAAATAAAATGTTTATGCAATTTTGTTAGATATTGCCAAATGTCCCTGCAGGAGGTTTCTACCGATTTGCATTCCCGCTGGGAATGTATGCAAGTGCCTGATTCCCCATAGCTTCACAAGGGAGCTTTACTCGTAGAAAGTACTCTGATGTTTTTAGAGTTTTGCCACTTTAATAGGTGAGAAAAGGATTTCCTTAATTATGACTGAGTTTAAGCATTTTCCCATATGTTTGAGGGCCATTTTTAATCTCTCTCTTTTCAGTGAATTATTTGTTTATGTCTTTCCCTCATTTTTCTATTAGGGTTTTGGTCCTTTGTCTCTCAATTTTTAAGATATCTTTATATATGAGGAATATAGCCCTTTTTTTCTAGTATATATTAAAATATTTTCTCCCCATTTGTCTGTTTTCCTTTTACTTTGTTTACAGTGTTTTTGTCATGCAAACTATTTAATTTGTATACAGTAGAATTTATCTTTCTTATTGTCTCTGGATTTTAAATTATAGTTAAAAAGCCTTTTTCTTACCAAGGTTAAAGAATAATTTAGCTATGCTTTTCTTTATACTGTGTGGTTTCAGTTTTTACATTTAGATTCCTAATCTACTTGGAGTTTATTCTACCCTACGATGTGAGATACGGATTTAATTTTATCTTTTTCCAAATGACTACCTAGTTGTTCCAGAACTGTATATTAAAAAGTTCATCTTTACCCCAGTGATTCGAGATGCCACTTTTCCCATATACCAAATTTCCATTTGTATTTGGGTCTAATTCTGGACTATTCTATTCCATTAGTCTGCCTGTCTATTTTTCTATTCATGGTCCTGCACCACACCGTTTTAATTATCAAGGTTTTATAGAATGTTTTATTTTCTGGTACCACACACATTTTTTTCTTTTTCAGTGTTTTTCTACCAATCTTGCAATTTTTCCCCCGTGTGAACTTTAGTAGCAGATTGTCTAACTCCAGAACATAGCTTGTTGGTATTTTATTGTAATTGTAGCAAATTTATAAATTAACTTAGGGAGAACTGATATTTTTATAATGCTGTATAATCCTATCCAAGAACATGGGATGTCTCTCCATTTATTCAGACCTTTATTAGTATCTTTCAGGAGTGCTTAAAATTTTTTCCTGGGGCGCCTGGGTGGCACAGCCATTAAGTGTCTGCCTTCGGCTCAGGGCGTGATCCCGGCGTTATGGGATCGAGCCCCACATCAGGCTCCTCCACTATGAGCCTGCTTCTTCCTCTCCCACTCCCCCTGCTGTGTTCCCTCTCTTGCTGGCTGTCTCTATCTCTGTTAAATAAATAAATAAAATCTTAAAAAAATTTTTTTTCCCCTTATACAGGCTTGCACATTTCTCGTTAAATTTCTTTTTAAGTATTTAAATATTTACTACATTTTGAGGCTGTTGTAAATGGGATTCTCTGTCATTATATCCCCTGTTTATTGTTTGTCCGTATAAAGGCTATTGATTTTTATATGTTAATTTTATGTTCTATTACTTCAATAAATTCTTTTGTTTGAATTAGTTTTAGTATGATTTTTCCAGGTATATTGTCATATCTGCAAATATAGTTTTTTTTCTTTAATCATTCTTATGCCTCTAACTGATTTCTCTTGTCCCATTGCATTGGCTAATTCGGAAGTAGCAGACGGAGTGGGCATTTGTGTCTTGTTCTTGAGCATAATGGAAATGGCTTGAATGTTTCTCCATTAAGTAAGATACTGGCTTTAGAACTAATCATCATGTTGAGAAAGTGTGCATTAATTCTATGTACTGGAGTAGTTTTACCATGAGTGTGTGTTAAATGTTGTCAGTTGCTTTCTCTATGGAAATAGTTAAATAATTTTTCCCTTTAGAACTTATTGCTGAATAATGGCCATTAGGTCCTACACCCCCAGAATCTGTAAATGTTATTGACCCCAGGTAGACCCCAACACCTGACCTCTGCTATCTACCTGCTTCTACTCACTGACCTTTGTTTCACGATTTCCCTTAAGCTCTTCTTTCCAGCTTATTTCTTAACTCAGGGAAATGGAAAGTGAAACCACCCTTCCAGCAATAGTGTCTGTCCCGACAAGACCTCCAGCCAGCCCAGACCACCCAGACCAGTTTGGACTTAACCCCTGAATCCAGCCTGTGCAGATGGACGGTGGAGTGACCCCTAGACTGACCGACAACTACCTTTACCTCATTATCGCACTAAAATCTGCACCCGAGGAGGAGGACAAGCCTCATTTACATAGCACAAAATGTGTATATTGGCCCGTTTCCCTAAGGTGCATGCGTGACCTCTACTTTATGATGACAGGGCTTCCCATTCTAAATATTCATCCTAACCCTAAATAAAAGGAACCCATCCACCCTTGCCTGGGGAGTCATGGCTGTGGAAGGAACTCCCCGAGACCTCCTTATTTGCTGCAAGTAAAGTATGCTTTGTGCCACAACTCAACCCGGCACAGTTTCTGACTCACCAAGGAGTGAACTCACCTTGGTTCGGTTATGTTATCTTCTATGATAAAGTTTTTGCAGGTGTGATTAAATTAAGGCTCTGAGGAAAGATGAGGAAATTGTCTTAGAAATATTATATTTAATACTGGGTTATCCCAGTGGGCCCTGAGGGCATTAAACACGTGGTTATAAGAGAGAGGTAGAGTGGGATTAGACGCATTCATGGAGGAGAAGGTGATGTGAAGATAGGAGGACGGATTGCAGTGATGCCACAAGCCAAGGCATGCTGGTGCCACCAGAAGCTGGAGGAAGCAAGGAGTAGATTCTCTCAGAGTCCATAGGAGGCGCGTGACCCTCCCAACGCTTTGATTTCAGACTCCTCACCTCCAGGTTAAATTCCTGTTTGAAGCTGTAGAGTTCGTGAGCATTTCTAAGACTGGCCATAGAAAACAGATGGAGATTTGGGCACTGGGAATTGAGGTGTGGAGGCAACAAATACCTAAATATGGGGAAGTGGCTTTAAAATTGGATAATGGGTAGAGGCTGGTAGGATTTTGAGGTACAGGATAGGAAAAGCCTGGGTTGCCTTAAACCAAATGTTAGTAGAAATATAAATGTTAAAGGTTCTTTTGGTGAGGATCCAGAAGGAAATGAGGAGTCTGTTACTAGACAGTGGGAGAGAGATGATCTTTGTCATATAGTGGTAGAAAAGTTAGCTGACTTGTGTCCTACAGTTGTGCGGAAAGCAGAATTTGTAAGCAATGAAGCTGGCTATTTAGCGAAGGAAATTTCCAAGTGAGGTACTGCAGGTGCGGCCTGGTCTCTTCTTGTTGCTCATAGCAAAATGACAGAGGAAAGACATAAATTGAGAACAGAACTGTCAGGCGAAAAATGAACCAGCACTTGATGATTTGGGAAATTCTTACCCTATCTAGATTGCAAAGGAAGCTCAAATGAGGGGTTTGGGGAATTTAGGAGATTAGGAGTGTTTGCTTTGGAAAGTCACAACATTTGGTTAGTTTCAAAGAAATGTTAAATGTGTTGGATCACGTTTGCTAATATGGATGCTTCTCCCATGTGGGATGGTTCGTTCGACTTGCGATTTTTCAACTTTATGATGGTGCTAAAGTGATATGCGTTCAGAGAAATCACACTTCGAATTCAGCTCTTTCTCTGGGCTAGCGATATGCTGTGCCATCCTCTCCTGTGATGCTGGGCAGGAGCAAGGAGCCCCAGCTGCCAGCCGGCGGAGCGGGTCAGGAGGGTAAATGGTGGATACACTGACCATTGTGTACCCACACATCCTGTGTTTTACTTCCAATACACTGCTCAATAAATTACATCTGATATTCAACACTTTATTATAAAATGGGCCTTATGGGAGATGATTTTGCCCAAGTGTAGGCTAATATAAGTGATGTGAGCACGGTTAAGGTGGGCTAGGCTAAGCTTTGATATTCAGTAGGTCAGGTATATTAAATACAGTTTTGACTTCCGGTATTTTCAACGTATGGTGGTTTCATCAGGTTGTAATTCTATCATAAGTCGAAGATGATCTGTATTTTGTTTAGAATTTTTGCACTGATGTTCGTGACTGTTGAGCTCTGTGGGTTTTTTTTTTTTTTTTTTGTATTGTCTTTATTTGTTTAGCTAGGAGTATTTGCACCATAAAAAGGATTAAAAAGTCTTCTTTCATTTTCAATGTTCTGAAGCAATTTATAGAGCATTGGGACTAGCTAGAATTTGAAGGTTTGGTATGATGCTTTGTGAAATCAGCTGTGCCTGGTGATTTTTTTTTTTGTGGGGGAGCTCCTTAATAACTGTCTCTCTTACAGGGAAATTGCTCTGTTGAAGCTTTCTAACCCTAATGAGATCAATATGTATTTCCCTAGGAAGTTGCCCATTTCATCTAGGTTTTTGAATTTATTTGCACAGAGGTTTACAACTAAGTCTCTTATGATTAAAAAAAAATTCTGAAAAAAATTGTTTCAATGGTTATTTCCTTCTTTTCATTTCATTTCTTTTTTTTTCCTTACATTTTTGTTCATTTTCCCTTTAGAGGGAGATTAAGTTAGCTAGTGGTTTACCTATTTTAAAAATTCTTTTCCCCCAAATCAGGATTTTGATCCTTTACTGTCCACTGAATGCCTTTATGGCAATGCAGGCATACCCACTTTTCTACCATTTCTCCTATTTTTTAGTTGCAATATTTCTACTTTGTCACAATGTACAACAGCTGTATGGTAGCCTTTCACTCCACCCCCCACCTTTGCTTTAATATTACATGCACATTTATATGTTTTAAAATGCTCTGTATCAGCCCTTTTATTGACGCTCCCCCACTCATGATTTGATTGGTAGAAGCATTCCTTAGTAGATTCTTCAAGGACAGTTCATAGGTCCAACATTCCGTAAGTTCCCGTATGTTGAAATTATTATTTGATATATTAGATATATCCTAATGTTAGTTAATGTAGTCAAGGACTTCCTGACTGTATATAAAATCCTTTTTCCACAATTTCTTTCACTGAACTCTTGAACAATGTTACTCTGTTGTTGCTTTCTTTGTACATTGGTTTTAAAAACTGATGCCAGTTGGGGTGCCTGAGTGGCTCAGTCAGTTAAGTGTCCAACTCTTGACTGTGGCTCAGGTCATGATCTCAGAGTGGTGAGATCAAGCCTTGCTTTGGGCTTCATGCCCAGTGAGGAGTCTGCTTGAGGATTCTCTCTTCCTTCTGCCCCTCCCTCCTGTGCTCTCTCTCTCAAATAAATAAATAAATCCTTTAAAAAAATTAAAAAATAAAATAAATAAAAACTGATGCCAGTCAAACTCTTTTACTGTTGTTAATTTTGCAGAAAAAAATGTTTTGCAAAAATTATTTGTTCTTTTTGCCTGGAGGACTTGAAGATTTTATCTTTGTCTTTGAGATCTCATGCTTTTTCTAGAATTTGACTCTGTTTTGATCATTTTGGGTTAATTTTCCCAGGTAGCTAGTAAGCCTTTCAAAGTGGGGGGATTAAGGTCTTTTTCTGTTTCTGGAAAAATTTCTTGGATTATCATTTTAAAAAGTAGTTGTGTTTCATTTGTTTTCGCTTTTTGTTCTTTAGGGACTCCAATAATACAAATATTATTCCTTCTTTGACTGTTTTCTGTTGCTACTATTTTTCTCTGATCCATTTTATATCTTTCGTTGTGTCATTTTCATGCTCTTGGCTGTTTTTCTGCCTTTCTTTGATGCCCCTTATTAAATTTTCATTTGAGTCTCTTTTCTCTTGGGTATTTTGTAATTTCTTCTTTATTTTTGAGATAATACTGTCTTTTTTCTTCTATTTTTTTTCCTTGAGTTCAATCAACTATTTTTTAAATTTCTCCCTGCTTTTTTTTTTTTATTCTTTTGTCCATTTCTGTTCTCAGTGTTTGAATTTCTAATTTGAAGTGGTTTTTCATATCCTCAAATGCTTGTTAGGATATATTTAATTCGGTATTGAGTGTAAACTTAAAGTTTCCTTCTGCTTCATGTTTTTTTGGGGAGAGGTTGGCTTTTCCTCAGTTGATTTGTGTGAAAATTCATTCTGCAATAGTCTTTTTGGAGTTTATTGTTCTGTCTTTCATTTTCACGATATTGGAATGTTTTACATGGTTCCTAGCTAAGTGACACTCTTCACTGTTGGTCTAGTAAAATTCAGGTACTTTGGCAGGGTTTTGTTTGTTTTGGTGGTGGGGAGGGATTATGAGTCCACCAATTTTATTGATCTTTTTTTTTTTTTCCTTGCAGGACCCTACCCTTATCTTCTTTTCTAGTTCACCATCTAAACTGCTAAAGGACACTTCTTCCTTCTTCTTATTCTTTTTTTCCCCCTCCTAGAAACTATGTGTTTGAGACAGTCCCTTTAAATCACACTTGCTCATTTCAACTGTGTCTATCCCTTTAAATTGTGTGTCTGGCCCTCTCAGTAGCTGCCTACCTTTTCAAGAGGCACATACTTTGAAGTCTCCTTCCTAAAGTCCTGCTCTATTTAATCTTTCTGGTGCACTCTCCAACTTTCCCTAAGGTCCTCTTGCCTGTGCCCTTCCTCTGGATTCCTAGCAGTTTATATTGGTCGGCCTTTGCTTACAGCCAAACTCTGGTGGGAAAAGTACGGGGCAGAAGGGCATGGGATTTGTTTCTTTTTCTCTTTTTACTCACAATTTTTTTTTAGCACTTTGAGCACTCAGCATTTTCTTCAAGTAGTATTGAGAATGTGATTTTGCATAGAGATTTCGTAGTTCTGAATTTATTTTGGATTGTTTGGTGGAGGGAAGGGTTGGGAGGTTACTTACTATATACAGCTGTCATTGTCTTCAGCTACTTGCAAGTCCTCAAAGACTGTATGTTTGCATGTTAAAGGAGTAAACTCACCCTTGCCAGTGGTTTAACTTACCACCCATACCATTAATGACTCCCATGTTTAGATTTTGAACCTAGACTTTTTCATAAGTTTTGGGTCCGTGTATTCCATTACAATCCTGCAACCTCAAATTCACCAAGTTCAAAACTCAACAATTTCCTTCCTCTATAATATTGATCTCACCTCTCCCCTCACACACATTCTGTTTCTTGTTGAAAGGTAGCAATCTCCATTTGGAGACTCAAGTCAGAAATTCTGGAGTCATCTGGAGTCATCTAACTCCCTTGCCTATTCATCCTATTGGTACTTAATAAATGGCTGTTGGATGAAGGTCCTCACAATTTCTGGAAGACGATGAAAAAGAAACACTTCTGTCCCTGGACAACAGCAGGCATAAGCCTGGGTAGGTGTCTTTGCTACTCAGGTGTTGATCTTGCTAGTGCTGGAAATAACAGCACAGGATGCTTATAATTTAATAAAGGGTTTACAGGCATTGTAAACTTCTTATTAGAGTCCGAGATCATGGAGGCAGGGACAATGTCTTATTCATTTGAGAATCTTTTACAGTACTTGGCAGAAAGCTTAATAAAGGTCATTAGGGATATTTTAAATAAATGAAAGATAAAATGAATGGATGACCATTATATCACCTGTGATAATAGCACACAGCTCCTAACGCAAAGAAAAAGTGGTCTGAAAGATCACTCAGCCTAAGCAAGTCCACTTAAATTCCTACAAGCATCAGGGATGATACAAAAATGAATGACACGGACACTCAGAAACGTGGACAAACGTGGGTTCTCACCCATTCTTTGTGTGTGCCTTTGGTATCTAGCAAAGCCTATGGACTCTTCTCAGAATAATGATTTCATATGCACAACATAAAATACATAGCATTGCGAAAGAAACCAATTACACAAAAATATAATTATCGAAGTATTAAAACACACAAATGTGTGATATAGTCATATATGTGCTTCTTTATTAATGTATTAAATAACAATATCTAGCAGCCAGACCAATAACTATCATATTTTCAAGTATAGGTGAAGATAAGCAATTTTTCAACGTATCTTCAAGCACTGTAATGTGATATGGAACCATCTGTGATTTCTGGGGCGCCCGGTGGCTCAGGCGGTTAAGCATCTGACTCTTGATTTCGGCTCAGGTCACAGTCTCAGGGTTATGAGATTGAGCCCCATGTCAGGCTCTGTGCTCAGTGGGGCATCTGCTTGAGATTCTTTCTCCCTCTCCCCCTCGGCTCCTCCCCCACTACTCTCTCTCTCTCTAAATAAATAAGTCTTAAAACAAAACAAAAACAAAAATGAAGTCTGTGATTTCTGTTGGTGACGCAATTAAGGTACTGCTAATACCGCAGTGATTTCTTGCCTATATTCGTAATTGACTAAAATGCTAAATTTTAGTTAGACATTAATAAAAGTAAAGATGCATTTTTTCCCCATCTGATTCACAGCTTTCCGAGTTCTATACACACAGCTGCATCCATGAACTCTGGGTTAAGAACCCCTGGTTTAGAAGGAGCTGGTGCTACTGCTCTGACTAGAGGCAGGCAGACCTGGGAGCCCCGTGGCCTGTGGGTGCTGTTTTTCATGACTTCTGACCTAAGCCCCAGTGAAATTACGGGCCCAGCATCCATGTTCCCTCTATAAGAGTTGCCCTTCTGGGGAGAAAAGAAAAAAGATTGGAATGTGACAGCTAAATTGTTCTTTGACAGGCAGAAAGGTCTGTTTTGCCTAAGACAAAATAGACTTGCACTTTACAGAGTTAAAGATGATATCCCTGAGCCATTCTCTGCAAGCCAGTCTGGGGGCTCTCTCGCGGCTCTCTGGGCCATGTCAGAGAGAGTGTGGAAAGTGATGGGACCTGGAAAACAAATTCTACAACTTGTAGATAATAAACGAAAATGGTAGGGACTTCCCACTGGCTGATAGAAAGAAAATGTCACAAACACGAAAACGTAATAAAGCCGGGTTTGAGTCCTTGGTGCCTTCCCTTCATGATTAATGATTGGTCTCAAATAGGATGGGTAAGGCAAAGTGAAGTTCTTCTTGAAGTAGCTTTAAAAATGCCACAGCTTAAAGAAATTATTGTAACGGCAATTTAAGAAAAAAAAAACCTCTGTTAAAATGTAAAGGTCAAGAAAGATTTGGGTGTTTTTAAATGCTGTCTTGAAGAAATTCTTATAAAGGTTAAGATGTCATGTAGTTTCAGAGTTATGGGCATAGGAGGGGGTCTGGACCAAACCAGTGCTGCCTCCGGGGCCCTCGGTGCCTGTGACCCAGGCTGACAGTGGGCGGCAGGCAACTGGCGGATCAGTGTGTCACCATGTCAGTGGGGAAAAGCAGGTACTGCTCTCTTAGAACGCAGAAGCCGTGGGAACACTTCCCTTCCAGAGCCCTGTTCTGACTACACGCAGGCCTTAAGGTGATCTACCCCGAACCCCAAACAGTGGTACTCGAAACAGCACTCCTAGCCCCCACTGTGGGGGGATTCTGAGCTCCCGCTGTCTCTCTTGCCTTCTCTCCTTCTGCCCTGAACTACTAAATCCTTCAGCAGGAAGTTTCTGCAGAGGGCCAGCCTGGGTTTTAGATTTATGGGGTCTGGGAGAGTCTCCTGACATCCACATGTAGAGTGTTCTGTGAACACGGCCGAGGTTTCCATGACTTCACATCTAAGTGGTCTGGGAATAGGTGTCCATGTGGTCTCAGGTGTTCTAGTCATGAGCTAACAGACCTCTAAGGGGCATCTCCTGGTCATGGCAAGCGTCCCCTGGGAAAGCAGAATAGAGTGCCTGTACACCAGTGCATCTGAGCAGGGCTGCACCTCAGGAACTCGGGGGGGGGGGGGTACCTGGTCTCTGGAGACCAGTGGTTCTGCACGCTATGAACATAATACCCAAATCACCTGAAGTTATCCAATCGCACCTCTCCATGTGGTTTGTGGAGCGGCAGCTTTGGCAGGACTTGGGAGCCGTTAGAAGTGCAGAATCTCAGACCTCGCTTAGACTTACTGAACCGAAAGCTGCATTTCTATAAGATGCCCCGGTGACGCATATACCCACTAAGAAACACTTCTTGCTCAAGACATCGCTTTTGCGTAAGTGCGTGCACGCACAGAGGTCAGCTCCCCCGTTGGGAATCTCTGTTGAATGATAAGAGTAGGCCATAGGCCTCGGAGGAAAAGGATGGAAAATACCGCTGTGGAGAGTTCTAATCTGTCTTGCCAACATCTATGAAAAGAAACAAGAACTTGACATGACCCCCTCCCTGTGGGCAGTTATGTTAGTCAGCTTTACCTGGATGACGTGGCGGCCTTTTGAAGGGTGAGCCAAGTCACCTGACCCCTCACACCGCCTCCCTACACAAGGTCCTAAGGGACATTAATTGATCTTACGAGGGAGGACTGGGCTTTTAGGTAGGGTGCTAGATCTTGGTGTCATTTGCAGAGTATCAGGGAGTGACTTTCAAAATGCAATCTGAGTGTCCTTCTTCATTGAGTGTGGAATCAAAGAGCCAACCATTTGTGTTAACTTAGAGTTTCTTGTTCAAAATGCAAGCCTCCCTGTCCCCGCTCAGGCCACTTCCCTAGTGTGGGTGACGTGCTTTCCCTGTTCTTCACCTGTGTGAACTGTACTGAACTCTCTCCCAAAGCCCGCTTAACCACCTGGACACTTCCTGCTTATTACTGCTGCTGCTTCTTTCCGATTGTAATGATTTTCTATTTCATTCATTTAGCACTGAAAATACACTCTTTTGCTATTTCACATGGCCTGTCTTTCCAACTAGACTTTTAAGCCCATCAAGGGCAGAGACATATCCTACTGTATTTCAGACCCCAGCCCAGGACGCTATAACTAGGAGGGGTCTAATAAACGTAAAACATATATATTTTTTATATACATAAAATATATAAATATTTTATATAAAATAAATAAATATTATATAATATGATATGTTATATATATACATATATAAAACATATCATCATCATTTATTACTGCTTCTAGTGCCAGTGCTTTCCAGATGCTGGTCATTTCACACATTTCAGCACACGTGATCCTCACAATTACCCTGTGTGGTTCCTGTGCTCCCCATGCTAAGAGGAGGAGACCAAGGTTGAGACCACAGGGAACTTCACAAAGTACGTGGCCAGTGTGAGGCCAGGCCAGATCTGAACTCAGATTTATCTGCCACATTTCTCTCCTCCTCAGTAGTACCATGGTGGAAATGAGTTTCCTTTTGCTGCTATTGAAAGCCAATCACATAAGGGCTCTGGGAGAAGAAGGCTGGCTTGTCCGGGAGATGGAGGACTAGGTCCGCATGAGCCACCATTCCCCACATGGTAGTGGGGAATTCGTATCTTTCTCTGTATCCCAGCTTCGCAACCTTTAGCATGGGGGTGGGTTATCTCTAACTCACTGGGTGACTGAAAAGCTCAGCATTCCAGTGGGGTTCCAGAAGAATCAAGGAAGGGAAAGGACACTGAATGTGAGAGCCAACCTCAGGGGCAGTCTCTAGGAGTCGGGGCCCTTCAACATCCCAAGGAGGGTGGTTCTCCGCACAGCAACTCCAGCTGCAGCGTCTGGCTCTTTCTCTGCCTTGTTTCTGGTGTCTTACAGGAGTCGTGGGCAGCCCTCATACCCTGAACGAGCCTGCAAAGGTCTCTCTTTCACCTTATGACATCAGAAAGAGCAGCTCTCTTCTTCACAGCATGCAGAAGCCAAAAATTGCTCATTTATGAACCTGCTCACAGGGAAACAATTCACGCCGAAGGGGCCTGGGGTTCTTTGACATTCACCACAAAAACCTTTGCTTTTGCAGGCATCCAACGAACAAAACAAAACAAAGCAAAACACACGAAACAAAAAACTTACAACACCGTGGATTCAGGAAGAAGTAGACCCAAAGTGATTCTTCCCCAATCAATAGTCAATGAGGGATTTTAATTTGTGAACACAATTACCATGATTACTATGACCCCTATGGAGTCATTGCATGTTACTACGCATTCCGGGAACCGGATTTCCATATTTAGGAAGGAAAGGAAAAGATATCAGGAATCTTGCGTAGCTTCCCTGGATATGTAGTGCTTTTCTGAGAACCCTTTCTGACTAAATGATTCACTGTAATATCAAAATGTTTTACAGATGTATAATTCACCACTTCAATTAAAACAGTGCTAAGTGAAAGGGAACAAAGTTCAGGGGTCCACCGTTTCTGTGAGAGCTGTCCCAGCTCCACATGTGTCGTCTCAGAGCCGCCCATTGTGGCTGAGATTCTCGCATTTGAACCGTTCTCACCATTAGAGCAATTTATTTGGGTTAAGGCATTGTCTCTAGAAGGAACCTATTAAAAATACAGGTTACTTGGGCCTACTAACACAATTCCCACAATAACCATTATTCTAGCTGCATGAATTACTTTATCAGATTAATTAGCTGTCACCTATCAGACAATATGGCTCTGAGGAAATAAGGCATATTTTAATGGACATCATTGTCTGAAAAATACGAAGCAGTTCTAGAAGAGACAGCACTGCTTGGGGGCCCTATGCTGGGGGTCTGGGAGGCGAGAAGACAGAGAGAGACACTGATTAAGAAAGAGGAGCAGGGGAGAGATAAGTGAGGGGAACATCAAAATCGAGCCTCTATTCTTTTCAGGTTTGCCTCTGGTAGCCCCATTCTTGTTTTCTGTTGAAATGTTTTTAATATAAAGTGACCAAGTTGATTTCTGTTTTGGCCTAGGCCTCCAAAATATAGGTCCTACTTGTATCAAAATTAGAAGTGAAGTGATTCCCGTGCCCATCCCTTCTACCATGGTCGCCCATAACTGGTTCTGTCCTCTCTGGGCACGCAGATCAGCGGCATTTCCGGCCCTCTGCGTCTAGATGGGCTCCTGTCACTGACGGCGGGGCACCAGAATGTGAGTGGCCATTAAACATTTCCCATGGACTCCTCTCCTCTCTTTCTCTCTCCTCCCCTGAGTGGCTGAAAGGCAATATCTAGAAGTCACCAGAGAGAGGCAAGAAGGCCCTGGGTCACCACTTGGAGAAGAGCAACCCAGGGGTGTGTTGGACCAGGAACACCTACCTTGGGGACTTGCCATTAGTGAGAAATAAAACTGGATTGTGTGAAGACATTGAGCTCTGGGTGTCTTTAATTAGGTCAGAGAGTATTATTTACCGTGACTGCTATAACTTACCGTCTATACTGATATTTGTTATCACCAACTTGCAGGATACTTAAATCTCCTGAGCAAAAACGGCCTTTAAAGAGATATTAAGAATAATATTATGCATATTAGCAGTTCCAGTTTGCTAGGGACTTTCCGCAGGCACTGAGAGCTTTGCATTCTTATTTAATCCTTACAACAATCTTTTGAGGTGGATTTATTATGCCCATTTTATAGATGTGGAATGGATTCAGGAAGCCTATTAAAGAGCTTGCTTTAGGTCACACTGCTAATGAGTGGCGGCATTGTGACGGTGGGCCAAGTCGTTCAGTGTTCACACCGCACTCTTTGCCAGTGAGGGATTCTATTCTTACAGGTACTCAGGGCAAGCAGGATCAGACCATGGAATGACGTGCAAGGGCACACCAAGAACTGAGGAAAAGTCTTGGCTTTCAAGAGGAAAAAAAGGATCCTGTCTCTCTGCCCAAAAAATAGTGGAGAGAACACTTCCTTTATCTTCCTTCCACATCTTAAAAATATTGAGCTGATTTTCTGTGATTCCCCTTTTCTGCCCTCCATTGAAAGCCTTGATTATGCCCCAGTTTTCTGCAAAGAGAAAAATCCTTGCTGCTGATTTAAAAATTCTGCAGATGAGGACGTTCTAACTAGGCTTCCACTGTGGGACGTTTATCCCGCCATTGACACATGCAGGTAACTCCATCAGGGCACCGCTTCACGTAGAGCAAACAACATTCTGTTTCTGTAGAGGCAACAGAGGAAAAGGTAGATGCAAGGTGTGGTGGAGACATGCAGCCCGAAGGGGAAGGGCGAGGAAAAAAGAATGAAGCTAAGGAGATAGAGTTGATTGGCCGCGCTTGTGGCTAGGGAATGTGGCATTTCAAGTTTTCGGTTTTAAGCAGAGAAGGCCGAGTTTTGCCTGGCTGATCCCTATCATGATTGTTGCCATTCGAATTCAACGAGAGACTGCATGTGGAAGGGGCTTCCTGAGCGGGCGGTGCCCCACACACAAAGGATACGGTGATTGTAGACTTTATGGATGAAAAATCTACACACGGGGCTGCTTGGAAGCCCCCCCTCCCCCAACCCACCAGGAGCCCACGGCCTGATCAGATAGGAGAAAGTGGAGTCCATGGTAGTTTAGAGCTCAGGCTATGGAGGCAGAGACCGGGGTTAATCTGCCCGTTCTCCCCTGTCTAGCTCTATAATAGCTTGGTCAATTATTTAATCTTTCTAAGCTCTGGATTCCTCCTTCATAAAATGGGGATCATGTTATCTCCCTTACTGTGTTTTGAGAAAGACACAGGATAATACATATAAACACTCATTAATTGTCACTTATTTCAAGGGCGATGATGATGATGACTCAGACACAAGAGGCCAAAGAGAGACAAGCCAGCCAGTAACAAGAGCACATTGGCTTTTCTGCTCTTATTGTATAAGTTAGCGTCAGTTTTATGGGTTGGAAGGACAAAGACTAAATCAGATTAGAAGGAATCCCAGAGAGATTTGGCCAGGCAAGGACACAGACAGCTGGCCGATGTGGCACCCTGTAGGAGTTGGGACTTGAATAGTGGGGTGGTAGAAGGAAACCACAAGGGAATCCGGTGAGTTTTGCATGAGATTCATTGTAATTTGAGATCTTGTCCAGGTCTCAGTAAGCCCCTGCTCATCCGAGAGGGAGTGAGTGTCCACAGAGCACAGCTGGAAGCGGACGTGGGCTTGTGAGGGATGATGGGGCTTCATGTGGGCAAGGAGATATAGATAGACACACGGACAGACAGAACACCCTCACAATAGTCTCACAAGATCAGTCTCACAAGCCCTCTGGGCTTGTCCTTTGGGCCGATCCTTCATGTTCCAGCATTTGATGTCCACCCTATGGTAGGGACCAATCATAGTTATTAGAGTTCAGAAAACAAAGGTTCTGTGTTGTTTATTCTGGAATTTGTCTCACCCTTTCAATATTCTACAGGTTTCCCACCAGTCTACTAAAGAATATCACTTCTCCGAGGAACAGAATGCTCTGCTCTGATACTAAAAGTAAGATGTTTGTTTTTGAAGCAACATAGATTCAAATAGCGATAACAATTCTTTGTGGAAAATAAAAGCATCTTTATATTTATTTGAGTAAACAGAAAAATAGCACAATTGAAATGATTTCCCACCTGCCAAACAAAACTGTTTCCTTTTGTAAGCCGTGTTCCATATACGAGGGTGGTGAAAGCACAGGGCTGCACAAAGGGGGTTGTGATGTATTCAGCGAGTGCGAGCCGCTGTGCCTGCCGACAGGAGTTCACCTCCCGCCATTGTATTCCTCCTCAGCCAAAACAGCCATGCAGCCTCCGCCGCCTGACTGACAGGCTCAGCTGCTCGGCAAAGGGTGTCCGCTGTCTTCACAAACTGCTGTTTGCCCTGGGAACTAATTTGTGCGGATTCATGCCTGTTGAATTGGGCCTAACGTCGAAGCAAAACTTGGGTGAAAGGGTCACGTAGCCCAGGCTAAACCAGAAATCTGTACTGCGGGTTCCTTTTGCAGTCAGGTAGCTCTTGTCCTAGAGAGGGGCTGGGGTTTTCCGCCTCAAGGGTGCGCTTGTATCTCGGGAGGCTGTAGTGAGGACAGGTAGCCTTCCTTTCCTCCTTCATGGTTCCCTTTGTGGCTCTGGCAAGGCTGACCCACCAGGGTTCCCCAGGATCAATCAGGCGGGACTCTGGAGGACATGAAGTTTTCACCCTCACCCCTGTATTATTTTCACTCCGTTCTTAGGGCTTTCCAGACCTCATCTAGGGGCTTCGGGCTGGTTCCTGGCTCCCTGAGCCCGCCATTAAACACAGCAGTCCTAGGTTCAGTAACCTTAATCTAAAAATAAAAAGAAAAGTAGCAATGATAACAATGACAATGGCCATTTTTTGACTCTTCATCTTGTGCTTAACCTTGCAGTAAGCACTTTATTCACACCGTCCTCCGAGACTTTCCTCAACAGCTCTGTGAAGCAGCCGTACCTGTGGCAGATACTGCTGGTGGCCCTCTCTAACTCCCGGCCTGCCCCGCGAGGTCCCATGTAGGCAGGCCTCTCTCCTGCATGACAGCGGTGGCCCTCTGCCTCGGTGTGCGCTGGCCTCACGAGCAGATGCTCAGCCCAGTCACGGGATAGTCTGGAAGGGCCTGTGGGTCGTTGGCCCAGGTGTGACCCTCAACCTTTGAGGTATGGGAGTTCCTGCATAAATCCCCCGACTTCCTCTCCCCGTGGTGGGACGATTCTGAGGGCAGTTCTCACAGTCCCCCGAAGGGTCCTCCAAGGGACTGCAAGCACTAGGCTGCAGAAGTAAGGCCCTCGTTGAAGCTACTTCTTCCCTATCGCACTTTCCCGTTCCTCTGAGTGCTCCCTGGGATGACCACCCACACTTGCTCGGATCCTGGACTCCAGATTTGCCCTCGGGGGAATCTGAGGCGCGATACTACACAGTTGTTCTCACTTAACACAAGAGAAATGGAGGCTTACTGGGACTGACGGGCCTGCTGAGGTGGTTGGCCAGGCAGGACGTGAACCACGACTATTTCCTCTCATTACATTATTCTGCTTCCATCAGAAATGGTCCAGATCTATTTTTCTAATTAATTAAGGTCATTAATACATCACTTCTTTCCAAAAAAGGACTTGAGTATGTAAAACACACTATCCTCCCTCCTTCTATCAAAATACATTTGCCTTGTGTTTTGTTCCATTGAGACTCAGGATTTGGCTAACAATATAATTAGAGATAAATTGAATACATTAATTAGTATTGCAATGCTATTGTCTGAAAGTGGCTAAATGTAGGATACCTCCAGAGGTACGTCACTTTACAGGGGGCTTTTGAGATTGCAACGTCATAACTTCAAGAGAGGACTTTGTTAGTGGAATCTCCGGCATCTTGCGGTCGAGGAGGCCTCCTCTGCACGGTCCCTGGGCAGCGGGCCTTTTCTCACGCCCTTAGCATTTCGCTTGTTCTGCCCGCTGATGCCCATGCTGTCTCATCATCGACAGGACTCCTCTTGAATTGGAAGGCCGAGTTCATCCCTGAATGTGTGTTAGCCTGGCTCCTTCTGAGTGACAAAGACACGCAACCCTCCTGTCTTTAACTCCCAGCTCACCAGGGGACACAGGGGACCTGTTTGCCCGCGTTGGTCCCCCGGCCTGTAGGAGGACGATAACCCTTTTCAGGGGGTGATGTGATGATACACACGAGAATGTCTACCAAGTCCTCTGGATTCTTGGGATGAAAGGCGCTATGCAAATAGAACACAGTCTTAGGATGATTAAACTTTAATGCAGCTGCTCTCAGGCCTGTAAAGGGAGCGCAGCCTGGCTGGAAAGGCAGGAGTGCAGGGCTGGCCCCTGTAATCACGGCCCCGGTGAGTTCGCAGCCTCGTCTTAGAAGTGCCCATCCTTTCTGCTCGTTCAATTTGGTTTTTATTTTCAAGAGGCCGGTTAGGCAGTTATGTTTTTTTGCCCTTCACATTCTTCAGATTTGGGGTCAGGTTTTAGAAAACACATACGTACAAACATACTTGGGTCACCTAATAGATGACCCAACTCCTGCAACGGCCTGGGGGCTAGAGCAGGAACTAGACATTTAGATATAAATTTTATTCTGAAGACAATATTCTTGACCCTCTGCATGTCTGTCTGTGGCCTGACATACACTGGATCATCTCCCATTTTCAAAACAACAAGCTGTACAGTTTTCCTTTTTGTGACAGAATCGGAACTGCTGGATTTCTCAGCAAAAGCAAAACAAAACAACCATAGAAAAACACCACCTTTTCCTTCCCAAATTAATTCTTTCAGTTTATGCTCCTGACTCCATAAAAATGTGGTTTAGCTTTTGAAGTTTTTATTAATATTTATAATGCCCGTTTGGTGCCCTTGAACCTCTCAGAAACAGAGCCCTGATATAAATACCTACCTTCTAGGTAGTATACCCAAGCCCGACCATAAACTTTAATGTTTATACATATATATATATCTGGCTTTGCTTTGTTTCTCCTGCCTCTGTAGAAAAATTTTAAAAAAATACTTTTTAAGATGCAAATTTTAATAGCTTATATTTTATTTTCAAAAGTAATGCATGCTTGTAAAAAAATACAGATGTGCATATAGAAACAAAGGAAAACGTCCCCCTTTCCTGATCCATTTCTAAAAATCCCAGGGCCAAGAAGTAAACAAGGTAGTTTAAATCCTTCATAAATTAGGGTCCTCTTAGTTTGAGAGATTGAAATTGTGTTAAGAGGCTGGTAACCGGTCATATTTCTCTCTTTTGTTTCTGAGTAGAATTGTAAAAAAAAAAAAATTGTAGAAAGTTTCAAAAAGGCAGTGAACAATAAGAAATTAAAATCTCCCATTAAATCCATTACCCCTAAATAATGAATTTTAAAACCTTTTAGTGTATTTCTTACAGAATTTTCCTCTGTAAATAAGAATAAAACAATGGTAACCCATCCCCCCAACAATTTTCTGATGTCAAGGAACAGTCTCCCCAAAATCATATTTTTGAATGGCTGTCGAATATTCTTTTGCAATTGCTTCCCCTTAAATTGTTTCCACATAACAAGATGGGGGGAGGTGGGCACTGCTTATCCCTCACCTCATGTTTCCATGGTGGGGGTGGGGCGGGAAGGGCTTTCCCTCCACTGACCAGAGGGAGACACGTAGGCAGAACACTTGCCTTGTCACGTCTCTGGATCCCAAGGTGGAGTGATTTTCCTGGCAGGTGACGTGAAGGTGTCAACTCAGTCATCCTCCAACACTATCCTGTGAAGTCCCAAGACTGAGGTTTAGACCCTTCTTTCATCTTCTTAGAACCACTGATCTCCAGGATGCAGCCAGCTTCTGCTTCTCTTATTGTCTGAATAAGACTCACTTATTTGGGCATGTTTTTGCCAAATGTTGAATTAAACAGGGGTGCTTAATTCTGAAGGAAAAGGAGTAGGCTTGTGGCCACAGGTGGAGCTGCTTGGCTAGTCTGGTTTAATCAACCGTTAGGGTTACACACGGGTGCTCATCTGTTAGATTCTTGTGTTTGTCTCTCACCGACTTCTAAACACTAATGGGGAGAGACGGTGAATTGACCGAAAAAGTGTAATTGTACCCCTAAACCCCAAATAATATTACTATACTCAACGTTTATTTATTATTGACTCTGTGCCAGGCTGCACTTTCTCATATAACTTTCTCAACAACCCTGTGAGATGGTGTTATGACTATTCCCATTTTATGGATGGTAAAACTGAGGCACGGTGACAGCCCCTCCCTAGCTGAGGTTTGCTCCCATGCACTTAACCACCTTACTGTATGACTTTTCATCTCTTCTGTATCATAATTAACATGCGAACTTTTTTATATATAAATGGCAGCTTGAGCTTGTAAACTACCCAAATGCTATCTCTCATTATTAATATATGTCTGTCATTCCTTTTATAGTATTTTCTTATAGTTATTGAATCCCTTTTAATATTATTTACAGTGACTTTTTTGGTGTACAGATTTCTATTTTTATGCAGCTAAATCTAGTCTTATTTTTCTTCATGGCTTTTCCATCTTGGCTTTTGTCCTTGCCTCCCCAATAGATTTTCACCTATATTTTACTCTGAATTCCTATAGTTTTAATATTATAACTTTACCTCTAGAAATTATTTGGTAAATAAAGTCATTCAAAATGGTTTTCTTTTTCTGCCCCCCCCCTTTTTTTTAAAGAAAAAAGAACAGTTGGCGCAGTATCATCCTTTCCCCCCTGATTTGCGGTGCATATACCTGGTTTGGGTTCTGTTTTTTCCACTGCACTATACACTGTTTTGTCTGTAATTTCAGTCTGTTTTTGTTTGCTTGTGGAGGTTTTTACTGTAGCTTTATGGTATATTTTAATATTTAGAAGGGTTAGTTCCTACTCATCACTCTTACTTTTAGAAACTTGTTTGTTACTGTCACATGATATTCTTCTATTTAAAAAATTACTTTATCAAGTCTCTACCCTAAAATCTTACTGTGAATTTAGTTAGAATATAGTAAAATTTGTGACTCAACTTGGAAATATTTAATATCTTTATAAAATTCCTTTTTTCCATGCAGGAACATGTGATTAGTCTATTTTTAATATTTTCTTTTGTGTGTCTCAAAGTGCCAAATTTATTTTTTATGTCGGTAGTATTCTTTTTTTTGTTGTTGTTCAGGTTATCCTATTACTTTATATTTTTTTGAGAGTATTGGGAATGGAGTTTTTCATAAATAATTATAATGATTTAACATTGATTAAACTGACTTGTTATTGCTGGCACATAGATGTTTTAAAAATACTTACTTTGTGCCTTCTTTATTAAACTCATTACTTTTGAAGTTTTTCCTTACATTCTCTTGAGTTGTCTATACATGTCCCTTAAAATACTGATGATTTTTGGCACTTACAATTCTAATGTTTTTATTTTATCGAATGAAGCTTCTGAAATAATGTTAAATAATAGCAGTTATAATGGGCATCTTCATTTTGTTTCTGACTTTAATGACAATCCTTTAAGATTTCCCTGTGAAATATGATGTAGTTTGTTGCTTTAGGATAGACATTTAACAGATTTAAATAGGTAGATTTTAATAGTTTTGGATAGATAGATTTAAATTAGACCTGACAAGAAATAATATTTTCTATGGATAAATATGAAGACTAGATATTGAATTTTATTATGGTGTTTTTCTTTGTTCTATTTACATTTTCACACATTAAACCATCCTTGCATTTTTGGAATGCTTAATTATGTGTTGAGAGGAAATTCTTCATGGGTTTCTCACATTTCTGTATATCTTGTAAGCAGAGGCACTGACTGTTCCTTGTTTCAAAGTATATTTTCAAGGATAGAGATGGTCTTTCCCTCCAGAACAGAGGTCAGGTTTGCTTACAGCCTTGAAGATATAGCATCTCCCCCCTGGGGCAAACTGCAAGCAAGCTTACTGTCCACTATAACAAAGATAATGTCTCCCTTTGGAGTAATGGGCAGATGCTTATTGCCCATTTTTAAAGATCCAAGTTTCCTAAGCTTAGGGTTCCTTTCCTGTTGCAACCCACTGACTGTGCTACCACCTACCTGGGCCCACATTACATCATCCCCCTGAGAATGCGGGGGCGGGGCTAGGGGCATGGACATTCCTATGGGATGTGCAGGCTGCTTCCTGTGTAGTAAAATCCTTTGTCTCTCACCCCAAAGTCTCATTGTTCTGCCACATGAAGCTGTAGCCAGCTAACCTGTCAACTTGCAAGTAGGGCGAAAACTCCAAATCCTTCACAGTTCTTACTGTTTGAGAGTTTCCATTTTCTGGATGTTTACTTACGAATTTATGTCTCTATTCAGAAGTGCTATTAGTTTGTAATTGTTTTCTTCATACTATCTTTATTAGGTTCTTACGGCTATGCTAACTTTAAAAGGGATTTGAAAGCTTTCTATCTCTTTCTGTGCCAAGATGGTATATATCATGTGTGGATTAAAACTTGCAAAGGCTGGTGAAATAGTTTTGACTTAGAAATCGTATTAGAATTAACATCTTCCAATTTGTTTTTCATCGACAAAGGTTTATTTAGTTTACTCATTTTTAATTAATTTTAGCCACTTATATTTTCCCAGAAATCAGTGAATTTTGAAAATTTAATAGTATATGGTACTAATTTTGAAGTGTCTCACATCCATAGCTATATCTCATTTCTCATTTTATGTGTTCTTTTTCACCCCTTCTTTCACTGACTTTTTTCCTCTAGACTTGCCAGAACATGCCAGACTATTATGTTTTTAATGTTGGCTTTCATTACTCTTTGCTTTTATTTTTGTTATTTATTTCCTTCTGCTTTCAAAAGATATTTTTTATTTTTTAAGTTCTTAAGTTTAAGGAAGCTTAATTCTTTTATTTGTGTTACTTCTGATCTAATAAAGCTAGTTTAGAAATCTGCTCCTTCCTCTGCATAGTGTCAGCTCAGTCCTGTAAGATTTGATGGGTAGTGTTCCAATAGTCATAATTTGTAATCACAATTTTATCTTTTCCAAGAGTTACTTATACACATGCTTTCTAATTTACAAGGAAACAGTTCCCTTTTTAAAAATGCTTGGTACTATTTCTTAGTTTGTCTCTTGGTTGCGTAATGTAGGCTGCATACTTTTCCTTGATGGATTTTATCAAAGTTTTATTAATTACACGATTAACTTCTAAAAATATTCCACAGATGTTTTAAAAGTATATTTACCCGGGCAAGGGTGTAAACTTTAAGTTACAACAATTACATCAACTAACAATTATTAGTTCAATCTTTATATTCGGTCCACTTGATTTCTCAAGGAGGAAAAGAGTTTCAAGATCTCAGTTGAGGGCCTGTTTCTCCAAGGAAATCAAAGAGTTGTGTGTTGATATAGTCTGACCACGGTTACTAGGTCCATGATGGCTCCTACCTACTCTACATTTGTTGTGAAGTATATCTTTTTTAAATACTCTAAATTTACAATCTTTGTTTTTTGTCCAGTGCCTGTTGTCTTCTTTTTTGTGCTATTAATCTTTTTATTTACACAAACTTGGTAGATCTTTACTTATCTTTTAAAATTCATATGTATATTTTTAATCCAGCATATAGATAGTTGAATTTTGTTTGTTTCTTTCTTTTTTTTAATGTTTTTTTATTATATTATGTTAGTCACCATACAGTACATCCCTGGTTTTTGATGTAAAGTTCGATGATTCATTAGTTGCGTATAACACCCAGTGCACCATGCAATACGTGCCCTCCTTACTACCCATCACCAGCCTATCCCATCCCCCCACCCCCTCCCCTCTGAGGCCCTCAGTTTGTTTCTCATAGTCCATAGTCTCTCATGCTTCATTCCCCCTTCTGATTACCCCCCCTTTCTTTATCCCTTTCTTCCCCTACTGATCTTCCTAGTTCTTATGTTCCATAGATGAGAGAAAAATATAATTGTCTTTCTCTGCTCGACTTATTTCACTTAGCATTATCTCCTCCGAGATGAATTTTGTTTCTTAACCTAAACTGAGAGTCTTGATCTTTTAATAAAGAACTTTAATTTGTTTATATTTATTTTCATAACTGACTTTTTGCTTTTAATGTTTCATCTTGTTTAATGCTTTTCTTCTCTCTGCTTCTTCGCTGCTGTCTTTTTTCTTTTGTTTGATATATGGACAAGGTTTACTTTGCTCTTTTTCCTCTTATGATTAGAATATTTGCCAGTGTTTCCTTGAAATTTTAATTAACATATTTAATCCTATATTTCTTTAATCATGCCAAGAATGAAACAATCTATCGACCTTTTACTTTGTTAGATAATGAAATTAGCACGAATCAACCATTTTCTTGTTATCATGAAAAAATAATTTTACTTTCAAGTATTAACTATGGGACAGCTCTGAGACCTTGGCTTCATTTTAGGAGCTAGTCCATGTTGCTAGAATTATGGAAATGTTGCTAGGGAATCTTAGGTCTTCAACATTATCTAGTCCAAATGTCTAATCAATTTTTTTTTTATTATACCACAGATCTCTGTGTTTGCATGTAAGTCTCTAAGTAG
Organism: Ursus arctos; assembly: GCF_023065955.2. Classification (NCBI taxonomy): domain Eukaryota; kingdom Metazoa; phylum Chordata; class Mammalia; order Carnivora; family Ursidae; genus Ursus; species Ursus arctos. The sequence goes on along the minus strand of NW_026622786.1, from coordinate 34,100,981 downwards.
AGCCATGAGGCCATTGGTCATCTACAGAGGACCTGCAGTTATCAGTGAAGGATTTTTTTTTTTTTTTTTTGGTATAGTACCCGATAAACACCTGATGACATAGTCTAGATTTGAAGACGTAGAAGACAGATATGGCCTGGTTCCTAGAATGTCTGAAGCTTATAGAGGAGGGTGTTAGGGTATTTTTAAGGACTATATTGTCCTTCTCCAGCTCCTCATTTCTGCCAAGGAGTTTGGGGTGTTTTGTAGGTTGCAATGAAATAATTGTCTAACATTCTGTAGACAGTGTTATCTCCATTTTGAAGAAAACACTCAAAAGAGGATTAGTCAAGACCACACACAAAATTTCTCTCTAAATTAGCAAATGATCCACATACATTTACCTGCTGGCTTGCATGATTCTTAAATTTTAGGAATGGTGACACTAGATACGTGCCTACATGACCTTCAGCCCTTTTCATACAGTATCACTGGTCCTTGGGTAACTATTTCTGTTTTGTATGATGGTCTGTGTGGTATTTATGCTTTAAAAATGATCCATTCCTTTCTGGCTGGCTGGTGGTATCATTTCCAGCATGACTTCAGTTGGGCTTGGCAATGTAAATAGCTAAAACTCATTTCTTGATATTGGGTGTCACTGTGTTTGTCTTTGGAATCTCTTCAGTCCACCCTGTTCATGTTCAATTTTATGAACTATTTGGGACTCATGTCACGATCTCAGCTCAGCAAACCTAGCTACTGGGTTACAGGCTTGATGTTCATGTACTGACCCTGTCTTGATCATTCTTTTTCTTGACTTCGAGTGATTCTCAACTTGAATGTGACACCACAGCACTACTAGGTGGGTCAGTTCTATTGCTTTCTAAAACCGTGGTTTTAAAATCGATGCCATGCCTCCTATTTATTTATTTATTTTTAAAAGATTTTATTTATTTATTTGAGGGAGAGAGCACAGCAGGTGGTGGAGGGGGAGGGACAGAGGAAGAGGGAGAAGCAGGCTCTCTGCTGAGCAAGGAGCCCTATATGGGGCTCAATCCCAGGACCCTGAGATCATGCCCTGAACTGAAGGCAGATGCTTAACTGACTGAACCACGAGGCGCCCCTATATGCCTTCTTTCTACAGGAAAATCATTTGAATAGTTTTTCTCCCATCTCTCTACCACGTGATAATATGCCAACATAGTCAAATCCGGTGGACTATAGCTTTACCTCGCCAATGAAATTGCCCCATTGAGCAGAGGCCTTAGTGCAGGTTTTGGTCTCCCTTGTGCTCCCAGGGCATGGTGATTTTGCCAACCCTGCAAAGAGGTCTGACAAGCCGCTGAGTGTTCAAAAAATATAGATCTTTGAACTTCAACAAGATCCAGTGAATCAGAATCTCAGGAGTCCTACAATCTGAGTTTTGGCACAGCAGTTTAAGTAATAACAATGTTGCTGGATCCCTAATGGGAAGGACCACTGGTGTAGAGGCTCTTGAATGCTGCAGGTGTGTATGTATCCGGGTGAGAGGGACTAAATGGTAGCATCTTAGAATTAGAAGGAACCCTCCCAGTTCATCTCTCATTTTATGGGGGAGGAGGTCTTGGCCAGTTAAGTTACATGTCTAAGTACACACAGCGGCTCAGTGGAGAAATGTGAAGAGCAAAGCAGAACAAAAACCAAGTGTCCCAATCCTTAATCTAAACTCATTTTCTCTAAATTAAGCTATCTTTGAATATTTTCATAAAGTGTTGCATTGATAAGTTCACTATTTTCACTAGGAGAGATACTTTAAATATAAGCTAAATACCTTCCTCCCCTGAGCATTAGAGCAAAACCAGAATTTGGGAAGCAATAAGTTAATGCAGCTTTACTACATCAGTGGCTGGCAAATGTTAACTGATTATTTAAAAAGTCTTTGCAGGTCCGGGTTGGAATCAGCAGAGGCTGATGGGTGTACTGAGAAACGTGGAGGAACAGTATGGAACTAGCCCAGCCTTCGTTGTCATATAGCCTTAGGGCCAACTCTGGACTCAACTGTGTGGTTCTGGGCAACTACAGACCTCAGTTCTAGATCTATAAACTAGGTATGATACCTTCCTCGCATGCTTGTTATTAGGGTAAACAAAATAATGTATGAATGGTACCTGGTACATAGTAACTAATTTTGTTGTTGTTGTTGTTTCAAGTTTTTATTTAAATTCCAATTAGTTAACGTACAGTGTGATATTAGTTTCAGGAATAGAATCCAGTGACTCATCACTTACATATAACACCCAGTGCTCATCACAGGTGCCCTGCTGAATCCCCATCAACCCATGTAACCCATCCCCCTGCCCGCATCCCCTCCCGCCACCCTGAGTTTGTTCTCTATCATGAAGAATCTGTTTTGTGGCTTGCCTCTCCATTTTTCCCCCTACATTCATCCGTCTCGTTTCTTAAATTCCACATATGAATGAGATCATATGGTATTTGTCTTTCCCTGATTGACTTATTTCACTTAGCATAGTACATTCCAGCTCCATCAACATTGTTGCAAATGGCCACATTTCATTCTTTTTTTTATGGCTGAGTAATATTCCATTGTATATGTATGTATCACTTCTTTATCCATTCATCAGTCAATGGACATTTGGGCTCTTTCCATAACTTGGCTATTATTGATAATGCTGCTATAAACATCAGGATGCACGGGCCCCTTCGAATCAGTATTTTTGTGTTCTTTGGGTAAATACCTAGTAGTGCAATTGCTGGATCATAGGTAGCTCTATTTTTAACTTTTTGAGCACCTCCATACTGTTTTCCAGAGTGGCTATACCAGTTTGCATTTCCACCAACAGTGTAAGAGGGTTTCCCTTTCTCTACATCCTTACCAACATCTGTTGTTTCCTGCGTTGTGAATTTTAGCCAATCTGACAGGTGTGAGGTGGTATCTCATCCTGGTTTTGATTTATGTTTCCTTGATGATGAGTGATGTTGAGCATCTTTTCATGTGTCTATTAGCCATTTGTATGTCTTTTTTGGAGAAACGTCAGTTCATGTCTTCTGCCCATTTCTTAACTGGACTGTTTATTTTTTGGGGTGTTGAGTTGATAAGTTGTTTATAGATTTTGGATACTAACCCTTTCTCAGATATGTCATTTGCAAATATCTTCTCCCATTCTGAAGTTTGCCTTTTAGTTTTGTTGATTATTTCCTTTGCCGTGCAGAAGCTGTTTATCTTGATGAAGTCCCAGTAGTTCATTTTTGCCTTTGTTTCCCTTGCCTCTGGAGATAATTTCTCATTTCTTAAGTGCTTATTAAATTCCAGCCACTGGACAGACTGTTAAAACTCACACTAACGCTATGAATAGGTGTTATAATTATGCCCATCTTAGAGATGAGAATCTGAAGCTCCGAAATATTCGCTAACCTGCCTGGGGTCATGGAAGTATTAAAAGGCCAAGATTGGAGTTTTACCTGTCTTAAAAGCCCCCAGTTTCATGAGTCTATTATGCTGTCTTTTAATAAATGATAGCTATCAGTATTGCCCCCATCCTCGCTCAGAAGTTGGTATAATAAGTGGTCAAGCACACAGCTAAGGAGCCAAAGTCACGGTTTAATCCAGTTCCTCCTGTTTCAATACCTAATAGCTACATGACCTTGGCTGAGCTCTTAATTGCTCCATTGGTTTCCTCATTTGTGAAATGAGGATGATAATCTAGTTTATAGGGTTGTTGTGAGGCTACCCCGTAAGTCTCAATACTTCTTTTGCTTTTTACACACTAGCCAGTCTAATATTCTAAGTGAGAGTGCATGCTGGGTCTTGTCTTGGCCATGTTTTAGAAGATTGTACAACAGCATTATAGTACTTTTCCTGAATCCCAGGTGCTGTCTCAGCAGAGGTGTTTGCTGGAGGGCAATGGAAGCAAACATCGGTTGCGCCTCCAAGATTCCCCAGCCAGAGCTGGTCTTTCCTCTTGCAGAGAGGAGATGGTACTCAAGGTCTGTGACCCTGAAAACGTCTGAAGCTCCAAAGGTTGCAGGAGAAGATGGGCCAGTATCCGAACAGAATCTTGTCACCTCCCTGGTGATGTGCTTGGCGAGCGTGCTTACAGAGAAGTGGCTCAGCTTTCTGGAGTTCTGACTGCTCTGCCGGATAGAGCCCGGCTCTAATGAGGCAGTGATAATGGAAGCCAATGCCGAGAGGGCTGCTGGGATCCAGCGGCTGAGGCACTGGGCCTGCGTGGGTGCCATCCATTCAAATGAAAGGTTTTGGCATGTAAGATCCGACACTGCTAGTGACACCCAGGGATACGTGTGTGTCTGTGCATGTGTGTGTGTTCACGTGCTTTTAGCTTTCTTTTTGATACTGAGCTAAGGAATGACCTTTTAAACACCATCTTTATATATTTTAGCTCTCTGAGGAGTAGAACTGTCATTAAAGGCATGAAATCACTGACTGTATTTCATTTTAGTAACCGGAAGTTGGGCAGATTTTCCTCACTCTCAGCCTTTCTAACAGAAGCACTGCCCAGGTCTGCTTCGAGGCCTTCATAGGGCTTTGTTCTTTGTCATGGACGAAAGGATTTTAACGCTCCTTTATCTTCCTCCTTTATGCACTTTGTGCTTCTCATCAAGTGCCAAGGTGAGGCAGCACCCCAACCCGGGGTGGGGTTTCCATCGCAACTCTGCTCTTTCCTGCACCCTTCCACCTCTCCCAAGACTCACATGCTTGACGGAATTAATACCAGTAGTGCTTTACTTACCAAAGTTAAAATATACCTACTATATGTCCACATTCTACTAAAACATATCTGGTACGCTTCTATCAACGAGCATTGCTTTAATTCAGTACTGAGTGCTGTCTACATTTATAGGGCCGCGATTTTCCATGCCTACAAATGCCTGGGGCATAGAAAAATCAGATATGTGATGAGCTGAACTTACAAAATTGATAAAAACTAGGTGGTCATTTGAATTGCAAAGGAACCCTTCACTTTATTCAAATATTTCTTTAAAAGTAATAATAATGTCTTTACATTTGCATAGTGGGAAAGCCTTGCAGATGTCTTTCACATACATTATCTCATTTGCTCCTCTCAACATTCCTGTGAACTAAGTGGGGTAGTGACTATTATCTGCATGCTTTATGGGTAAGAAAAATACAGAGCACCCTGAGCACATTTGAACTGTAATTACCTTTACAAAAAGTCAACTCATCATCATGTTGGATGTATAATCCATTATGAAAATGATGCCTACCTGTATTTGCTCATATGTATGGAGAGTTAGTATCTTGGTTATCTCTTGCTATGTAACAGATTACTCCCAAACGTAGTGGCTTAAAATATCATTTTGTTCTATCTCACTATTTTCTTGGTTAATAGTTTGAATAGGGCTCAGCTGGGTGATTCCTCTGTTCCTTGTGGAGTCAACTGAGATCACTGGGGATACTCAGCTGGCAGATGAGCTGGTCTGGAGATTCTAAGATGGCTTCATTCACAAATTTAGTGCCTCGGCTTCAAGACTGATTTTGGCTGAGACTGTCAAGAGGAGTGCTTACATATAACCTCTGTCAGGGTAGTTGGGGATTCAGGGCTCCCAAAGACATCATTTCAAGAGAATGTACGAGGAGTAACATATGGCCTGGTTGGGTTCAACCAATGGCTTCTCATCGCTTCTGCCATCTTTGATTCTGTTAATCAAAGAAAATCATGAAGCACGCCTAGATTTAAGGAGAGTCCTGGGATAAATACCCTATCCTCAATGAAGAGGTATCAGAGAATTTGTGGTCATCTTCAATCTGCCACAGTCCATTCTTTGACCATTGATTATTCACATTCTTCCCCTATGTAAAAATACATTCACCCTCTCCAAAGAAGCCCCGAATTCTCATCCATGACAATGCACTGGGACACAGGCAGCACGAAGATTAGGTTCAAGATCTAGGACCTTGTCATCCAAATCAGGGACAGGTGTGGATGAGACTCTTCAACTGCAACTCCAATAACAGTTACTGTCATACCCTCTGAGTATCGCCAACAGTCCCTTGCGGGTCCCTCCTGCTTTCGCTACCAGTGTCCTTGAGGTCTTTCTAGCTTCTGCCCCATTGTCTGGTTCCAAAACCACTGCCACATGCTTTTGGTTTTATTATGGTGGCACTCTATTTCTGGGTATCAAATTCTGGTTCCATCATCTACTGCTGAATAATAAATTATCCTTAAACTCAGTAACTAAAGTAATAACCATTTTTATTATCTCAGAATTTTATTGCTCAGGCATTCAGCCATGGCTCAGTTTAGTGATACTTCTGCTTCTTCAGCTGGTGAATGAACTTGTCTGGAGGGTTCAGGGCGGCTTCACTCTCATGACTACCACCATGGCAGTTTTGCCTGGAAGGTGGGGCTCAGCTGTGGTGGTTGACTAGAGTGTCTATATGTGGCCTCTCTAGCATGGAGGCGTTGAGGTAATAGGACTTTCTATATAGTGATGCAGAGTTTGCAGATAGAACATTCTAAGAGATAGGATGTGGAAATTGTCAATTTCTTAAGCCCTAGGCTTGGAATCTGGTCCAGCCTCACTTTTGCTGTATTCTATTTTATATTCCGTAGTCATAGAGCCCATCCAGATTCAAGGGCATGGGATATAGACCCCAGCTCTCCATGAGAGGAATGTCAAAATATTTTAGTAGTACAGAAAAATAATGTTTAGCTTTTCATTTTGAATTATTTACTAATACTTATAGGACTGCCTGACTCAATAGACTAATTCATGATTAGGAATTAGATGTTCAAGGTCTTGGTTCCATTTCTCCCATTACTTGGCTATGTTTGAGCTGAATAAAGGATCTTTGGGTTTCAGTTTCCATCATCAACAAAATGAAGATGAAGGTAACTGCTGGTACCCACTAGGCTCAAGGGCATGTTGTGGCGGTTTAAAAAAAATTCCGGGGCACCTGGGTGGCTTAGTCATTAAGCGTCTGACTTCGGCTCAGGTCATGATCTCGGGATCCTGGGATGGAGCCCCCCATAGAGCCCCTTATCAACTCCGCGCTCAGTGGGGAGTCTGCTTCTCCTTTTCCCTCTCCCTCTACCCCTCTCCCCACTCTCTCTCTCTCAAATAAATAAATAAATAAATAAAATCTTTAAAAAAAATCAGTATTCAAAAAAGTACTCTCTAAAGTGCTCTAGGTAGTAGAATAATAAATTATTATAACTAATTGGACCATTATAAATTTACCATATTTTTCTTATAAGAGGGAAAATTGGGTCTTAGTATCACGTGGGACTAACAGAACCACATCAGAATCTGGTCTTCCAACACTCGCACTTCAAACACATGATCCCGTGCCACTGCATGCTTTTCTGCTCTTTCCGTGTGCCGGGCAATGTACATTTTCTCGCGGAGTCTTTGCAACACCCCTTTGAGTAGGTGCCATTAGTAACATCTTAATCATGTTTTCTGAAACATTTTTGTTCTGGAGTTTAAATTCTAACACATCTTTTGCATATTTATACATAATACATCTTAAAAGAATCTAATGAAAACTTTAGTAGAGTCTGTAGGGGTTTTGTTTAAATTCTATGGAAATCTTCCCTTTTTATTTTATACAAATATTCTTGCAAAGTGAGATAAAAGCAGATTTATGAAGATATCAAAATGATATAACTAAGGAGAGAGAAAAAATAAAAGCTGCAGGAGAATTAGCAGAAGCTAGTTTTACTTACAGAAGCCAGAAGGAAGATGAGGCAGTTGGTACTGTGGGAGGGCAGTGGGCTGGAGGCCAGGGCTCCTGGCCCTGCTATGCTATTAACTAGGAACTAGGTGTGCAACCTTGAAAAGTTTATTCTCTCCTCTAGGCCAGTTTCTTTTTGCGTCAAATGAGAGGGTGGAACAAGATGAACTCTAAAGCCCATCTCAACTTTAACATTGTTTTATCATGCCAAAAAAAAGAATGAAACACTAAATAAACATAAATACATGTCCCTCTCAAGGAAGTAAAGACGTGGATTAGAAGATAGGTTTGGGAAGTGAAAAAAAAGAGAGAGAGAGAGAGAGAAAGAGAGAGAGAAAGAGAGAGGAGAGAGAATGTATAGAATTTTGACCTGGCAAATTATAAGTAGTAGAATGACCATAGTGACTGAAAAAGAAACCAGCAGACAAGGAGGGAAATCAAGTCTATATGGATATCTATCTATATCTATGTCTATATCTGTATCTATATCTATCTATACACACACATATATATGCATCTAATATATATACCGAATATATATACACACATATAAAATATATTTAAATATATAAAAATATAAATATATATAAATATATAAAATATAAAAATATAAAAAATATATTCATATTTTTAAAGATTTTATTTATTTATTTCACAAAGAGAGAGAGCACTCATTCGAGAGAGCACCAGCAGGGGGAGAAGCAGAAGGAGAGGGAGAAGCAGGGAGCTGAGATGAACACGGGACTCAGTCCCAGGGCCCCAGGATCATGACCTGAGCCTAAGGCAGACGCTCAACCAACTGAGCCGCCCAGGTACCCAAAGTATATATATTGATTTCCCTCCTTGTCTGCTGGTTTGTTATGTTTTATATATATATATATATATATATATATATATATATATATATATATATACACATAAACATAAACTCAATTGAAGACACTTTGTAAAAAAAAAAAGGGAGAAATTTTTATTTATTCTTTCAACAAATGTTTGTTGTGCTTCCTATGTGCCAGGCCTTATTCTGGGTATTTAGTATGCAGTAGTTAACAAAAAATCTCTGCCCCCATGGAACTCACATTCTAGATTGAGGAATACAGGTGATAAACAAATTAAATAAGTAAAATATGTAGTCTGTTAGATAATCCTAAGTGCTCAGCAGAAGAATGAAGTGAAGAGGAGGGTTGAACATGTTGGGTGAGTTTGTGATATCAGGTAGTGTGGCCCAGGGACCCTTCCCTGGGTAAAGATCTGATGGAAGTCAGAAAATGAGCCATGGTAACTTTGCTCCCTATTCCACGGAAAAAACGAAAGCACTCAGAAGAGCACTGCGGACAGAGGAAAGAGCAAGAGCAGAGGTGCTGAGATGGAGCGTGACTGATATGTTTAAAGAAGAACGAGGAAGCCACTGTAGCTGGAGGGGAATAAATGAAGAAAAGGCCAGTAGGATGGAGAGCGGAGGAAAGACGCTGAGAAGATGTTGAGCAGAGTGGCATCTGGCAGGTTTTAGTGAAAGACCTTTATTGACATGTAGAGAATAGACTGAAAAAGGAAGAGGACAGAAAGAGGAGGAACAGCTAGTAGGTTACTGCGCTAACCCAGGCAAGAGATGATGGCGGCTCAGACTAGAATGGTAGCAGTAGAAGCAATGAGAAGTGATGGGATTCTGTATATATTTGAATGTAGAATGAACAGGATTTGCCCATGGTTGGGATGTGGGGTATGAGAAAAGAGGAGTCAAGGAAACCTCAAGGGGTTTTGACTTGAGCTAAGAGTTGCCAGTTGTTGAGTAGGAAAGACTGTGGGGCGAACAGTCTTGGTGGTGGTGGTGGTGGGGCTACTGAAGTTTAGTTTTATTTTTTTTTTAAGATTTTATTTATTTATTAAAGAGAGAGAGAGAGCATAAGCAGTGGGGAAAGGGAAAACCAGGCTCCCCACTGAGCTGAGAGCCCGATGTGGGGCTTGATCCCAGGACCCTGCGATCATGACCTGAGCCGAGGGCAGACACTTGACCTACTGAGCAACCCAGGTGCCCCTGAAGTTTCGTTTTAGATGTGTCACCTGTCAGGTGCCTAAATATTTAATCCATGCATATATCATGTGTTATGGATACATGAGTGGATTTCAGGGGAGAGAGGCAGGCTGGAAGTGTAACTGCATTCGAGCCATGAGATGTAGCTAGATCAGTCACATCCGGGTTTCAGGGAGCAGAACCACTTCCTCTCCCTGATGTGTTTGTTTTACTTTTGTATCAGTCAGCTTTTTCTGTTACTTTCTGGTAACAAGTAATCCCCAGTTCTCAGAAGCTTACAACAATCAGGATTTTTATCTTTCTTGTTACATGATGACTGTAGACCAGTTGCAGTGCTGTTCCACATGTCTTCACTCTGGAATTAAAGCTGAAGGAGGAGTCCATATTTAGGTCACACTATTTTCTGGGCAGAGGGAAAAGAGCAATGGAATTAACCTGATGACTCCCAAAGCTTCTGCATGGGCGTGGTAATCGCCACTTTTGCTCACATTTCATTGGTCAAAGCAAGTCATATGGCTCAGTCCGATGTCAATGGGATGGGAAAGCATAAACTGCTTTTAGGGAGGAACAAATAATTTGGAACAATCATATCATTAGCCACAACCTTTTCCATATGTGACAAGAGAAGTCCTTTTCAGGCAACACAATGAGTCAGATTGCTTCTTCCCAAACGGAACTGACATTTAGCCCTCGGGAATAACCTCAGGGTGATTAGACAGTTGGTATAAATTTCTGGGTGCAATTTTATGTCTGGCACTGTGAATGAGATTACTTAGCTTTAGAATTTAGGAAATATTTTACCTTCGGGGAGGCAGGTCAGATATTTTGTCACATACGTTATAGGTATTATAATATTAAAATCACCCATGCCAAGTTTTACAAAATATACCTTATAAGCTAGAAAAGAGAGTTCTGTTCGGATCTGTCTTTTGAGACCTTCTTAAGTTCCATGACCAATTTTATAATAATAGAAATATAATACAGGAAAGAGCTCTACCTGCAACTCAATAAAATAAAAATCCAGATAGAGAATTCCATATGTATTCCTTGTCTAGAAGGGAGAATTTTCTAGCTTGGTAAAGAGCCGGCATATCACTTCAAGACACTGTGTAACCAAGGCCCGTGACTCAAGCCCTCCCATGCCAAGGATGGTGCCCTAAACGACACGGTGCGTCACACTGAGGAATCACCTAGCCATGGCCTCCTAGAGATGAGAGACTTGAGACCAGCCACAAAGGTATCAAGGTGGACGTGGACCCCTGGTATGTCGGTTTAAACATTTCCATGTTTGGCTGTTAACACAGAAGGAACCAGGGTCTGCTGCTCTTTGTTCTTTAGTTTCATGTTAGCGGATCTTTTCCTCTTTGTTTGTGAATATGTGATTCTGACAGCTGGCAAAGGACAGTCCAAGAAGTTAGCCAGAGCCCAAATTGTGCTCTGCTGTGGGAATCTCTCCTCCCAGATTTGTCCAATGACCCGGCTCTGGAGAAAACACTCAGGTAATACATTCCCAGTGGTGGCTGAGCTCCCATCAACTCACCGCTGGTGTCCTCATTACGGTGTTTTTCTTGCTTCAGGTTTTATTTTTTTATGTATTTACTTTTTTCCCTAGTCCATCTCAACCTCCCACCACAGTGATTTTAGTGGCCGTGAAGGGGACTGGGTCGCCATCCCCGGAGACTACCTTAGGTTTATTTTGAGTGCAGGCAGTTTGGAAAAATTACTTCCCTTTGCTGACTGCACCAGCACTGTCTTAACTCTGACTTTAGAATTCTGGACTTGTCGCATTGCATGAGGCTGAGCAGGGAACCCACGCCTTCATCTTAAAGATGGAGCAATCACGTTACAATGAGGATAGAAGATTCGCCAAGAGCTACCCAGACATCCAAGGGTGTTTTTCTCTGGTCTGTTGTCTCGGATCTGTAAGATGTTTAACTGTGTAAAATTGTTAAGTTCGTCTGACTAAATTGGACAGATTGCAGGTAAAAAACCTCACTCCCTAAATCCCAATTGATCCCCTGGGCCATCCGTACTCCTTAAAAGTGTTATTATTACTATCAGGCTACATCCTCAAAAATTATTTCCCTTGGGAACACACAGCTAACCCAGACAAAAAGATTACTGTTTTTCCCCCCCTCACTCAATACCCTGTGTCCCAGCTTTCTTGTTTGTGTCTTTCTTCCCACCCTGTGTCTCATTCAAAATGGTATCGAAATGCTATGATCTCCATTGCCCTCTGTCTACCGTCAGGTAGAACTGTATAAAATTGCCAATATTCAGCTCTTTTTGACCCATAAGTGTGGCAGTTTCATATGGTCTTTGGCCTAACCCACTCAGAACGGGAGAGCAAATTGTGAAAACTTACACGCAGAAAAATGCACATTATAGACCAAGTTGATGGCAACTCATTGATAACAGGCAGCTGAGTTGAATCTGTAGCCAAGCTTCCATACGATCCTTTGCACAATGAAGGCTAGCTGGTATGTTAAGTGAGAATTTTAATTTGGAAGAGAATTTCAACTGCTAACAGAAAAAACAAATCACGTAACTGAGGTGCACACGTACCAGTTAGGGCTCCAGCTCTCTGCGCGCGCCTGCTCCCCACGTGCGTCCGGCTCAGGTCTTCGGAAAAGCGGCCCTTCCTATGCTCTCTTCCTCGCCCACACTCCCCCCCTGGCCTTTCATGGTCGGACTTGGGAAAAGAGCAGTCTACACTCACTTTCTCCACATTCCTGCTCTTACTCAGTTTGTAACACACCGCAATCTGGCTTCTGTCCCCAACACTCCACTAAAACTATTTTTGCCGAGGTCACTAATGACCCTTGATTGACAAATCCAAGGGAAGATTTTCTGTCTTTATCTTACTTAACTTCCCTGTTGCATTTGACAGGATGGGCCAACATTTGCTTCTTAATATTTCATCTCTCTCCCTGACTCTCAGTGATCTCTCTTGGTCGTCATTCGCCATGTGCCCTACTGTCGGCACTGGGAGGCACTTCTCTAGCTTTGTTGAATAAATGAAAGCATGGATTAATGAAATTATTATTTTTTTAGTTTTATTAATTATTGATCATTGCCAATAATCAATGTAATCCACACTTCCAGCAACTTCTTACCCACCGGGCAGCATACACAATGTTAGCAACGTATAACCTTCAGCATAGCACATTCTGCATGTTTCCATCTCCGAAATCCTCCCGGATAGCTGACGGCAAGGCAGGTACAACCAAGGAGACTGCTGGTTCTTTTTTACCTGGCTTCCTCTAATTCTGAGCGTTTTCGATATGCTGAGTCTCCAGTCATGGTTTTTAGTAACCCCTGTTAGGAGAAAAGATTCATGTTCTTTTTCTTTCCTCCCCAGGACGTATCACTTAGAGAGCCAATAAACTGCATTCACAAACAGCCACTTGTCGCTTGCTTAGAGATATGACCTGACAACATGATAGGGAAAAAGCCCAACACCAGACTCCGGGAGAACAAAAGAAACGCGCCAACAGAAAATGTGACACACGCACACACTTTATGCATGTTTAATTTCTGTTGTTTTGGTTGGAAAACAGCTGCAGGTGTCCTCTAATTATAACCCCATTTTCACAAATATCAACTGTCATATTTAATCTGTTATATTCACCATATAGCCTACTGTTACAGCACATTTCTTTCATTACAAATTTAGTAGCAGAGTTTCAAATGCGCAAGCTAACATTCAGGCTAGTCAATTAATGCATTATTTACAAGTTAAATGTTATTAAAAACAGGTTCTTAATTTGCTAATGATTTAGTAGACCCAAGGCAGTATTCCAATTTTTTTTTTTTATTGAAAATGGAAGAACATTTAGAACAGTAGGGGTGGGGAGGGGTGTCAAGGATATTTTGGCCTCCCTCACTATTTTCTGAGTCTCTTTTCTGCCCCCTTCTTTATTGTGTGTTGTTTTCGATGCCTATACTAATCAGTTGCTGCATGAGTGAGAAGAAAGACATACGAAAAATAAAAACAGCATAAATGCTATTGTGAGCGGTGTTTTTAAAAACCACCAGGCAGTTTGGAATGACTCAATACACATACTCGCCATACAATTGGGCATATCTTGATTTACGGTGCCGTTCTAACAGCACAGCAGGTTGGGAAGGTTAGAAGTCAAGGAAATTAAAGGTTATTAGCGTTCCACTGTTGTCAGGCTACACAAGCGGAATATATGCCTTTTCAAATACACTTTGAAAAATTAAGAGTTTCTGAGGTTCAAGGGCCTCAGAATCATCACCACAATTTGGGTTTTGTTCTTTGTTTCAGTTTGTTCCTTCTTCTTCATTTGACCTAGATCACGATCCAAATCCATATCTTCCGTGTTCCATAATTCCACGACACGCTACTTATTTATGAAAGATAACATGGGGGGAGCTCTTTGGTGACAAAAGATTTCGGCTGCGTGAAGCTGGCTGGCGACCCCGTCTTCATGCCTTTCTCCAGCCATCTTCCTGGCTTAGCGCCGCCCCTTTTCTCCACCCCACTTCTCCCCCGGCCTTTTCTACCTTTTTTTTTTTTTTAGAGGGGCAGGGAGGGGCGAGAGAGAGGGAGAGGGAGAATCTTAAGTACCGAGCAGCGAGCACTGAGCTCCAGTGCCCAGCACCAAGCCCGATGTGGGGGGGGGAGGGTTCAAGGTCATAACCCTCAGACCATGACCTGAGAAGAAATCAAGAGTCTGATGCTGAACTGACTAAGCCACCCAGGTCCCCTACCTTTTGAAAAACTTAAGCAAGATCCACCTTCTTCATGGAATCTTGTTAAAATGACATCTAGCTCACAAGACTCTTTTCTGTCCCTGATTCCTTTTTCATGTCTCTGTCACATAATCACTCAAATGTGCATTACCCTGCATTTTTCCTCCAGTTGTTTCTCTATCAGACAAACTATAGAGTCAGAAAGACCTGCCATCGATCGGTGGTGTGACCTGGGGCAAATTCTTTCTTTCCTCTTGGTCTCCCTTTTCTCTTCTCTGAAATGGAGAGAAAAACCGTTATTTAATTGTTGTGAGAATTGGTGAGATCATATGTGGGAAGAACCAGCTCAACTGGAGATGCCAACACACAGCGGCTCTTGTTGCTGCACTGAAATGAGAGAATTCATGTAGCTCTCCCAGCATAGTGCCTGGCTCGTGTTTGGCACTCAGTGAAATTTCATCCCTTTGGTACAATAAATAGGTCATAAGCATTTCCTGTTTTCATTTTCACTCAGAGTAAAGTTTTCTCAAGGGCAAGACTAGATTTTTTCATACTCGTTTGTGTGGATTAATGTTGCACCCTCCATATTTTGGAAGCCATGGTGTCTCAGGAGCTCCAGGTGGAGCCGAGTGCCCACTGCCCACGTCGGCGGCCCAGGCAAGGCTCTTCCTCATCCCTTGCCTCACTCTCTCTACTCCCTCCATTCCTGGGATCATCTTCCAAATAAACGACCAACACCCAAAGCTCTTGTCTCAGGCTCTACTTTTGGGGAAACCCAAACGAAGTAAGGAAAAGATTCAAACGACAGAGAAAGACAATAAGTGGAACAACGTGCAAAATAGCAGAAGAACTTTCTGGGTTACCCAAGGCAGCAATGACAGGAGAATGTCAATAGAACAAAGCCAAGAATGGAATTCACTCATTCATTTATTCAAAAAAATGTGTATCGAGCACCTAGTAGGTGGCACGACAGATAGGGTCGTTTGGCCCCCGCGGCATTTACAACGTAGGGAGGGACGTGCAATAAATGGATCAGCGTGCAAAATCATGTCAAGGAGCGATAGCAGTTCCAAAGGGAGAAAAGGCAAGGTAAGACTTAGGCTGTGTGCAGGAGAGCTGCCATGTTACACAGTGTGATTTATTTAAAATGAATCAAGGCCTGTTTGGGAAAGTGACACTTGAACGGAGACCCAGCAAGAGTGAGAGTGGCCCACCTTTTGTCCACTGCCTACTGTCTTTTGGAGTGAAAGCGGAAAACGAATGTTTTCTAGCCTGTGGATGGGGCGATAAGACAGGATCCAATTCCTGCTGGTTAGGAAAAATGGGGCACGGAGACTTCTCAGGGTGCAGTCTTCCAAGCAGAGTGCTGGGCTGCTTCCAAAAGGCCCTGAAGACCGGAACTCGGCCTGCAGCTCTTGTGAAGCCCTTCCTGCCGGAATTCCGCAGGGCCCCTGCAGCCTTCGGTCTTCTCTCCTGATTCCGGTTCGCTGTGTCCTTCTTTCCAATATCTTAAATAAAAAGAATGCCCTTATTAATATACAATGTTAGGGGACATACGGAGCATGCCTTGTCTCACTTAATTCTCACACAACTTTGTCCATTAAGTGCTCTCATCCTTATTTTATAGATGAGGGAACTGGGACCTGGGATCTGGCTTGGGACCACTCAGCTATGTCCGAGACTGAACTCACACTCAGTCGTTTGGCTCCAACCCGATATTTGTTTCAATGCTGAGTCCACGAGCCACTTAACTGATTTTGACCCCTTCCTCTGCCACCTCCACCTGCCCGCCCCCATGGCGGCTGACGCGCACGGGCTGGTGAGTTCCTCCTTCTATAGGATCCTGTCATTCTCACTTACCAGCAGGTCTCAGTAAACCCAGAGGTTTCTTTTTTTCATTTTTTTTTTCTAGAAGACTTGATTTTTAAGTAATCTCTGTGCCCAACGTGGGTCTCGAACTCACAACCCTGAGATCAAGAGTCACACGCTCCCCTGACTGAGCCAGCCAGGGGCCACGAAACCCAGAGGTTTATAACTGTGAAGTCCGAGGATAACCCTTTCAAGAGATTCGGTCTTCAGTATTCCAGCTTAGTCCGGGTGCTGTACTCTTGACTGGGTTTTCTCACTGCTGTATTAAAATCACCAAGAATTTTCTTACAAGTAATAATTACATTTAAGTATGTGCTAAGGGAGCTGACCCTTAATTGTCCTCCTTTTGAGAAAACATGAAGTGAAATTTGACATACTTGTTCCTGGATCAGTCCCGCGCTGCCTAGGGGACTGTTCGTTTTTGTTTTCTTGCAGGACATTGCCCTTGATTCTGAAGCTGAAAGACTTGATCCCTCAGCGATGGCTCCTCTAGCATCTGGGGGAACTCAGAGGTGATTTCCTCTGTCGGGAGCTCTGCTTACGGTGTCAGGCTGGGTGGGACTCTTCCTTTGGGTTGCAGCTGGAAACTGTACAATTTAAAAAGCTTAAAACCCAATGTTCGAGGTCAGTATCTCAAGGAATCTATGGGAAGCTACTGCACTTTGAAGGAGATTGCTCTTCAAATGTTGGAAATTCAAGATGACGAATGTCCACTTAAGGCCATTTCTTCTGGTATATGGGTTGATAATGCTGACCCATTCTAAAGTTTGGGTTTTTTGTTTTATTTTGTTTTTTGGTATACAAACCCTCCAACGAATAGTTCTCAATCATCACAATAACTCAGTGTGAGGCAGGTATTTTTCCAATTTCCGTTTTATGCTTCCGTATGTAGCACCTTCCACTTCCCTTTAAGACACTGTGCTCATTTGCAATGATTTAACAACTCAGCTGTTGGAACTATTTGTTCAACGTGCCGGAGTTGAAAAGGCAAGCTCTTGACCCAGACCGACTTTGTTAGGATTCCTGGTTCTGAAACCTGTATGCTCCGTGACCCTGGGAAGATATCTTAATGCCTCCCTGCCTCGTTTCCTCATCTGTAGAATGTGAACAATGACAGTATTGGCTTCACAGGATTGTTCTGAGTTTTAAAAGTGATCGTGTGAGCGGGGCTCAGTACAGTGCCTGGGACACGGCAAGCATGACCCAACTGCCAGCAGTTGTTAGGATGTTCTTGCTCCATAATAAATAGATGGCCACCTGTCAGGGGTTGCCAGGGACGGTCCTGATTTGCCAGTCACCTTGCCGTAATTATTAATAGTGTCCCCCTGTGCTCTCAAAAGTGCCCCCATTTGGAAACACTATAGAAATGGTGGGACTGATTAGTGGTTGCCTGGGTGAGGGAAGGGAAACTGGGAAAATCTGAATAAGGTTAGTGGTCAGTATCAATGTCTGCATCTTGGTTGTGGTATCGTGCTACCGTTTTACAAGCTGTTAGTGTTGAGGAACATTGGGGAGGAAGTACACAGCATCTCTCTGTGTTACCTCTTACAATTCCATGTAGATCTATAAGGATTTCGAAATAAAAAGTTTTGTTAAAAGAAGAAGAAAGGGGCGCCTGGGTGGCTCAGTCGTTAAGCATCTGCCTTTGGCTGAGGTCATGATCCCAGGGTCCTGGGATCGAGCCCCGCATTGGGCTCCCTGCTCTGCTGGGAGCCTGTTTCTTCCTCTCCCACTCCCTTGTGTTCCCTTTCTCACTGGCTGTCTCTCTCTCTGTCATATAAATAAAATAAAATCCAAAAAAAAAAAAAAAAAAAACCACAGAGGGGTGCCTGGGTGGCTTGGTTGTTAAGTGTCTGCCTTCGGCTCAGGGCGTGATCCCGGAGTCCTGGGATCGAGCCCCACATCAGGCTTCTCTGCTGGGAGCCTGCTTCTTTGTCTCCCAGTCCCCCTGCTTGTGTTCCCTCTCTCGCTGGCTGTCTCTCTCTCTCTGTCAAATAAATAAATAAATAAAATCTTTAAAAAAAAATTAAAAGAAGAAGAAAACAAGTCCCAGTGTGAAAGATAAATAATCGTATGGTCATCCTAGAAACGATATTCATTGTCCCACCAAGACATGACCACCTTTTATGAAAAGACCTGCCATTGGTTCCTTCTATTTCCTTTACTGGGTTTTATTTTTATTCATAGTACTTACTTCCACTTGACATACTGTATTTATTTGTCTCCTCTTTCAACAGCTCTGTTTTGAATGTTTACGACAATACCTACAATGTGCCAATGAACAATGTTTCAATGAAACTCCTTGTGAAGCTTATATTCTACTGGAGGAAATAAGTAATAAGCCAAAAAAGTAATTGATAAATTATTTAGCATGTTGAAAAGTGATAAGTGTATTGGAGAAGGAATATAGAATAGATGTATTTATTAGCCAGGGTTCTTCAGAAAAATGGAACCAACAGGATCTGTATAAGTATTTGTTACAAGAAATTGGCACATATGTTAACGGAGGCTGGGAAGTCCTAACACATGCAATTGGCAAGCTCTAGACCCAGGAGAGTAATGGTAGAGTTCCAGTCCAAGTCCAAAGACTGGGGAAGCATAAGAGTTGATGGCAAAAGTTCTAATCTGAAAGCTGACAGCCTCAAGACCCATGAGGAGTCACTGTTTCAGTTCAAGTCCAAAGGCAGTCAAGGCAGTCAAACGCTGACGTCCCAGTTCCAAGGGGGTCAGGAAGGAGGAGCTCCCTCTTTGTGTTGGGAGGGTCAGGCCTTCAACTGATTGGATGAGGCTCACCTCCATTGGGGAGAGCAATCTGTTCTGCTTGGTCTACTGACTCAAACGTTAATCTCAGCTAAAAATATCTTTACCACCAGAATAATGTTTGAGCAAACATGTGGCCACCTCATGGCCCAATTAAGATGACACATAAAATCAGCCAGCACAGAAAGATAAATGGAAATGGATACTGGGTCATGGTTAAAATTTTGAACAGGGTGGTCATGTATCCTTTCTGGGAAATGGATAGTTGAGCAAAGACTTGAAGAAGGTGAGCCATGTACTGGCTTATTGCTCAAATGTCCTTATCAGAATGAAAGCTTTATGAAGCCAGAGATTTAATTTGTTATATTCCCAACAGCTGCTGCTTATTAGGTCCTCAAAAGTATTTGTTGGGTCAATGAGTGAATGACTGGGAATGGAGACTATGCTCTGCGTGCAGTTATGCCTCCTGTCCTTAGTGCAGTGTTTGACACATCCTTAGCCATCAGAAAGTCTTGTTTCTTCAGTCCTATGATTGTGAATAACGGATGACAAATGTCACTGTGGATATGGGCTTACTCGTTTTGTTTGCTGTTGTGTCCCAGCACTTCAGCACTTAGCACCGGGCCTGGAACACATGGAATAATTATTGACTATGGGCTCAGGTATGGAGACGGAGACTCGTGAAGTGGCTCAAGCACGGTCCCATCGCCGGGAAGCAGCAGGGCTGGGGCCTTCACGTTGATTTTCCAACTCTCAAATCGCAGTCTTTTATCCATACCCAATGGCTTTGAAAACCACCCTGGGGTCTCTCATTTGACCACAGCCTTTCTGTCACCCACCCTGCTTGCCCCTTATGTGCTCACACCAGGCTGTGCTGTGACGTCCCCCTGAGTGACAGGCAGGCAGGTTATGTTGTGATGTCAGCGTGCACACCTCCCCGAGGACAGCCACCTCCTCCAGACACCACAGGGTCAAGGGCTACCCACTCACGTGAACACAAGGGAGAGGCAACGTAACCTTTTGGTGACCATTGACTTTGTCAGACAATAGTGCGTGCAGTTCAGTTTGAAAGACTCCACCGGGAAGTTGCAGACTTTTAAAACTAATTTGGTGTTTATTCAACTTTGCAATCACTTCTACGTACTATCTGTGTTTCACACACCGTGAAACGGCGCTGCACTGTGCAATTGAATTAGTTGTACAGTGACTCAAAGGCATTAAACAATGACTTTGATATTTTAAGTACTGACTAGGAGGGATTTTTAATTCCTTCCTCATAATGAAAGCAACAAAAAAACCCAGTTACACAACCCTGGAACACTTATTCTCTTTTCTATTCTGGGTGGACCCCACTGAGACAGAAAAAAATCTCCGAGCATTTAGTTTGCTTAATGGCAGAAGAAAAATTAAACAAGCATAGACGTGCAACCTTAATGACACCCAGCAACACTAGAATAACAGTTCCCAGCTTCTAAAACCTGTTATTTAATATAATGGGTAAATCTTGTGGGAGCTTTTCAGGTGCTGCTGAGTCTGAAAAAACCATCTACTTTGAGAGAAGGGGCGGGGGCGGGGGCAGGGCACGGGCCCCGCTTGGCGCTCGGCGGCTCGGGGAGGGTTTCAGTGCTCCCTCCAGGCCAGGCAGGTGCTGGCCGAGACCCAGCGGGCGCCGGACAGTCCCGGCAGGCCGCGGCCCTTCTGGAAACAGCACCGTGGCTACGTGGGCCACATGTGTTGTTGGTCCTGCCGGTGCCAATAAGGAACTTGCAGGACAGAGCCCCTCTGGAGGTGGCACTGACAGAAAGGAAGAAGAGGGAGGGAGAGAGAGAGGGAAAAAAAAAACAACTCACAACAAAACCACAGCAAGTGAATTAGCGCCGTGAACCTACAAGCATTAGCTGGTAATAGTTCAGGGCAAAGCACCTAAGTGATGATTCACATCTGACAATAAATATATGAATAGCTGTTGAAAGCTTGTTTGATTTTCACAAAGAGGTTTGAACAAACATTCGTTTGTTCATTAGTCTTAAGCAACACTTTTATGGCAGGGGATGCATTAAACCTAACATATGTCTGCTAGCGAGATACCTGGTGGTTTTGAAGATGAAGACGCAAAGCCGTGCATATGGTTTTGTGAAGCAGCCTTGAACTACCTGTAATGGAGTGAGATACAGTTATTAGGTATCAATGCCGTGAATCTTCATCCAACGAGAGAAAACGAACAGGCGAGAAGGACTGCCGTGTCTTTGGGGATAAAGACTTAGAGGGCCCCGTCCTGCCATCGGTACGGAGTTTGCATAAACTCATTTTGTTGTTGTTGCATAATTTTTAAAAACGCAAGTGGTTTAAATCTGTTCCCCGAGGTAATTTATGCTAAACTAGCATCCCAACACCATAAATTCCCGCTTACGGCAATCTCTGCGTGGGTGTCAGGTCGGCCTAGGTTACTGAGCAAATGGCCGCTTCAAAATTTTTAGGGTGATTGCCTCTATAACTCGCTTAGCATACGCCCTGTCAGGAAATCGCTCATTGTCACGGCCGCTTCTGTTCCCCGTTTCCCTCCTCCCTCTTTTCCACACTGTTGTCCTGAAGACCACTCTCGGGGCAGAATGGCACTGGGCCTTTCGTCTTCGGTAGCACCTGCATTTGGTCACCGTCACAGCCTCTGCCCATGACAATGTGATGTCGCGCCCGATGAGGCCCGGAGGGTGGCGGTTTGGCCGAGCACCTTCTGTCCCACCCCCGCCTCCATCTTTGCTGAAGAAATCATCAGTTGAGAGAAGATAGGTCGATTGGGATAAAGTGAAGAGCAAATGACCATAAGCCCAAATTCTTCCAGTTTGGTTTGGTTTGGTTTTACAAAGGCTGGGTTGGTTATTGGTGTCTACCAGGATGCTGTGAGCGACTTCAACGGTGCACTTTGATCTCTTCTCTCGTTGTCTCATGGGTGTGGACAGGCAGCCTTGGCAGGAAGGATGTCGTCGGGATTGTGTTGGACGCTCGGCCTGGAGCTTCTATTGATAGGTGGCTCCATATGGGGATTTTTCATCAAACTGCCTCATAAAATATGTTAAATACCCAACTCCTAAATCCAATTCATTAATTATCTTGCTTAAAATATACTTCAAATAGATCACATTTGACATGGTATGTCACTGATAGTAGAGGGGAATGATAACCCTTAAAATCGATAAATGTTTTAAAATTATTTTACTTATTATGGTTGTCATAACATTTTGACACGGAGGGCTGATATGTCAACAACGCTGTTATCACGACGTAAGGCAATGGCATTGAACTGTCTCGCCTTCCATGTTGCTGTTCAGGGGAAAGTGGGCCCAGGGGGAAAATACAGCTCAAATCTCCAAAGAAGGCGTCTGCTGATGGAGTCAATACAGGTCATCACTGAATAAAGCCGCCTGAGTGCAAAACAAACGCCGGGCGAGAAAGTCCTCACTCTAATCTGTTACCTTTCTGCCAGGGGATTAAAACATAATCGGAGTTAAAATGTATGGAGTGCTTTCTACGTGCCAGACCCTGTATCACGTATTTCACCTCATTCCATCCGGGAGGTGCGGTCCTTGTATGTCTGATTCATAGATGAGAAAACCGAGCTTTGCAAAGACTACAGAACATGCCCGAGGTCGCAACGCTAGTGAGCGGCGGGGCCGGGTTTGAACGGATCAGTGCTTGGTTCTGCTGAGACACCAAGGCCGGCGGTGTTCTGCGTGCTTTTTTGGGAGTCTGGTTGATTCTGGCGTCCAGCTCAGCCGGACTTTCTACCAGAAGACTGCTTCACTTCCAAGCCTTCACCATCTCCAGCGGCCGGATGCCCATCTGGTAGCGACTGAATGTGGACTGTCGGCTGGGGTTTACGAAATGCTTTCATACTCCTAGCGAGGAAAGGCTTGGAGGCAGCCAGCACTTTTTCTTTGTCTCCAAGCTTTAGAGATGAAAGGCAGAGTCAAATGGAAGTGCAAGAAAGGAGCACTTGAGAGCGACGTGTTTGCTGCTAGTTAGGACACAGGCGAAACTCGATTTTTGAAACGGCTAAGTGTAGGTTTGCCCCTGCTGGAACTAACTCCAGAGCAATGAGTAATGGATGTGACTCGGAATCCTTCACAGCAGCATTTTCGATGCCCAGCTAATTCAAGTTCAGCAAAGGGCTCCCGGTGGGCAGGGTCAACGTCTTCTGTACCTCGGTCTCTGTAGTGTGTGGAACGGGGGCCTGCCCGATATTCGCTCAGTGTGGTTGTTCATCCGCGGCCAGAGATCAGCAGCTTGTTCATAACTTAAGCCCGATCCTTTCAACTGTTGATTTGTTTATAAAGTGTTTTTGTTTTTACCGGGGGATCCACACCAACTCCTTAACAATTAGCCTTGGCCGTAAAAGGTAGTCATTTGTTTCACTGATGCTTACTTACTGTTACTGTTATGGACAAGGCTCTGCGGGAGGCACTAGGGGACACAGCAGCACTGAACAAGGCAGACCAATGTGGGAGATTGATGTCAGTCAACTGACGAAACAATTATTTAATTATCATGGTGACAAGTCTTACGGTATAAGACTTCAGTAAAAAGTGAAGGTATAAAATGTTACGGGTGCCCCTACTAGGAGAACTTGGCCCAGACTGGGGGATCTAGGAATGCTTTCTTGGAGAAATGATGTTTGAGCTGAACTATTAAGGCTGGATGAGAATGAACCGGGGCAAGCAGAGTAGGGAAATGATAAGAGGCAGGGGGTTAAATAAATAATCCAGGGAGAGAGCGAGTCTTTCACTCTCATGGGTGAGCCCCCTTTGCTCAGAAGCAGCTCAGTAGTATTCTGAAACAGAAACCAGATCTATCTGGCTGGAATGGGGGGTGGTGTGCTGGGGAGCAGGGCAGCAAAATGAGACTTTTTTTTTTTTAACCAATTAAAACTTTTTGATGAGATAATAAGGGGAATCTATCAGCTCAGTAAACAGAAAACTCCAGAGGTAGGCTCATGACCTCATCAGAGTCATAACTTCATCAGGGCTCTTCATTCCTCTCCGATTTCCTTGGCCCTAATCTCCCCCACATGTAGACACGTGTCTCCCAAGGGAGCAAAGAAACTGCGACAGCCACAGTCCTCACGCCTGCCTCCTACACCACCCAGAAGAGACAGAAATTTGTTCGAGCATTCCTAATAAGAAGCCTGAAGGTTCACCGTGATTGGAGCAGTGGCTGTCGCATGGCCAGCCCAGCACCACACAGGTGTTGAGGCGGCAGGAATGGCCTGCTGAGTTTGGCTGGGAGCAGGTGGACTGTCCCTGGAGCCAAGGGACGAGTCAGCTTCCTGGAAACACTGAGATTATGAAACAGAAGTCAGGGCCGCTGGCAAGCACAGAATAGACGGTGGGGAGGCCACAGTGTCTGCTACAAGGCCAGAGAGGTCAAGATAGGCCTGTGCTGTAGGGCCTGGGGCTCATAAAAACCATCAGGGATCGTTAAAGGACTTTCAGCAAGTCAGTAATGTCATGAGATTACAATGAGATGTTTAAAAACAGCGTTATGAACTCCATCTTGGTGTTCCTATGTCTGTAGTTCCTAAGAAGACAACCATTGTCAGGTAAATAAATCATTAGGTTAGCAACAAAAATACAAATAATTATATTTTTAGCGTTCCTAATAATAATAGCAACAGTTAATTCCTATTAGTCTATCTACTGTTAATAATAGTAATGAGCCAGCCACTCTGGACAGAGCTTTCCAAGCATTATTTTCTATAATCTTCACTATACTCCTAGGAGGTAAGTCCCACTATTACACCATATCACTGATGGAGAAGCTGAGGTCTGGAGAGCTTAAGTAACTTACCCAAGGTGATGCAGCTAGTAAAATAGCAAGACCAAAAGCTGCCCGAATTGCAGTATTGTGTTATTTCCACTAAACTCTGGAATATCGTGGGGGCAGTGGAAACTGTCTATTTATTTGGCAAACAATTACTGAATAGAGTCTTGTGCCAGGACTCAGGAGTCTCAACTGGCTAGCCATCTGCCAGAATTTAAAAAAAAAAAAAATTGTGATAAAATATATATAATGTAAAAATTTGCTACTTAAACCATTTTTAAGTGTAAAATTCAGTGGCATTAATTACATACACAATGCTGTGCAACCATCCCCCTACCTACTTCCAAAAGGTTTGCATCATCTCAGACAGAAACTGTAACCATTAAACAATCGCTCCCCACTGTCCTCTCCCCCCCAGCCTCTGGTAACCTCTTACTGACTCTCTGTGTCATGAATCTGCCTATTCTACATATTGTATGCAAGTGGAGTCATACAGTATTTGTTCTCTTGTGTCTTACTTTATTTTATGCTTGCTTCACTTAGCATAATGTTTTCCAGTTTCATCTATGCTGTGGCATGGGTTAGAACTCCATTCCTTTTCCTGGGTGAATAATCTGCCAGCTTTTTGACAAAACTATTTTTGTTAGTACAGTGATGACAAAATATTTTAGGTTGAAAAAGTATAATTTTAAGTTAGCTTTGCATTCTCTAGTTTTCACTGTCCTTATAATCTTCTGTTGTTGTTTTTTTCTTGGAGAGGGAGAGGGGCAGGAGGAGAGGGAAAGACAGAATCTTAAGAATCTCATAGCCCTGAGATCATGACCTGAGACGAAATCAAGAGTCGGGCGCTTAACCAAATGAGCCACCCAGGCGCCCCAATCTTCTGTTGTCTTAACAATCAGTAACTTACTTCCGCTCATTGATGTCCCCTGCCTGGCTCCCAAGGCATTTGTGGTTGCAGGACTGCGCTTGCAGTGTGGGGTGACAGAGTTCTGGAGAGTGTTGAGACTGAGTTCTCTCCTCAAGAAGGTAGAAACATGTCTCTGTGCTCCTTTCTGCCATCACCTAATGGCAAGGTGCCTTCTATACTAGGTGCTTAAGGAATATTTGTAGGTTCCGGTTTCAATTCAACGTAGCAAATCTTTATCAGATGTTTGCAATGTTCCAGGCACTGTGCAAAGGGTTATAAAAGGACACAATGGGGAGGAGAAGAAATGTGTTTCCTGTTCTCTCAGAGACTATGCTCTAGGTAGATAATAACGATGATAAGAGCTGATGATCTTAAAAATAGTCATGTCTTCTATTTTTATAGTTTTTTGTTTCCCAAGAATGTTCTGTGTATTAGCTCGTTTAGTGCCATGACGTTTGGTGTACGTTACTTTTGAAAACTAATGGCTGTGTTCTAGTTTGTTCCAAATGGAACAAGTTGGGAGAAGTTATGGGTTAACCAAGATTTTAAAGTTTGATTTGATGGGGTGGTAAATGATGAATTAATTCTTTCAGAAGGTTTTTTGAATCTAAAAATAGTTGGTGTAAAGGAAATTGTTTCTCAGCCAAGTTGGGAGATGTGCCAAGTTTTGCTGTGCTCTAAGAATCCTTACCAACTTTCCTGCCATTTTATGGGGCTCACAGTCTTGACAGCTCCAGGATTTAAGTTAAAAAGGTGCCTTACAACAAAATCCAGAGTGTACAGTCTCTTCACGTGTGTTATCTGTCCCGAGATCAGTCGTGAGGGCTTTTAGAGAGGGAGCAGCTTTGGCGTGTCCCTCTGGAGGTTTCCTGAGTTCACCAGACTTGCTGTCACCTGGAATTGTCCCACTTATTTAGTCATCAGCAGCACCCTAGTGGAAAAGGGGCAATGCAACCACAGCCACCACCCAGCCCTCAGCAACTCTCCAGCCTGCTGTGTAGCTGAAGGTGTGGGTCTCTGTCCTCGTGGGTCACAGCCTCCCCACCCTGGAGATGTGGGAAAGAGCATATGTGGAAAGAGCCCCATTTAGTCAGTGAGATGACCAAGAGGAGCTGGTGTCTTTCCGAATTCTCTATAATCACGTTGTCTTGTGTTGTTACCAATGAGCACGGAAGGGGCCCACGGAGAGCTGTGGACTAGAATCCTTGAAAGAATCCAAAAGCAAATTACAAAAAGTGCTTTTGGTCAAACATTAGGAAAGAACATTAATACATCTGAACAAACCTACCTAAGAAAATTGTGTAGGAGGCAGAGAAGGAGACTCTCGGAATGGGAGGAAATGCCAGTTCAGTCTGGTTTAGAGAAACTCCAACCACAAGCTCTTTTCAAAAGGATATCAGGATTCAAGCATTACATCATCTAAAGAAATTCTCATTGGTGTTCAGACCCTGTCTGGCTGGAATCTGATTCTCTTTTTTTTAACCCTTTCTCAGCGGTGACATAGCCCATTCTAACTTTGGGTTATACGTTCCATGTTGTTTGCAACAGCCGTTAGCATTTGAGCAGAAAGCCTTCGAAGGGAGTTGCTTTCTATAAACCCCTCAGCTCAGTGTAAGTTTTTATGCTTAGAGTGTCAAAAAGTTATTTCAAACGCTTTGTTGCTATGTAATTGCAAAAGCAGCATTCCTGGGAGAAACGCTTCAATGAAAGCCTTTGAAAAAGAGAGAACATCCAGTCATTGTATGATTACTTTTCCCACACCTCAGTCCCCTTTCTCTGATTTCCCCCCCAGCTTTATGGAGAGGTAATTGACACGTGACATTGCGTCAGTGTAAGGTATGCAGCATAACGATTTGATATGCATGTGTATGTAGCAAAAGGATCACTGTAGTAAGGTTACCTCTGTCTCCTCGCATAATTACCAAATTTTTAAATAGTGAGAACATTTAAGGTTTACTCGATTAGCAACTTTCTAGTATATAATACAGTATTGTTAACTAGAGTCACCATGCTGCTCATTAGACCCCCAGAATTTATTCATCTTATAACCGGAAGTTCTTACCCTTTGACTAACATCTCTCCATTTTCCCTATCCCTCCAGCACCTGGCCACCACCATTTTGCTCTCTGTTTCTCTGGGTTCAGCTTTTCTAGAGGCCACATATAAGTGAGATCATGCAATAATTATCTTCCTGTGTCTGACATATTTCACTTACCACAACGCCCTCCAAGACCATCTGTGTTGTTGCAAACAGCAGAACGTCCTTTTTAATGGCTGAGTAATATTCCATTATCTAGGTATCTCTATCTGCACCCATATCCATATCATTTTTTTTTATCCATTCACCCCCTGGGGGACACTAAGGTTGTTTCCATACCCTGGCTATTATGAATCATGCTGCAGCGAACATGGGAGCGCATCTGTCTCTTCAAGATAATGATTCCATTTCCTTCAATACACACCCAGAAGTGGGATTGCCAAATCGTAGGGTCGGTGTATTTTTAATTTTTTGAAGAACCTGTATACCAGTTTTCTACAGTGGCTGCACCAATTAACACTCCAACCAACAGGGCACAAGGGTTCCCTTGTCTCCTCAACCTCGCCAACACTATATCTCTTGTCCTTTTGAGAACAGCCATTTTGAAAGGTGTGAAGTGATATCTCACTGTGGTTCTGATTTGCATTTCCCTGATGATGAGTGATGTGGAGTACTTTTTCATGCGCACACTGGTCATTTATATATCTTCTTTGGAAAAATGTGTATTCAGGTCCTCCCCATTTTTTAATCAGAATGTTTGATTTTTTTCTACTGAATTGTATGAGTTCCTTATATATTTTGGATATTAAGTCCTTATGAGATACATGATTTGCAAATAGTTTCTCCATTTCCTGAATTGGCCTTTCATCTTGTTGACTGTTTCTTTTGCTGTGTAGAAGCTTTTTAGTTTGATATAGGCCCTCTTATTAATTTTTTGCCTCTGTTGCTTATGCTTTTGGTATCACATCCAATAAACTTGTTGCCAAGAACAATGTCAAGGAGATTTTTCCCTATGTTCTGCTTTAGGAATTTTATGGTTTCAGGTCTTATGTTTAAGTCTTTAATTCATTTCAATTTAATTTTTGTGTGTGGTGTAAGATAGGGACTCAGTTGAAATCTTTCACTATGAATATCCAATTTTCTGAGCATTATTTATTGAAGATACTATCATTTCCCCATTGAGTATTCTTGGCTCCCTTGTCAAATATTAGTTGACCATATATGGGTGGGTTTATTTCTGGGTTCTAGATTCTGGTTTGTTGGTCTATGTGTTTATGCCAGTACCATATTGTTTTATTACTGTAGCTTTGTAATATAGTTTAAAATCAGGAAGTGTGATGTCTTCGAATTCGTTCTTTCTCAGGATTGCTTTGGCCATTTGGGTTCTTAAGTGGTTCCATACAAATTTCAGGATTTTTGGAAAATTTTTTGTGAAAAAATGCCAGGAATTTTGATAGGGATTGCATTGAATTTGTAGCTTTGGCTAGTATGGTCAATCTCCTTTCTCTTATAATCACACTCTTAATTTTGGCCAACATTTATGTCAGATTCTTGCTCTACCTTGTCTTTATGGGTAAATTTTAAAATTATGGACTTATAACTAAGCAACCATTTACAAAAACTGAAGTAACATACCATGGTCACCAAAGAGATATGTAAGTATTTTGGCTAAATGGTGCCAATTTATTCAGGCCTTTCCTACTTTATCTAGGAACGGGCACTGATACAGTTCATGATTTCAAAAGTATACCATTCTGGAATCGGCCTGTAGTCTTCTTGTCTTCCGACTGGATTCTTGAAGGAACCAGATAGACACAGACAGTAATTGTGGGTCAGAGTGATAAAATATCTCATAAGGGCTTGGGAGTTGTGAAACTTAGGGATATTATCTTAGTTTCATATCACTTTCCCTTCCTTCTAATGGTGATATTGGAAATATATGTTTTCCGGTTAAAAAAATTAAAACCCCCTCTATTTTAATCATTTTTGGTTTTCATAACATCCCTAGAGAAAAATGGAGGCAACCAAGAGAGGCAAGAAACATAGGTCTAGAGGCATGACAAATTGTATAGGATAGAGGGAAATAGGGAAGAGAAATAAGGCACTCTGATCCCAGAGCAATTTGCAGGAGGACTGGCGGCTGAGATATAACCGACAGCCAGTAGACTAAGGAGCAAGATGCTACTTCTTGGGCTTTTCAAGCATGATGTGCTTGCCCTCCCTTCTGATTGTATTACTACCAAAAAAAAAAAATCAAAATACTTGGCTCCAGCAGTCAGGATTTGGTCCCCAAAGATAGGAGGAGAAGGGTGGGAGAGAGAAACCCCCAATGTAATGACCTTTGGAGGTGATAGGAAATTCAGACAAAGAGTATGTGTACTCGGGGAGTATTAGTTGTTTCTTTACCTTCTTCCACACAGAGAACTGCATTTCAGCTGAACAGGTTTGGCAATTGACTCATAATGATAGAGTGTTTAATACTACAAAATTATTTCCGTTTGAAAGAGTAACGCTTACATATTCTTTACTAGCCTTAACAATGTTCTTTTGTCACCTGCAAAAACTATTTTCTAGAATGACGGTTCCCTCTTAGCCCAAAGCTCAAAATTATCAGTCATTATTGAAGAGAAGAGTAAAAACAAGCCAACAAACTGCTGCATGTTTGATTCCAGTTCAGAAATCCATTGTCTTTCAAACGTTCGTGTTGGAAGTCAGGCTCTTCAGGAAGCAGACTCAGAGGGTGTGCTGGGTAGTGCTCGCCTTGGTGGGGACGGAAGGGAATAGGATGGGGGAAAGAGAGAAGTCCAACTGTGATACAATCCCAACAAAGGGCTCAGAGTGCTGTGACCCGCATCACAGGGCCCTTTGGAGATCTCTGAAGCTGGGCAACCTCTGCAGAGTTGTCCTCAACTGGGACTAGGGGACAGGGCCTTTATAGCCTTGTAGTGACCAGTCATGGGATGTGGGTGGCCCTAGGGATAGGGTATGACCCTGGGTGAGGTGACTTTCTAGAGTGAGTCCTAGAGAGACACTCAGCTGAGAGTTGTAGGTGGTCAACACCGTCAGCGGCTGAGGGAATGAGTGTCTCAGTCCCAGAGGGTAGGTTTGGGCGGTACACCACAGCATCCACTACAATGCAGATAAAAGGTCTCCGCAAAATAGACTTCTAAGATTATTCAGTCCTTTCAAAAGTTGCCAAAGTAAATTAGGGTGATAAAGACTTCAAAGAGAGCCCTGAATGGCCCAGAGATGGCAGATTTCTTAGAAATTATAGGGCAAGGCTCTTGTTCAGAACCTTTTTACTCAAATCATCAAATGAATGGCTTTTCCATATACTAGATAGTAGCAAGAACACAGGGTCTTTTCTGATTTTTGATGTGTAGGATGGTGGGGGACAGAGGTAGGAGTATAGCCGTCTCCATCACGATCTGCTTGACAGAATAAAAAGCATTTGGCTTAACCTTCACCACCCCAGCTTGAGTCCACATTCTTAGAGGATGAGCTAAAGGTTGCATTCTGGATTTTTCTTTGAAAGAAGGGGAGAAATCTGTTGCCAAGTACAGGAGCACTGGAGCCTTGAAATGGACTCCAAAAACCGGTGGTGGATTTGGAACAATGCCTTATATGGCATCGTTGTTCAGAGCCCCTTCAGGGAGCTAGGGGATCATCGTGGCATTGCCTACGGTAATCAGGGGCTGTCTGACATTCAGGAGGTGAGGCAAAAAGATATGTGTGCCTAATGTTGAAGAAAAGCATTTTTATGTCTGTTAACATTTATGGTGTCCGATTGAGTGGGTTAGCAAAATAAAGACAGATGGCAACAGATTAATGCGAACACTTACAGTACCTACAAGATTGCACCCACTCCGGCTGAAGCTCTTGTGCTCAACTTCCTCTACAACTCACAGTCAAATGTCACTTAGTGACCCTGAAGAGAAGAGCAATTTATGATGGATCAGGAATCAGGATTAACCATACATTTATCATGGAATGAGGAATCAGAAACTTCATTTAACGTATAACTGTGATGTTTGTCTGGGGCTGGTGGATCATTACTTTGCAATCACTCCTTGTGTTAGGAAGCAGGAATTGATTAGCCTAGGGTCATTAAGTCCATCCCCTGCCTCCAGGCTGTACAGTTTGTGTAAATGGTTCCAGCTGGATATGTCTTTATGCTATTCTTAAGGAGCTCCTGAAGAGGAAATTACAAGATGTCCCAGAGGAGCACATTGTGAGGGTCTCAGAGCCCTAAGATCCAAGAAGTTCTTTTCTGTATTTAAGGAGCACTGGACGAGGGAGTCACGAAAACTGGACTGCCTTATCAGCTCTGATATTTAGCAGTGGTTAGACCCCGGGGTAGCTGTTCTCTGACCTAGTTTTTTCATTTGGAGGAGGAGATCGAAAGTATTTTTCCAGATATGCCCGACACTTCCACAAGACTGTTGGGAGCATCGGAGGAGGCAGTGAGATGTAGAGCACTGTTGCATTTCTAAATTAGGTTGTGATTCAGCAATTCAAAGGTACAAATGGAGATCAATTAGACATAATTAAGGACTGATCAGGCCATGGAGAAGCAGATGCGATTAAGAGTGAAAAGTCTCTACGAGTTTAGATTGAGAGAACAGGTCTAAGATGGAGTCAATCACGCTTATGGTTGAATGTTAGGTACATCTGGCTTGGTCATGTTCATGCCTGTTGCCCCATCACATTGTGATACCAAAGGTTAAGTTATCTGGTATGAGGGCTTCAGTCCTCATTGTTGGGTTTAAGCACCATTTGGAACGAGTTTTGTTTCTAGCTTTAAGATGCTCAGTGACCTGGAATGCACTGTCCTGTATTCGGCTGAATCCAATTACTCGTAGGACAGTGTGGGTTTGGTGTTGCACCGGAAACCCACCCACTCACTGCACATGTGTTTCCATATCACATAGTGAAAAATACATTGTAGCTTCAAGCCTCTGATAAATGGAGGTAAATTTTTCCAATGTTGGAATTTTTCTAATATCTGATAAATGTCTTTCATAATTCACCAAAGCTTTTTGAGTATAAGAGAACATCCATTATAAAGCAGCGATATGAATTTTCCCTGTATACACCTTCTGACATGACCCCACCTTTGCTTTGCCGGCATTTGAGTCAAGGCCGTTTTGTTGTTGCTGCCCAACGGCGCCGCGGCTGCCCTGGAAGAGTTGTGACCCTCTCTCCCTCGACACTTGGACACAATTTGTCCTGTCTTTTTCACCCTTGGAGAGCCTCACAGCTGGTCCGCATGATACCGGATATCATTTTTATGATAAATGAAGGCCTTTCTTAAAGCACAGTATCTCTGTCCTGCTATGGTGAACGAAATGCCTCCTCCAAGGACAATGCACTTCCTATTAGTTGCAGTTATGCACAGCCCTTTCTGCTCTTTGATTTTTGCATCTCCTGAAGTTTGGGTATATTTCCTTCCGTCCTTTTCGATTTGATTCCTGGGGCGTTATAGCAGAGTTTGTTTGAAGCTCCTGTCTTTCAGAGGCCTTTTAAAGCTTTTTATTTATTTATTTTTAAAGTAATGAGTGGAAGGTTATAAAAAACAGCAAATTGTGAAGATGGAAAATAATTTAACAGCACATACTATTAGCATTTAACAGTACATCATAGTATTAAAAAATAGTACGTAACAATACATAATATTATCGCTTAGCAAGAACTTCCATTACCAAGACTGACCCCGATTTCATTGACGCTCACAATGGTGCCGCATGGTAGATAAAGAAACACATCAGAACACTGGGCTCCATGAATTGAAGTGTTTTGTTCATTTTTTAAATTTCTAGTAAGGGGTGGTGTCAGAATTCAAACTCAAGTCTTCTGATGATTTGTCCCATGTCTTTTCAACTTGATCACAGGGTTTAGTACTAAATCAGACTTACAATGATATTTATTTGGCACATTTAATGACATGAATATTGGTGACTGGGCTGGCTGGCCATCAGGCAGCCATGGTAAGTTACATCAAAGCAAAGAGTGAGTATACTTTAGGTACGATGTCAGCATTCATAAGAGTGGCTGCGGAGTGAGCCGGAAGGAGAACAAAAGAGGCTGTAGCTCCAGCAGTTCTTCCTGGCAGGCTTTAGGAGGTTCATTTTAGGGAAGGTGCAATTCTGCCTCAAGTCAGTTTTGGTGCCCCAGGCTTGGGAAGTGAGACAAGGCGGAGGCTGGGGGTGGTGAACCTCTTCCTTTTCACAGCACTTGCCCTGTGAGGGCCGTCCTTTAATTCTAGAAGACAGAAAGAAAATATATGCTTCAGAGAAGCTTATTTTAGGGCTTAGTATGTGACTAAGGTGACAATTGTACAACTGTGATGGTTCATTTTATGAGTCAACTTCACTGGGCCGTGGGGTACCTACATATTCGGTCAAACACTATTCTGGGTGTGTCTGTGTGGGTGTTTTGGAATTAACATTTGACTCATAAGACTGAGTAAAGCAGATTGCTCTTTCTAATGTGGGTGGGCCATATCCAATCAGTTGAAGGCACCAATAGAGCAAAAAGGCTAAGCCCTCCCTGAGTAAGAGAGAATTCTTCCTGCCTGACCCCCTTTTGAACTGAGACACCAGCTTTTGCCAGCCTTCAGACTCAAAGTGAAACATCAGCCCTTCCTGGGTCTCAAGCCTTCTAACCTTCAGACTGGAACTTTACCATTGGCTCTCCTGGGTCCCCAGGTGCTGACTGCAGATCTTGGGACTTCTGGGCCTCCACTATCATGTGAGCCAATTCCTTATAATAAATCTCTTTATCTATCTATCATCTATCTATCTATCTATCTATCTATCTATCTATCTATCTCTATATATCTATACCCTGTTGCTTCTGTTTCTTTGGAGAACCCTGACTAATATAATATACCTCCAATGAGGTAGGTGGTAAGTAGCAAATGATGAGGCAGAAGTGAGTTTACTATGGAAGTTTGGGGGAGGGGCCCTGGGGCCCTGGCAGAGAGGCGACTCAAGAAACAGGAGACAAAAACACAGAAGCAGCTACACTCTTCTTACAATGTATGAGTGCAACTTCTCAGGCTGCTGTGACCTATCAGGGCAGGAAGGCTGATGCGGAAGTGGTGAATGGAAGGAACTGGAGAGTGAAGGCAATTTGGGAGCATAAATGGGGAGGCCCAGGCTAGGGTCCGAGCAAGGGTTTTGAGCAGTCACAGGACAGGATGAAGTGTGGGGGGTGAGGAATATTAGAGAGATGTAAAGGGGCAGACCGGGTGAAAGAGAGCCATTCTGAGAGGATGAGAGAAGAGCACACACAGAGAACACCTCTAAGACTCTGACCTTTGCCTCATCCAGCCTTGCTTGCTCCCCTCCTAGAGAGGAAGGCAGCTGCCATTTTATTCTATCAAAACTTACCTTATTGTAACTCAATCCAGCAAACACTGGCTTATTCATTTGCTCAACAAATAGTTATTGAATGTTAACTGTATCAGTCACTGTTGTAAAGTACTGGAGATACAGCAATAAACTAAAGAGATAAAATTCCCTGCCCTCCTGGGGTTTTCATTCTTATGCTATGTCACGGCTCTGGGCGATACATTATAGACAAATACGCATCTCCCCTCCTGTCCCTCAGATCATGGTCCTGCTCCACTCAAAGCCAGAATTCTGCACAAACAAGACATCCCTGATCTGAAGGAGCTTCTAGTCCAATAGTGTGACACATGCACAATTAACGATAACTGCATAGTATGACACATGGAACAGGATTGAGGGAATGAGACTCAGTCCCTCCGAATGTTATTTGACCTACTTTGAGATCATGCCCTTAAAATGTGACTATCGAGTGCCTCAGAGATTACAAACTGCATCTGACTCTACTATCTCACTTCATGCTCTGAACAATCCTTTAAGTCAGATAAAATAGGTATTATTATTTGAAAGTTTGAGAAAATGAACGTTTAAATGTTAATGGTCCTGATTTTATGAGGAAGTCTGTATTTCCCTTTCCATCAGGCCAGACCCCTTGTCCTGCCTTTCCTAACCCTCCCGCTGGCAGGAGAAGTGAAGTATTGGGTGCAAAGCCCTGGGCAAGCCAGGGGCAGTGAGCTGGTTCTGAGGCGTTGCGGATCACGACTCACCAGGTGGGTGGGTGCAAAGGGTAGTATGATGTGGTGGGTGCTGGGGTGGTATTTTGTGCTGCAATTGGCCATGCGTGCCCAATTTATGTATTGTGCAACGTGAGGGAGGAGTGTTATACGGTATTAAAAATTTCTAGGGAACATACACCGTCCACCTCCAGACAACCTTTACTGAGCAAAGATGTACAGACGGCTCTTTCCCCGTCAGGCAGATCCCACAGAGGGGAGGCTGAACAGTGGGAATGGAAGGCAGCCTGAGAGAAAGGGGCAGTCCTGTTTTGGAAAGCTTTCCTTGCCTTTCCCAAAATATGGGGACAGGAGGACCAGCTCTCCCAGGATGCTCCCAGGAAGGACCCAAGGAATTGCTGTGGCCCAAAGTCAAGGAGACTGTAGAACAAAGACTCCGATTTTCCTCTAGCAACATGTGTTTAGAAGGTTTGCCAGACCCTTTCATCCTTGCCATCTCCTGAGATCTGAGTGACACAGGTACTGATATCCCCACATTATTGGTGAGGAACTTGAAACTGAGAGCTTGAGTGATTTATGGAGATTATAAATGAGTTGCAAGTGGAGTGGACCTTTGAATTCAAGTACGTTTGGCATTTAAACCACAAGTTTCCTCTTCTATGCTATAATTTGTTTTCCCCATGAATAAAAAGTGAGGAAGAATTGGTGATTAAATTAAATATTATAACTAGTTATGTATGTGTATAAATTTAATTATTTAACAAGCCCACATAGGCTTTACTCATAGTACTGTTTTTATTTTTCTCCATTAATTGCGGCTTCTAGAGTATTAGACTCTCAACCTTACTGTTCATCTGGAAATTCTCAAAAACATGGATGCGTGTGTGTGTGTGTGTGTGTGTGTGTGTGTGTGTGTTTAGAGAGGGGTATCAGCTTTGATATTGAATCAGAACTTCTAGGAGAAAATTTCCAGGTTGTTCTGATGGGCAGTCAGCTTTAGAAGCTACAATTAGGTCCCATACTTAGGCAGAGTCTAGCTCTGATGGTGTATGGCTCGACTAAGTCTCCCCAAATGGTGTCCAAACAGTGACCATGCTTGCATATACTCATAACTTAGCAAGCCCCATACATGGTTGACATACATGGAACAGTCTACTCGTAGTAGGTAGAATTCTAAGATAACCCCAGCAACCCATACCTGGTATATTCCTCTCCCCTTGAGTGCGGGCTGGACCTGTGAAGATGATGAGATAGTCACTCCCTTGACTGGTTACATGGTATGGTAAAGATTAATGGATTTTACAGTTGTGATTAAGATCCCCAGTCAGTTGATTCTAAGTTCATCAAGAGAAGGATTATCGTGGATGGACCTGACCTAATTATAGGAGTCATTTAAAATGGAGTCTAGAAATCAGGATCAGAAAAAGCAAGAGATGCTTTTCTATTAACTGTGAAAAAAGTAACTTCCATGTTGTGGAACAGGCCACATGGTAGAGAAGGGTGGAGCCTCTAGGAGTTGAAGGCCTCAGTTCTAGAATCTCAAGGAACTGAATTCTTCCAGTTAACGTGGAAGAGGACTCTGAGCCCCGAATGAGATCTGCAGCTCCTGTTGACACCTTGATTCTAGCCTGGTGACACCCTGAGCAGAAGACCCACCTCACCAATGCTTGACCCCTGACCCTACAGAAACTGTGAGATAACAACTTTGTGTGGTTTTAAGCCTCTAAGTCTGTGGTAATTTCTTTTGCAGCAACAAAGAATACTAATACAAATATCAAAGTCCAAATAAAGATTTTGAAGTATGTGGGTTTTATCAATTTAAAAATTATAATGCATTTTAACATAATATTTCTCATAGACACATCATGGGTTAGAGGTGAGTGGAGATTTGATTGCAAGTATGTCTGACACTGAAGTTGGTTTGCTTGTTTTTTGTTTTTTTCACTACATGGTTCTTTTTCACCTAAAATACATAAAAAGGAAAGCACT
The DNA here is from genome assembly GCF_023065955.2 of Ursus arctos. NCBI lineage: Eukaryota > Metazoa > Chordata > Mammalia > Carnivora > Ursidae > Ursus > Ursus arctos. The sequence continues at coordinate 34,063,068 of NW_026622786.1, read as the reverse complement.
GATATAGTTCCAAGATTTTTGCAAACCTGTACCCCTTAGAAATCACTACCCATTTCCCCCCTCTACAACTCCTGTGATCACAAATCTGTTTTCTATCTCTATGGATTTGCCTAATGTGGACACTTCATATTCATGGAATTATACAATACAAGGCCTTTTGTGTCTGGCTTCTTTCACTGAGCATAATGGTTTCAAGATTCATGTGTTACATAATAAGCAAAATGTGTCATATCCATGCAGTGGATATTATTCAGCCACAACAAAGAATGAAATATATTTTTGCTTTATAGATTTTGGTTTTCTATTGTTAGGTATATAATGTTTAAAATTATGTCATCTTGATGGATTGATGTTTTTGTTATTTTAAAGTGTGCTTCTTTGTCTGTAGGAATGACTTTTGTCTTAAAGTCTATTTTGTCTGATATTAGCATTGCCACACAAACTCTCTTCTGGTTGCTATTTGTATGTAATATCTTTCTTCATATTTTTACTTTTAACCTATTTCCATCTTTGAATCTAACGTCTGTCACTTGTAGACAGCATATAGTTGGATCATGCTTTATAAAATCTATTCTGATCTTTTTTTTTATTGGAGTGTTTAATCTATTTGCATTTAATGTAATTACCAATAAGGTAAGATTGATGTCTGCCATTTTTCTATTTGTTTTCTATATATCATGTCTTTTTTGTTCCCAGTTTTTCCATCAATGATGTCTGTGTTAAATATTTTCTGGTAAGGCATCTTAATCCCCTTGTTGTTTCTTTTACTATATTTTTAGTTATTTTCCTAATGGTTGCCATGAGGATTACAACTAACATCATAATTTATCACAATTTAGTTTGTATGAATACCAACTTAATTTCAACAGTATACAAAATCTTTATTCCTAGCTACATTTCTGGCCCTCTCCTTTGTCATATTATTGTCATACAAATGACATCTTTATATATTATTTCTCTAATAACAGCTATAATTATTTCCTTATGCAGTTTTCTTTTAAATCTTATAGAAGAAAAGAGTTACAAACAGAAAATAAATTTATACTGTTTTTTTATATTTATCTATGTAGTTACCCTTACCAGTGCTCTCCATTTTTTTCATGCGGATTTGTTTTACTGTCTAGTGTCCTCTTTTTTTTGTCATAAAGGATTCTCTTTAGTATTTCTTGTAGGACATGTCAGCTAGTGACAAATTCTGCTTTGTTCATTTGGGAATGTTTTGGTTTTTCCTTTATTTCTGAAGGAATATCTTCCTGGATATAGAATTATTGCTTGGTAAGTCTCCCCCCCCCCCAGCACTTTGAATATGTTATCTCACTTCCTTCTGGCCTCCATGGTATTTTATTTAAAAAATCAGATGTACATCTAAATGGTGATTCCTTATACATGATGCATCACTTCACTCTTACTGCTTTCAAGATTTTCTCATGGTGTTTCAAAAATTTCATTGCAGTATATCTAGGTGTGGATCCCTTTGAGTTTTATCCTATTTGTGGGATTGAGCTTCTAGGATGCATGAGTTAATGTTTTTCATCATATTTGGGGAGTTTGGGCCATTATTTCTTCAAATATTTTTTTCTGCTCCTTTCTCTCTCCTACTGGACTCCCATTTTGCATATGTTGATACCCTTTTCAGTGTGCGACTAAGTATCTGAGACTGCTCATTTTCCTCCCTTCTTTTTTCTTTCTGTTCTTCAGACTGGATAATCTCAATCATCAAGTCCACTGATGCTTTCTTCTGCCAATTCAAATACAATATTGATCCCCTTTTAGTGAATTTTTTATTTCAATTATTGCACTTTTCAACTGCAGAATTTCTATTTGTGCTTTCAAAGTAGAAATATCTCTTTATTGATATTTTCTGTATGGTGAGACCATCATTCTCATACTTTTCTTTAGTTCTTTTGATGTGGTGTCCTTTAGTTTTTTGAATATATTTAAAATATCTGATTTAAAGTCTTTGTCTGCTAAGTCTAACATCTGGACTTCCTCAGGGACAGTTTCTCTTGATATTTTTTCTTTTGCGTGTTTTACAACTTTGTTGAAAAATAGACGTTTAAAAATAATACAACATTGCAACTCTGGAAATCAGACCCAGAATTCGTTGTTGTTTGTCTACTTAGTGACCCTCTTGAACTGATTTTTAAAATTTGTTTTATTTGTCATGTTTAGCCACTGGCAGGCTCTGTTCAGTTAGCTTAGTAGAAACTTAATGATTAGGAAGAGATTTTCTTAAATACCTGGAACCAGTAAGTCTCCCAGCCTTTGCTGAAGGGCTTTGCATGTATATTGGGATCCATCTTCAACACTCAGGTTAGAGGTCTACAACTCTGCATTAGTCTTTGCATCTTACTTCCAGAGAGCCTCAGGATTAGCCAGACATGTGAGTTTAGGGCCTTCTCAGCTCTTATCTAGAGATGTGAACAGCTCTATACATGCACACGAATTTCCAGATATCCAGAAAAATGTCAGCATTTTTAAAGCTGCAATGAACATTTCATTTCCAAGATTTTTAAGTTTTTTTGTTTACCTTCTGAAAATGTGTCCCAATTATTATCACTACCTCAGGTAACTGCAATGTTATACAATTGCTGTTGATTGTTTTTGACAAACACAAGGCTTTTCACCCTAAGTGAGCTCTGAGTCAGGTCCAACAAAGATAATCCTTCAAGTGGGGGTTTTCAGGAAACTGGCAGACTGGTAAAATAATGACAGTTCACTGGGACCCCTTCAGTGGCTGCTAGGCTGCTGGGTTTTACTCTAATTGTGGGGTTGTTGGTTTTCAAGTTTACATCAGCACTGAGGAGAGTGGGATGGGAATAGGACAAGTTATCATACCACAAAGCTTGTTTTTCTTATGGAGATTCAGCTGTTTTCTTTTTTTTTTTCTTTTCTTTCTTTCTTTTCTTTTTTTTTTTTTTTTAGGAAACACTCTTTATTCCAAGCCTTTGGTTAATTTCCAGAGTTTTGAAAAATTTGATTCTGATAATTTTTTGCTGGTATTGTTTTTGCTTTATGATGGAGCAGAGTTTTGGAGGCCTCACTCTATCTTTCCCATTGATATCATCTTCTCCAACTCATGTTTATCCTTCAACAGTTTTCTCAAGAGTCCATACTTCCTCTTTTTGGAAAGTGCACCTGTCTCATTTTAGGCTTATGGCAAGAACTAAATAGGGTAATACACCTGGAACACAAAAAGTTCAAAATAAGGGAAAATTGAAATTGAATATATACTGCCATAGTTCTTTTGTTTATATGCATATGAACAATATGTAGTATATATATGCAAATACATATGCATGTGTGTGTGTGTGTGTGTGTGTGTGTGTATAAAATCAGCCTAGTATTCTGGCAGAAGTGCTTGGCTTTGCTCAACATTTGTGCTCCTCTTACATGGTGTAGAGTTATCAACTGCAAATGACTTCCCAGCCATGGATTATATTTTTAGCTCCCCACCCCTTATATCAAGGAGGGATTATGTAATTGGTTTTCACCAACGATTGTATGCAGTGTGTTGATGCTGAGTCAAGGGCATTAAGAAACAGTGTGCCTCTCTTTGCCCTTCTCTGTTTGATGTCAAAGAGCATGGTGACCTTGGGGGCCATGTGTTAAAGACAGTGGAACTATAATGTGGAATGAGTCTGGGACCCTGGATTATTTTCCTGAAAAAGCTCCCATTCTGGGGTTTTTCAAGTGAGAAATAAACTGTTATATTTTATCAACTAATGCCTTTTGGGGTTCTTTTGTTATAGCAAATAGAATTTCCTTAATACAAGAGGCAGTCCTACAAAAACACTGGTCTTACAGGATAAGGCTGACAACTGGGTCAATATAATATCCTATATGTCGTAACAACATTCTTAGAAAAATTATTTCACCTAATCACATGTATTCGAGGATCACAGAGTGAGGGTCTCCACTGTATATATGGGCATACCTAGACATGTTTTTCTGGGTTTGTGAAATTAGCTGGTGAAGCTTTCTTTGGACAGAGGAAAGGACTGATAGCTGTTAGGCTGAAGTTGATGACTTGCCCCCCCCAAGGAGTAGACCTTCCCAAGAATAAATGGCCAGCCTTTAACTTCCTAGATAATATGTGGGATGGAGGAAGAATGGGCTCCTTTTATTTAGGTCCAGAAAAGCTTCCCCAGGCCAAGGTCACACTCTTAAAAGAGATTATGTCGGGATGGAAATATTTGGCTAGAAGACTGATGTCAATTTTAACATCTGGAGTGTCATTCTAGGAGTCCGGAGTGACAGAAAGTTGAGGAAATGCCATAAAATGGAAGCAGAGGACACTGGCAGTGATCTGGGACACACGTGAGACATACTCCAGGGACCCCTTGAATCAGAAAACGGACAAGGGAATCTCGAGATGTTGCCAGTGAGGGTTATGTAAAGGACAGGTCTTTTGTTGCTTTATTGTGACATACATTTTTGATTGAGCCATCAGGCTTTTGAAACCCGAGGAAATGTGGCCTACACACATATGCCATGATGCGCTGGGTTATACAGCTTATAATGGAGGTAGGAAAAGATACTGTGATTCGTGTCTGTCCTTTGCTCATTCTCTTTTATTGTCTGAAGTCTACTTTTTTTTCCTAATTGTATGACCACTGGGACTAGAAATCCACTATGGATAGAGTTCTGAGAAATCCAGGGGAATGTTGTAATAAGAAAGTGTTCCCTATTGATCTTCTCCCCTCCCAGTAAGCTCTGTATTTGGATTGCTTTGGGCGTGGGGGGGAATGGGGCGAGGGCAAACATCCAGTAACTTACATTTTCAGGAGCTTTGTGGTTTATACTCAGGAACTCAGTGAACTGATAATGATGGCAAGCAGAGGTTAAATCTCCATTTCATCATCAAACTGGGAAGAATAAAGGATTTGTATTCAGTCACACAATGTGGAATGAGGGCAGCTCTTAAAATGATTGCTTAAGGTGCTTTTTTCACACAGCGGCTGTTTGGCTGGATGTGACAAAGTCTGCTCAAAAAGAAACTTTTGACTAGATATATAATAAATGAGAAATGCCCTTGGGAAAAGGGAAACACCTGTCCCCCCCCCCCCCCCCCCCGCCCCCTTCAGTTCAATTCCTACCCAGTAATTACTTAGGAATACTTAGTGGCAGTCGTGGAGAGTACTGCACCCCCATCCCCTGGCCCCCACCCCAACACAAGTCCCTTTGGCATTTTCAAATTAAGAATTTGGGTGTTTTGGGTTTTGTTTTTGTTTTCTACTTTGGCAACCGGTTTGCTTTTATACTGCCTCCACGGGGCCATAGGAATACCAGTCCTCAAACGTACACAAACCCAAATCTGAAAAGCCCGATGTGGGAATGATCCATAGAAACAAGAGAATGCCTTTGCTTTTGACCATACATGGACCTTGGCACTGCAGCGCGGGGACTCTGCCCGGGCTGTTCCACAGCGTCTGCCCTGTGCCCTCGGCGGGCAGGCAGCTGTGCTCTCTTCAGCGTGGATGCTTCCGGAGAGTGACCGCTCAGAAACCTCAGATGCTTTCCCTTCCCAACAGAAGGGCCCCGCCTCAGGACTGTAGCCAGAGCCGACATGACTGGAAGGGAGACGTTTGCTGAACACCCTCTCCCCTTAAATCCATTCTCCTCCTCACCCTAGCTTTGCAAGAACCTTTTTTTTTTTATTGCTGCCTCCCACGAAAGTTGAAAAAATGCTTCTTTTCCACTTAATTTACTTTCCAATTCCTTACTCATACTTGGCTTCCATCTTTATTTTACTTCTGCGCGACTTGAAGGTAGTATTATTTAATAGTCATATATACACCTTCCCACACGGGGGCTACATCCTTGTTACATTACAAGCCCGCCGCTCCCCATTTTATTCCTCGAAATCCAGAGGCAAACCCCCCACAGAAGGTGCTAGATAATTAGCTTGGCTACCGTTTGCTGCAGAAAGCCTTTTGGGTTGGCTCCGGCCACAGCGCCCCGGCCCCGGCCCTCGGGCTGGGCCTCCCGCTTCCGTGCAAGGGCCGTGGGGACGGCTGCAGCCAGACCCCGGCTCCCTCCCCACAAGCTCTTAATTGTTTATTAATGAAGCTTTGGCCAAACAAATCTACACATTGTCTAAACCCTCCGCCCCGGAGTGCAGGAGTGCATTCCAGCCCGCCCACGAACCTGGACTGTGGGGCTGCTCTCCGAGGAGTCTCATTCCTTCCCTGGCAGCGTTGGTTAGGATTCAAACTTTTTTTTCTTTTTCCTTTTTTTTAACTTTTATTGGCAGCACCGGCTCCGTATGAGATTGTTTCGGAGCGCCTAAAAATGGCAGCACAGGTGTTCCGGCTCAAAGCTGAGCTCGCATCCCCTTGCCCCGCATCCGTCCTGAGAACGGTGTCCCTTTCTGCTCCAGGCTGGGCTCGAGGCCTAGCAGACAGGAAAGCCCGGTGGCAACGCCTCCCCAGACGCCCCGTGACGGAGCAAGGCAGCAGGGAGAAGCCAACAGTTGCTGCCTGGTATGCGAACATCCTTTAATGAGTGCCCAGAATTCATCTGTAAATGCACATTGTTAATTTAGGGCCTGCTATTCATTAATTAGGGGTTTAGTGGCAAGTGCCATGGAGCTATCTGCAATGTTTAAGGTTACGTCAAGCCCTAGTAAACGGCTTGCTGATAACAAGCTGCATCCATCTTCATTACTCGGCCACTCCTGTCTGACTTTGCGCAGCATCTTCGAGGGCTATGCCTCTTGGAACTGAAGAATTAAACTTTTATCCAAACCAGATTCTGCTCTTTCACCTCTTCTGATTCCTTGAGTACTTCTCATTTATTTTGCCTAAATGACATCTGATTACCTAACATGGAGTGGAGCAAGGTCTTAACCTAAAACAGCCTGCAGACCTCAGTTCTCAGCTGGAGAATTCCAGTGGGTTAACGCTAAGGAAATCCTTACATTTCCATTTCATCTGATACTGGGCTCCATGTAAAAGAAATAGTTTCTGATTTTTCTTCTCATAAAGTTGCAGTTCCAATAGAATTTTTTTAAAGCCAGAGAAATACAGGAAATTAATTTTAAACCTGGAGAATAAATGTCCCTATTGGTTCAAGTTTACTTTCGCAGTGTTTCTTTCCCTGAAAATATGTATCATTTGAGGCGATCGTGGTGCCAAATGAAATAATTCCAACCGTCTAAAGAGCCCCGCATGTCAAGCCTCAGCTGTACAAACGTGGTCATGTTGGAGGGACATGCCCGGTCACCAGACAGGTTCCAAAACCTGGCCTCCTCTCCCGTTTCTAGGCCCACGGTGGAAGCAGGCAGCTTGAGAGGACCATTAGGGAGATGCTGCTCTTGGAGGAAAACTATATGCGTACGAGTTTGTTCATCCTTCAGACGCTAGGTTCGGGAACTTGCATAAAAACTAACTTCCACTGACAGATGGTCTCTATAAGTAGTTGATTCTGAGAAGGGAGAGAGCTACCTGGCATGGCTGTTTAACACATTAGGGTGCTTGCAGGGAGAGCCTACTGCTCCCCTGAACCATGGTTCAATTTTAAGCATCACTGGCCGGGATGGGTTATTGTAACTATGTGGAGAAGGGCACTTGAGAGCCGATGCTCAGTGTGTGTGAGGGAGAGGGGAGGAGGAGGAGGAGAATGATGGCCCAAGGGAGGGTATCTGAAAACCTTTGCACCACTGAGCTGGTACACTTATCATGGGGTGACAGTCTATACCGCAGGCCTGCGGTGCGTTGCTGTTGGTGGTGCATGCTGCCAACTGGCTTAGAAAATGCAGATCCCCCTCTCAGATAGAGCAGGAGGCAGGATGTCAGCTGACTGACATCCCGCACAATAGGGCTTCCCAAGCTCTGGATGCTGGAGTGTGGCTCCTAGCCGGATCTGCCAGGTGGGGGGTAGCTCTTCCCAGGGAAGGCCCTTCTATCCCCTCTTTCACCACGATCCTCCCCCCAACCTCCCCCCCCAACTCCGGGGGGGGGGTGGCGCTAGCATTGGGCCGGAGGGCCCCCCCACCCCTTTCTCCACTGCCATCTTGTCTTTAATTTGGTAATTAAGTTCCACAACACAAAGATTTAAAAAAAAAATTGAGCTGTGTTTGTGAATCATCATCTTGTCCTGAATCTTACTAAACACAACATAGAAAATGTCCTAGAGACTATGGTGAGAAAAAAACCCAACAAAGCCAACAAAAGGCTTGGTTTATAACATTTAGGCATGAAGTTATCTACATTATACACAATTGAAAGAGACAATCTTAGGCTGAGGATTTCTTAAATTTACCATAATGATGCGCTGGACACTTGAAGTAAGAGCCCTTTGAAGCTGACGTGCTGCGGGAGCAAGCACGCTCTTTCTTCGGAAAAGAGAAAGCCAGTATATCGTGGTGGCAGAAGGAACAATGGAGCCAATGAAACAGAGGTCAGAGCTGAAGGTTTCTGCTAGAAGCAAGCTATATACAGGTATTTTAATTTTTTTATTCAGACCGAAAGTCTGCTCTGGGGCCTGGAGCACTGCATGCAGACCGCTGGTAAGAAAAGCACTCAATTGTTCAATTTTTATTATTCAATATTGTATTAAAAATTTTTTAGGCTCTCCGGGTCAAGGCAACTTTTAAAAGGTTAAAAGCTATTCAGAAGGGTTACCATATCCATAAAAGCAAATGAGATTAAGCCTAAAGACTGATGGAGGAAAAACAATAATGTAGATAAACTGCCACCGCCTCAAAAATGTTTTGACTTTTACCAGAGAAAGAGAATTCAGAGATTCTCGGATTGGTTGTCATATCAAAGAAAGGGTCGTTAAATTTGAGGCAATTATTTTTCTGCTTTTTATTGTTTGGTGCATTTTAGGCCCGGTTCCACCTTTGTTCGGTTACATTCTTTATAATGGTTTGGGAAATGTAATTGCTTCGCTCCGACTTCCATCTGTCAACTATTGACCTTGCTCGTTGGGCATCTGTAACATCAGACACTATCGTCATGGAAAGAATTATGATGTTTCAATCACATGTATTGCAAAGTTAACAAATCCATAACATGGTCTGGACCACATGGAAGAATTTAGAAAATGTGTTTCAGAGACCTCAGGGAAAAGCCACTAGGCTATCCCCGTTAATGGCGATCTCCATCCCTTGCCACTCATTGTGGAAGTTATCGTATTACAACAGAAGAGCAAGATTTGAACCTCGAGCTTGAAGGGAAGTACTTCAAATCAAAAATGTGGGGTTCAGCAAGGGAGACCAAAACCACTATATGCTCCCAATGCGAAGTTCTGCATTCATCCCATGATCGAGCTGGTGGCAAGTTTGCAATGTCTGCTTATCCCGAGTCTCCTTAGTTTCTTCTGAAGTACATGGGGATTGGCTTTGGTCTGGTTTTTGTTGCCGATCTCCGAAAACCACATCTGCCAGAGGGTGGGACTCACAGAGGTGCTAGATCAGTCGAAGAGGCGATTGCAGCAATCAGGGTTGGCTGGTATTTACTCGAAAGTCTAAGCATATAGGACAGCAAATTTCTTGACATTAAAGTGAGAAGTGAGTTGATATAAAAATTTAATTTCATCTGCTATGGAAACTGGGTCTGGCCTGACAAAATTAAAATGGATAGAAATAATATTCTGGACACTTAAATTTTATTTTCACTGTCCCGTGTCTGAACAAATAAGCATTCCAAGTAAGTAAGAGGAGCTAGAATTTCCATTTCACGAGAAATATTCCCTGACAAAGAGTTTTTGTGCTACATATCTTTCACTTTTATAAACTCTAAAAGGAGAACGGTTGTTGTGGACGTGAAAGTAATCGGGTTTCTTGAATCACAAAATGGCAAAGCAAAGCTGGTGCATCGGAGAAGAGCTACAGAAGCATGCATCAGTCCGGCCCTGCCTGTGGAAAACCTCTTCTATGGAAACAACAATTTACAGATGAATAAATTAAGGGGTGATTATTCATATTGTAAAAGAGTCTTTAAGGATTCCCCTAGGATTCTTTTAAAGGCTTAGCTCCACTAGTTCATGTAAGTGTTTGTGTGCAGATCGTTAACTATCTGACAGGCAGGCCGGAAATGCAGGTAGAGAACCAGTGGGGGAAGGGAGAGAATGTTCAGGAGGCAGAGGAATTCAGCGGACACCCTTGAGGCTTGTCAAGGCTCAAGATGAACGTTGATGAAAAAATAATGGAAGCCAAAATGAAAATATGATATTTATTTCCAAGTTATGCTTTATATACCAGGGCCCGTGCAGGCAGACTGCTTGGGTTCAAATGCCAGCTCCACCACCTATTTAGCTGTGTGACTTTGGATAAGTTACACAACCTCTCTGAATACCAACCCTCTAGGGCTGTGTAAGTATTACATGAGTTAATATATATAAAGCACTTAGCATTGTGGCATGCAGTAAATGCTATATACATGTTTCTATGATGATTCTGGAATAAGATATTACAGAGTATCAGGTATTCTTCAAAGCAGGGATTATTAGTGTGATTTAACAAAAGCAAAATATTCCTTCCCTAGCCCCCAAAAGAAAGAAAACAAAATAAAACAAAGGAACATTGAGGAACGAATGATGCTGGCTTTTTGGGTTTCCCAAGGAAGTCAATCCGAAATTTAAACTTCTTTGAAATTATTTTCCTAATTTCAGTTTTCCTAGGGGTTTGGCAAAACTTCCAAGATTGAGTTGCATGTAGAGACAATCAGCAACCTAGGGTCTGTTGACTTTTCCATGTTAAAAGGCTTTGATTTATCTATTATTGTATTTGTCATTTTAAGAACCGTAGTCAACAAGTTGAAGTGTAACTTTCTCATTTGTGGGAAAGAAAATGTTTGCTTGTTAGGACTTTGTTCGGTTTGCACAAAAATGAACTCCATGTATCCTACCCAGTGCATCTGTGCATATGGAGCTGTGGGCTTGGAATAGACATTCATTGATTCTTTCCAAAGGAACAACCAGCAACAAAGTGTCCTGATCTGCCCTTCTAGTCTCATCAAATGATTAACAGATTGCCAAAACGGAAGTATCAGAAGTGGTATGTGTGGGTGCAGACAGCATGGCCCTAGGAATCTCAGAGTCAGGTAGATGTGAACAAGGGTACAGGTTCATTGTCATTGAGGTGGCCCGTTGGGGGGTCTTGGCAGTTGATGATTGGCTTTACCATGTCAGTTTTGACATGGCACATGAGAAAGCCCAGACTACTTTAAGGGCCGGTCATGACACTATTATTAAATTATAAAGTTATTTAACCAAAATTCTTTTTGGTGTATCCCCAAAACTCTTCTGTTCAGGACAGGCCTCCCTGACTGACTAACCCTCTGACCGTATCAGAAGACCTACTGCTTTCTCACATTCTATTCTGTATCCCAGTTGGATACAGGCTGAATAAAAATATGCTTTCTGGTCCTCACACTTAGTTTATATGAGTGAATGCTGATGGAAATGGGTAAGTAAATAGTTTTTAAGTGCAGGAGATCAAATTACTTCCTTTACAACTTGAAGTTCTTGACAGCTCTGGAAATATTAGGCTTTTTCTTTTTTTACATGTTAAAGTGGGTTGATCTTTACCTAGCCTTACAGCAGATTGCCAGATTGTCAGCTTTCGATATATTATTTTTTGAAAACAAAAATGAAGTGAGTTGATTCATTTGGGGGAAAGATTTCTCAAGCTCCAAAAACTTAAAACCATGGAAATCTGTAAATGCCTTTTGAGTTCTGTAGAATAAGGGACAGAACTTTGCTTCTGTAGGAACTAGTTTAGTTGTTTTTATTTTTTTTAAATATGGAATGTTTCATGAATTTGCATGTCATCCTTGTGCAGGGACCATGCTAGTCTTCTCTATGGCATTCTGATTTTAGCGCATGCGCTGCCAAAGAGAGCAGTAGTTGCTTTTAGTTAAACAATTGTCTCTTACTGGGCATTTCCTGTGTGTCCGATAACATATATGTACATATATATATATATATATATATGTATATGTGTGCGTGCGTGCGTGTGTGTGTGTGTGTGTGTATGTAATGGTTCAAATATTCAAACTTGTATAGACAGGAAGTGGATGAAAAGCACTGCCCTTTACTGATCTCTAAAGATTTCCAAAGTTAATGACTTTAATTGCTTCACTTTTTAGCTCTTCTGGTATTTAACCATCATATTTCTAAAGGATACATTGTATTCTTGATTTTCTTAAGACTTCAGGTGGTATCTATGGCTTTCCAGATGAAAGATGCAAAAGTTCCTACACTTATACTTTACTTTCTCCCTCTCCCCTATTCTCCTCTAAGTTCAGGGTTTTTGTTGTTTATTGTTTTCATTTTCCTATTGGTTATCTTTGATACTTGACATTATACTTAACCTATGTTTTTCAATCACAGCCTCACACTGGCTCTATTTTCCCCATACTAGGTGAGACAAGGACATCAGTGTGCCTATACTTTCTTTTCTTCCTCCCTGCTGACTTGTGTCAGCTAAAATATTATATTTTACATTTTTTTAGTTTAAAGCAATTTGTATGCAAACATTATTTTAATAATTTATGCTTATATATTGTGCCATTACATTTCCTTCTGTATCCAGTGTCTTTCAAACATTGTCTATAGTTTGATTTAAAAATAAGAACATCTGAAATAATCAACATATAAACATTATGAATATTACTCTTTCTATAACCACGTAGTATGGTTAGACACATGGAGAAAGCAGTGTAATCCCACATAGTCCCAAACACCAAAGTCAAAGATGGACATAGAAATAATATAATTAATATTATACATTATTTATTATTAATATACATTGAATAAATATAATGCAATTAAATATTAATATGTTAAATATATATCAAAATAATACTCAAAATAATGTCATGTTTTAGTTTGCTTCATATTTTACCATGACTTTCTTTTACATTTATTTTCATATGCACACTACCATCCTCAACCCATCTCCAGGTTTTTTTGTTTTTTGTTTTTGTTTTTTGTTTTCCATAAAGTCCTCTGGTTTCCTTCTAATTTCTAATCATTACTTTTTGGGCGTACTATTCATTCCGAGATTTCTCTCATTGTACCGCTAGATTAGATTAAACTGTTTCTCAGATTCCTTTTCTTCTTCTTTCTTAGATTATTTTTTCATATTACTGGAGTACATCCACATAATATTTTCTTTAAAAAAGGTGGATGGGGGTGCCTGGGTGGCTCAGTTGGTGAAACATCTGACTCTTGGTTTTGGCTCAGGTCATGATCTCAGGGTCATGAGACTGAGCTCTGTGTCAAGCTCCCTCCTCAGTGTGGAGCCTGCTTAAGATTCTCCCTCTCTCTCTCCCCCTTTGCCACTGCCCCTGCTCACATGTGCTCTCTCTCTTTCTTTCTAAAATACATAAATAAATAAAATCTTTTTAAAAATAATAAAAAAAGGTAGATGTGAAGTAGACTATTTGGGTTCTTAATATTTAAAATGCCTTTATTCTTCACTTAAATGTTATTTATAATTGCACTTTATAAGGTATTCTAGGTTTAAATTTGCTTTATGGGCTTTTAGGTCTGGTGTGGTTGTTAAGGCTTTGATGTCGATCTGATGGTCATTTCTTTTTTTTTTTTTTTTTAAGATTTTATTTATTTATTCGACAGAGATAGAGACAGCCAGCGAGAGAGGGAACACAAGCAGGGGGAGTGGGAGAGGAAGAAGCAGGCTCACAGCGGAGGAGCCCGATGTGGGGCTCGATCCCACAATGCCGGGATCACGCCCGGAGTCGAAGGCAGCCGCTTAACCGCTGTGCCACCCAGGCGCTCCTGATGGTCATTTCTTTTTGAGCACTTTTTATTTCTCTTTTTTTGAAATCTTTTAGAATTTTTCTCTTCAAACTTAGTTCTGAAATTTTACAAGTATGCATCTAATGCATTTTTGTCCACTTGCCATTTGGTGGGTCTGCCAACTGTTGATTTGATATTTTCCCAGCTCCAGAAAATTTTCTTCATCTATTTTCTTTTGTTATTTCTTTGATTATTTCAACTCCTTCATTGTATATGTTGTCTTCTTCTAAACCACCTTTTAGATACACATAAGACCTTCTGAATATGTGCTTTATGTCAGTGCTTTTCAAGTTTTAATGCATGTGAATTACCTGCAGGTTTTTTCAAAATAAAGAATCTGGGTCACTAAGTCTTAAGTGAGGCCTGTGACTTTGCATTTCTGTCTTTCTTTTTTTTTTTTTAAAGATTTTATTTATTTATTCGACAGAGAGAGACAGCCAGCGAGAGAGGGAACACAAGCAGGGGGAGTGGGAGAGGAAGAAGCAGGCTCATAGCAGAGGAGCCTGATGCGGGGCTCGATCCTGGAACGCTGGGATCACGCCCTGAGCCGAAGGCAGACGCTTAACCGCTGTGCCACCCAGGTGCCCCGACTTTGCATTTCTAATGAGACAGATGATGTTGATCCTGCTGTTATGTAAACCACATTTTGAACACTGAGGCTTTATATTTCTCAAAATAACTTTTTGTGCATCTTTTCTTTTTTTTTTTTCCCTTTCCGTTATGGAATGTTTTATTAATTCCTCCCAAATTAAATTTCAGTCTTTACTTCTGTCTGCTATGATTCAGCTTGTAGTTTAATTCATTTTTATGTAATTATATATATATTTTTAATTTTCGAGAAAGCATAGCAGCCTCTTTTTATATTACAAATACAATATATTCCTGATATTTTAAGGGTAATAATTAGAACATTTTATTGTTCTCTTTTATTCCTTCCACTACCACTGTCTCTTCTGTGATCATTTTTGGTTTATTTACCTTTGTCTTTCTTTTTCTTCCACTTCATTTCTCTTAAATATCTGGAAATCCTTGGTTCATCACTAATTTGGGGACGTAAAGGACTATATTATAAATATATTATATTTACATTTATAATAGCTGGACCTCATATCTTTTGAGGTCGAATGAACCATTTTACCCAAAAGGCCAGTGTTCTGAATGAGGGGACTGCCTTACGCTGTGTCGAAAGGGTGAACCCTACTGACAAATGGCTTTTTCTTTTAGTACATTAACAGGCATGGGGTATCACCACTGCCAAATAAGCCAACTGTTCCATATACAGAAGAAGAAGAGGGCCTCCTTAGCACAACTGTTCTGAAAATGGTCTTCCCATTAACAAAACTTGATTACTACCCTAAGCAATTTGTTCAATCTGTACCTGTTTGGAGCCTCTCCAGAGATATTTTAAAGAAAATGAACCCCACCTCCACTATGCCTCTTTTTTTATGTGTGCATTTTGGGTTGTGATTTACTCTTCTAGAGTTTATCCAACAATAAAATCCAAACTACTTCCTAGCTTCCGAGACTTTGTCAGACTTTCTGGCCGGCTAATGTCCCCTTTCTCCTCCTTTTCTGGGGCTTGTTTCAAGTGCTGTCAGGGATTATTTATTTTTATACATGAATTGTCATTTCAATGGGAATTTAGCATGGAAAGGAGGCACTATAGGTCCTGTCCATCCTACCGAATGAAGAGACTGTACGGCTGTCTTAGAACTGTGCTAAATGCTTGTCTGAACCTGGCTCACGCTCATGTGGCTGTTCACAAACAGGCAGACCTAACCGTAAATAGGTAAATTCCCATACAAGTTCCCCAGACCTTGCTAATTATTCTTCATGGATCAAGTAGGATTTAATAGTGTTAAGGGCTTTGGATGACTTTAAATTGTTCCCTAAGCCTCTTGGCAGTCCCATGTGTGTACAGAATAGCATGAGCACAAAAGCAAGTAACTAGAGAGAAGTACCTAACCTAAAGAGGCTAGGATAAAAATTAAAGTTAAAAAAGAACTTGAACTAGCCTACAATTTACTTTGGGGTGTTACATATTTTTATGTTAGTTGAGCTTGACCAACTTTACCTTGGATTTGCCAAGAAAATAATTGATGTAATCACAGAGCCAAGAATGATAACATGTGAAGATCTGTGAAGGATTGGCAGGACCCCAGATCACTGGGAAAAAGCCAATGGAATACCTATTTTTAAAAGGCAATAAAAAGTTGTTTGAGAATTAATGACCTTTAATAGAGTGAAAAAGCAGTGCATACTGATTACCTTGACCCAAATAAGTTTTAGACACTCTTACATAGTAATGGCAGTAATGAATAGAGGAAATATATATTCATCTATTACATCAACATAACATTAAGTATCCAAAACTGGATAAGTGTTTTTAATGTAAAAATCTTAGATTTTTATTTATTTTATTTGTTTCTATCATTTTGTTAGGATTAACTCCATATCTTGTCAAGCAAGATAATTGAAGACATCTTGATTTGGGCCACGTTTTTCTATTTTTGCATAGATATGCATTGTCATGTAAATGTTCCTAGTAGCACAGAAGTATGATGTTAAATCGAAAATACTAATAGAACCTTTATTCCGATGCCAAATCCTTCCTTGATAACATATGTAAGGTATATGTTAAAATTTTGCATATATGACTGAAACCTGATGGTGGCTGCCTTACTCTAGAATTTAAAATTAAATTCAAGATGATTTCAATAACTGAAGTCATTATTTTGAAATAAAACCAAATAAAACGGAGTAAGTGCTGAGATAGGTTGTTTTAATTAAGAAGGAAAAAAGAATCCCCACATTTTTGAAGTAAGGGATAACTATTAGGCAATAATTGGGTAGCAGAAAAAGATTAGGAGTTCTCAGAGTCCCCAGGCAGTATTACCCACTGACTATAACTTGATGAGATCTTTCACACCTCTGGCCTTTGTCTATAATGCTTCCACTGCTGGGATCTATTTCTTTCCCCTCTTTATCTTGTAAATTTTCCACCGGTCCTTCCCGTCTGAAGACTGCAAAGTCTTTCTGGCTATACATTTTGAGTTAGTTTCTCTGTCCTCTGTGTTCCCTTGATATTTTGGACATTGAGATACAGGCAACATTTGTTGAGTGCCTACTACCTACCTGCATCAGGAAATAAGAATTGTATCACAGGAGCATGACCTCAGTACGATTACCTTTCTGTAACCAATTAAGGAAGCTGAGGCCCTGAGAAGACACATGAATTGCCCAAGTTTACACAACTAGCAGGTAGCAAATAGATTTCTAAACTATATAATTATTTGTTTATATCAGTGGACAAGGCAGAAGTATCTTCTTTACCCCTCGGTCTCAGTAGCTGCACGCTGCCTGGCACATAGTCAAAATGTAACCAATACATGACGGAATAAATACTGTAGTGGACTTGCATTAAAGGCAAGCTGGATCCGGGCTTAAGGAATTTACCTTTCTCATCCCTTAGAAGTAAGCATTTGATAGATACTCGTTAACATTCCTACCTCCACGCTTTATGCTAATTTTGGTTTAGGTAGAAACATTATAATGAGTAGTGATGAAAATACGGACAGTAAAAAAAAAATAAGGGAACGAGGTGTGCTTGACGTAGAAGTACAATGCTGACGGTTTTGTTCTAATGCCTCAGACAATATTAAGAATGGATCAGTTCATTTTTTCATTTGATATTTATTTATATTTACTGTGTATAAGTCATTATGGAAATAATAAAGTATATAGACACAGTCCCTGTCTTCAGCATAAGACAGGCGTATAAGAGCCATGTAGCCATAATGACAATCCAAGAAAGTGTGTGCTGGTGCTCCAGAGTCAGAAGATGATGTGCCAAGTGACCAAGGGAGGGTCTCTAAAGAGTTGATATGCAAGCCAGGCCTTAGACAGGGTCTGTTTAGATGGGAGAGGTGCTCAATGTTTGCTGAATGTTGAGCGGCATTTTGAAGGTTGAAGTTTAGGGGAAAAGAGTATTCACTCATCCATTCATTCACCCAACACATATTTGAATGCATGTTAGATCCCAGACACTCTCCCCAGCCTTGGGATAGTGACTGTTCTCCCAGATACGGATCTTTCTTCAAATACATCCTCATCGTGTTAGATTCTTTTTTTATATATAATAATTTTTTATTATGTTATGTTAGTCACCATACAGTACATCATTAGTTTTTGATGTAATGTTCCATGATTCATTATTTGCGTATAACACCCAGTGCACCATGCAATACGTGCCCTCCTTAATACCCATCACTGGCCTATCCCATTCCCCCACCCCCCTCCCCTCTGAAGCCCTCAGTTTGTTTCCCAGAGTCCATAGTCTCTCATGGTTCATTCCCCCTTCTGTTTACCCCCCCTTCATTCTTCCCTTTCTTCTCCTACCGATCTTCCTGCTATTTCTTATGTTCCATAAACGAGTGAAACCATATGATGATTGTCTTTCTCTGCTTGACTTATTTCACTTAGCATTATCTCCTCCAGTGCCATCTATGTTGCTGCAAATGTTGAGAACTCGTTCTTTCTGATAGCTGAGTAATATTCCATTGTATATGTGGACCAGAACTTCTTAATCCAGTCATCTGTTGAAGGGCATCTCGGTTCCTTCCGCAATTTAGCTACTGTGGACAATGCTGCTATGAACATTGGGTGCATATGGCCCTTCTCTTCACTACATCTGTATCTTTGGGGTAAATACCCAGTAGTGCAATGGCTGGATTATAGGGTAGCTCAATTTTTAACTTTTTAAGGGACCTCCACACTGTTAGATTCTTAAATAATAATCAAATTTCAGGATTGGGAAGGATCTTTAAAGGTCATCCACCTAGCTTTTGGTTCTAACTTCTAGAATAGTGGTAGCTACCAGAGAATTAATATAAATGCTGGATTTTAAGCATGTATTCATTCCTCACTCCATTCTCAGAAAATTTACCAAAACAGCCATAAGAGAAAACCACAAGTATGACCTACTGCTCCCTTTCACATGCTTCCAGCTCCATGGCTCACCACTGTACGTGAGGAATGAAAGCTGCAACAAAAGATCAGCTGTACTTTAAGAAATAAATTGACAGTTAGTCTAGATAAATCTTTCTTACTGATATTAGATACTAGCTACTAGTACAGCAGGATCTGGGTAAATAAGTTTAAAAAGAATTATCTGTCACATTGAGAGAATTTGAAATATTAAAAAGTACACATTACTTAGCCCAAGATGATATTAAGACAATCATAAGAATATCATCCATTAGTTCTAGTCATTCCCTTACTGAGTTTGAGAATGGCTGGCTACATTTGAGAGGGTCTCACTGCACTGTAGACATTTCGAGAGAGGGTTAGTGGCTCTGAAAGAAGTGGGATAGAAAGTCCCCGTTAGTTCTGAGGCTCTAAGAGAGCTCACAAAATTTGGCAAGAATCAAAATGTACATTCACTTGACCAATCTCTGCCTCTAGCCACAATCCTTGATGGTGCTCTGGGAATGAACACTCTAAAGTAATTTCTTTTTACCATCAACATTTGTAAGAGAAAGAGAAAAAGAGTCTTAGACGCCTCAAAACAAGACTTACCTAACAAAAATTATTTTGTAGAAATAAGTGTTCACTTCTTGACTGAAAACCTGCCACATTTCACATTAGCCTAATACGTCTTTAAAGCAATGAAGTACTCGACAATTGAAAAATGATTAACAAGTAGGAAAATGCATATTGAAACGCTCATCTGTGGAGGGTCTCATAAGGGGAGGGGTGGGTATATGAAGACCCAGGTTGCGATGTCTGTCTTGCCTTTCAGAATAATTGTATCAATTATTCTGCAGAAAATTGTTGAGGAAAAGCACCGAAAGGAAGTGTCCAATTGACTTCATTTCTCTTTTCCTTTGTTATAGACGTGCACAACGAATCTTCTAGTTACTCTCTTCATTTTGCGGCCGTTTCCTCTCTCCTTTTGCCAGGAGAGCTGGTTCCGAGTGCCAGCATGGCCCAGGGCTTCCCTCTCCACCTGCACACCTAGGAAGATATTCCTTTTCCTTACTCCAGCATCCGGAAAAGAGAAGCTCATTGCTTATGCTGCAATTTTGATAACCTAACTGGCAGAACAGTTATTCAAATTTTAAGCTTCTGAATGCAGCAAGATCAACCTGGCCTATCCACATAAATAATTTTGACACGATAAGTATGCGAGAGCGATGATAACCGATAAGTGAAGCAATTACCTTGCTTTTTTGGATTATATTAAATGAAGATTCTGATAGAGTAATGAAAAGAGACAAAGCAGACAAAAAGTCGGCTGCAGAGCTTTTGGGCACTGTGTTATCTCTATTATACCATATTGAAATAGAGAAGCTATCGCCAATCATGCATTTCTATGTAACTTCTGGCTTCTAACAGTGAACAATGAATAAATTGTCACAAGACAGTAACTGATAAATTGGCATTGGCAGTGCTTTTTAAAAAGCATAAATAAACTCACTAGTCACCTTTTTCTTTCTCAAAGCAGTTTTTAGGGGACTCCGGCAGAGGGAAGGCAGTGCAACCTAGGTTCCCTTCTGGTCCCTGTCTCTACCCCAGGCCCTTTGCTGCCCCTCTTCTTTGTTTGGTACTCAGTTTTAAGGAATCAGGATTGTGTTGCAGCATTACCACCCAATATCACCAACCTGTGGTCCTTTTGACCTGGGGTGTGGCTTGACCGGGTGGGGTTCACGGCAACACTAAGTTAGTTTGCAAAGTTTACTTTGGGTAATGCATGTTTTGCAAAGAAGAGTGAGTATCAAATATGGACAATTAATTCCACGAGCTCTGGGTTCCAGCAGAATGGAAGTTCTTTAACAGCCCAGAAACACTTAAATGAGGGCCCCATCTTGTATTCGCAGATTGTTCAGAAGCAATATCCCCTTGGTGGAGGGACTAGAAATAGGCACTTCCACCACTAGAAACCACCTAAATTAGAGAGGGCCTTAGGTGTGAGTGAATGAAGTTTTCTAATGTGAATCACTCCAGCAGTTTGCAGGTTTCAGGATGACTTGTATATTTATTTGTATTTTCTTTTGAGGTGGCCTGTGGTATAATGGGGTACGGTTTAGGAATGAATAGAATTCAGTTGCTTTTACCATTACAGCATGGGCCACCTAAGCTAGTTATAGTGATACACCACCCGGCATGGTGTAGAGGCAGGGGCTTGAATGTGGAGGGAGAAGGACAGGGTTCAAGTCCCAAAGTCACCCCTTACTTATGGTGTGGCATTGGGCAAGCCAGTGTTACTTCGTGTGTCTCATCGGTGAAATGGGAGTCACAGGATTTAAAAGGAGTGCACGTTAGCAAAAGTGCTTTGTGAATGATCGGGCCCAGTGCAAATGCTCATGCTAACCCGCTTGGTGGATACCTTCAAGTTTCCGGGAAAGGACCAGTTTCCGGCTTTCTCAAGGCCAATGGCTTATAAAGGCAGGGTCTGCTGACTGATTCCATGAAACAGAGAGTGTGGGAATAAGCATCATTAGTCTCCTGCTCTCACAAGCAGGATCATTTATTTCCTCTCTTGTTAAAAATGCAAAAGCAAACCATTCACATGGCCACTTTTCAAAATGAAAGGGCCAATAAAGTTATTAAAAGCAAATTACATTTGATTAAATTATTATCATTATGGTGTTTAAAATAACATTTGTTCTGTTTATCAAACTCTGGTCTTACTGCACTAGTAAAGAATTTGCCTTTAAAGACCAGAAAAGCAAGAAAATGGAAAGGAAGGCCAGTGTCCTCACCAAAGACTGGATCCCTGGATCATTTTTCACGAGTTCTTTACAAGCCCGCGCTGCTAGAGCTCAGCCTTCCAGACCAGTCATACAAGTTAACGACGGTGGGGTTGGGAGAATCAAAGAATGTGGGGGGAGAGATGGCAGGAGGAGAAAAGGAAATGTTGACATTGCCAACCCCAAAGCAAGGTCTGCTTTCACATTTGCTTGGCCGCTCTTTCACTTTTATGCCACATTCAGCTAGCTGACTTCACATAACTATTTGTTACTCATCCCGGTCTTCTCAAATGTAGAATTTCTTCCCTACAATAAAAAAGGTGGGTTGTTGGTGTCACTTGAAACAAAGGCAAAGCATATTTGTCAGTTTGTACATGGCCTACCAACCTGATCCCTCCACATTAGAAATCAGCAATTACAAAGTATATTGCAATGAGCTTTACCACGATTGGTCATAACTGGAAAGGCCGGGCTTGGTCAGATGTGGCCCAGCTATGTGCCTCACGGCACAGCGCTGGTTATGATGACTGGTCAAGAACAGCAGCCAGGAGCTCCAAAATTACTCCCCCTGCCAAATTACTGCCATCAGAACAGCCCCCATGCCTCTTCCAGAACTCCTGCCACCCAATAACTAAAACTCCATGTACCCATTCTGATTGGTCAGTACCTATGTCCTACTGGTTGTTAAGTATTAGAATATTGTGGATATCTACTTTGTATTACAAAGTTAAGGAGACAGAATAGAGAGCTGTATTTCAGCCCATGGAAATGAACTTACGTCTGCAGTCCTTACAAGAAATCAAGGTAAGCCTAATAGAATTCGAGCAGGCAAACTTAAGCACATATAATACTTTTAATCTATGTCTTACATTTATGCTTTTATAGGTTACTCTGGATATACTTGATAAGGACACATGAGCTTCCCACTTTGGATGGGTATGAAACACATGGAGAAAACCAAAGTCACAGGGTTTTGTACTCACTGACAAAGGTTTTTGCACCAAACACCTTTGCAAACCTCTTATGGTATTATACCTTTGACAACTAACCTTAAATAACTTGGGGTGGATTGAAAGGAAGGGAGCTTGACCCAGCTCATACAATTTAGAAGAGCACTGACATATTTACAAAACCTGCAAAAACTATGCCACGCCTGTTTATGTCCCAGGACCAAAAGATGGTTTCCATAAAACCTAACAAGTATTCCAAAATAGTCCCAGATTCCAACTAGTAACCCATTGCTTATGGACGGTATCCTTTTCAAGCACTTGACTTTAGAAGAGGAATAAAAACAAGGGCTTCTGATGAGCCAATAACAAGGGACCTGGCCACGACTGAAAGAGTGCATTTGGAGGTTTGGGCTCATGCACTGGGGCAGCCCAGCATTTGCCACCAGTCCACATCCTCTTCAGCAGGATTGGTTCTGTCACATGAAAAGCAGGGGTCGTGGTGACGTTTGTGTGAGTAGGGCCTAAGGAGTTCGGGGAGGCAGACATAGTCTCTCCCACACCATGGAGAGTATAAACACAGCTATATTTTCTCTCCCACTCCCTTGAGGGTTCATGTTCCATATCCCCAGTGTCTAGCACATAGGGGACATTTAGCAAATATTCATAGAAAAAAATAAATAGTCTCAGAGATGAAATGTTAAGTTCTTTTTTCATACCTCATACTGGTTCTTCTCCTTGGAATGATTTTCTTTTCATTCTGTTTTATGCCAACTCCTTCCCATTCTTCGTTTATTTATTCATCAAATATTTACTGAGTGCTTACTGTAAGCCGGGAACCATGTCAGGCACTGGGATCCGGCCCTGAACAAGACCTGGCTCAAAGGTCACTGCCTCTGAGAAGCGTTCCCCAAGTCTCTTGGGCAGGAGTGGCCCCACATCAAGGTCCCATGTTATCTCTGCTGTTATTTATTACATTGCATTTTAATTAGCTGTGTCTAGTTCTTTCCCCACTCTAAAGTGATTTTCTCGAAGGCAGTGATCGGATCTGGGTTATCATTGTATTTTCACTGCCATTAAAACATTATCTGTGACGGTGGTAGATTGGTGGCAAAAATGACTGATTCTTCACCTTTTCCTGCATGGCCTTTGTCATATGACCTTGTAGCTCTCTCCATCAAGAGGCCAGTCTTATTTCCTAATTCCTGGAATCTGGGTTGACTTTGTGACTTGCTCTGGCCAATAGAGCATGGCAGAAGTGATTCCAGTTCAGAGTTTATTTCTCAAGAAGGAATAAGCCTCCTCTAGTCTGGTGGGTGATGGGAGGCCCATACCTTCATCACCTCTGTCTCCCCAGCTAACAGCCAGCCAAATGCCACACATATGAGAAAGGCTATTCTGTACCAGCGGCCCTCAGCCAACTCATCAGCTGAACACAGACATATAAGCATGTCCTGTTAAGGTAAACGGAGCCTTGCCCAGATTGGCCAACTGTCCAGCTGATCCACAGACTCATAAAAACTAATCAGTACTTATTGTCTAAAGCCACTGGGTTCTGGTATGACCTGCTATACAGCACTGGCTAACTGATACAATGATATTTTAAAACAAATTTTCTTTTCTTTCACTTAAACAACCACGACAAAAGATGGTGTGTACTCTTGACTAGAAAGTTGAACATTTTGTTTGGGGAAAAGCAGTCAGTTCTTTATCTTTCTGAGGTTAGGGGCTGCCAGTCTTAGTCCTGGTAAAGATCATGAACACCTGAGTGTCAGAGCTGGAAATAACCTAGCGGTCATCTTACATACACCCCTCCATTTCTTGAAAAGGAAAGTGAGCCAAGAAAAGTGGTGTAACTTACTCAAGGTCACCCAGCCTCTCACCAAGTACAGATTCAACTGTAGTCTATTTTGGCACAGTACCGGAAGAGAACTGTGGGCCTCCACATCCACAACACGTTTCTCACCCCCCAACCAAGCTTTGATAACTGAAGTCTTCCATTTATCTTCTTTTTTTAAAAGGTGCAGTTGGCACAAGGTGTTCATAAACATAGTCAAACTTAATGAGGAACACTATAAGCATCCAAGAACAAGGTTATCTAATTGCCTCAATTACCAAGGAAATGCAGTATGTGTATTTTCTTCTGCCCCATTTATAATGTTTTTGGACCCTCACTGCAGGCTAAACTGATGCCAAGAGTTCCCCAACAGACAGATGTGTGTTCATGCATGCCCCCTCGGCTTGGAGCTTATTAGTCTTACAAAACACCAATTTCTCAACTGGCCACATGATTATTAAACTCTGACTCAGAGGATATCATTACTCCTGAGGTTTGGTTGCTAGACGCATTTCATTTGCTGCTGGGTCATGTGATTCTAGGAGGAGTGTAGTCAAACAGAGCTCAGGCCCAGGAGCTCTTCGAGGAACATCATTTTCCAGCAAGAAAACAAGTAACTTTATCTGAAGAGTATATTCTAGGGCCTAACACTTTGGTGTTTCGCTTTGTGGAATATGACGTAAGCCTTCTTTGCTGAGTAGGCGAAGGAACCATGGACTGGAGATTGGGAGGAAAGAGCTGAGGGTTGTGGTTGAAGCATCTGGTTGTCGGTACAATGTTTTCCCGATGGAAGTCAATGGCTGAGTAACTGATACGTATCCCTGGTCTAAATTTATAATAATCAACAACTACGAAGACAAAGCATTTGGTATCGATCTTCTCTTAATCAGAAATCAAACTGAGCCTTATGTCATGACAAAGTAAAACTAACTCTTTCGTTAATTACTGTGATTATCTTACCCACATTTATTTTGACAGCAGGGTCAATGGTGGAAAACTATCTCCCTAAATTGCCTCTCGCCTATTATGGATTACAGACTCATACAATTTTGATAGACGATTTTATTCTCTCCTTTACACTTGCGTTAGGGCCTTTTGCAACACATGATTTTTTCGTAGACATGCCTTGGTGACTTAAAAATAAAGAAATGAGAGGCAAGTTCTTAACCAAAGGATGAGAGACACCAGAAGCTATTCAGAGAGACACCAGATCTTAGAACTACCTATCAGTCACAGGGATTCTCATCTTTCCTTTCAGTTTTCCTCTAAGAATGTTCCAGAATTCTGGAATGTTATAAGCAGAGACTAAGGGGTTACTGTGATTGGTTCAGGGGTTGTCAGTCCAGGATTACCTCAAATGTGACTTTGGCTTAAGGCCTAGTGCTGCCCCAATGTTGCATTACAGTTGAGATCAACCCTTAAGGAAGTAGAAGAAAATTCTCAGGTCACCATAAGCATTCAAACTCAGGAATAAAGGTCGTTGTTTTATTGTCTGTGCAAATCTGCATCAGTCACCGCTGAGACCTCAGACTTCCCT
This sequence comes from Ursus arctos, assembly GCF_023065955.2. Lineage (NCBI taxonomy): Eukaryota > Metazoa > Chordata > Mammalia > Carnivora > Ursidae > Ursus > Ursus arctos. The sequence continues at coordinate 34,037,223 of NW_026622786.1, read as the reverse complement.
GACTTTACCACGGTTCCTCTCCTGGGCTTTACAATCATCCTACGTCTCCCTCTTCTGGTTCCTTCAGAAGCCAAAAGAGCTTGGATAGGAGAATGGCCTCTGTCAGGATCAAAGGGAACATATTATTTGCTAATTTAAACACTTTATTCTCTGGAGAGGCAAAACTCCTCTGAAGAGTTGGCTGTTGGCAGCATTTTCCCAAAGCACAAGTTCTTCCCTGAAGATGTTAATCCTCCAAAATGGCCTTGTTCACCCATCTTGTGAAGCAGATGGGGGAAAGGTAAATGTCAAGCTTAACTGCTATTTTGTTATGATCCTCAAAATATAATGAAATTCATTCATTCATGCAGTCACTCATCAGTTATTAGGCATCAAGTATGTGCCAGGTAGGTATGAGGAGGACCCATATTTTTCTTTCCAATGCTCACAGACCAGTAGGGGAGGCATGCACATAGAAGGCTGTAGAACATTGGTAGGGACATTTTTTTTCAGCTCTTATATTGGGTCCCTCTTAGTAAAACTAATTTCTGTGTCTTACTTGGTAGTCACAGAAAAATCCAGATGCTGTACTTTGGAAGTCTGTAGACTGGAGAGAACACCAATAAAAAGGTATGGAGTTAAGCTAGCGGCGGGCACAGGAGAACATAGAAAACGTGCCTCATCAATGTCTGAGAGTGGAGCGGGAGGACGACGGAAGGCGTGCCGGAAAAGATGGTTCCTGGGACCAATCTCACTAGAAATAGGAGTTCATTTTAAAGCAGTTCCACAGGCAGAATATTGGAGAGGGACCCACTCTGTATCTTCCCCATGCAACCTCTGCCGTTCCTGAGCCACTCTCCACGAGGGCCCTCTGATGAATGAAAGCCTCGCAGGGTTGCCCATTTTATACTCTGGCGAGCCACCAGGGAACTTTCTGTGCATGCTTTTTCGTGCTGGCAAGTCTATTAACTAGCGTGGCCTACCAAACCCAACCGGGGTGTAATGTGGTTTGTACCGTGTTTTGTGGTTAATGTTCATGTATGTTATTATTACAGATATTATCTGCTATCGATGCTCTAGTGAAAACCTTTTCTTGCTGCCTCCCTAGTGGCTCAAGGAAAAGGAGAGTTTTACAAACAAATAAATATACTTAAAATTTCCCGACACATAGAAAACATGGAGAGGCCTGTTCCTTGCTAAAGGCAGTGGCGTTTTCATTTGGAAGGTTCTTGTTTTCTAACGAATGACTTTCTTATTGTCCCCAAGTAGTTGTACAATACTTCACAATAGAACACAAAAGATTGAAAAGATAGGTGATTTTCTCAGTTAAATTGAGACTTGAAAATTTCTTTGGACTTTTTAGTGATTTTTCTTGCACATTTTGCACATTTTATACATTTTCAATTTAATACACTCACGAAGGCAGTTCTGGCTTATCTCTGAGTAACTAGGCACTACCTTGGCTCAGACATTCCTAAATCCATCTATTTTAAGAATTTTAAAGTACCTCTTATCATTTCAGAATTCAGATTCAAAGTCAGGGAAAGGAAGAGAGATATTTGTTCTTGGCCGCAGTCCCATTCTGAACAATATGAGGTTGATAGGGTCGCTTGGAGAATGAATTTGGGATGTGTATAGATTTTATTTTAAAACTACTTACATTTCCTCTTTCATGAACAAGCAAATGGTGGTTTTTGCAACTGTCTTCCCCAACTAAGAACGCATCTTTTGTGAAAGGAACACTCTCTTAGCTCTGTGTCCTTTTTTTTTTAATAAAAATAAACTGTATCTTATTTTTGTGTGTGGAAAGATTAAGATACTTTCCTTAGAAAACCTCTAGTATAGAGAGAAAGTCAATAAAAAGCCTGAGATCATTTGTCTCAGGAATTCTTGGCAACATAGGTACCTGGACTGGAAAGGTGAAACACGGAACCAAGCCCTATTCCCAGTTCATAACTCAAGTAAGCCGGGCAAACTGAGGCCTCCAGGCTCTTTCAACCCTGTGAAAAATCACACAGGAATTCTTTAGGCCATCGATTTTGCTCTGCGTTTTGGAGTTTTACTATGTCTAGAAGTAACTGAAAAGACTCCGCAGTGAGATTAGAAAGACCACATAGACTCTGCTTCTTAGACGACGGTGTCCCATTGTCAGTCCCTCATCCTCTTCTGTGTAGAAAGCTGTAGCACATATGGCGTCTCTTCCCTTCCTTCCCAGTATCTTGGGATATTAAAAGTTAAAAGTTAGTCTTCAAAGTTAGTCTTAACCTGAGAACTACTGACAAGTTTTTCTCTTCTCAAGTCTCCTCTTAAGGGTCTGCGGGCTGTGTCTCGTTGGCTCTCACAGAGGCTGTGGACCCCTCTTTCTGGCAACCTGCACATGCTCACATCCCAGCAATTTCTTTCATGTCCCGGCTCTTCTATTTCATTATGGCTCTTCCTCCATGGGCTCTTGTTTTCAATCAAGTTTTTCTTTAGTGAGACGTGAGAAATGGCCCTTTCGTTTTCTTTGCTGTGTGTACTTCTCTTCACCATCACCATGGGGCCATTTCACACTATCACTTTTAAAGGTCACTTGTTTTGTTCTACATGCAGTTGAGCCCGACAATGGGTCAATGACACCCGGACGAGCCATATTAAAATGACGGGCTGTATGATCGTAAACAACTATTGAGTAAAAGGAGAAGAAAGTAAACAAGCTCCCTTCCAAGAAACCAACACTGAAGATATTAGTTAAAATGTTCAAGTATATTAGCCAATTACATAAAATCCTTTTATATCGCCTTGCTTCATTTCAAACATGGCACGGGCTATTTTGTCTGTGAACTCAAGTGGAACAAAAAGCTACAGAATGCAATTTGTGTCAGGAGCTGGACTACAGAAGGACAACTAATTCTAATTAGTACGAATTCCCCATGGGCCAGAGGGAGGCCAAGTGCAGGAACCAACTGCCTAATGCTCTTTCTATCTTGCAACAGGTGGGCCAAGGCCTTCTAAAGGTTGTCATGGCAATAGCTAATGGTAGACCTTTAGCTGGACACCAGTAATTAATTGCGGGCATGTCTAGCCTTTGAATGTGATATCTTTTAATACGTTTCTGAACGAAAAGAAGATTGGCTCTTCTAATTGGTTAAAATTAAAACAGCGGAAGGCTTTGCCAAGAAGTACTGCGATATAGTGCAAGTCTGATCTCAGCTTCTCAAACTTAGATTCTTTGCCTATCGCTACATGAAGGAGTAAAGAGAAAGGTATTTACTTCTGATAACGCTAACATTCAGTTGAATGTGGGCTCAAGAGCAAAATATTCACGCAATCCCCTGCTCAGCCATGCTTACGGCCTTTACAAAGCATACTTTCAAAATTCTGACAGATGATCAGAAATGTGCATCAGATTTCCCTGAGTGTAGCCTGCAGGGCAGCCATCCCTTAGTGACGATCTTCTGTGATGGCCTTCTGCCGAAAGGGTGGCCTCTTGGTTTGCGGATGTGGCTCAGAGCTGGAGGGTGCTGGAGCCCCTTGGGGAGGAGGGTTTCAGAAGACAGCTGCGCCAGGTGCTCTATAGGAGTCCCCTGGATGCCCAGCTGCAGACCCTGGGTGCACATTCTGACCTTGGTAAGCAGACCTAAAAACTGGGCAAGGCTGTAATGGTGGCCCGCTGCAACAACAGGACCTGGTCCAGTTTTCACAAAGTGCCTGCAAATAAAGTGAAAGAGAATATTCTCTTCCTCTGGGTTTGGAATAGTGCTGTTGCATATTCTGGAATTTCAAAATAAAAAGACCAACCAGGACAGAAATTAATAGCTAAACGTGGATTGAGTCTTCCTGTATGTCAGGCATGGTGCTAAGTACTTCCTGTGCACGGTTCTCCAAGGAACATTAGGAAACAGGTGTTATTATGATTCCAGTTTTAAGGACTGGGAAACTGAGGCATAGAGAGGTTGACTTGTTTCTTGTCCCCCAGATAGGAAAGGCCAGATTCAGGATTTGAATCCAAGCCTGACCCCAAGGCTTGAACCGTTCATAAAACAGAAAGCCATTGAAAAGGTGAGGTGGGTTTATTTATGGTAGTACATACCCAATCCCCCTTTTAAATGATTCAATCCAAAATGCAATATGGAATCTTTGAACTCTGAGTTCTGAGCCCTGAACCTGAATTTCTGAACTTTGACCCTATGTATTGAAATGATTTTTTCAAGGGACCCTGTACTAAACGCTTATATTTCTAATTGCACGTCCATTCTTCCTTTTTCCCTTTCTGTTGAACAAAATGGGAAATGCATCTATTCTTTTCTCTTGTTCTAATGGTAAAAAAATAAATAAATAAGGGAGGATCTGTCCCTCTTCTCACTGTATCAGCCAAAAACACATTTGAAATTTTCCAGCCACTTCTCTTTTATGTCTGATGTTTTTAAAAAAATAATGTTTTAGTGACACAAACAGATTCAATCCATTTTAAGAAATGGATGTTTTAAAAATATGAGGTTCTAAGCAAAATTATGCTGAATTATATATTTATGAGGATTAACTTGTTTTCATGAATAGTACAGCTTTTCCTGGGTGAACAATTTCCTTTTGGCTTCATTGGATGAGAAAAATATACATAGGAGTGGTTTTTTTTTAGAGATCTTAGTTCTTTAGGTGAATACTTGAGTTCGAAATATTTATTCTTGCTACTCTCCAAGTGTGCATGAGTAAGTATACGAGGAAAAAGAGAACTAAGGCACCTTCAGGAGTCCGGTTCCTTGAAAAAAAGGCTTAGCCCAGTTCTCTGACCGTCTCACTGTGATACGTCCTGTGGGCGACAGACTCCCCTGCTGCGTTACGACCCGCCCCTGCGTTGACGCACGGATGTGCTGGTGCGATCACCTCTACCTGCATGTGTTCAAAGCAGAACCATTTTTTAATTCATTGTAACAGATGGAAAATCTCTGGGCCGTGGACCACAAAAGGAGGAAGATATTTTCGAGAGTGTTATTGCTTTAATACTGTTTCTTTATCAGGGCCTACTGCTCGGTAAATAAGGCAGCCATCGGATTCCCCCATCGATTTACTTTTACCAAACAATTGGACTGAAAATGCTCCAGAGAGGTATGGCCCCCCCACCCTCCACACACCCCATTCTGTTACTAGAATCATTTTATTAATAAAATGCTTTTAACATGACCTCCCAAGATTTTCGACTCTCATTGCTTGGGTGGCACTAGAGGCTAAAACGAGGCTCCTTTTAATAACACATTTGCATAAGTTGATCTGAAAGATCCCCATGCGATTACATGACTCCAGGGTTGGCCTGTCATCTCAGAAAAGCCTGAGGTACTCGTCCCAAAGAGATCAAAACTCAAGAATTAACTAGTCTTCATAAAACGAGAACATCTCTAGGAGCAGTAAAACAAATGATTATCATTTCTTTTTGGCGTTGGACTATGCCAAGCTAGAGAAAAACAGAGCTTTCAAACGTTGACAATCTGGTATATTGAAGTATGACCATTATTTTTTATTTTCCACATTTTTGGTCCAAAGACAGTTCTGAGTAATTGATTCCCATAATGAGCTATGGTTCGTTAGTCAATTTAATTTATAATTGAATTGGATGGATGTAACTCTGTGTAAAATTGTCTCTGAAGAATCTGTTTTGTTCGTCTGTTCAACTTCTGACAGGGATGGAAGAAAATCTAAATTATTCCCTCCTGCAAGGGGGAAAATTCAGAGTCTCAGCCTCCCTGGTGAAATTAAGAGAAAAAAATATTTTTAATAGTTGCCATGCAAAAATATTATGGCTTTACTAAAATTTATACAAGCATGTCAATTAACACATTCATGGCGAGGTTGGTGGATTCAGGCGTCTGAGTGCTGCCTGAGGCAAAGGCCTTTCCCGAGCGCCGAAAAGGGTTTCTCATTATTAGAACGAGCACCAAGTCTCTCTGCATTTATTTTTATCAGTTATTGACAAAGATGGTCGCATTGCTACATAAATACGCCCAGAAAACAATAGCTCTAATTCTCCAGGTGTTTAGCAATCATCACAACTTGTATTTTCTATACATTTCCGCTAATGGTGTAATTTGGGGAACAATTATTAAAATAACCGTGTGGCGTTTTTTTCCTGAAGTTTTGAAAGACTGTCAGGAAAAAAAAAATTTAACTTTAATTGTTAACAACAGGCTTTCATTTTTGTTCAAAGATTTTTCCTCTTATTCCCCAAGCCCTTCACATTTAAAACTTTTACAACCATCTTAGCACACACTCAAAACAAAGCCATAATTATGTAAAAAGAAATGTTTTACAGTTAATGCCATCTAAGACACTCACCAAGTGCCAAAATGCATAGGATTTTGGTAAAAGGCAATCTGTTCTTTGAGGATAATGCATGCAAACCAGTCTTGTGTAAAACCTGAGGCAGGAATAGTATACCGCCTCGGATCACACCTATGGAGCTGACTTTGATGCTATGCCCAGAAGTGGGTTACAGGCTGGGATTTGAATGAAGTTTAATCATTTTTAGAAGCGAAGGCCCTTCAGGGTACTCTTGTTCCATAAGACTTATTGTATCTCCGACAGACGAAGGCAGAGGCTGTTAACAATAGTAATACAGTAATGATCTCTAATGACGGACTGTTGTGTGGACTAGACTGACTGGGATGAAAACAGCTGTCATTTCCCGGCGTCAAACCCCGTCCTTCTGTGGACAAAGAGATCATGAATGCACATCCCAGAATCTGACGGAGAAGGCATTCTATCGCTGTGTGTCCACTGCCATTTGTGGGGGCTTTAATCTAATCCCCTGCAAATGTTAAAAATATATATTTCAGTTAGCCACAATGATATGAATAAATAAGGTCGAATTAAGGCGGGTCCGGATATAAAGTTCAAATGTTACAGGTCCCCAGAGACAGGTGTACCTGACTATTCTGTCTTTCCCTGACCTTCGTGGGGTTTTGACCAGCTGCTTCTTCTTCTTCTTCTTCTTCTTCTTCCTTTTTTTTAGTTTCCGACGTGGACAAAAAAGTTACTTCACTTGGAAAAATACCACCCACATGAGCCAGGCTTGACGTTGGCCCTCCGATTCTAAACAAGGCAGGAATTAGCTTCGTCAGATGAACAAAATCACCAGAGATCACTGAAATTCATAACGGTTACATTCCTCCCGAAGAACTTTTCAGTTGGACTCATCTTTTATGTCAGTCCACTATGTAAAATGGATTGGAAGTTGAATCTAACGAAATATTCAAACCCACATCAGTCATTCATACATAGCGCACAGTTCAATGAGGGCCGACTCCAGGGCCCAGATAAGCAGTGTCACAGTAAGTTATGTTCTGTGGCAGCAAAATCAGTTGTGATCAATCACCTAGTAACTGACGTACGTTACATTTTTACTTTAGTCCTTAAACTCTTTGGAGTGTACTTTGAAAAGTATTGTTTTTATCTAAAGTAGCAGATCAATACCGGTGATCGATAAGCACTCATTTCCAACTAACGAGGACAATGGTGAGTGAATTCCTTTAAACATTTTCATAGCAGCAAATGTTGGGTTGAACAGGAGATCATTAATATGTCAAATTTTAAGCGGGTTCTTAAGAATCTCCTCCAGGACCACTCTCAAAGAACGCCCTCATTCTTCAAGACGATGGTTCCATTTCTAGGATTTCCAGTAAAATCATCAAAACCTTGTATATTGATAGGTCCTGCAGTTTCACTCCAGACCCAGGAAAGTCTAAATCGTTAGGTGTTGAAAGTTTGGGACGTTGTGAAACCTCATCGGGCATTTTGTGTGATGGGGTAAAAGCCCTTGCAATGGTCTCATGAATATCGAGAGGAGAAAGTGGTGGGTTCTCCTCGTGGGCTCACGCTTCCTCTCAGACGTGAGACCAGGGAAAGAAAGAAGCCTGTTTACCAGTCTTACAAGTAGGAGAAAGAAGGAAGATTTGGACACTGGTGACACTCATCAATTTTTCCACAGTTGACACCTTCTCTCTTTTAACCAATTCCTTGAGGCCAGGGGCTATGGCTTATATTTCATTGTATTCAGGAGTTGCTAGTGTATGTTTTGCACCGACAAAGATATTAAGGGAATATCCAACGGTGATATTTCTCCAGCATCTTACAGTTTTGACTTAAAAGCCACAGCTGGCCATCAATTCAGTGGTTTGACTTCGACAACAGTAGAGGGTTGACCTGGATGAGAAATACATGGAAACTGGGTAGTTCTCACAGGACAGGATGGACCATAAAGTGGCCTTTAAAGGAGTAGCAGGCTTTCGGCTTTGAGAGAGTAGAGGAGGAGAGAGTGGAAGGTGGAAAGTGGAATGGGCAAGAAGGAAGGGACTTGCTCCTTCCTGGAGGCATGTTCTTCAAGATTTTTTTTTTATTGCACAGCCTTCAATTAAAACAAAAAATCCTTTGAGCATACATCTATACACGTTCGTCTATAAATTACATACATGTGCGGGCATCATCGGTTAATATCTCAAGCACAACACCCAGAGCAAAATTTATCATTTATAATAATGAATGTGCCTGACTTAAATTCTTTTTTAATTATTTTTGGTTGCCTTCTCATATAAAATTATATTGTCCGTATTTTAGTCAGTAACGTGGCTGTTGCAGAACTCGTGCTTGGAAGCATGTGTGCGGCAGCTCCTGCTTCTATCATCAGATCAGTTTTGAGCTGTAAGTTTCGCAATCTGTGTTAATTTCAATCTGTAGTTTTGCAGCAGTTTTAAAACATAAGGTGACTACTTTGTGAGGTCAGTGTAACTAAAGTCAGATAACAGACTCCATAAATCCTTCTTATCAGTACGGGTAACCCACTGTGATTGCACGTTGTGTGTGCCCTCGAGGCCTGTCTCAGAATCCGGCCCAGGCATTTCGATTCATATGGCAATTCATATGGCAAATACTTGCAAACCTTATTTTTTTAATGTATGTATGTATGTATGTATGTATGTATTTATTAGAGAGAGGAAGAGGGAGAGTGTGAACACACTCCCATGAGTTGGGGGGGAGAGGGACAGAGGCAGAAGGAAAGAAAAAATCTTAAGCAGGCTCCACACCCAGCGAGGAGCCCGATGCAGGGCTTGATCTCACGACCCTGAGATCACGACCTGAGCTGAAATTGAGTCAGTTGCTTCACCGTTGGAGCCCCCCCCCCCCTGGCGCCCCCGGAAAGCTCATTTTTAATACAAGTACAAATGAACATCCTAGCACTTTTTCCTGCACACCAAAAGATTATCCCGCACAGCCCATTTTAGAGGACACTGCGCTTGACTACAGGAAAATGCCCCACTGTTCTCTGGGTATGAACAGACTTCATCTGACACGAACACCAGAGGCACTGAATTCCCTACTCCCATGTGGGGGAAGGTAGCATTGTATTACAGACAAAGAAACAAAAACTTCTGCTTCCTCCCCCTTTAAGCAATACGTAGAGATAGGCATTTATTCATCCATTCATGGATTCTATAAATATTTACTGGGAACAATCTGTAGGTCTGGCATTCAGTCCTCCATCCATATGGAATTTATGGTCTAATGGAGACTATGGAGGCAGGACATTATGATGCATCAGGATGAGGGCACCGATGGCAGCAAGCACAGGTGCTCTGTGCACCAGGAGGGACAGCTCGCTGAGATGCGGAAGGTCAGGAAGAGCTCCCTACAGGAGGCGGCATGGGCATTGAGACCATTAAACGAAGTGGGACTGGTACTAAAGTGAGAGAGAGCAAGTGTCTTAGGACCGAAAGAACTCCTTGAAGCCTGGTGTGTAGATCGTTAAGGCAGGGAGAAGTGAGACCGGAAGGTTGAAAGAGAGATGAGCTTTAGCAAGGCCTTACCTGTGTTGTTATTAAAGTTTGAACTTCATCCTGAGGGCAAGGGAAAGCCACCTCAACAGGGGACAATATGATTAGAGAGGTCAAGTATGGAAAGTATTTCGTAGGATGCCCGGCACTTGCTACGTACTCAGTCAGCGGCGGCTCTGATGAAAGTTATCAATACCAGTATCATTATCAGTCTTGGTTTCTCAATATCCTATCGGCTTTGATCTGTGGAGTCATCCTGCTAGTTGCAGTTTGGAGAGTAGACTGAAAGGGACAAGACATTTTATTGGAGCTCTTTGTTCTTAATTTCTTTACTTCTGGAGATCGCTGAGCCCAGTTAGTTCTAGGCTTTCATTCTCAAAGAATCTTTTACAAAATGTTACTTTTATCTATGTATTTATTTATTACTGAAATGGATTTAATGGGAAGAGGGAAGAGGGGACTCTGGGGAAATAGAAAAGGGTAAAACTTGGAGACATGTTATTGAAGAGCTTTGATCATAGAAAATCACGTATCTCACGTGGAAAGCGTTTCACACTGGGCCAGTTAGGTGCACATACTTAATAAATACTTGTTGACTGACATAGTTTTTCTGTTAACTTGAGGAGCCCTCTCACTCTCAAAAGCCTGGATGACTTATTCTTTTCCTATATGAAAATGTCTGCTTTCCCCCCTTTGCTTTGCCGGGTGTGTGTGTGTGTGTGTGTGTGTGCACGCACGTGCATATGTGCATGCTTGTGTTTGTGTGAGATGTGGGGGTGCTTAGTAAGTTTATATAACCACGTGGTCGATTCCTTTGGCCTGCCTTCCTGGAGCACTTGAAAAGGCAAGTGCCTTCCCTTTAAATGTTGGACGGAGCACGTTAGCCTACCATTTTGCAAGAGCTTCACGAGTCACATCTCATTGAAGGAAATTCTTCGCTGAGCACTGAGGATTGAACATTTCTCTAGATTATGCAAATATTCACAAAAATATTGTCAATGGAATTGCCGATGATTTTGAAGATAATTTCTCTTTGTGTCGTCAACATCTGCTCAGAAAAATTTGGAGAGCCTGTTTTTCTTTGATGTCCTTAGGCTGCCGTCTTGTCAAAGAGAAGCAGCCCCCAACCTTTCTTCTGTGTGTTAATCTCAGTTCAGAAACTGTCCAAATGAATACAGATGTGGAGTTTTATATCCTTAGTGGGAAAGATGGACTGTGGAAAATTATCTTAGAAATGGTCATGGGAACCCAGAGAAAGTACCATTTTTAAAGGGACAGGCATTGGCCTTTAGGGGGATAAAGGGCTGGATGATGTAAAAACCTAGCTGTGTTTTAGGCATTTCATCATTCAAGGAAACAGGCAGCTTATTCCCATTTTTGGAAACACTAATACCTGCTGTGCTGAAATTAAACATTGCATGAAACAGGTATTTAGAATGCCCATCAGTAAAAAGATTAAAAACAGTAAATCTCAAGCCCCTGAGGCCTAGACTCAATCTGGCAAGCAGCCTATTCTGCAAAAGACTTCCTCCTTTTGAAGACAGCAAACTTCAGCCTGGCCAGGCAAAGACCAAGCACAAATATGGTGGGGGAATCCTTGATTTTTCTTTCTTGCATGAATGGTACTGATGCCTCAATCCTTTTCTTAGTTAATACGGAATTTAGTCCCAAAGGAAAGAACTTAATTCCCTGAGACAAAAGTGTGAAAAACCTACGGAAAGAAACCACGTGCAAGCAAGAAGCACACCTCTCCAGATGACGTAGGGACAGTCCACATGGAGGCGTCTGAAGGAGCTGGTCTGTCTGGGGGACAGAGCATCTCCACCTGTGAAAGTGTGTGCTTGTGAGATCCCACCACCTTCACTGACTTACCCACAATGAGATGACTGTCCTCCAAATAAGCAACAAAACAAATATGAGTATGTGATTCTGCCTCACACGTCTGAAAATGCACGAGAAAGGCGAACATAATTTAAAGTTGGCGTTACAGAGCGAAGGGTATACAATCTGGAATAGACGATCTTTGTTTTGGGTGCACATTGTCAAGTTATAGTTTATCTTTGACTTTCATGTGTGCTTTCCCTTTTGGGTGCATTTCCATCCAACACTGTTGCAGATGTATATACGTAATATCACCTAGAGAATGATGTACAAGGTGCAATACTCGTACTGTTGGTACAATCCATTTACAATAATAAAAAGTTAAAAAGACAAAATGTAATGATAATAGTAAACAAAAAAAAATCAATGCTTTTCTAGTTTCCTACTTCTAACTTTTCATTCTCTAACACGTCCTCTGGCGCGTATGTGTTAAGCAATGGAGTGCTTTACACCCTTCTCTTTTCACCCCCACTTCCATTTTGTCCCCCTTGTCGCTGTATTCATCTAGGACCTTAACTCCTCCGACACTTCCTCTTGTTTTCATATTTATGATACGTTTTAAAAATTTCATTTTAAACCCTCCATTACTTGATTTCATTTTAAACACTCAAGATTTTGCATTTTTAAATAATCTGCATTATTATTATTATTATTATTATTATTGCCATTAGCTTCTGTTTATTTCTCGGTGTTTGCAGAGTGCTTTTGAAGCACCACTTTTGTGTCTAGCCTTCGTTCCCTTTTTTCATATTCTCCTTTTCTCCCAGCTTCTACTGCATCAGGCTGTGTCTCTCCTCTTCATTCTTCATCTTCAGTGATGCCTTTTCCTCTGTTCTTTTCATCTGCTTCTTCTTCCTTCCCTCCCTCCCGGGCCGTTGTGTGTGGCATTCCTCCTTTCTGTCGGTTCCTTTCTACTTAGAGCAAGTACACCTGACATTCCCTCTCATTTCATTGGCTCAAGCAAGTCACAGGCCTAAACCTGACCCTAGGTGGGCAGAATTTACTTCTCCCCAGAAAGGTGTTGTAAGTCTCATGGCAATAGATTGGAAATAGAATATTCTTGCAGGGAAATGGGAGTGAATAACTGGAAACAATAATATGATTATGATACCTAATAAATGCTGCTGAATTGAATTATAATGAGAAACACTTAATGACCAATGTATTCTATTGAGAATGTGTACACTCATGAGAGTTTTAAGAATTATTATTTTTTATTTATCTTCCTCTTCAAAATCCTCTACTCACGAGAGGATTTGAAAAACATCCTCAGATTGGGCACTTAGTACTGATTCAACAGGCATGAAATTGATCCTGAAGTGATTAAACAACAAAGGTAATATGACACAGGAAGAAACTATAGGGTTATTTTTTTTTAAGCAGCGGGGAAAGATTTTTGGTGGAGTGCTCACATCAGAAATTGTTCTATTTGCACCCAGATCCAGTGGCGTTTTTTCTTTCTTTTTTAAACATTCTGTTCACTGCAACTAGCGTGGAGGGAAGAAACAGGATGACTCTACAGTGGTCCACCCCTGAGGGATACGAGCCAGTCTTTGCGCAGATCAGTGCAGCAGCTAAACAAAACGCACCGTTACAGCTAAATGTGGTTGCAAAAGACTCAGGACTGGCAAGTCTGCATGTCTCTCACTTACCAGGCAAGGAGCACTTTGCAGCCTAGGCACCTCTCTTCCCAAGCTACGGCCCAGCCTGCAGGTGCGTTCTTGGATCACTCTTTCTCCATGGGGCTGGAGCCCTGTCTAGGTGGGTAGGTGCTCAATAAGTATTTGTCAAATGAGTCCATGACTGTGGAGCAGTTGTCGACAGAGGGGCTGAATATTCTCTGCTGTTAGTGTATCAGTCTTGATAAAAGAAAGTGATGGCTTTAGTTTAAATTCCTGGTGAATGTAGACGAGTATGTGTGATAGTGCAAGAGACCAGAAGTGAGGTGTAAGGCACATAAGCACGGCTTTAACTCACTTCCAAATGCAAGAGAACTTTAGTTCATCCCAGGCCCATAGTGCAGATGGATTTGTATCTTAATTGTATCCTGTTGTCTACGGCCATATCTATAATTACATGATTTAGTGTACTCTGTATATTTCATTGCATAACATGCAATTGGCCATTCTAAATTTTCCCCTTTTTAATTTTAAAATTTTTTTCTGAATTTTAAAAATCTTTTCTGGTATGGCTAAGAAGTTCTAAAATGGATGGAGCTAAACCCACCTTCATCATGTGTCCAGATGGTCAGAGGGGGCCGATCCCAAGGTAAATAACATCCCTCTGGGACTCGACCTGAGCAAGACCTGAGCTCCTTTGGGTCATCCCCATCTACACAAACATCTCGCACACAATAAGCACTCGATAAAAATTTGCTGAATTGATTAAGAAAGTTAGAGACAGGTCATGGCGATCAGAAAGGCTACCTCGCACACCACCCAGAAATCCCAAGACTGATCACCTGCTGAATATGTCTGAACAACTCATTAAAAACCAGGGGAAATGCGGGAGAGCATTTCTTCCCTACCCCATTACTCTGTGGGAAATATAAATGAAATAGATCATTTACATAACGGCATAATGTGCCTAGATATAACAGATTATTTGCATAACTGCATAATGCCACCAATCAGGAAAAAAGCCTTAAATATTTCTGGGATATGAACATACAGAATTATAGAAGGTATGCATATCAACCAATAAGCAGAGCCTTGTCTTTTTTGTAACTTGTATCCCAATAGAGAGAAACAAATCCACAAAAATGAATGAATCACCCAGCACCGTGTAATGAAGGGGGCAGCGCTTGTGAGACCCAAAACTGCCTGGTCTGGGTTCAGTTTCCCCAGACCAACGTTCTCTTCCTGCGTCATGAATGATTGATAGGGACCTGTACTGATTGGAATACAAGAGCAAGGCCTTTTGAAAATAATTTTAGAGCGAGTAATGAGGAAGGAAGGACGAGATTGTTCTCTTAGGTATCAAATGCCTTACCTTTCTTGTTAACAGTGATAGCACTTCGAGGCACTAGCAGGATAAGGAAAGAAAAAAAAAAAGCAGTACGGTTTAGTGAGCTTTAATAATCTTTTTTTTTTTTTCCATAACCAGAGTAGCTATGCCAGGTTATATATTTACCTTAGTGCAAAAGTTCTTTAGTGTGTACAATTCCGCTGAGTTCATTATATTTTTAATGTATCTCAGACTCATTTCAGATCCTGATTTCCCAGTACAAACTAGAGTAACAAATATATAATTATTCTCATAAATAACTCAGCACCTTATATTTCAAACAAGTTTCCCCACAAGGCACAAGTGCCCTATATTAAAATCTTTTAAGTGTAAGTTGATTAAGGTAAAAATTAGTTGTTATTACCTTATGGACATTTTAGTTTTAGCAGCAATTCAAAGCCAGGTCTATCACAAGTAGATTCGTTGCCGCCCACAGGTATAATCATCAGGAAAATTAATAATCATGTTCAGTGTGACTATAAATCATTGTGGTTTAGGCAATTAATTTCTGTAGGAAAATGAAAGATCTATAAGTATTATTACTGTGCAAACTACATGTTGTGAAAACCTAGGTCCAACACAGTCAAATTGCAAATGCAGGGTTTCTAATTTCAGAGTGTGATAATATGGGGTCATCAGAGGCAGGGAAGCTGATGGCTCTGAATAAATAATGTGGTAATTTTTAGCGGTTTATGGCTGTAGTTTTCAGTGCATACAGTATCCAGCATCTCTCAACCAGATGCGGTGGAAAGCGTTCTTCATTTCTAGTAAAGGTAGAGAAAAAGACTAGACAAAAAGGCACACGGGACATCTGAGCGAGTCCCCGCTCCGGGCGGGACAAGCACCCTCAGAGCCCAGAGCCCGCAGGACCGCGTCCTCGAGACTGCTCTCCTCCTGGTCCGTCGGTGCGGGGCGCGCAGTCCCACCGGGGAAACAAAGGGCTCCTCCAGGAAAGCACCGTAAGCAGCGGCCACACCTACCGCTCCGGGAGTTCTCACGACAGACCCGAGACTCTCCTAGACACTTAGCTTTGCATTTAATTCTCACAACCACTTTATACGGCGTGTGTGATTATCTGCATCAGCGGGTGAAGAAAGAAGCTCCGAACGGCTAAAGAATGTGTTCAAGGTCAAAAAGCCCGGAGCTGGTAGAGTCAGGATTCCCATCCAAGTTGACCGCCGAAGTTCATGCTCTCCTTCTCTGCTTTTATTGTCTGCCTTTTCTTCACTCTTCCTCTCTCCTCTCCTTCGGTCCTCTTTCCCTTTTATGTGTCTCTTATCTGATTTTTTTTTCCAGATTTATTTTTCCTCTATCTTTAGGCTTTTCCCCTGATGTTTCGGGTCCCCTACAGATGCCTACGAGTGTTTCTTAGCCAGTCCGTGGCCCCCGGGCGCAGAAGGCTGCTGGCCCTCCGCGCAGTAGCGGCGTTGGTAGGGATGGGTATTTGAAGGGCGGTTTGTTTGTCTTCATCGTTGCAGGTATTCTCTTTTCCAGCCTGCCTCAGTCTGTATAGTCTTGGTCCCATCCCATCCCAATTTATTACAATTTCTTTTCTAAGAAGTACTAATTTTGTTTTGTGTCCTGCATTTCCCAAGATAGGCTCTGTCCTACCTCGTAGTTTAAAGAAACCATACAGGTAAAATGAGGAAAAAAAGGGAAGGAAGGAAGGAAGGAAGCAAGGAAGGAAGGAAGGAAGGAAGGGAGGAAGGAAGGAAGGAAGGGAGATTGTGGAATGACTGTTCACATTAAGAAAGACTTGTCACTTTTCAAAAGATTCATCGCAGGTTTGTTTTTTTTGTTTTGTTTTGTTTTGTTTTGTTTTTTAAATAGCAAACTAATTTAAACCGTTGACTACTATTTGATTTGTGCCACTTTTTGGGAAATCACTCATTTGCATAAAGTGAGCCATCTCTTATTAGTTCAGCAATACTTCACCTTACAGAACATAATTTATAGTTAACGATGTATTTTTACCAGTCTAATTCATTTGACTCAAAAAAACTACATGGGGTGGTTGGGGAAAAGGTCTTATTTCTGTTTTCACCTGAGGAAGGAATTTAGACCCTGAGGGACTAAGTGATTTGCTTAAGCCACAAACCGAGAGGAGACCTAGGATAGGAACTCACACCCAGGTCTCTGAGTCCAAAGCCATGGCTCTTTCAATTACAAACTAATCAGCCTTCTGCTCCCAGGCTGTTGCAATCGCTCTGGTGAACGCAACCAGAACTCAACCCACTCACTCAATCCGTTGGACACCGTGCGGGCCTTACCTCACCTGATCTCCAGACAGCCTTGACACCCTGGAAATGTCCTTGTGTTTCCAGGGACTCTTCTCTCCTCTTTCTCTTCCTCCTTCTCCTATCATTCTTTCTCACTCTCTTTTAGTGGTTTGTCCTTCTTCTTCACACACTTAAATGTTAATTTGGTTTTGGCCCATTTCTCATTTAAACTCTCCCTGTACCATCTTCCTTCTTCCCAAAGAGTCAACTACGGCTCCGGGCTGACGATGAATGTGTATTCATATCTTCAGCCCAGATTCTGGCCCTTAGCACCATGTCTCTAGTTTCAACTGATAAATTGGTGTATTTGGTGGAATATCACAAAGGCAAGTTACACTCAATTATATCCCAAGTAAACTTAGCTTTCCCACCAAATCAACTTTTCCATTTGCTTCCTACCTAGGAATGCCGCCATCCCACAATCCTGACTGGGAACCAACATCCAGCAAAAGTGGGTCACCAAGCTCTGTCGGATCTTCTTTCTAAATATGTCTTGGGTCTCTTCCTCTCTATTTTCTGCCCCCAATCAGGAAAACATACCAGGAGTGTGTGCGAGCTTAAGATCAGTGGGAAAAACAACATCAGCTTGGCTCAAGGTCTTTATCCACCAGGACCCCAAGCCAGCCCCCAAACCCAGCCCCTGTAGTTCACAGCCTCCTACTCTTTTTACCTTTTTTTCCTCCAGCACCTAAACTAAGCATCATATTATATGTATGCATGTATTTACCGTTGAATATCTCCTTCACTTTCAGCTTCAAAACATGAGGGACTTTGTCATCTTCACTGCTGTTTGTCGGGGCTAAGAAGAGCTCCTGCTTCACGGTAAGTGCGAGAGAGCGTATGAGTATCAGTCAGCATCCTTGCAGAAGCAGAAGGCACCCTTAAACTGGATATGTTAAGATTTAATAAAGGGACAGTTTACTAAGATGTGGATAAAGTTTAGGAAAAGGAGCAAAAGGTCACATGGGATCTCAGGCTCATAAGAGCTGGGAACATTTACACCTGTTGACCGAGTGGGTAAAGGAGGGGACAGTTACTGGAACAATCGCTGGGAGCTGGAAAGAAAGCTGTGTGAGAGAACGACCTGAGAGGAGCTGTGACCTTCCGTAGAGGGGCACAGCCAAGCTGCACAGGGCACCAATCTAACAGGGAAGGAAGAAAGTTCCTGATTTATCATCTTGCCCTCCAATTTCCTGCTCATGCCCCTATTGTCCTAACCCAGCTGACAGCTGGAAAGCAAGGGAACACATGAATGCGGTTCACGGTTCCCAGTACACGGTAGTGGGAGAAGGGTGGAGAGAGACACAAGGAAGATCTCAGCATATGTGTTCCAAAGCGAGTGAATGAGAAACGGGGGAATGAATGATAATCTTTATTCTAATACATATAAAAGTAGTACGCCACTCAAAACGGCATCAGTTTGACTTCAGTGAACACAAAATTGCTTTCGATGCACCTCTCCCTGCGCGGATACACCCCGGCTGAGAACCACTACTACCCACCGAGGCCAGGGCATCTTTCTAAAGTTCTTATCTGATCACATCAGTGTCCTTTTTAAACTGGCCACAGCTCCTCTTAGCCTCCAGGCTCTTTGCCTGGCATACCAAGTCCATCGTGACTCGCCCCGTCCCTTTGCTGGGCTTATCCTCTCTTGCCCAGGGCACCTTGCCGCTACTCACCCAGTGCATTTAGAGAAAGGACTGCACCTAGTCTTTCATGCTACCATGTCTTCGCTCATGTTCCTTCTTCTGCCTCGAGTCTTTTTCACCCTAATCTCCTTTCCAGCTTGCATACACCTTCCCGGGGCTAAATCATGCTTTTCTTCAAGAATGTCTTGTGTATAATGTCTCTGATGCTTTCTATGGCACTCTCTCCCCCTCTGCATGATTTTCTCTCTTTACATACCTCACTTCCTTCCAAAGAGATTCAAGGTAGGGAGCTTACACAGACCTCCTTCATTTGGACTCTCATGACATTTTGAAATGTCTTTACTTACACTTTCATCCTTGTATTATATTATTTAAATTTCTGTTACAAGATTATCCTTGAGAGCAAAGACCCCGGATTTATTTACAACGAAACTCCCAACATCTAGAAAACACACAGCACAGAGTACTTAGTACTTACATAATTGTATAATGAATGAATGAGTTAAAAAAGGACCCTAAAGTACTGAACCATCCAGTATGACTCCAACTCACGGGGTTCTGAAGTTTTAGAATCCAAGGAATAAAGCAGAATTGATTTTTGTAATTGTAAAAGTGGAAACCGAAGCAGCTCTTTGGATTCTTAGGTACAAATAAATGGATAAGCAAATCATCCTTTGACGTTCATTCATTAGCTGAAAATATGAGTAGTCCAAGGAAGCTAAAACACTTACAGAAGTAAATGAACAAATGGAAGGTGTAGATCTTAAAATAGCACCAAGGCATATCTCCTTTCACATATTAAACACTCTGTCAATTATAAAGCACTATACAAATATTAATGACTTATCATCATTATAATTTGTCATCATCACCCGGTAAGAGAAACACGTTTTCTGTAAAGTGTTAAATATTTGCAGTGATAGAATAAAATATGTCCACTCTTCCTGCCTGGCCTTTGTGTCTTTCCTCTGTAACTTCACCATTTCATAGACTGGTTCTCCTTTTGGAGACTAGATAAACCCCTGAGATGGGAAGGGAGTGGGGGAGAAGAAATAATTTAGTGAGCTTAGAGGAACTTTGGAGGGCAGTAGTGGGTATTTTACAAAGTTGGGAGCAGCTCAGGTCTCCTCTGGCATACTTTTCCTTCACTATTTTTCTTCTTCACGTTTCTTTTGAGATAAAATATACGTGCATTGGAATTCACAGATCTTAAGTGTACAATTCTACAAATCCTGACAAATATATATACACATGCTACAAACATCCTTATCAGGAAATAGAGCATTTTCAACACTCCAGAAATTTCCCTTGTGTTTTCTTCTGATCAATCCTCATCCCTATGGGCAACCACAGTGCTGATTTCTAATACCATAGATTAGTTTGGTCTATTCCTGCCCTTCCTATAAATGGAACTGTATGGTAGGTATTCATTTGTGTCTAACGGTGCATCAACATAATGGTTATGTGATTCCTCCATATCATTGTATGTTGCTAGTTTGTTCCTTTAATTACTGCACGCTATTACAATGTGTGAATATACCACAATCTCTTTATCTGTTCTCCTAGGCGATGGCATGTGGGTTGCTTACCATTTTCAGTTATTATGAATAAAGCAGCTGTAAACATTCATGTATAAGACTTCTTGCAAACATATGCATTTATTTCTCTCTGGTAGCTCTCGAAGAGTGGGATTGCTGGGTAGGCGTATGCTTAACTTCATCAGAACTCCTAAACGTTTTCCCAGAATTATTGTGCCATTTTATGCTCTCATCGGCAATATATGAGAATTCCAGTTACACCACATTCTTGCCAATTTAGTGTTATCAGTCTTTTTAATTGTGGCCGTTGTGGTGGATGAGGAGAGGAACCTCACCAAGACTTACTGTGCGTTTCTTTGACGGTTAGTGAGTGACGCGGGCACCTTTTCATGGCTTACTGAATTTTTGTGATGTGTCTGTTCAAGTCCTTCCTCTTTTTTTAAATTGAACGGTTTGTCTTATTACTGAGTTGTAAGAATTCTTTATATACGCTGGATACATGTCCTTTGCAAGACACACACACACAACCGGTATGGGGGAAATGAGAAAATACAGAAAAGATAATTGTCTTAACAGTGCTTTTAATGATTTTTGATGAAGTTTTATTTAGGATTTTTTTCTTTTACGATTAGTGCTTTTGGCATCCTCTTGAAAAATTATTTTCTGGATATGAATGTCCTTTTCTTCTAGAAAGTATATAGTTTTAGCCTTCATGGTAGATCTATGATCTATGTCATATTACTATTTGCGTGTGGTGTGAAGGAGTGGCCGATGTTCGTTTTATTTTTTCATGTGGCTATCCAAGTGTTCCAGCACCAATTTCTG
The DNA here is from genome assembly GCF_023065955.2 of Ursus arctos. Classification (NCBI taxonomy): domain Eukaryota; kingdom Metazoa; phylum Chordata; class Mammalia; order Carnivora; family Ursidae; genus Ursus; species Ursus arctos. The sequence goes on along the minus strand of NW_026622786.1, from coordinate 34,016,269 downwards.
CAAAGGCTTTTTCCCTGCCATGGACCTGCCTTAGCACCTTTGTCAAAACCCGATTGACCAGGTGTGTATGGGTCTATTTCGGGGCCTCTATTCTGCTGCATTGACCTATGTGTCCGTCCTTTCATCAATACCACGCTGTCTTGATTGCTGTGGCTTTAGAGAAAATCTTTAAATCAGGAGATAAGTGGAGTCCTTCAACTTTACTCTCCTTTTCCAGGATTGCTTTGTCTTTTCTAGGTTCTATCATCAGGGAAGTTTTAGAATCAACTTGTCAATTTCTGGAAAAAAGCCAATGAAAACCTACCTAATTGACCATGATTTCATTGAGTCCCTAAGTGGGTTTGGGATGAATTGACATCCAAATAATATTCATATTCAATATCCTAATATTGTTAGTATTAATAATAATACTGAATTTTTAAATCCAAGACTGTTGTCTTAGCTCAGGCTGACGTAACAAAACATCACAGACAGGGTGGCTTAAACAATAGAAATGTATTTTCTCCCAGCTCTGGAGGCCGGGAAGTCCAAGATCAAGGTGTCGGCTGAAGTCTGTCTTCCTTGCTTGCCTACAGCCATTGTGGCCATGTTGTCACATGGCAGAGAGAGAACTCTGGTATCTCCTATTTCTCTTCTGAGGCACCAACCCAATCAGATTAGGGCCCCACCCTTATGACTTCATTTAACCCTAATTACCTCCTCCAGGCCCGATTTCCAAATACAGTCACGTTGCACGTTAGGGCTTCAGCATGTGAATGTAGGGAGGAGACAATTCAGCCCATAGCAACTATGTTATATCTCTTCATTTATTTAGGCCTTTTTTAGTTTCACTCAACAATATTTTATAATTTTCAATATAGTGGTCTTGCACATCTTTTGTTAAATATATTCCTAAGTATTTTGGGTTTTAATGTTATTTTAAATGTAATTTTAAATTTGATTTTTTGGTTTTTTGCTTCTAGTACATATATAAATACAGTTGATTTTCATATATTCCTTCTTTTAAGGGACATTTTTGAAGGAAGACTTGGCTGTGAAAATTTGACTTAGAAGAACTTGGGAATGTCTAGTAAATGAGACAGAAGCATTCCTTTTCACAGCGATCTCTTTAGAATTAGGCTGAGGTAGCCACACAGTTCTTAACTTACAAATCCCAGGTGCAAGGGGCAAACACCACCTTCTCGTGGTGAAGTAGCCATTCTTCACTTTCTCCTGAGGAGCCAGTAGCACCTCTGAGAGATCCTTTCAGGATGGCTCCCATCCGGGATCCTGTTTCCCACACGAGGACAACAAGAAGGCTGTGTTTTCATCAGTCAAATGTCACTGTCCATGTGGGCAGCTGTCCAGTCCTGTGGTCTAGCTCCTTGACCAAAGACGCCACTGTGGTGTCACGTATTTTGTGACAGATTCCGGTTTTAGGCAGTAGAAAGCATACTGAATGTAAGAAAACTTTTCTAGGACCTATCTACAAATTTTAAGTTTCTGGATAGCCAGGGCATGCAGCTGTATTTGTCTGTTTAATTTTTTAAATGGGTTAAATGGAGATTGGATAAATAATGAACCACAATGGGAGAAAATCTAAAAAGAGACCAACAACTCTTTATGGAAAACTGAACTCTGTGGTCATGGTATTTCTGATATTCTCACCTTGAACACAATGTTAGAGAAGTCCCTTCTAGAAGAAAACAATTGTTTATAGGTTGTGTATGCCTCAAAGACACTTACTCGGACCCTCAAAAACCTTTTTCTTTATTTCTTTATTTTTATTGCGGTGGGGGAGGGACATAAACCTTTCAGTGAGAAAGTAAAATTGTTTATTCCAAACAAGCTTGAATTTTTGCCACTCTCTTCTCTGAAAGGTAATTAGGTACTTACGCTGCAGAGGACGACCAAAGTTAGGAGCAGTCAGGGCTTTCCTAAACGAAGTCCTACACCTTCTGGGGAGATATTGAACAGAAGCCCGGAAAATTCAGCCCCTCAGATTCTCATCCATTTGATACAGAGCCAACTTTTCTATTTAGGTGAACTCACCTCATGTCTTCAAATACGGTGCCCCACTAAATACTAAAGAAGACGCTGATTCTCCACAGTATATTTGTACGATGTGATTCTTACTGTCATAAAATAACTGCAAGGATACACCACAGAGAATTTATTATAATCTTCTGTGAAGTAATACTCGGCGATTCACTTTTCATTCTCAGAGTTTGTACTGTTGCTAGATACCTCGGTAAAGACCGAATTGCAGTAGGCCATCCATTCAGTCTGGTGATGTTTATTTAGCCTCTTTTAGTTTATCCTCTGGAGAAGCTTTTGATTCCAAAGAGACAGGGGGCATAAACCCATCAGCAGGGATTTAGGACAAATTAGGTTTAATAGCCACAGAGTTGAAATTTTGCCACTGTACTTTTTAAATATCCATTCCAATTTGTTAAAACAGCATAGATTAGTTTGAGGATGATTTCAGACTCCCCTGTCGAGAGTTTTACATATGTAAAATCTCTTTAAGGTCAGAAGTTAAGTGTGCATAGTTACAAAGGGCCTTTAACCTCATAGGATAATAATACAATTTTATGGACGAGGTTAAGAATTCTTCTCCCAGTTATTAAGGCTAAAGAATGAACCTTGGACCCAAGGAAAACATGCCTAAAGAGTGAGAAACGTGGCTACTGTTCATATCCCAACAGCAGAGCTGCCACAGGGAAGGCAGAAGATAAAAGTAAGAAAAAGAAAACAAAAAGGCTTCCAACAGACAATTCACACATGTCACAAAAATCCACCCTCCTGTGTCTGAAGTCACACATATGTCTCTGTATTTCTATATTTAGGCTTATCTTTGCAATATCTTTGATTGCAGAAGCTATAGAGCTTTTTATTCAAATGGACATTTGCACACGATATGTTTCCATTTGCAACACACATCATTTCAAATCATCCAGATGCCATGAGCTCTTGCTTAGTCCACTAATTTATGTGACTTTGGAATTGTCAGATTAAAGCCTAATTTGACGACCAAATTTCCTTGTAAATGTAATTAGAAAGACAAGGCATGAGGCAACCATACGGCAGCTCTAGCTGAGTTAAAAGTATCTACACATCCTAAAACTTTGACTCCTTTTTATTTGAATCACCCATGTCTTATTTTAGATATGTATTTCACTGCCATCGACAATAGATTTATTTTCATGTTGCGCCACACTGTCTTAAAAGATAATGTCAAATCTATGTGGCTTTTATCAAGGTTTTATGAAGAATGCCACGTGACCTCTGCAGATGGAAGAAAGCCACACAAGCATTTGCAAACTGGGTAAATATTCTGTGCTTGAGTTTGTATGTGAGGGAAAGTACCACTAGCTGATTTAGCGCGTATATCTCTATATCCAAGAGGCGAATCTCAAAAGGAGTTAATTTCTCTCCTATGTGAAGAGTAAAATAAGCTTTCATGATGGGTGAGGTGACCCTCGTCCAAATGGGGGTTCAGGGACCCAGACTCCTTTCATCTTGTGGCTGTACAATCCTCAGCCTGTGACTGTTGAGGACGCCATCTTCACATGCATCAAGCTGGTGAACGTCGCGAGAATATGACGGATAGCAAGTGAGAGTTTTTTACAGGCCAGGCTGGGAGCTGGCATGTGTCGCTTCTCACATTTCATTGGCTGGAAGTCAATCACGTGGGCTCATGTAACTGCAAGGGTGGATGGGTAATGTCATTTGGCTTTGTCCCCTGGAGAACAAGGACATCTTAATCACTAAAAATAGCTGTGCTTATTTTTTTGTTGTATCAAAGTAAATAACTGAAATTTTTTCATGAAAGATCTTTAATAGAAAATCTAAGGATGAATATTTTTCTATAATTTGTGGGCACCCCAGAAATTTAGAGCTAAGATGATAACGTTATATTTTCTGTCTCTCAGAAGGAATGTTCCTTAAAGAAGTGGCGTGGCATGGTAGAAAAAGCAACAGACCCAGATTCATAAAATCTGAAATTGTTTTTTCCCATCTGCTACTAATTACTTGAGTGACCTTAGGCAAGTCACTTTCTGGGCTTCATTTTTTCTCATTGGTAAGATTAGACATTAAGTTAAATGATTGATTGGGTTCCATTCAAATGCTAACAGTTTGTGATTCACTGACCTTGTTTTGTTTTCTTATGTTATGGTATATCTACAATAAGGGGAATGCTAAATGAATATTTAGCATGTTACTTATACTGTAGAGTGGAACAATTATTTTATCTTTAATTTATAGGGCTTATGTGAGCATTTGATAAAAGTTTTTGCCTTTCCCCTTCTGTACACCAAAGCTTTTAAAGATTTACCCTTTTTCAAGTTTCTCATTGCCTATTTTTTGTGGAACAAAGGTTAACAAAGATACCACTTTTACAGATAGCTACTCATTAAATCATTACAATCTTAGGTTTGCAGGATAAACTGGGTCATGAAGCTTACTGGCTGTCATCTGTGAGGACAGCGAGTGAGGAATTGAACTTAGGTTTTTTTCAATCCGCAGCTGTTAAATTGCGTCTAGACAATAGAAGGGATATTGTTTAACGTTAAAATGTTTCCCAAAGGTCTTTGCGCTCCCTATATCCAAAATCATCATAGAAAACAGATTTTTCACAGTAAGATTTTTACTCTTTTCCCTAATTTCTCATTTCCTTTACTTCCATGGGGATAGATGCGTGTGCGTGCGCGTCTGTGCGCACGTGCGCGCATGTGTATTTAACATAATGCACATGCTTTCCCATTTTCTTCACTCCTGAGCATATTTTTGCTGTCCTGATATTCTCAATAAGGAAATGGATGAGATTTTTTTTCAGCTTAATTCTTCCAGACCTTTCTTATCCTGCCCAATGTTTTACAAAAGCCTATCTTCTCATTTTAATAAATTTACGTAGGATAAGATCTGGAAAGTCTCCCACTGAATGGCAGAAGATGATATGCCAGTGGGCTTCATTTTCTTGGATCGGAGCACGTAATTGTGGCCCATGGATCTTATAGCATTTTCTTTTTTTGCTAGTGGGGAGAAAACAAAAAGAATGCGAAACAACACGGCACAAATGTTTAAGGACCTGTTTCTTTTTGCAGGATTAGTATCATAATAAAAGGCCAGGGCCTCACTCTTCTCAATCCTCCTAGAGTAGATATTTCTTTAATTCCCGCTGGGCTCAAGGGAATAAGGATCTGGGCAAATACCTGGTTTCACATTATCTGTTTTCATCACAAAACTTCAAGACACTTTACCAACACAGATTCATTCCCATCACACTTACGAGAAGTAATATTGTCCTCATTTTGCTGATGGGAAAAGTGGCGCACCGAGGGTATAAGGAAGAGACTCAGAGCATGTGGCGAAGCAGACAATCGTACCCAGGGCTCTGGAGAGCCAGGCCTCTGCTCTAACAGCTACACAAGACTTCTTCTGAGGATGTGGCTCACATTTAAAAAAAAAAAAAGAGTCTTATTTTATTTTTAAGGCACAGAGAAACTGCTGAAGAGACAGAGGGATGAAAAAATTTAATAACTCTTACTTAGAAGGTTGAATGATGCATATTGTTAGAACTTGGAAAATATCACCCACCTGGACCAATCCAAGGCACTGAAAAGCTGTGAAACTATTAACAAACAGCAAAATAGGAAATGAAAAATATTCATAGGGGTTTTTAAAAATAGAAATGTCTTGGGCTAAACACTAAATTTGAAAATGAAACTATCCCAGCTTCTTTTAAATACACAACTTCATTACTGATTCTCGCCAATGAAAACATATTTGGATGCTTTCAACTAGACACATTCTCGTGCGTCTGTCTCGCCATCAGCACATTCTCAGTGTGATCTTTGTCATCTGATACTTTCATTTGGACAAGATAGGCTTGTGTATTAAGCAAAAACCAAAATATGCCAAATGTGATGAACTGGTTCAGTTTTGAAAACATCAGCTTAGGTAAGCTTTTCAACAATAAGACATTAATAATCTTCTGCAGATGATATGAAGCAACTTTTAATGATTGATTAATAGCTCTCTGATGCAAACGGTGATAACAATGAACGTACACGTTCGTTGTCGAGTAGGCAGATAGATCGTGATTCAAATAAAAATTAACCCATAATGAATAAACAAGCACATGCTAACGTCAAATATTTGTGCCTCCAGCTCTTAAAGCTAGTGAACATATATAAAGCCTGTCAGTATTTTTAATTTTACTAGAGAACAAACGCTCATAAAGTGAGAGAAGGAGGATGGAAGGGTAGCTTTGTCGGGAAAGGATGTGCTTTTAAAAACTTGCCCAATAAAATCATGCAAATAAGCAGATTTTCATAAGCCCTAGCTGGAAAAAAAAAAAAAAAAACCCAAACCATTTCTGGACTTACAGGGAAATCAGGCAATCCACCCAAAAGAGATGTTCCACTTTGCTTCTCTTACTTTTTTTCTCATTCAAGAGTCTGTGTTGACAGAGCGTCTCTGACTCAGTCTCCTGTGGGGCTGGTGTTTGTACTCCTTTATGGCGAGAGCACTTGGAGGAAGTGATGGTTGGGCCTGGTGACCAGAAGGAAGCGTGGGGTGGTGAGGCCCACGCAAACGTGGGCGGGGGGAGAGCGGTAAGGGGAGCGCAGTAAGACTTGAAGGATGTTTATGGAATTTTTCAAATCCATTTGGAAGGAGAGGATACAGAACCCAGCTGTTGGAAGGATGTATAGAATTGTAAACCTTTTAGCAATTGTGTCACTGCCAAATTGTATTTTCTCTTTGATTTACTCAGCTAAGCCCTACACAGTCCAGAGGAACGCAATATGTAACAATGATAAAAATGATGGGAATTGCAAGTTGGCAAAGATTTGTATTGTGGTTTTTATAGAGCAGTGGTTCTCAAAGTGTGGTCCCTGGATTAACGGAATCTGCCCCTGGGAACATATTAGAAATACAGTTCCTGGGCCCCACCCCAGACCTACTGAATATAGGTGTGGAGCCCAGCAAGATATATTTTAACAAGCTTTCCAGATGATTCTGATCCATGTTGAAGTTTGAGAATCGGTGTTACAAGAACCAAACAGGACTCCTGGGGCAACCGTGAACCTTATGGGAGGGTCAAACCAAATGGGATCTTCTTCAGAAGGTTTGAGTCTTGGGGCTGACGAGAAGGTTCTATACCTTCATCAGGAAGGACTCAGGAAGGGTCTTAGAACCAAGTACACGAATCCTAAAAGATCTTTAAATCAAATAACAATTTGTATTTTCAGGTCTTGCTTTTTCCACCTCGAAATTTTCCTCAGTGTACACTCTGGGTTAAGTGGTGGTGAGCCGGGAGCAGCCCTAGCCAACTTCCCAGAATATCCTGTAGAGAAACAACAAACAGGGTCTCTTGCAACTTTTTTCTTGTCAAGGCAATAATGTAAATTCCTCAACCCAAATTCCTCTCAAGTATCTTTCTAGCTGTTACTGAAATTAGAATTACAAACATGGATTGGATTCCTGTTACACCGTAGTGGGCTCACTGAACATGTTTGGGTTAGATAGAGGGAGGTTTAGCAAATCAGATTTTATACACTATCAACCCTTAAAATATTAGACTATCAAAACCAATGTGAAATCTGTGTATTGTAAAAATAGAGAATTTGTGATGTAAATTTAAAATTACCCTAAAAGTAATAAGCAAATAGTGTGTCTCTCTCCCCGCCAGTATATTCTCAGTGTTATCTTTGTCACTTGCACAGAAAGATGCAGAGAAGAGGGATAAATATGACAGCATAAGGGTGACACAGAGCGTGCTGGACAGCCTGAGAGGAGCGGGATCTAGAGTCGCTGTCATGTCAGACATCAGCCTGTGGAGTGACGGACCGATGGTGCCTTGGGAGGGGGCAGTGTGGCGGGGCAGGAGAGGCACTGGGAATCGGAAGAGGCATTACCAACTGGCATAACCATTTTCGTGAATACATGTTGTGTCATGACACAAATTCGAAAGGAAGAAAATAGGTACATTAAAGAAAAATACTGTGGTACAAAAACAAACAAACAAACAACTCTATTAATATTGAAATTTCAACCCCCTAGGCCTCTCTGTGGTATCTCTTGTGGGGGGGTGGTCTAAGGGTGGGTTGGATGGTCTTCACACTTGTTCGGCAAGGTGTTTTCTCTTATCATAGTATTAGATAGTATAGTATTAGTATTATAGTATTAGATAGATATACATTGTATTAGAAATATCTGTTTATTTTCCTTTGTCTTCCACTGGACTATAGACTCCTTGAGCACAAGCCTCACTATTTCTCTCCCCTTTCCTTCCCTTCCTTTTGTTATTGCCCTACCATCTATTGTGTCTAGCATCTATTGTGTCTGGTACAGAGTAGGTAATCAATACATGTTTTTGAATGAATAAATGAATGAATGAGCAAACAATTATAAACTGACTAGGTCTGGTTGCTAAGAGCTGGTTGGCAATAGACGGAAAAGAGATGCTTCTGGTCCCATCACAGGTCAGTCTGGCTCTAGGTTCTAGATGCAACTGTGAAGAAAAGGTATCTCTGTGAAAGAGAGAGACCAGTTATAGAAACTGAGAAGAGAATTAGTTCTCGTAGGAGCTCAGTTCCAGAAATGGCATCTTGTTTGGTGTGTCGGGACATGTCAGAAAGGAGTGGGGCTCAGCTCCCACAAACATGGGACCTGGTGGGAGGAGGCAAAGGTCAAAACACAAAAAACAAAAGCAAAAAGCTTCTCTTTTTCTCTTTTTCTCAGGTACCTGGTGGAGTTTGTAGAAAAGCTAGGTTTAAGGAAGGAACGGTTTAGCAGAGTCACGAAGAAAATTAGGGAAAGATGTCCTCAGTCCATTGACGGACTAGACTCAGAGGGACAGTCATGAGGAATCTAGAACAGAGAGGCTTTAAAAAAAAACCAAAAAACATTTCCGTTGAAGCTGAGTCTGTGCTAGTCAGCTGTTATTCACCTGAATAACACTGGTTCTTTAAGAAGTAATCCTATTTATAACATATTTTATTATATTACAAATGACTGGCCTAAGTATTAACATTGGCTTTAAATAGGAGTGACTTGAATATCATAGGAAATTATTGAGTGCTTGATGAAAGAATAAATGAATCACAGCAAAGGCTATGTGTCATAAGTCGTTAGGAAGAGCCCAATAATCTTAGGGTGGGAGCCTATTTTATCACCAGTCAGTGGCCCTAAATGTCCCAGGTGACTAAGCGGGAGAAAACAAAACACTAAAGCAGGGGGCTTTTGATTAGTACAAGGAAGCACTTCTTTAGCCCCAAGTTTGATAAGATGTGGAAACTGGCTACTAAGAGATGATGCTTACCATCTACAAATATTTTAAAGAAAAGACCTCATCAATTCTGAAGAGTGTTTTTATCTTCTTAGCCTGGAGGCAGGGCTTGGGTGCACTCCATCTAGAATCCAGACAGCTTCTCAAGACCTGTCAGAGCGCTCTGTGATTCATTCCATGGGTTTTTTTTTTTTTTTCTCCCTCACCTCCTTCCCCACAGCTTCACCTTTACTTCTTGCTCTTTCTCTTCCTTCCTTCTCAATATTGGCCATATCTCTGACCTTCCTGTTTCTTTCACTTCAGTCCTCTTTCCCGTGTCTCAAGACTCTTCTTTGGCAGCTGTTTTGGGGGATGTGGCAACTGGGCTCATCGTGTTCCAAGACCAGCCCCCACCTCAGCTCACCCACGGAGCTTGAGAAATGTGTTTCTAACCACCTGCTTAGCCTGGGACTGGAGGACAATCCTGGATTTGGCTTTGGATCTGGGGTGCACCCCAGAGGGAATTGGCAACAGAGGAGGCAGCCTGCTCTAACCAGCTAGGGAAGGCCACACCCAACATGGCGACCGCCCTAGAAGGGGACACTTACCAACTCAGACAATCACTGGAGACAAAAGAGCTGCTTCTGCTGTTTGCGTGCGTAAGTATAACTCCCACGGCTGAGCGATGGAAACCACGGAGTACCTGGGCAGCAGGGGATGCTGATTTCCGTGTTTGTTCATCTTCCCTGGGCCGCTTCTGCTCTCACTCTCCTCTCTTAAGAATCCAGTGCCAAGAATGTAAATTGCGGCAGCCACTATGGAAGACAGTGGAGGACCCTATGCAGGTTCCTCAAAAGATTAAAGATAGAACTCCCACACGATTTAGCAATCCCACTCTGGTTATATTGGAAAGAAAGGAATCACTACCTTGAAGAGATGTCTGCACTCCCATGTTTATTGCAGCATTATTTACAGTAGCCAACACATGGAAACAACCTAAGTGTCCATCGACAGATGAATGGATAAAGAAATTGTGATATATATTATACAGTAGAATATTATTCAGTCACAAGAAAGAAAGAAATTTTGCCATTTGCAATAAGACAGGTGAATCTTGAGGGCATTTTGCTAAGTGAAATAAACCAGACAGAGAAAGAGAAACACTGCATGATTTCACTTGTATGTGGAGTCGAAAAAAAACCCTGAACTCATAGAAACGAAGAGTAGATTGGTGGTGGCCAGAGGTGTGAGGGTGGGGGAAATGGAGAGATGTTAGTCAAAGAGTACAAATGTCCAGTTATAATTAGGTTCTGAGGTTCTTAACATAGCACGATGACTATCGTTAACAATAGTGTGTTCTATGCTTCCAAGTTGCTAAGAAAGTGACTCTTCAGGGGCATCTGTGTGCCTCAGTTGGCTAAGCTTCTGACTCTTGATTTTAGCTAGGGTCATGATCTCCAGGTCCAGGGATGAAGCCCCACATTGGGCTCTGGGCTCAGTGGGAAGTCTGCTTGGCATTCTCTTTCCCTCTCCTTCTACCCCTCCCTCACCTCCCGCCCTCTCTAAAATAAATAAAATCTTTTTTTAAAAAGATTTTAAAAAAGATTTTATTTATTTATTTGTCAGAGAGAGAGAGAGAGCCCAAGCAGGGGAAGCTGCAGGCAGAGAGAGAAGCAGTCTCCCCACTGGGCAAGGAGCCCGATGCAGGACTCGACCCCAGGACCCTGGGATCATGACCTGAGCTGAAGGCAGCTGCCTAACCGACTGAGCCACCCAAGCATTCCTAAATAAATAAACTCTTAAAAAAAACAAAAACAAAAAAGTAACTCTTCAAAGTTGCTACCACACACACACACAGAGGTAACTAAGTGAGGTGACAGATGTGTTAACTAATCTTTTTGTGGTAATCATTTTGCACATACAGATATGTATCAAATCATGTTGTATACCCTAAGCTTACCTAATGTTATGTGTCAATCATATCTCAGTAAATCTTGGTGGGGGGTAGAATTCAATGCCTTCCTGTTGCCTTGGGCGCATCAGACCTACTTTCGTCCCCATCACTTTGGCTTTTCCTCTTGGGACGGCACCTTGTGCCCTGGACACCTCCAACGTCACACCGTCACTCCCCCCGTGCTGTCCTCTGGTCTCACAGGTCATATGTCCTCACTCCACGGGGCCTGCTTCTCAGGCGAATTTCTTTGAGAGTCTTTTATTTTTGAACATTTTATTTTTGCGTTCCCTACACTATCTGGAACCTGGACACAGAAGTCCCCCAGTAAGCGTGTTTGTTAAATGTGAGTTTATTGAAATTACATTGTGGTCCTATCCCCAGCTTTCGTCTCCTCCCTCATTCTTTGTGAGACACACTGGGAAAGGAACTGGTTCTAGAGTCAGGACACGGGGGTGGCCCCGGCCCCACACCTCATTTCCTGTGAACCCTTGGGCAAGTTGCTTCACCTTTCTGAATCTGGTCTCCGACTACAACACAAGAATCGCAGCCATTTTATGTCTCATAATATTGTTAGGATTAAGTGAGAGAATGTGGCTGAAAGGGTTTTATGAATTAGAAAATGCTCTATATTTAGAGCACTTCTTATGGCAAAATCTGAGTTAATGACCGACAATCGCTTAAAATATTACTTTTCTCAGATAACTTGCATGCTTGCATTATGAGAGAGGACATCATTTTAAAAATCTAATTCCATGCAGCGAGGAATTATTCAATGTCTATTATGTGTCTAGCAATTTCGTACACACTGTGGAGGTTTTAAAAGAGGTGTAAGAAATGAATACTTTCTGAGAAATTACGACATAATTAGAGGGTACACGGGACTCTGAGGAGCTGCCTTCTTGGGGTTTAATACTTGGTCCTAAGACTTTGGAACTAGACTTCTCAGACCAGTAAAAATACAAAAGAAAACGAATTGGGGGACCAACAGAGAGCCACCACATTTTAACTTGTCTCATCTATTCAATAGTTTTACAGTTATATTTGGACCTCGTATACAACAGCATGAAAAACTATAACATCAGGAAAAATCTGGAAAAAGCTAAAACGTGCCTCATTTGAGCTTTATGAAAAACACAAGATGTGATTGGATCTTTCTCGCTTTGCCTGGAGCCACTCTGCGTGTGGTTGCAGAGCAGGAACCGGGGCTCCCCGCTGACGGACAGGGCCGCTGGCTGGGAGTCGGCCCCCTTGCTCAGATACAGATTGTCTTTCATGAAGCCTGTGGGAGACGGCACAAGGCCTTGGACTCCTCTAGCTCCCTCACCCTTTGTAAACCAGAGGGTGGAACCAGAATCTCTTTGGAGCTAGTGGCTATGGTAGCCACCAGATGCCTATGGCCATTTGCATTTAAATTAAATACAATTAAACATGTAATCCCTTAGTTGCTCTAGTCACATTTCAAATACCTGCTAGCCACCTGTGGCACACGGTGATAGTAGCAGACAGCGCAGACTGAGGCCACGGCCAGCACTGCAGAGTTCCATCAGACAGTGCTAGACCACATGACCCTCCAAATTTTCTTAATTGAAAAATTCCAGGATTTTTGTGATTATATGTAGGTTACACGCTTAGCTTCTGAGTCACACTGTGGCGTGACCCCTAGTGAAGTTTTTCAATTGCCTCTTAAATTTGAATCGTGATGATAATTCTTATTGAGTTCTGATGGATGACAAAGATACCAATTACTGCCTAAGAAGTATTATGATTTTACTGTAAATGCTATGTAGTTTGGTTAAACCAAAATCTCATATTCAACCTTCTGTATCTTTCTGAAAGGTTTCCCTCCATTTGAATACCTACTTTTTCTAATCATACCAGGTATTGCTTGCTTTACTTTCTCTCTTTCTCTTTTCTTTTCTTTTCTTTTCTTTTCTTTTCTTTTCTTTCTTTCTTCTTTCTTTCTTTCTTCTTCCTTTCTTCCTTTCTTTTTTTTGGTCAGATTAATCTCTCTTAACATTTTCACAATCTTATGGGAAAAACTAATCTAAATGATAAGTAGGTTCTTTTTGCTTCTTCAATCTACCATAAAATTGCCAATGTGTTGTTAAAACCACTATTTTTATAGAACTTGTGTAAACACTGTTTTGGACTCCATCTGTTGAATCGGTCCCAGCCGCTAACAAGTATTGTTGGGAGATGTGCCGTCATCGGTGATGTGGCCGGGGTACAAACCGAGATGGCTTGGCAACATGCAGGGCCACATAAATTAAGCCATTGTTGTCGCCGTTAAAGGAAAGCACCAACGCCATTTCAACTCTGCGCAAAGTGGACGATGGGGGGAAAGGACCCAGCATTTGCTCTCTGAATCTGAAAGAACAAAATCATAAAAATACTAAAGTGATATTAAAACAAAATAAGAGGAAGAAGTATGAGAGGGGGAGAAAGAGAACTCAGGGGTCCCTAAAAATGACCCAAGAAACTCTACTACGGAAATAAATGACAGTTTCTGAACATCAACACCGATCCACTCAGTATTCTTCCTTAAGCCCGACCTCTCTGCGAGCAAGCAGGAGTTAGCCCGGAGGAGCCGGCGCCATTTTCTCGCACAGGCCGCAGTAAGCAGGACGAAACAAGGACGGTCTGAATATACCCGGTGTGGTAAACACTCGGCGGCACTCGCCAACAGAACTGGCAAGAATGTGCAGTGGAGACCTGTGACATAATCCATCCCAGCTTCACAAACTCACGCGCTCTGACCTCCACGCCTGTTCGGCCTCTGCTTCTTGTCAGTGAGGCGCTCTCGCCCGTGTCCCGTATCGCCCCTGCGCCTGGCTCAGAGCAGAGAAAGTCTGCCCCTGCAGTGGGCTTGTGTCAACATTTTTATTGCAGATTCCCATTTTCTGATCATTAAAAAGCTTTCGGCACAGAAGTAGCTTTGCGAGAGTTCAAGCTTTGAAAGGATTCATTTAATGGCTTAAAAATAACACTTGGGCCACACCCATAATTTAAAATGGTCTAGCTGGCTTTGTGGCCTGGGTTTTTTCAAAATGCGTAAACTTAAAATATGAAGGGACTCAGGGCTTGGAGCAGTTCCAAAGATTGGTTTTTAGTGTTTGGTGAGCTGGAATGAGGTTCCTTAATGGTGAGCTTTACTTGCAGAAATGAAATTGGAGGATCAATTTAGCTGGAATGTTGTCTAGCTTCAGCTGAAAGTGGTCTCTCAAGCCATTTCTCACAGGGTTATGAGGGAAGAAGGGTTGGGCCTAGGACAGGCTACATAATTTGGGGGGCCCAGTGCAAAGGGCAAATGCGGGACCCCTTGTTCAAAATTATTAGGAGTTTCAAGACGGTGACAGCATAGCATTAAGGCAAGTGTGGGGGCCCTGTGCTCCCAGCTAGGGTGCTTGTCCATGAAGCTGGTCTTAGCGAGGCCCTCTCTTGATTTCCTTTCCTTCTTTCTTCCTTCTCTACTTTTCCTCTTTCTGCCCTTCCTTCCTTCCTTCCTTCCTTCCTTCCTTCCTTCCTTCCTTCCTTCCTTCCTCCATCCCTCTGCCCCTCCTTCCCTCCCCTTCTTTCTTTCCTTCTTGTTTACAAGATATACTAGAGATTTTGCTCTTACTAAAGCACCATTAATGGGCAAAATCAGCTCAAGTATAATTTATATATGAGCACTGTTATTTTAACAGTTTCTGTCTTAATTCTTTCACAAAATACAGGTATTCTAATTTTCTCAAAGTTATTTAAGAACAACCATAAAAACAGGTACAAAGAGATGGTTCTCTAAAGCTGGTAAAATGTTTTCATATCTGTTTTCAAATGTGATCTTCAAAATAATCCCATGAGGTCATTAAACTTAAATGAACCCATTTTTCAGATTGAGGAACTGAGGCTTCATTGTTACATTCAGTGATTTGCATAAAGCTTTCCACGTATCTCTTGGTCGAATCAGGATCAAAATGTTAGTCTTTTGACAAGTTAATGCTGTTTTGAGTGCAAGGGTGCTTAACACCAAAAGGAAGGAGCCCTTGGACCAAGAAATAATGGAAAAATTATGAAATGTGCTTGTTTTCCATAATTCTGGGATTGGACCAAACTAACTCCCTGCACAGACTTTAAATGATCATGTTTTTATGAAACTTGTCCTGCCTCTGGAGACGAGTCCTACAGCCTGGCTGAATTCATGTGATATGACGTTGTGCTCTAATTGGGCTTGTTTACAACTTGGTGAATAAAAAAGACGGAAGGGGCTAGCCATGGATTACTGTCAAATACCAAGAAAAAGTTTTGGAAAGACTAGATAATAGAGCTTTGAGGTTTGAGGCTCGTATTTGTTTACTGACATTTTGTGGGCCCTGCACTCCCCAGTGCATCTGGTGGGCCGTTAATAATGTGTCACTGAAAATAAATACATGCATAAATACATACATAAACAAATAAACAAACAAACAAATAAATAAATAAAATTTAAAAAAAAAGAAGAAGCTCTTTTTGGTCAATTAAGCATAGGGAAACAATGACTTTGACAAAGTTAAACAGCTTCCTAACTGCGGGACATGTCAACCCTTTAATGAGCCACTGTGATTTGTGACTTCTCAAGACTGAATGCAGCTTTCCAAACTTACTTGACCACAGAACATCTTAACTGGCTTCCTTCCTTCCTTCCTTCCTTCCTTCCTTCCTTCCTTCCTTCCTTCCTCCCTCCCTCCCTCCCTCCCTTCCTCCCTCTTTGACTCCCTCTCTCCCTTTCTCCCTTTCTGTTTCTTTCCTTCTTTCTTTTCTTCTTTCTTTCTTTCTACCCTCTTCCTTCTTCCCTCCCTCCTTTCCTTCCTCCCTCCCTCCCTCCTTGCCTCTTTCTTTTTCTTTCTTTCTTTCTTTCTTTCTTTCTTTCTTTCTTTCTTTCTTTTCTTCTTTCTTTCTTCTTTCCATTTCTTTCTTTCTTCTTTCTTTCTTTTTCTTTCTTTCTTTCTTTCTTTCTTTCTTTCTTTCTTTCTTTCTTTCTTTCTTTCTTTCTCTTTACCCTCTTCCTTCTTCCCTCCCTCCCTCCCTCCTTTCTTCCTTCCTTCCTTCCTTCCTTCCTTCCTTCCTTCCTTCTTTTATGTTCAAAGAATCTCAAGGGGCTCGGGCTCTACAGAGCATAATTTGTGAGTTGGGGCCTTGGATTAAGAACCAGCATCATTGATCATGGCCTTGGAGTGCATTGCATTGTGGGCCTCAGAGGCTGTGTCTACCTGGAACCTCAGAATGCGACCTTATTTGGAATGAAGGTCCAGATACAGATGTAACTAAGGTAAGGGTCCTGAAAGGAATTATTCTGGACTTAGAGTGGGCCCTAAGTCCAATGACTAGTGTCCTTAGCAAGGAAAGGGAGATTTGAAATCCAGAGGCACAGAAGGCCACGTGAAGAGAGAGATTGGAGACAGGTGGCCACGAGTCATAAATGCCAGGAGCCAACAGAAGCTGGAAGAGGCAAGTGGATTCTCCACTGGAGCCTCTGGACTTGTCGCCTTCGGTACTGGTTCTTACGGCAGCCCTAGGAAACTAATACAAGACCCACCAGCAAAGGAGAGCTGAACATGTGCTCCGTCTAGGTGTGAGGAAAGAGGAGAGGCCTGACACACTTGGAAATGAAGCTTGTTGTCAGGCAAGCAGCTGTCTTTGCTGGGACGGCTCAGAAGGAATGGGAAGTTGCTCCCCAGAGAGGTAACGTCAGACCTCGGTAAGTTGAAGTGAATGAACCCTACAGAAAAGGCCAAAGCCGTCCGAAGTCCAATCGCTGTGGAAAGGGAAATGACACTACGGGACAAAGAGTCATTGGTGGGCTCCTGACAGTGTCACTCCTGTCCTAAGGGGATTCTCCCATGGGTTTCCACGTTGCCTGTGGTGTGAGAACCCTAAATGCTCTCAACGGTCTCACCCCTGCCTCCTGGCTCTCACGTAAGACTGGGAAAATTTCCAAGCTCGCTTTGTGTTCTGACCCTCTAAGCATGCTCCTGGTTTGTTCTCTTTGCTCGTAGTTGAAGAGGGCATTTCTTTTCTTTGTCTCTCTGCAGCCTTTCCCCCACGTTGTTGCCTTAGTCATTTATTTCTGACCCATAATTGGGCAGCATCATAAGGGCTTTCTTTGGCTCTGAGCAAGGAGGAGTTGTGTTAAATAAACGAAACTGGTCTCTAATTACTTGCGTGCTTATTGTGTATTAGCAGAAGTGGCTAAAATGTCAAAGAAGCTTTTGCTCAATGGCTTTCACTCTGGAGGCTTTGAGGTTATGGCAAGCCGGGAGGGCACTTGAGCTTCACTGGGTTTTGTGACTGTTATTAACACAAAATAATGCAAGTGGAAGGCTACAACTCATGCACTCATGGCCCTCCCATTCTAGAAACTCAAAGTAGTGAATCTCACTGGACCCACCCTTCTCAGAAGGTGATAGACGTTATGGCCAGGACTTCCAGAAACCCGCTCATCCAGTTGCTCCCAGCAATTGCCCGATGCCTGCTTACCTTCTAAGGGCCTGTCCAGAGTCCCTTTCCTCTGTCACACCAGTAGGGCGCATCCTGGCAGGGACGAAAATGGAGAGAGAAGTGAGGTTGCGAGTTCTGGACTCCTGCTTGCCCGGTTTGTCCTCTGCCCCTACCGACAAGAGAGCAAATTGGAAGGGAGACTGGTGCCAAAACGACTTCCTGGGGCCATTGCAGAGAGCGACGTGGCTGGGAGTGGAGAAGTGATTCAGACGTGGTGAAAAGGGGACTCAGAGAAATTTCCCGCCTGTGACTGATCCATAAATTTTGGAAACCTTGGTGATCACCCCTATTAAAAAGGCAAAAATATGGGCCACAACGAGGTTATTCCAAGTTCATCCTGAGACACCGGGGCAGTACTGGAAAATAAACTTCTGCCTCCAGATTCCTGTTCTGCACTGTTCCTGGATGAACCGTCACCCTAGCCTGTCACCCCACCAATAAATATAAGCAGATGAACCCACTTCCCAAGTTCCTCCGCCTACTCCTCTTACTTTAACTAGACGTCCCTCCCAAACTGGAGTGCAGGACAAATATGCCCGGCAGTGAAAGCTTTCGGGGGACCTTGTGCGAGAAAGCAAGGAAGCCAAACGCAAGAGGTAGTAGAAAAAGCCCAGAGAAACATCTGGAAAAAATACCAGAGTGCATAATTATGATAACAGCTCCCAGAAAGGTCTCAGCTTAAGATTTCTAGGGATCTTCTTTTTCTTATCTGTACACCCTACCCCGCCCCACCCCACCCCCGCTCAAAAGCAAAGCAGACCTCTTTGCCCTGGCGTCTCCCCCCAACCATGGGTAACTCCCGATCCTCTGCATCATCAAAAAGGATGACTACTTTATAAATCTTTCTAGAGTTACTTTCTTATTTTTAATATTTATTTGCTTCTAACATGCAGGGACCATAGACTTTCTTCTAATGATTTAAGATGGAATAATTAGCTAGCAGACCTATCAGAAAACAGATACCCTGAAGGTGCCGTTCCTTTCTTTGATAAATGGTCGGGAGAACGTGCTCCGGGCTGGTTTTGAGCAAGACAAGTCCTCCTTAGGAGGCTCGAAACACATCCTCTGCCCTCCTCAGCCAGTGCTTGTTAAAACCCTGCCACGGTGAGACTGCTCGTATTTAGATCAAACATCCAAGTAAAAATCTGAAGGAATGGAGGCTAATTCGAGAATGTAAGATCCATTAAACTACGCAAGTATGCATGAACTGGAAAAAGTGGATCCCATACATAGCGCTATAGCCCTTAGCTGTTAGCAGGTGTGAGTCAGTCAGTTGTACAATTCATTTGTCTACCTAATTGCACTGAAGATAGGCTTTTACTTTGCCTATAACATCTCTAATGAGTAGGTTTTCAGTTCGATCTAACTAATTAATTCTTGTTAACTTCCTTTGCATTGCTGTTCTTTTAATTTAACCAGAGACAGCCCAGAGTTGCTACTAGTGTTTAGTCTCAACTAGATTACCCCTATTCATTAAGGGCTGTAATTGTTGGTCATACCCTTCCAAGCGGTCATTACAACCTCTGGCTTGCATATTGAATAACAGCAATTTCCTGACTCCAACAGACTCTTGTGTGAGGGAGGAGAAAATGCTAATAAAGAAAGAATAAATGATTCTCGACTCCATTCAGGGCTGTGTAGATTTCTTTTGCAGCAGAAATTGTACCGAGGTGGTAAAACGGGCTCCTCGCAGGCCCCCTACCTCCACCCTGAGCGAAAACAATAAGAACCAAGTGAAGCATTCCCTGCTACTGTGATTACAGCATCCGTAAAAGTGATTATATGGCTGCTGTAATCAAGTTCCATGAAAGCTGCCTGTTAGAGCTTCAATAATTACTCATTTCTGTTAACAGCTTGCTTTCAGTTTAGCACTTTGAGGCCAAGGGGGGGAAAAAACGAGGGGCATTTTAATAAAGGATCCCACTCACGTGATATTTTTGGGGGGTAAGTGCTTGTGTGTGGGCAAAAAAAAAAAAAAAAAAAATGCACATGTAAGTTTTTTGTCCCTTTCTCAATAGCAGCCCCCTTTCATTTTAAGCTTAGATTCTATTTAACCAGCAAAAGCACAAGTTCATACAGGGTTCAATCATGTACTGAATGTTTACTGAAGGAGACACAATAGTTTAAATAAAGTGG
Organism: Ursus arctos; assembly: GCF_023065955.2. Taxonomy (NCBI): domain Eukaryota; kingdom Metazoa; phylum Chordata; class Mammalia; order Carnivora; family Ursidae; genus Ursus; species Ursus arctos. Next base: position 33,996,407 of record NW_026622786.1, on the reverse strand, counting down.
TGGTTTTAAATATTTTACCCATTTCTTTAAACAAATTGCCAATCCTTAAAGTCTGTGCTAAACACATTTCAAAAGCAAAATACCACAAGGATCTTTCAATAAAACCTCCGCGTTGAGAGCTTCACTTACTCTCCTACACTCTCCGCGGTCCTCCCTTGCCTGAGACGCGCTTTACTATTTATTTTCTAGGAGAGGGCACGTTTGGGAGCATCAGACTGGTTCTCAGTGCCTTCAAATATTTGTTCTAAATGCCTTCGTTGGGGGAAATAAAGTAAAAGATTATTTGAAGCCTAGCGCCATCATTCACTTGGGCGGGCGTGTTTTGGAGGCTCTGGGCAGAGTCCGATTCGGTGGACAGGGAAGCGCACCGGACCCGCGCTACGTCATGCCCCGCACCCGCGCTACGTCATGCCCCGCACCCGCGCTACGTCATGCCCCGCACCCGCGCTACGTCATGCACCGGACCCGAGCTACATCGTGCCCCGCCTCCCTCTCTCACGTCGCGTTCTCAGCATTTCTAAAAAAACCAAGTTGCGTGAATGTAATATTCCAAAAACCAGAACAAGAGAGACCTCGTTTTCATCAAAGACAAAAAGCAAGGTTACTAAAGCACACAAGTTCTTTGAGTTCGGTCTGTCATCACCCAGTAAATCTACTCTCCTTCCCCCCCTTCCCCCCCGACCATCCCCGCAAACAGACAATAAGGAGAACCTTACGAGAAAGTTGGATTGTCAGGGCTCTAGTTCCCCGCCTTCAAAGTCCAGATAATCTGGGAAGTCCTCAAAACTCAGATGCGGTTTCATACCAATCCTAAACTTTTTTGTTTTGTTTTGTTTTGTTTCTCCACAACAAACAAAATCTAAAACATATCCAATTCAAATTCTGGTGCCTTCAAAAAATTGCTTAGGAAAAAATGCACTGCAGTTTACTTTTTCTATTTCTCAAATGACTAAATGGTAAGTGAGGGAAATCTATTGATTTTTTTTTGAAAACTATGTGATGAAAATATCATTAAACTGCCTTAATGAAACAAAAAAAGCTGTGTTCTATTAGTGGTAATAATCCCACTGACTTTAATTTTACTTATTTTCTTTGAAGGGCTCAAAAGTCCCCTATTTCAAGATTTCACTGCATTGTCATATACAGCACGTAGCAAGAGGATAGCTCACCTAGGAAAGAAACATTCTTCAGCAGTACACGTGACAATGCTCAATTGACAGGAACAGAGTCCACATTTCTGAGACTTACTGACTTAATAGAGCAAGGGAACATGTTTTCATCCATCTTTCTTCATCGTTGTTCCATTGGTTCAAATGGACTTCCATCTAAACTATGTCTCCCTGGTTGACACTTCTGCCTCTCTTCCCTCACATCACCCTCAAGTTTTGTTTCACAGTGAAGCATCCTCCATTGGACAATCTGTCAATGCTCATAAACCAGTTGCTGTCTCTATGGAAGTCAGACTGTGTGCAGAGGGTAGGGGTGGGCTTGGCTGGGGAGTGTGGGTGGGCTTAGGCCTGGGACCCTGGGTGGAGGGAGTAGAACGCTCAAAGAGATTTTCCCACTGGATTTAAGGCTGTTGTTTCAATAGCCCTCCCAGCTCTCGGGCACAGGAAAGGTTGTGGGACTCCAAAACCAAGTTTGTTGTGCTAGTCCTTTCTTTCTTTATTTCCTTCCATATTGCCAAGCCATCATGGTCTCGTTCTGAATTGGATTGTTCTAGCATATTCTCTATTAGATATTTTTCTGTACTTTTATGAAGAGGGAAAGATGAAGCTACATAGTTGAAATACAAGTAAAAATAGGACAGTCTCCTTTAATAGACTTAATTTTTGGTTGAGAAACTAGAGTGTAACTATTAATAGAGCTTTAAGATTATTTTTATTTACATTTATCTATGTAAAGCTACAACTCAAACATGAGAGAATTTAGGTTTTTTATTAGCAGCTCTGTAAAATTCACCATCTGTGAAATATAAGATAATCAGTGTCCTGAAAGGATGTGGGGGTGGGGAGGTCATTTTTGGTTTCTGTTTAAGATAGCCACGTTCTACTAACATCTCAAGGAGTTGCCACCAGCATGTACATACCAGGTTTACACCACACAGGCTCAGAAACTTAGCATGTTGTACTCTGCAAAATGTTGTATTCTTTGAGTGAGAAAAGAGATAAGATTAGCCTTTGAAGTCAAAAGAAAGCAGAGATTTCCCTGGGTGGTTCTTCCACTAAGATCTGTATGTCATAGTTGGGTCCTGTAGTTTCTCGTTTAGGGTTTCTTCTGGTTTCTAAACCCTAGTGCCTCTGTCTCTCTTTGTTTAGGTGATATAGTACCACCCACGTTTCTCTAATAAACAGCCATATTTGACGGGCTTCAGGTCTCTCGGGCCAGGGCATCCAGGAAGACAAGTAAATTGGTGATGTTCTGACACAGTGGATTCTTAAGACAGGAAGATTGGCTTTAAACCTTTTAGTAGGAGGAGACGATTAAGGAAGACAGATTTGGTAGGTATTGAGAGACAGTGGTATGTCAGCGCTGTAGCTTCTGGCTACCTTATCAAATTACAGCATTCGATAAGCCTCTGTCTCCCAATCGCACACTCCACCAAATACCAGGATTCCCTGCTTGTTGGGAGCTGGGCGTGGAGAATAAAGTCTACAAAGATTTCAAGAGTGAATCTATTCACAACCTATTCACAATTGCAAACTGACAGCACCGGAGTTAAATAGTTGGTATAATTCTTACTTAGAGGCAAAATAATAGCTTTTTGATATCTTTTTAATCCTTATTGTTGCGCTGGGTATTGGTGAGCGGTAGGAGGCTCCCCACTCGGAAGACCTATCACAGTGCCTTGTGCTTCTAAAACACTTTCCATAAACACTTGTTTCATTTGTTGTTGAGCTTTCTTACATTAATCAGAATTCCTACTTTTGAAAGAACAATCTTACATGCAGTTTCTTTTTTTCTACTGGAGTCCCTAAGCTTTTCAAGAGAAGGAGGTAGAATTTAAAATAAGTTCCCTTTGGTTCTAAATGGGCAGAAGTGTCCAGGGCCTCACCAATGTGTAGAAGGAATAACAAGTGTCTCTTAGAAAGCTGGAGCTTATTGTAACATTACTTATCCAATTTTTAACATGGCGTCCTTGAGTTCAGCATCCAGAACTGCCCGTGTATTAAAGGCCCTGACTTCTTGTCCCAAATCCCTAAAAAACGATTACATCTCTTCCACTTCATGAAAAAAATTATTTGGCTAACATTATCCTATTATGAGACTCCCCCAACACTTCAAGACGTTGCTTTTATAATTGATGACATTGGTATTGGTGAAAGTGTGCCAAACGGGACGTGCTCATATCCCATTGGTGACAGTGTATGTTGATACAACTTCTTCAGAGGGTAATTAGGCAGAATCTATCGAAATTTAAAATATGCATACTTTTGAACCAGGAAGACTCCCTCTAAAAGGTATTCTGCAAAAATATTTGTACAGGTGTGTACGAAAATATATACAAGAATGCTTACTATAGCATTACTTGTATTATGAAAATCATTGGGAAACAAACTGGAGACAACCCAAATGTTCACCAATAGGAGAAAAGTTAAATAAATTATGGTACAACCATGGAACGCAATGCAGCCGTGAGAATGAATGAGAATCATGTGGAAAGCCGCCTGCAATATACCGCCAAGTGAAAATAAGCAAGTTGGTGAATAGAATGTACAGTCTCTTGCCATGGGTAGTTTAACATATACCTACGTGCATTGACAAGGGCCTAGAGGAACACAAACTTACCTTTACAATGATACTTGGGGAGCGGGTATGAAGAGTCTGGGAAGCGAACTATGCTTTTGACTTTTTATTGTTTTGTATTGAGTAATTCTGATCTAATTTTGTTTAATGAGTAAGTGCTGCTTACTGTTAAAATACAATTTATTTTTCAGGATTGAATGAATAAATTCATGGGGAATTGCCTTTTTAAAATCTCTAATATCATTATCCATATTTTAAATAATGAAAATATTAGCTAATTACTAAAGTAAATGACATTCAGATTATTGGATTCTGGATTAAAATGAGAAATGTAAGACGTCTGACTATGAGAATAGAGCCCATCTAGGAAATGGGCTTTTATGATGATTTATCAAACCCATTATGCTGCTAGACTGGCTCTTGGGGTTAAAGAAGCAGAAATTCTTTTAGGTCAGCTTTTAAAAGATGGTTTAATGGGGGGATAAACATAGACTAGAATTTAAACTGAAATTTTAGGAATTGAGGAGTTTCTGGAGTCAGGTTTCTGTCCTCTCCCTGTGTCAGTATGCTTTTGTTTGTAAGTAGAAAGAGCCAATCAAAGTGCCTTAAACAATAAAGGAGGCTGAGTAGTTTCAATTAAAAAAAAAGCAGGGGAAGGTGGTGGGCAGAGCTTCAGATAAAGCTCCATCCAGCAGCTTCAAAATAGCACCAAAGACACAGGGTCTTTTCGTCTCGGTGTCGCTACTGTTCTTTCCATGGTGTCAGCTTTTTTTCTAAGGTTGACCAACTTTGATTCCAAAGCCACTAGTGGCTCTCAGCAGTGGTCTTTTCTTATTTTTAGCAGAGAGGAGATAGAGGGATTCTTTTCTAGCATTTACAACAAAAGTCCTGCTATACACCATAATTGCTTACACCACATGCCTCCCCCTACACCAATCACTGTGGCCAGCTGACAGCTTGTTGGCTTAGCCTAGGTCACTGTTTCACTGTGATAGCGAGTCCAGAGTCACGTGCTTAGAATCACATAGTTGCCGAACGAAAATGGGGTCGCTAAGGAGAGAATCCATGTGGGAAGACAACCTGGAAGTGTTCGCTGTGGTCTCCCAAAGCATATCCGCCCCTCCTGGCCATCTGCTCCATTCTCCTGTCTCCAGTAACCTGTTTCTCTGGCTTACCATAGTTTTCACTCCTTCATAACTTCAGTTTATCTTGGCAATCGTGCCCTATCTCTGCTTAGTCCCCACTTCTACTGGTAATATTGTGACTTTTCAGTTTCAGCTCCCATAGTGCTGGAAAATTATTTTTATCTTTCTTAATTCATGTCTCGAAATTGAAATTCTAATTGGCTCGGTTCATCTTTTGAACCAGGCTACGAGTATCGACCAGCTTGCAGCTTGGTTGCTCTCAATCGGGCACCCCTGGTCTAATGACCGGTAAATGAGGGGTCCAGCTTGGATAGCCCAGTCACATGGTCCTACACATGGTCACTTGAGCAAGAGAGGCCAGGGACAGAGTGCTTCCTGTGGGTGCGAGTGCGAGAGAAGCACATGGACTCAAAGTTGAGCAATAAAAGACTACTTCTTCCTGGACTTTTGCTATAGATATATTTAAAAGGCAGTCAAATTTTATACGAAAAAAATACGGTTTTATTCTTTGTGAGTTTCTCTCACGGCCTGTCTTATATTTGTTTGCAGTTTGGGACTTACCTTTGTCTTTTGAAAGTTGAGTTTTGGAAAGAGCTGAAGTTATTTAGAGCCATTTCTGATAAAAGGTAATGAAGATAGGTATTATAAATTTGTCAAAAATGAGGTGTGACTATAAAACAGAGAGGTAAATTATCTTTTGTGGTTCATAAACTGACCCTGAAGGCAATTCCAAGAGGAGTTTTAAAAGTGTTTCGAGCAATGACAGCACATTAAATAATTGCATTATCCTCCTGAGGTGATTGGTTCATTTGAAGGACAAAATTTAGGTATTTGTTCAGGTTGGTGAGCATGTGTGTGTGTGCGTGTGTGTGTGTGTGTCTTATTACATTGTGATTAATCTTCATTTCATAGGAATGAGGGAAACACTGATCGGAATCTAAGCTCAGGAAGAGCTGATACTCAGTAGGTGGGCCCTGGTACAGTGGCATGGGATGTTCACAGCTGTGATCCATTCCAGTTGGATCCTCTGTGTATTGGTAAATATCAATAAATATTTGATAAATATTTTTAATATCATCCCTGACTGGGACTTCTACCATCAACGATTAACTCTCATGCAGCGAAGGGAAGGCTGATGGACTATTTCGTAGGACACTTACAAACCACAGGAAAACTCAAAGGCAAGAGTAAGATCACGACTAATCCAGAAAAGGTGTGAAAGGTGAATTCAGACCACTAGTGTCTATTCTCTAGCCCCCAGGATTGTTATATTCAATGTGCTTCCTGAGGATGTTGGATGTTTAAGATGCTTCCAGAAGATGTTGGATTTCTTAAAATTTCCATTAAGAATTTTTTTTATTTTAATAATATTTTTTTATTATGTTAGTCACCATACAGTACATCCCTAATTTTTTTTTTTTAAAGATTTTATTTATTTATTTGACAGAGATAGAGACAGCCAGCGAGAGAGGAAACACAAGCAGGGGGAGTGGGAGAGGAAGAAGCAGGCTCATAGCAGAGGAGCCTGATGTGGGGCCCGATCCCATAACGCTGGGATCACGCCCTGAGCCGAAGGCAGACGCTTAACTGCTGTGCCACCCAGGCGCCCCTAGTACATCCCTAATTTTTGATGTAAAGTTCCATGATTCATTACTTGCGTATAACACCCAGTGCACCATGCAATACGTGCCCTCCTTACTACCCATCACCAGCCTATCCCATTCCCCTACCCCCTCCCCTCTGAGGCCCTCAGTTTGTTTCCCATTAAAGACATTTGAGGACAACAATTTATACAGTATGGCCTCCACTGATGGGCAATCAATGAGAGTGTGTTCTTTGCTGAGTTCTTCCTACAGAGACCTGGGAGATGTGGAAAGTATGGTATAACCTCCAAGGAGTTTACCATTAGGGAGTGAGGGTGTTTCCCTCCTGGGGAGCCGTGTAGAGGAGAACTGGCCATCTGCCACAATTATCTGAATGACACCTTCCTTGTTCCTCACGTACTGATATCCACTCCCTCGCGCACTCCCTTTTATTATTTATGCATTAACATCAAGCAGGAAAGGGTGCTGAAACGTTAAGGCATTTTGTCTACGAGGACCCATGTAAGTGGTGAGGTTATTACTATGACATAATAAGATATCAGAAAAAGAACAATTCTGACCCAAATCTGAATTCTGGACCTGGAAGCTACTCGCTGTGTTGCCTTGAGGAAAGCCCCTGGAAAGTTCTTAACTTCTTTTCCACCTCTGTTTCATCATCTGTGCAAAACAGGCAATATCAAATGAGATGTGCATGCAAAGCACTCTTCCAGTTTACCTCTTGCAGTTCCAGGGAGAACATAGGTGATCGAGAAGGGCATCTCTTTCGATCCAAAGGAGCCCCTGCTGTCATTTGTCATCTTCATTCCTTCAGTGTTTGTGTGGCCCCTTCTGTGTGCCAGGAACTCTTCTCCATGTTAAGGTAATGGTGGATAACATACTTTTACAACCCATCCTAATGCCACACACATCAATTTTTACCCTTCAACATTGCCCCTAAAGTTAATTTTCACCTGCTTTTATCTATATGAAAATATCGCAGTGCTTTTCCTCAGAAGCCAAACTTTCCTCTGAGTCTGGCAGGGACAAAGTTGTCACTAGAGATCGTATGTGTTGGTGGGGGACAGGAGAGTGAGGCAGCTGCGGGACACAGACCCAATAACCTGGTATCCCATGTTGATAATTTATAATTGATCCAGAAGCCTCATTCTATACTTATCCCGAAGTCCTCATCTATGATCTATTGCTTAATGAAAGAAGAAATTAATTAATTAAGAATATGTGCAAGGAAGCCCAGGGGTTCAATTTTAATGTAAAATAAGTAGCTTACATCTAGTCAAGTGGTTTTAACAATGTAGCTTAACCACAGGCAAGGCACCTTGAAAAGCAAGGCCTAGGCCAGAGGGCTGTGGGTCTGAAGTCTTTTCCTTTACCATCTGAACGGTTTCCTCTGTGGTTAGTTGAATATTACAGACACGAGGGCGTGGTCTTCAGTTCAATCCCTTCTGGGGCCCTCAACACCATTCTGGCTCATGGCCAGAGTTTAAATTCTGAACTCCAATTATCCATTTTGCCAATCCTGCCACTGGTCATGATGCTATCATTTCTTTTATAGTACTGGTTTCATTGCTTTGGTTTTATTTGTTTTCATGACTCCTTTCTTTACCAACCTATGAACTCCTTGGGATGGTGTATTACTCATGTTTTTGTTTCTGTGGAACCTTGTACAGTGTCTAGATGGCCAATGATTGTTTATCAAATAAACGAATCGATAAAAGACAAAGGCGAAGAGACAAACAACTATTTCTGGTTCAAGGAACAAGTCTATTACCACAATTATTAGAAAACCCTATATTGTAAAAATCAACCAACTTTCCTTTTCACAGTTATGGGTTCGGGTATCACCTCCACAGATAAAGGACACCTCACTGACACGGAGTTTGTTCTAGTGTTCTGGTTAGTTCTGTTTCCAGGTGAAACTTCCAGAAGCCCCTTTTAGTGCTGCTTCCTGTTCAGAGGGCCCCAGGTCATTCCCCCCACATAGTGACACCATCTCATTAGTTTTGCAGAAAGGTGAGATTTACAACTTCTGTAGGAGTTTTCCTGTACAGGGTAACAGGGAAGGAAGCTGTAACTGCTTGAATTAGCACAACATATTTGCTTTCCTTCTGGCTGCCATAAATTCCAAGGATGACACAGAATCAGCATTTCAGATGATTATATCTGGCTTGTAAATTGTCCTCCAAATTGTCACCTTCTTCCCCCCTAACCCCACCTGGAGGACTTAGCTAGAGGAATAGCCCTGACCTCTGGCCTTAGAGTCAAGGTTAATGGACAGCAAGGTCACATGACTTGATGCTTATTTCAAGTTATGCCTTAGGAATTCTACTAGGTTCTTTCAGAAGTATTTGATTTTTCTTCCTTCCTTCTTTCCTTTTTTTTTTTTTTTACTAGAAAACCTGTATTGTCAAGACCTCTGTTATAAGACTCTGCCCAACACTCTTCAAAAAATGTCAAAGCCACACTTAGCTCATTGGAAACTAAACTGTCTAATAAAGGATATGCTACTGATTACTAGCAGTAGGTTCCAACTGGTTTTGGAACTCATGAAAATTCCAACCACTGCACTCTGAATAATCAATTATGATATCTTCAGAACAAATATACTTATTGGTTAATCCAGTTATGGTAAAGAACCAAGAAGGAAATAAATTTTATTTTAAATTTCAAGATGGAAAAGTAAACAGATTCTTAAATATCATGTTTCTGTGGACATTCAGAATTGGAGAGTGGCAGACTTTCGGCTGAACATCTATATATTTCTTAGAGACTACCAAAAGGAATCTTTCTGTATTAGGGCACATTTGAAGGAACTAGGTGAATGTAAGCTATCCATTCATGTTGACATCAACAAGTGATCTTGAATGATTTATAAAGCACATAGGAAAATGTAGGTAACTTCGCAAAACTTGAGTTAATTCAATTTTGTCCCAGCTCAAAAGCCAATAGATAGGAAAACTTCGTAATAAGCTTTTGGGAAAGAAAAAAAATTGGCATTAATGTTTTCCAATAAGAGATCCTGGAGAAGTCATGAAATTAAAGAGCTTTTCCCCAGTTCCTTGCTGGATACTAGGCAAATATCCAAAGCTTCTTGAAAATTTTATTGTCAACCATGAACACCAACTAAAAAAACAAACAAACAGGAAGATATAGGTGACATTCTGAACAATTCTTAAAAGCACTTGGGATAATTAATGTCATTCCTAAAGAAACTATGCGTTAAACTCTGGTAAAATTTTTTTTGCTTCATCTGTCTCTTCAATTTCAACAAGATGCGATGTCAACGAGAACTCATATACTGTTCTTTCACCTGGGGCAGAGTTTAGAGAACTAGCTTCCTTTCTGAGTGAACCAAGTAGGTCACTTCACTTCTTTGAACCTCAGTTGACTCTAGAATGTGTCTCGAAGCTTCCTCTCACCCCCTTCATCTTACGATGGGCCTTAGATGATAGTCATACCCTCTGGCTGGATTCAAAACCTCTGAGGTAAGATAGAAGTAGAAAGGAAAAGAACAGTTAAACTCTTTTTCAGTTAAAGGAAAGAGGAAGGAAGGAAGGAAGGAAGGAAGGAAGGAAGGAAGGAAGGAAGGAAGGAAGGAAAAGAAGTTTGCTTGTTTGTAGACTCCCTGGGGCTACACATTGTATCTATTTCCCCAGTAATGATCCTGTGGAGGAAAGAGTGGCGCTTGGAGTAGCTCACCTCTTATGCCCCTGTTCTCACCTGAGCTTTCTCATTCTTGTTTGGCAGGGATCCCTGAGGATCTATCTTGCTATAACTGGACTTCAAAGGACTAATAATCCAAGGCAAAGCCATATAGGTTGGGTCCTGTTTTTGAACCCATTGAATACTATGCATTTAAATAAATTTATTATCCCATAGAAAAAACGTTTGTTCATGGCAGCCTAGCAGCATTTGCCTTTGTTGTAGTAAAGAGACACTGTCTTAACCTAACGAAAGTATTTAGAAATCTTTTCTTTGTGATGTAGAAATTATTATTACTTTTTAAACCTGACTAAATAGGACCAAAAAGTGGACAACTTTTAGTATCACTTGGGTTTGCCTCTAAAACAATATTCAATCTCGGACAGATAAAAGCAGAAAGACTTTAAGTCCCTTGCCCAAGTGCATAAGGTACTTCCTGTTAGAAGCCAGGAGTGTCTCCAGTTAGCAGATGAAGAAGTCACGGTGATGAAAGGACAGCATAGGGAATATAGTCGATGGTATTGTAACAGGCTTGCATGGTGACGAGTGGTAGCTGTGCCTGTGAGCAGAGCAGAGCATAGGAAGTTGTTGAATTACTATGTTGGATACCTGAAACTGATGTAACTTTGTGTGTCAACTATACTGAAATTGAAGAAGAAGAGGAAGAGGAAGAAGAAAGAGGAGGAGGAGGAGGAGGAGGAGGAGGAGGAGGAGGAGGAGGAGGAGGATGGGGAGGAGGAGGAGGGGGAGGAGGGGCCAGGAGATATCTTTTTTCCTATTTGTATGTATGTATGCTCTTTTTAAGGGGACAGCAGCCATTAGGAAGGGGTTTTCCTATTGTCATTACTACAACTGGCCTGCGGTGTAGGTTTGGTAAACTCAACACGTTTTGGCATAGGATTGTTATAAAGTTTACCGGTTTGGGTTGCCTCCAGAATGCATCCTCCTCCTCTTCCTCCCTCTACTTTCCATTTTGTGAAACGCGTGCTTCTTAGGAAACGGTTTCCTTTCCTGACTTCGGGGTTAGAGCATGTGACCCAGGTCCATGCACACCCTTGGCCAACCTCAGTGATTTGGGAGGGTCCATGTGAACAAAGCTGGTCCCATCAGAGGAATATTAGGATTTGCTAGAAATGCTGAAATAGTGCTCTTTTTTCCCCTGGACCAGAAAGAGGAAATACATAGGCCAAGGAGATTGGTGATATCACTTTAGCGCGACAGGAGGAGTCATCTTTAGGATGAAGTGGCCTCACCGAAGATAGAACAGAAAAGCAAAGAAAGGGGTACTTGGTGACAGTGTTGAGTGACTGGATTAAGCCTCACTTGATATTTGCCATATTTCTGGGTTTTTCACTTCTAAATCAAAAATCCCTCTTTTTTGTTTAGATCAGTTTGAGTTGTGTTTTCTTTAACTATAACGGAACGCATTTCAACTGATGCAGTAACAAGAACGGGAAGGCAAAGTGGTTATAGGGTAGGGGTGGGGCTGGGAGTCAGTTATGAATTTACCATGAGCATGACATTAACTGGGTGTATCTCCCTTACCCAAGGGCAGATATCCTAAGCCTTTACTCTTCAGAGATAAACATGAAGTCTCTGAAATCTCTACCCTCATAAAAATAAGCATAAATATTTCTTGTTTTGTTGTACTGAGATGATTAAAGCCAATGTTTTTGTGGGAAAAAAAGAGCTATTTGCTTGTGTGAGTGTGTGTGTGTGTGTGTGTGTGTGTGTGTATACGTACACATGTGAGCACAAGTACTGAAGGAGAATGGCATGGTGACTGGAGTAAGTGTGTGCCATTGGCCTCTATACATTTCTCATGAAAATTCCAGCGGACAGCAGAGAGGAAGCTTGGAAGGAGATAGCAGTGGCCAGAGGTGCAGGATCAACTAACTGGAGAGCTGAGTTATGCCGCAGAATTGAGTACAAACTGGAATGTAGAGTGTATGAAATTTAAAAAATTAATGATTATATTTACAGATAAATTGCTATTTTTAAAATCTCTTTCACTGGAGAGATTTTTAAAAAGACAAGAGGGCAAAAGTCATGTCATTTAACAGGCATCTAAAACAATATTTTCCTCCTTCTCTGAGGACAGGGTCACCCGAGCAATTTAAGCAGAGAGAAAGGCAAAGCCCGGGGCCTGTGAGGGTCTGAGGAATGAACGAGAGCTGTCAGAAGCACGCAGAAATGCAGAAAGCTTTGCCTTTCTTGGCATTTATGAAACCTGGTGGGATCGTGCTCATAACTAGAATGCAAGCAGTCCTATCAGGGCATTAGAATTCAAGAGAGCTAATTTGGGGGAATTAAAAAAAATCTAGTGAGTATGGTATTGAAGGAGGGAATACTAAAGCCCAGGAGAAGGGCGGGCTGCTGGAGTATCCACCATAATTAAAGCAGATTACAATTGCTCTGAGAACAGAAGAACGCAAAGAGTAAGAATATCCAACGTGCCTGATCGAGACTGATGGGACAGAGGCTCTGTAATGGCAGTGAGGAAATTGGGAGGGAACCCTAGAGAAATTTCTCATAATACCTATTCTTTTTTTTTTTTTAAAGAGGAAATGATAATTATGACAAAAAACCAGAATGAATAAGCTGAATAAAGTAGCTAAGTTGAAGAAGAGGCATTTGTACCTCATACGGGAAAGCAAGCAAGACCACTAATATGAATCCCAATCAATGAGGTAATACTCTGTTTTTAAACTCTTTTAAAATGAGGGGCATGAAAAAATACTTTTAAAATACTGACAGTTCTGTCAGAGTCACAAAACAGGAACAGTTTTTGAACAGGTACCGACACATTTGGAAATCAACAGATCTGGATGACAGACACAGGGTGGCTGCTCAAGAAAGCAGGGGACAAATTTAGACCCACTGATTTTTTTCTCTCCCCAAGGAGTGAGAAAAAGAATGTGGAGGTTTTAAATCTGTTTGATACTTTCCCTTCCTTTTAATTCTAAAGGAAATACATCAGAAAAGTTCCCTGTGCTTTCTACCTTAATGATAAAATAAAATAGAACACACTGGTCAAGCCATTAATGAAAACTCAGGGATGTTAATGAATCAGCAGACATGGGAACTGCGGAAAGAATGGAATGACTATCTACAAGACTATGGAGATAAACCTGGAAAATACTCCCTGAAAGGCTTGGCAATACCACCTTAATGATATTAAAAATTGTCCCATTGAATTCAACACGTTTGTCAGAGTGACAGGAAGATCACTCACAGAAACGGCTGTGCAGCAGACAGTCCTCAGCAGGTCCCCCTGATGATCTCAATGAAGAAAGCACACATGTTAATGAGCTGCCATCTCATGTTTGCGGACCGGCCATGATGTACAGAGCGTTAGCTAATCTGTATGGGCAATTCCTACCATCGAGAAGTGTGCGGTCTAGTTGGAAGCAAGGGAACACATCCATAAAAGTAGCTAACAGTGTGAAGCAATAAACAGTAAGTGCCCTTCAGACTCGGGAGGCTAGAGCACAGATGGGAACCAGAGCTGAGGCCTCAGATATAGGAGACCACAGAATTCTAGGCAGGAGTAGAAAGGCAGAATAACCCAATATTAGTATTTTCTTTTAAAGGATGAGTTACGAGATAGCAAGGAGTTTATCAGTCTGCCTCAAATAGAATTCAAAAGTGGGTACTGTTATATTACCAAATAAAGGAAATTAATTGAAAATGGATTATAATCCTGAAAGTGAAATATGAAACGATGAAACTTTAAGAAGAAGACATGAGAAAATATTGTCATATTTTCATTGTTTTGGGGAAAGCAAAGATTTCTTAAACTGGATACAAACAATGCTAACCATATAATAAAAGATTGATAAATTGAAATGTTTCTATCAATCAAAAGGTTCCATTAAGAGAAAAAAGAGACAAGCCACAGACTGAGAGAAGATATTTGCATATCTATATTTATATGTACATCTATTTTTAAACAGATGTAAAATATCAGGTAATGAACTTGTATCCAATATACATAAAGACCTACAAAACAATAAAAAAAGGCAATTGTGCAATAAAAGACATGGGCAAAAAACTTGAACAGGCACTTCATAAAAAATGATTCCAAATGGCTAATATGCACATGGAAAGGAGGTCAGTAGGATTTATTAAAAAGAAATGAAAATTTCAATCATAGTGAGATACTACTACACACTTACCAGATTGGCTAAAATTAAAAGGACTTACAGCACCAAGTGTTCTAAAGCTGTGGAACAATGGGATTCTTATGCATTGGTTGCTGGTTGGAATATAAATTGTTTCAACTAGTTTGGAAAACTGTGAGTTTCCATGAATCTGAATACTCACACACCCTATAACTCAGAAATGCTACTCCTCGTAATAAACCTAAGATAAATAAGCACTTATGTTTACAGAAGGACATATCCAAGAATATTCATTGCAGTTTTATTCATTACAGCCAAAGAAAGAAGAAACTATTTGTCCCTCAATTTAAAAAAATGAATTAGTAAATTAGGTTATATTCACGTACAACTCTATAGTGGCATTACATTATGTTGAGTGAAAGAATAACATTCATTGAAGGAAGCTAGACACAAGAGTACACACTTTACAAATACATTTATTTAACATTCAGAATAAGCAAAACTAATATATAGTAATAATGGCCAGGAGAGCTGCACATTGGGGAGCATAGTCTGGGAGGTGAATGAAAGAGGTTTCTGGGGGAACTGATAATGTCCTGCCACTTGATTTCGATAATAGTTTCTCAGGTAGATACATAGGTAAGAATTGACTGAGTTGTACACTTAAGATTTGTGCACTTTATTGTATGTCATTCACACCTCAATAAAAAGGTGGGTAGTGGAAAATAAAATTGAAGAGGAAATTAAATGAAAAGAACATATATAAAGTGTCTCATAACAGATTAATAAATATTTCTCTTTTTTTTTTTCTATATCCTTTTAGGATGTGGGGGTCTGATTGTGGAGTATGGTCGAATAGTAGGATGAGGAATATGGATTCTGTTTTGTAGGCAGTAAGAAGCATTGCAAACTTTTTGGAAACAATTGGTGGTTTAAGAGGATTAACTGGGTAGACATATGCAGGAAAAAAATTGGAAAAGAGAGAGAAAGAAAGGGGCAGACAGAATCATTCAGAAGTAGCTAGGAGGAGCGCCTGGCTGGCTCAGTCAGTAAAGCACGTGACTCTTGATCTCGGGATCACGAGTTCAAGCCCCATGTTGGATATAGAGATTACTTAAAAAAAAAAGAAGTAGCAGGTAGGAAAATGTGGCAAGAGTATAGTCAGTGTGTGCATGAAAGTTGGCTTTCCAAGCGTGGGGTGCAATAACCAATCAATTTTAATTTTTCAATAAATTGCTTGAAATACCATGCACATTTATTTTCAGGAAGTCCAGTATTTCATTTTTGAGGTCCACCTCCCTCTGCATTGTCCAGGAATCAATCCTGAGGGATTGTACAGTTGGAAGGATGACAGAAACATACCACACTTCAGCTGCAAGATGTCACTGTTGAAGACTGGGCCTGCATTTGCAGGGATGCAGTGGGGCCTGCTTGCCTTTCCTGGGGAATCAAAATAATAGCTTTTTCATTTGATGTCATTTGCATAGCCATTTTATTCTTCAAATCCCAACATTGTTTCAGGGTGGCTGGATCCAGAGGGCCTTCTACACATAGGTATAGACTGTGCTGGAACCAGTTCTCCCACCCAACCTTTGGATGGGTTGAGCTCAAGTCATGAGCCAGGCCCCTTATTCCTACTTGTAGATTTTCCTTCAGGGTTTTTGGGGACCTCTCCTAACAATGGACATTGGACAGGGCAGCTATAGTCTAACGAGAGCTAGCCATCACTTTGAATCTCAGAGAATCAGAGAGCCTTGATCTTATAAAAATTGGTCAATTCCATTTCCAGAACTCTCTATACTCTAGAATCCCAGAAGGTGCCATCTTTCCAAGCCACTGTTTTTCACTATGGGCCTTTCCCTATGGCAATAAGTCTTCACCCTTCTCTTCCCACATTTTCTTAACAAGAGGCTCACTTAAGTGAAGCCTCTCACAATGATGAAAACCTGCCCCCAGAGAATTTGATGTTTTTATCTGTGGGCAGATAAGCAGTTGAAATAATTTCTAAAATTCTACCATACCAGGTAAGCAGGGTGTTATATAAATAGACTTTGTTAAAAAAAAATAATAATAAAATTAAAATTAAAAAAAACCTGAACTAAACTCATCTATTTCTATTTAGTTTATCATAAGTGATTAAAAACTGTTATGTCTCATACGCTAAAACAATAGATGGCATATTTTAGATAAAGGACAAATTAAACTAGGATTTAGATATGGCTATTTAAAGAGGCTAAAATAAAAATAAAGTAAGCAACAGGAATTGATATGTACAGATGGGATAGAGGATAAAAACTTGGAGCTGGAAAAAACTGAGTTCAAATCCTGGCTCTGCCATTTATTAGCTCTGTGACCTTATGGAGTTTATTAATTTCTCTGAGCCTCGGCTTTCACACGTAAAAACAAAATATCTTCAAAGAGTTGGTGTAAGGATTTGATGAGACAATGCCTGTGAAAACATGGTTCGCATACTCAGTCCTACAGCAAAATGTCAGTCACTGTTTGCAAACCGAAATCTGCCCTGAAGCAGGAAAGGAAGCTTCTTAATGGCTGGGTCTCCAAGTCAGTAGCAAAGCCGTATTTGTTTATTCATTTGCCTTTGTTAGTGATTTGGAAAATGAACCAAGTCAGATAAAGGTGACAGTAAATTGCGATGTTGAACTTGTGAAGTAATTATAGAATAATCGTGATAGATAGTTTTAAAGGAACATAAATTGCTCTGAATCAGTGATCAGTTGCCCAGGCCCACCATAGCCACACTGGGAGAGATGGCAGAAAATGCCTCAGAATTAGAATAATTAGAGACAGCCCTATAGTCCTGGGGGTTCGGTGCAGGACACAGAGACCTCTATCTTTTAAACGCCTGGGCTACCATATCTGCATCTCCCTTAACACCATAAGGAAAAGGAAAATGCAGATTGGATCCAGATCAGGAAACTTCCAAATGGTTATTGGAACAAATCGATCAAGAGGCTAAAGAAGTCCGTGCACCTGGGCTGAACGGTGGCAGGGCTCTAGGCAGTGGAATGTGACAAAGATCTCCAGGTGTTTGGTGTGGGGATACAGTATGTTAACCGAACAAAGGACGAACAATGAAGCCCAGCTGATAGTAGGGAAGAAGAACCAGACTCCGGCTCGGTAACACTTAGACTTGAATTTAGGACATAAAATTGACTTTTTGACAGTGGGGACTTCATGGAGGAGTAAGATTATAGAAAATAGAAAAATCACCCACAAAAAGATGAATAATCACCATTTCCTAGAAAATCTTGAAATTATTTCTATGCTAAATGGAATTTGGGGAACTATGCCTCTGATTTACCAAGGTTTTTGGGTTTTTTGTTTTTGTTTTAAACTGGAAACACAAATGGTTTGGTTTTTACTCTTTAAGGTATCACGATAATGATTGAAAAGCTACCGTCAGAGAGCCTGAGACGCTGGGAAGTGGTGTCTGAACTTTGCTTTTACAGTCTCTCTAGAAGGGAAAATTGTAGTGAAGTTTTTCTCTTCCTGCTCCAAATGTGCATACCTCTTTCATTCATTGTACAAGTGAACAAAGAGAAAGGAGTTTCTTCTCTTGCTTTAATTCTTGGAGCTCTCAATATGAAGTCGAGGATCCTGTCAACATCCTCTCCTCTAAAGGTCTCGAGTTCCACCCCACCTCAGCCCCTCACTCCCACAGGTAGTCTAGACCTCGTCATTATAATGGCTAAAGCCCCGGGATAATCTCATTCCCAGGCACTCGGTATCCCCTCTTATCTGTGCAGCTCACTCTGGCTGGTCCATCTCCAACAATTCTTTAACCCTGTTGGGATCTCCAATCTACTGATTGTACCAACTTTTCAGTATCCCTCTCCCCCTTGATGACCTCCCCTTCCTCACTGCCTAGCTTAAATTCCACGTAATCATTCCCTTGCTCGTGCCCTCACTTTGCCCCATCTCTGCCATCTCTCCTGCAGTCTGTTTTCATTGTGAGGCTAGAGTGCTCTTTTTAAAACTTAAGTGAGGTAAGTCAATTCCTTGCTCAAATACTCCAGTGGTTCCTTATTTTTTTTCTTATCAAAAAGCCAACAGCTACAGTAGAAAAGCTTAACTTGGTATTTTCATATTAAAGCCAGGATTCTCAAATGGGAATGAATGCTCTCTGCTTGGTAGTTTTCTAGTAGAAACAAATGAAAAAGGTTTTTAGAGGAAAGCACCCCAGTTTAGAGTTGTTTGATTCCCAGAGATGAAAATCACTTAAATATAAGCCCACGACAGGAAAAAAAAAAAAAAAGCAAAAAACAAGAAACTCCAACACAGAGGAAAACCAGCTATAAGTGACCATGCGCTGAAACAACAAAGACCAACAGTCTTAATGACTTCAGATATAATTTGGTAGGTATACAATATAAAATAAAAGTATACAAAAAGTGTATATAATGTTTAAGGAAATAAAAGAGCATAAAAATGAGTAAATTTCCAAGAGTCCTTAAAAATCCCTTAAAAATTTTTGGTAAAACAGGGGCGTCTGGGTGGCGCAGTCGTTAAGCGTCTGCCTTCAGCTCAGAGCGTGATCCCAGCATTCTGGGATCGAGCCCCACATCAGGCTTCTCTGCTGGGAGCCTGCTTCTTCCTCTCCCACTCCCCCTGTTTGTGTTCCCTCTCTTGCTGGCTGTCTCTCTCTGTCAAATAAATAAAATCTTTAAATAAATAAATAAATAAATAAATAAATAAATAAATAAATAAATAAAAAAAAATAAAAAATAAATATTTTTGGTAAAACAAAAACAAAAAACACCCAAAATTTACAGATAAAAATATTATTGCAATTAGAAACAGATACCAATGGATAAATGATTAGTAAACGGAAATGTAGATCTGGATAAATTATTAAGAAAGTTCTCCAGAGAGACAAAAAGAAAATACGAGAGTGGTTAAGAGTCATGGGAGACAGAATGAGAATCATAAAGAGAAGAGAGAGAATGAAGGAGTTGTAATAATCAAAGAGTTAGCAGCTTGGAATTTCCTGAACTGAAAAAAGAGATGCATCTACAAAGGAAGCAAAAATCGTAGCAAGCTGTGTAAATAAGAAACATCCACATCTAGACTTAGTACAGGGACGCTGCAGATTATCAGAAACAAACAGAAAAATCTCAGTAGCAGCAAGTGAGAAAAAAACACCTGGAAAGGAATGACAATTTTACTGACAGCAGACTTTGCATCAGCAATAATGGATATACCATAAAAGTAGGTGTGGGGGGGAGTGTGTGGGGGTGTGTGTATACACACTCAAAATAACTATACACATAGAATTGTGTACCTTACAAATTATCTTTTGAAAAAATGAGAGCTTGTAGGATAAACAAAAGCACATTTATCATTAGCAAATCTTCATCGAAGGGACCTCTAAAGAACATTCTCTTCTCTTCAAGGAGAATAAAAATAAGCCCAGGAGGAGTGGTTGCACTGTAAGATAAAAAGGTAAACAAAGCTTATTAAACTCATAGACAACTTTAAAAAGTATGTTTTCTGTCTTTATAAATTAATTTAAAAATAAGAATTAATTTATAGAGTTCGAAAGACATAGTATTAAAATATCAGGCAGT
This sequence comes from Ursus arctos, assembly GCF_023065955.2. Classification (NCBI taxonomy): domain Eukaryota; kingdom Metazoa; phylum Chordata; class Mammalia; order Carnivora; family Ursidae; genus Ursus; species Ursus arctos. Next base: position 33,976,500 of record NW_026622786.1, on the reverse strand, counting down.
ACCAGCATGAAAGTCATGGGGCAGGTCACAGTAAAAATGTTCTAAGTTCTTCATATTACTCAGGATAAGACATTATTAAGTTGATACTTCATTAAGTTAGCTTGCATGGGAAAATTTCAAGAGTGACTTTAAAATTACAGAAATAGCATGCATAACTTTTAAACTCATAAAAGAGAAAATGTAATAATAAACATCAACATTTTATTAACATAAATAATACATTTACAATAAAACATTTAACATTTATTAACATAAATAATACACATTTAACAAATACATTAACTCTCAATTACAAGAAATAAGAATAAGAAGAGGCAAGATGGCAGAAACAATCTAAAGTTATCACAGTTATAATAAATACAAATATGTTAAATATGTTTATTAAATGACAGAGTTTGTCACATTGATTAAAAATAAAATCCATTGATATTTTATAAGAAATACAACCAAGGTTTAAAGATAGAGAAAGGCTGAAATTGAAACCATGAAAAATAGTAGGCAAATGCTAACCACAATACAAGTAGAAGAACAGTGTTAGTGTCAAACAAAATTGACTTTAAGATAAAATAATAAACCTTATTTGGGAGTAAAAAGATTACTTCCAATAACAATTTTAATTTAGCAAGAATTATAACTATCCCATGCTTGAGTTGATCTAACAAAGTAGCCTTGAAAAATGAAAAGGAATTATTGATAGTCTAAGGAGAATTGGACAAAATCCCCACTGTAGTGGAAGATTTTAACATACCTCCCTCAATTATTGATCAAGTCAAGTAGACAATACATTAGTAAAGATGGAGAATAATTGAGCTCTATCATGAGTGAACATGATTAAATGAACATCTATAGAACTCACTCTAAAAAGACAATACATATTATATTCAAATACATGGGGGATCTTTATAAATGTTACCATATATTAAGACATCAATAAGTCACAAAAAATTTCAAAAAATTGATATTATATAGATAGAGGCAATTAAATTAGAGGTCAATAACAAAATAAATGAAAATCTGTACATTTTGGGAAATTAAAAACATATCATTTTTCTAAATTACTCAAGGTCAAAGCAAACACCACAATTACAATGTAATATTCACTTATAACTCAGTGATATTGATAACATTACATATCAAAACATATGAAATGCAGTTGGAAACAGACTATAAAGGTCAATTATAATCTCAGATAATTATATTTTTAAAAAGTCTAAAAATTAATGAGTTATATATTCTATTTAATAAGCTAAACCAGTTACTCTCAAACATTCAAGTTTCAGGGCTGTAACACTCTTAAAAATTACCAAGGGCTTGGGCAGCTGGGTGGCTCAGTTGGTTAAGCGTCTGCCTTCAGTTCAGGTCATGATCCCAGAGTCCTGGGATGGAGCCCCCTGTCAGGCTCCCTGCTTCTCCCTCTCTCTGCCCCAACCCTCCCTCCCCCCACAATGCCTGCTCATATGTTCTCTCTCTCTCTCTCCCCTCAAATAAATAAAGAAAATCTTTTTAAAAAATCATCAAGGGGCTCCAAAGAGCTTGGACTTATGTGATTATAACAGTTAATATTTACAGAATTAGAGATTAAATGAGACATATATTAATTCATTTAAAAGTAATAATAAATCCATCATATATTAACATTATATTTTAATAAAAATATTTTCCTAAACTTAAGTATTTAGTGAGAAGTATGGCATTGTTTTATATTGCAAATCTCTTTAATGTCTGACTTCACAGGAGAAACCTAGATTCTCGTATCTGCTTCTGCATTCAATCTGCTATAATATATTAGTTTGGCTGACGTATGTAGAGACTATCTGGCCTCACACAGACATGTATTGGGAAAAGGAGAGCATTTTAAACAGCCTTTTTATATAATTGTGAAAATTTTTCTTTGATACTATGCCAAATCTCCACTAGTGGTAATCTTTTAAAGGTTAGTTGCAATGTGGAATCTGAAACCACATCAATGAATCTTTCATGGTCCGTTACGCTAAGATCTGTTGGTATTTCTTGCACTTTAAATGAATCTTTTACCCATGCGTGATTTTGTAATAACATGTATTGATAATCTGGAAAATATTGGTATGCTGAGCTACAAAGATCTTCTGAATGTTGACATATTTCATTATATGAAAAAAATACACTTATTAATAGCACCACTGATTTCATTGGAACAGCCTGTAAGTATTGGGAAGCTGTCAAGCTCACAGTGACGGGTAACAATATTAAATTCTAATTTTACCCGAAGGCTCAAATTTTAACACTGGTAATACATACCTTCAGTTGTTTTCAGGCTCATTTCATTCATTTTTGAGAATATGTCTGCTAAATACTAAAAGCCGAGTACCCATAGTCTGTCTAGCTCTTTTAAGTGAAAATGGTGTTCCATGATGAGAATGGCTAGTTGAGCTTGCAACTCCAACAATCACATAGTGCTTTTCCTTGAGACAAGTATCATATTTACAATGCAGCAGGAGTGTTTTATGTATAAATCTCAATTCAACAGAGTATTAAAAAGACATGTGATCAAGGATCAAGATTTAATAAAATTAATAATTTTTACTGTTTCATTTAAGTCATTCTTAAGTGAAATTGGCATTGATTTTTATAGCGAGGATGCATTGGGGAGTAATACAATGACCACTGCCTTGATTTGTGTTAAGGTGCCAGCAATTTTATCCACCTTGCCTTTTACACTGCTAGTTCAAGGTAACATAGTTAAAAAGTCAAATAACATCCTAGTGTTACCATGAAAATAGTTTTGAGCTTACCTCTTGAAAATTTCCCAGGCACCCCTCGAGAAGTCTATAGAACACATACTGAAAACCAAAAAGTTAGGCCAAGACTTAATGAACTACGGTCTATGGGCCAAATCTTGTCCCTGTTTTTATAAATAAAGTTTTACTGGAACCCAGTCATGCTTGAGCATGCACCTGTTGCCTAGGGCTGCTTTCACGCCACAGAGGCATGAACTGAACAATTGCAACAGAGGATGTATAGCTCACAAAGCCTAAAATACTTACTATCTAGCCCTTTATAGAAATGTTTGCCAACCTTAGAATTAGGCTATAACAATACCCTAAATCCTACAAAAGTATTTGAGAGATATAATGAAGATCAGAAGTTAATGTGAAATGAAAATGATAATATAAAGGATGAACAAAGACAAATGCTAATTCTTTGAAAGGACTAATGAAATACAAAAAATCCCTGGCAAGATTGATTTTAAAAAGTGAAAAAGAATACTTATATCAATACTAATAATGATAAAGGGAAGGCTGAGATATGACGGAGATTTAAAACATAAGGGATACATTTGAATAATTTTATGGTACTAATTTAAAACTATGAATAGAATAAATATCAAGAAAAATCTGTAATGCAAAATCTGACAAAAGAAAAAATAGAGCCCACAGGTGGTTTTGCAGACAAGTTCTGCAAAATATTCAAAGAACAGATTCTTCCAAATTTAAATTTTTTTTACAAAATAGAAAGAAGGGACTATTCTCCAATTTTTTGTATATAAAGCTAGTATTACCAAAATTAAAAAAAAAAGACAAGGGTAAAAGAATAAAGGAAAATTACAGTCTCATTCCACTCATAATTATGAGTTTGACAATCCTAAACAAATTATTAGAAAACTGCTTATAGTACTTTATGAGAAAGAATAACTCATCCTGAGTTATTATAACCAAGTTTAGTTTATCCCAGAAATGCAAGGAAGATTTGGGTTTAGGAGTTTGATCAACATAATTACTTCAATAATAGATTAAAGAATAAAAACCAGTATGAATTTTTTCAATAGATACAGGAAAAGCATTTGATAAAATTTAATAGGCATTTATGATTTAAAATCCAAGCAAAATTCTTAGCAACCTAGGAGTGAAGGGAACTTCCTTTTTAGAAAAATCTATAATAAACGTCAACTGTTAATCGTCAAAAGTTAGAAGCATATGCTTTAATATTGGGCAGTAGACAAAGGTTTTGCCAAGTCTAGTCAACATTCTACTGGAGGGTCTAGCCAGTAGAATAATCAAAAAGAAATGTTTTAATAAAATTAAATTAAAATTGGAAAAGAACAAAGAGAACTGCCATTATTCTCAAATTACATTATTTTCTATGGAAAAAATGCAAAGTAATCTATAGAGATATTTGCAATTGATATAAAAAAAATTCACTCAGATGGGTAGATATACAACCAATATATAAAAATAAGTTACATTATCTATACATGGGCAACAAAACAGAAGACATACTTAAAGTATGTCAATATGCCATTTATAATTTTAACAAAGTATAAAATACCCAGCAATAAGTATAACAAAAAGTCTAAGACTTGTTTGGGAAAAAGTTTAAACTTCAGTGAAATACACAGAAGATCTAATAAATGGAGAGGTAAACCGTGACTTTAGATAGGAAATCTTAATATTTTGATAATTTCAGTTAGTCCCAATTTTAACTATAGTTTACTGCATTTTAAAAAAAATCCAAAAGGAACTTGATACGGTGATTTTAAAATTTACAAGTAAGAATAAAGACCCAAGAATTGTCAAGACCCTTCTGGAGAAGAAAAAAAAACCCACACGAAAATAAAACCGAAAAGTAAAAGGTTTTGCTCTTCTATATATCAAGATACACGGTAAATATATAGTATCTCAGTCAGTGTGTTCGCACAGGGAGAATCCAAGCGAGCCGTGCAACAGAAAAGGGAAGTCCGAGACACAGCCACACTTACACGGAAGCCTGGCAGAGTTTGCCAGAAACGGTCACCGAGACGCGTGGTAGAGCAGCTCAGCTGAGACGTGCGGGTCACGCGGTACATGGTGCTTAGACTGTGATCCATATGGACAAAGAATGGAATGAATCTCTACCTCACTTGTTCACAAAAACAAGTTCCAGACAGATTAAAACTAAACAAGTAAAGACAAAACTTTAAACGTCTTAGAAGAGCCTGTAACACAATTTTGTTGCTGTAAAAACAAACACTATGAGCTTACTATTATTCATCAAAAAGCACTATAAGAAAAGGGTAAAGACGACTAGAAGATATTGTAATACATATACTGGGGACGGAACTGTGTCCTCCCTCCAGATTCATATGTTGAAGCCCTAGCTATCCCTGCCCCACTGTGATAGTTTTTGAAGATGGGTCTTTGGAAGGTACTTGGGGTTAGATGAGGTTATGAGGGTGGGGACCTCATGGTGGGATTAGTGCTTTTATAAGGAGAGATACCAGAATTTGCATGTGTGTGCTCTCTTTTTCTCTCCCTGCCACATGAGGACACAGCGAAAAGGTGGGTGTCTGTAAGCCAGGAAGAGAGCTCTCACCAGAAACTGACCATGCTGGCACCCCGATCTCAGACTTCCAGCCTCCAGAACTGTGACAATCTTCTGTTGTTTGAGCCAGTCTACAAATTTTTTTTTATGATAGCCCATGCTGATTAAGACAACATATAACCAACAAAATATCCTGAATATATAAAAAATTCTTTCAAGTCAGTAAGAAAAAGAAAGTTCACCAAATTAAAAATGGGTAAAATATTCGAACAGACCTATCACAAAGAAGAAATACAAAAAGCAAACATGATCTATAAAAATGCCCCAAATCATTAGTAATACAAATTAAGATCATGATAGAATTTGTATCCAGGAAACTCGCAAAAATTCAGGCTGATATCAACTATTAGTGAGGATGTGACACACATGGACATACTTTGCTGTTCGGACTAAAAATTGGCGTGATGAGTTTGGGAGACCACATTGTGAAATCCAATATTCTCATACCCTAAGACCTGGCAATTCCTTACCTTGACCAAGTTGCCCAACAACAGAGAAGTTGCCGTGGTGCCGGCGCGGTCGTTGAGTGGAGCCAGAGTAGCTGCAGGAGCGGCAGGCGAGGTCAGCGAGCCTGGTCTGACAGTGCTGTGATGTCAAGAGACTGGGAAGCACTGTCCGAGAGAACTTCTGGCACATGTGTATCAGGACATATTTAAATGACATTCAGGGTGGCTCCGTGGGAAGAGGATGATTAAAGAAATTGTGGTATAGTCACAGAATAGAATATTCCATAGCTTTGGAAACAGATGAACTCTAGCTCAGTGCATGAATCGTCACAGACACTTGAGTGTTTGCAACAAAATCAAGTTGCAAGAAGCTGCATTATACCAGTCCCATTTTTATAGAAGTCATTGCAACTCCAGGCAAAACATGAAATTCAGGACAATATTCTGAGATTGTCTTACAAGATTAAAATACACATTTATTGGGCATTTACTATGTGGAAGGCATCATGTTATCTTACAGGATTCCAGAAATACTAAAACAGTATCTGCCCTCAAAAAATACCTACCGTGGGAGCCAAGAAACATACCTGTAAAAGGTTTTCAAGTCATAAACTTTCTTTAGAAGTGGCCATTCCCTCTGATGCAAGCACGGTGAGGAACAGAAATGTACCTTCTCCCCGGATTAATGGACCCCGGCGGGGGGGGGGGCCTGTGCAGGTCTTCAAACAGTGAACATTTCCTTCCCTCTCTTTGACAAACTACACGTTTGCTCTAGACTCCTGTAAGCAGTTGGAAAGCAAAGAATGAATCTATATTTGATTAAAAATAACAGTATAATTGCTGATAATAATCATGATACTAAGAACAGTAACGAGAAAAGAACCCACCCGTGAGTTATTTCCATTCACATATGGATTTAAACTAAAAATCATCTCAGAAGCGAAGCATTGACTAATGTATTTTGGATATTCTTTAGAAAGAGTGGCGAACTGTTAATCTAACCATCTAGACACAGATCTGGGAAGATGCATGTGGGAAGTAAAAAATAAATATATAAAAACTGAGCTTAAGTCTTTTTTTTTTTTTTCTTCTAACTGATGTTTTGCCAGTATGTTATGGGCTTCATCCGAGAATGCAAACACAAACTTTTGTTTGGACATCAAAGCATTTTTCAATTTGTGCTTAGGTAATGAAATAGACGTGTAAAGTCACAGACCCAGGGACTGCTGTGTAGCTGCTTGTTGTAGCACGACATTAAAAAAGAAAAAACAAGATAGTTATGTAGATTTAACTTTAATTCCTAAAAAAAAAACAAAATTGGAAAGTCATCAAGAGATTGATTCGCGAATGAGAAGATACTAGCTAGCACGCAGTGTGGCTTATTCAGAGTGAATTCCACCGGATTAATCTGATCTCTTTAGACAGAGTGACATACCCGACAGATGATGGGCCACGGGTGTTGGAGAAGACGGAGCAAGGAAAAAAATATATAAGGAGATGTCAATGCCTAGGTACATTTAAAACTAGCTTCACGTTAGTTTATTCTAGACGTATGAACACATACTACTCTTCAAAACAATTCTCTCTTCAGTACCCTTTGAGGCTCAATTGCCTCATCTATTAAATGAGAAGTGGATTAGATAAGTGTTTTTCAAACTGCATGTCATGGCCTTTGTGAGGGTCCTGAAATTAACCTAGTAGGCAACAACCAGCAATTTTAAAAAACAGGAGGTAGAATAGATTAGAACGGAGACCATCAGACCTAATTGCATGTGTAAAGATAAGTCCTCTTGTATACCTTCTGTTTCGGCTGTGTACTGTGTGTGTGTTTAGTGAGATATACTATAAAATGTATTTCTTATTGTGCGTTGCAGTCACAAATGCTCCAAAGCCACTGGACTTCATGGTTTCTAAGATCCCATGTGAATTTGTTTCTCCCCTCAACAAGTATTTATGGCACATCCCATATGCTTGTAGTCCCTTCTGGCACTAGCATTTCAGATTCCTAAGAAAGGTCCCAGGGCACCCAATTAACAACAACATACAAATGTTGAAATTATCAGTATGATGTATCAGAATTCTACCATGCCTGTTCTCAACACTAAAGCACAGCTGAATGACATCACACAGACATCTAATCTATGCAGGTTCAACTATAAGTGTTCAGCAAACAGTAAATTCAAAACGTATTTACTTCAAGTACTTTGGCTCCTAAATGCAAATCGAAAAATTCATTCAGTGCTCTTCTGAAAACAACAGCGAGACAACAAAAAACAGTAATCTTTTCCAACACTGTGAGGGAAACTATTTAGAACTTTCAATTAAGGGTTGGCACATAGGGTGCCTGGGTGGCTTAGTTGGTGAGGTGCCTGACTCTTGACTTCAGCTCAGGTCATGCTCTTGGCTCAGGTCATGATCTCAGGGTCATGAGACCCAACCCAGAGGTGGCTCCGAGCTGGGCGTGGAGCCTGCTTGAGATTCTCTCTGCCTCTGCCCCTCCCCCCACTCATGCTCACACTCTCTCTCTTAAAAAAAAAAAAAAAAGTTGGCATGTAAACCCCAACCCTAAATAAGAGAAAATAGAAATATTACAGTTATGCATAATAGACACTAGATATGCAGCCCTGTGTGAGCTTCAACCACATTGGAAGTCTGTTGTAAAAGAGAAGCTTAGATGGCTGTCCTTCTTACCTCCCTTCTGAAGAGCAGAGATCAGCTTTCTTCTTTTTGTCCTCCTCGTCCTTTTCTTCCTTCTCCCTCCTTCCCCATTTTCTCCACCTGTCCCCATCCTTCTTCTTTTTGATCACAATTAAACCTTAACCATTTGTATGTAACATTAATATATACGAGTTACTAAGTCATTAATAAGAACACAGTAAGTGACATAAACTTCGTTATTGTTATCTCAGAAGTGAGGGCTTAGAGAAGGTAAGAATTTGCCAAAACAACAGAGCAAGAGAGGGACAGAACTCTCTGACAGGTAAAGCTCTGGGATCAAAAAAAAATGCCAATGACTATGACTTGAATCTATTTTTTAATTAATTAATTATTTTCCTTATTTATTTTTGGGAGAGAGAGAAAGCATGTGCATGAGAAGGGGAGGGGCAGAGGGAGAGGGAGAGGGAATCTCAAGCCGAATCCATGCTCAGCACGGTCCCTGACATGGGGCTTATCTCACGATCCTGAGATCATGACCTGGGCCAAAATCAAGAGTCGGACACTTAGCCGACTGAGCCATCCAGGCGCCCCTTGAATCTATTTTAAGAAAGGAATCTTCTGGTTCTTTTCCTTCTTCCTTGTCCCTTCCTCCTTCACGTTACTATTATTGTTGTTGTTATCGATGTTGTTATTATTATTATCATTAATCTGAGAATATTGATTGTTTCTTAACTTGGCCAATAGAATTTGATGTTATGTATTATGTTCTAGACACATTCCCCAAGACCTAAGGGGACATTTGTTCCGTTTGGGCTCATTTTCTCTTTTTTTCAGAGATTCAGTATTTGTGAGAATTCCTTAATGGAAGAACCATCCTACACTATTTGAATCTTACGAGCATGAGCTCTACATGCTGTCCATGCCCAGCAAGACTTGGAAATACGAGAGGAAGACTGGAGCAAAAGACCATCATCAAGCAACACGGAAGATTCATCCTGAATGACGTGAGAAAAAACAGGTTTCCACGCAAATCAAAAAATAACAAAGCAAAGCCCTAAGGATGAAATAATTCCTCAATCAAAAATCACAGTGGCTGAAATACGAACTGACACCTGGATTTGCAGAACAGAAATATGACACCAAGAAAGATTTAGAGTCCCCTTTCAATTAATAAATCTTGGCTACTGTTGCTAACACTCAGAGTTTTGTTTTCGAAATGAGGTTTAAAGCCATATTTTGTAAAAATGCAAAATGACAGATACTTACACTTGTCCACCTCCTCCGAGCACTTTCCCTGGGATCTGCTCTGACTTGGTCTTTTCAACCGTGCGCTCGCCACACGTACCTTCCACCCAGGACCACTGGCCGGGGCGAGTCCACAGTGGTCAACAGAGCAGAAGCTGCTCACCTCACGCTCTTCAGGCTGAAAAAGTACCCTTTCGTTAGAGAACACTCCCTCTGGACGGTCCATCAATTAGGCAGAAAATTACAACAAATAAAACCTGCACATGCCTTGCAATGACTAAAAGTTAGGAAAAAACAGAGGCGGGGCGGGGGGAAGCGGGCATAAAACCAGAGTGAAAAGAAAGTTAGTGGGGAGAAAAATACCGTGGCTTTTCTTCTTTGCAAATTTGGAGAAATCTTTTCTTCTCCAAAGACGCAGGTCGGGAAAGATCTGCCCGTTGGCCAGGATCAAAGTCCACATAGCTTTAAATGTAAGTTTCAGGGTGGCTGTTTGAGAACATTAGGACTCCTGAAACGATTATCTGTTTGAGCAGGTGGTGTCCGTGAGCTGGTCCGGAGGACCTATTCCTCTGGTCTTTTAAGTCTGAGGTCAAACATTTCACAGACTCTGCCACACGAAGTGATTAACAAAACTAAGTTGTAGCTGGTAGACAGCTGGGTGCTTATTGCCTTGTAAGCCCTAGTGGTTTAGGCTTGTCTTTGATTATAGGAGCTGACCTTGGTCTCCACAATGGTTGGGAAATCTGGGGGACTGGACAAACTGCAAATAGATTGCTCCGAGTTTCCTGTTTTCATTCAGATGTGTACAAATTACCTCAACATGCCCTTTTTTTCAGAAAACACTAAGGTCTGAAAGAAACTCTTGTTATATTGTTGCCACTTAGGTTTCACTGAGCCTGCATTATCTACTCACAGCTTTAATGACTTCCTGCTGAGAGAGGTTCTGTAGCAGTCTTGGCAGCAGGGCTAAGAATAGCATTAAATGCAAGGTTATCTAGGCATTACACTCACTGTAACATGCAATTAACTCTCCTCTTCCATTTTCATTACACAATTATTCATTAATGTCAATTTAATTTTATGCATTGTTCTACATGACCGAAGGCTGATTACGGGCCTTTTCACTCCAATATCCCAAGTTAACTGGTGCCAGCCGCACTCAGGGCTGCCTAATTGCAATTTAGCCCAGACAATTCCTCCCATTTTTGCCCTCCAGTAATGGAACAACAGATCATGGCCAGGTAAAGATTTTAAGGTGGAAATAAAGCCCAAGCTACAAAACACTAAAGTTCAGAAAAGCCTTTTCCCTTTTTCAATTTAATGGAATAAAGACTCACTGGAAAAATTACATGAAGCACGTTTTTTTTCTTCTTTTTTAGAAAAAGCTGACGCTTTTGTGAGCTGTGTGCTTTCGTCGTTTTAACCTGACTACCGAGGGCATAGCGGACCCCGGGTCTGAAGACCCCACCGGGCTGCTGTAGGTAAGCAGCGTCGTCAGAACGCAAAGCGCTACTGTCCACACCTGGAGATTCTGAAGGATAATGTGGGATCCACAGGAGCATTAGCTAGGAGTGTCCACGGGTTCCTCGGTTTTTCTTGACATGAATGAGTAATTATTTGCTGGTGTTGCTCTTTTAGAATATGAGCAGGTTGTGGGGTTCTGAAGTTCAATCCTCTTACAACAGCAACTGAGTGTTTTTCTGAACGGCATCCCTCAGTGATAGAAATGAAAAGAATCTTGCTTCTCGCAAAAGCTTCCGGCGCTAGTCTTTCTAGTTCGAATCAAAATAAGTTCATTAGATATCCACCTTAAAACGCTAGTAGTGATGTAGACTAAAAGTAATTCAGATCCTCGTCCGCTCGTGTCCGCGTAATTCACATCATCGTTGAATCTGCACAAACAGCTCATCATTAGCTTTTCTGGTTTTACCGGCAGACAATTGTCAAAAATTAAGATTTAAAGAACCATTAAAGAAGAAAGCGTGGACTGCTCCCTGCTTTCTGGCGGCAGCTATTGTTGTTAAATCCAGCCCTTGGAAGTGTGACTCTGGGATGATGGAATCTAGTAAAAGTCGGGAAAATCAGTCTGCCCTCTTCTGCAATGGGTGACCAGATCCCTTTCCAAGGAGGTTCCGTCCTAGCTTCTTGGCAAACCCTAGAGAATCAAAACATATGCACAGACAAATGCCTCTGAGCAGTTCCTAGAGTATAATGCCCACGGCTGGGCCCAAGACTCCCCTTCTAAAAGCAACAGTAAAGCAAACAGGTTACAAATAAGCATTATGGCTCCCCCCTGCTTGCCACTCTGGGCAAAGCTGTGTCAGCATTTCCACTTGAACCCCCCCCCCCTTCCAGGGGCTTTATAACTCAGTCATAAAAATTAGTTCCAAGCAAAAACTTGGCATGCAAAGTTTCAGCCTTAGAGTGAACTTTTTATTTTTTCACAAATTGTCAAAGGTGGGGGGTGGTGGGGGGAGAAAAAAAGACCCAGCCCTCTGGCTATTTTTACTTTTTTTTTCCAAGGCACAAAAATAGAAAACAGAAATGTACTGGTTGTGCACTTTTTTGGAACTCTTACAAAAACATTTATAGGCCATTACGAGGCATGAGTGTTCTTGGAGTACTCCAGGTTTTCCCGACAGATGATTTTATACGACTAACATGATCGGGGCTGTGAGGTGACTTTTCAAAACTGTTGTCTGTTGTATCTCTTTCTTTTCGGTCACATGGAACAGATCTGCCTTATAAGCGGGCGTGACGGTTCTGATGTACACAATAGTGAGTCGTTGTGGTCTATTAGCTCAATAATCCGTGCTCTGAAGTATCCGTCAATATAAATTTAGCCAATAGACCGCAGAGACTGGGAAGAAGCTTCTAGAGTTCGCAGAGCAATTGCAGTGTGTTCTAACAATCTCTAAATATGTAGGAAAACAATCGGGCCGGCGTGTGAGTTCTGAAACTCCTTTGAAAGCAACGGGCCAAGTTCCCACTCGATGTAACTCTAGGGGAGAATTAAATAACTCGAAATAGCAGCACTCAAAACTTAATTAACATGATTCAGGCGGAGTTGTGCAAGTTTGGTGATACAAACCGCCAGTGGTAATAGAATCACACTTGTGGCTAACCGTGACTCACCCCATTGTTCGAAAATACAGATGAGGTCCCCGAGTGGCTGGGGATGTTTCGACACCATATGGGCTATGACAACTTGGTACAAGCAGCTGACAAGTTAGGGACAGTGGCAGTGAATTAAAAATGAGGCTCACGCAAACTTACTGAGCTTGTCATTTTGTCAAAAACATCATGAGAGAGTTTATATTATTATTCTTACCGTCACTATTATTTGTATTCAGGTTGCTTGCGTTAAGTTACATGAAGACCAGAACCACTGAACTTACCCCCCAGCCCCCGCTTTGATTTTACACTTAATTTATATGTTACTAATAGCCAACTGCTGTCTAAAGCCTTTTGATTCATGCTCTGTTTGCTTTCCTTCTGTGAGGTTTATGGTCAAGGGACCTAATTTGCTGGCTTCATTATAAACTGCATTTTGGACAAAATATGAACTAATGGGGTTGAATTTAGGCCCTCAACTTTGCCTCAAAAGTCAGACCATGGCTTTATAACAAAGAGGTATTTAGCGGTGTCATTGGAGCATTTAGCTTCCTGAAGTTCACATATGATTAGAAGTTAAATATCTAAAAATCCATTTATTTGCTTAATAACACTGCTAAATTGAACCCGTCTGTGGTTTCTGCATTATAAAGCCACTAAAGGACTCTTTTGAGGTACTGTGTATGTGATCACTAACTTAATAGATTTCAACCAGCACCACTCAAATCAAATCATCATTCCTCATGGATTTTGCACCTAGTATAGCAATGCCCTGTGTCAGACACCAGGGGACGCGCCGTTTCTCATACTTTCCTTTATGATCATGCTGATCACGTTGTAGTTGAATTATTTGAATCCCGGGCTGCCCTCCACCCCCGCTCCCCAGTGCCTGATGGAACCTGTGTATATGTGTATCCCGGGGCCCACAGCGTGGAGCCCATGGTAGGGTGAGCCCTTTCTACGTGCAATGGCTCACACCAACTGAGCGCTTTAAGACGCGCCAGGTCCTATTCTAAGCTTGGGATCTGAAAAACTTTCTAAAATCCTTCCTAACAACCTAATGAGGCAAGTCCTGTCATATTCCCCATTTTGCAGATGAGAAAATGGAGGTACGCAGAGGAAATCAGACCCCTGGCCAAGGTCACATACCAGCAAGGGACATGGCTGGTTTTCACATTGAGGCATCTGTCCAAAACGCTTGGCTTCCCAACTCCATCCTCATCTGTGTCTCTCCGTGTGCCCTGAAGGTCTCTCCGGCAGAGTGCTCGTTCTTGAGGAGATGATACCTGGCTGAGCTGATGGGCTTCGTGGTACCCACGTGGGTAATGAAGGACCACCTGTGATTAGGAACTAAAGGTAAGGCACACGTAGTGGGTGCTGTCAGCACCTAAGAGGACAGCTTTCAACGTCTGTTAGTCTGCTCGTCAGCGGCTTCCCGGAGGAGCTGTGACTATTTTTGAGATTTGGAGGCTGTTAAGGCGTTGGGTAGGTGGCAATGAAGTGGCCGTTATTTCCGCGGTGTGTCGGGGGGGGCGGGTAGGAAGGGGGGAACAGAGTTCATTCTGGCAGGACAGGCAAACCGGGCAAGGGAATGGTAGGAGAGGTCGTCTAGATATACAGGGGTCTCGGCAGCCAGGCTGGGAAACAGGAATACAGTGCAAAGACAGCCCGTGATCGTATGGCTCCGAAAATCATCTCCTTCCAGTTTGTTCGACAACCTAGGAAATGAGAACCGTTCCCGGGAAGGGCCTTGCTGTTTCAGCATGGGAGAGAGCCACAGCGGACCCCTCCCTCTGCCCCTCAGCAGCTGGCCCCGCGTCCTGCCCCAGCTTTCCCGGACCGCAGCGCGAGGGCCGCCGGGGCGCAGGATGAGTTGGACTCCAGCACCGGTTCAGGCGTATTTGGAGGGGGTTGGTGTCCGAGTTTACCTGGCTGGCGGTCTTGGATCCTGGAGACTGTATCAACGTATGCATCTCTTGGATTAAGGATTCAGCCTCCCATGTTCAGACACCGAGGATCTTGGCTAAGTTCAGTGACTCTTCCCCTGTCTCCCCACAAAAAGCATTTAGCCAACCTCAGCATCTCTCATAAAATCTGGTCCAAAAAGTATATGTGCTCTGAAAGGCTCATGTTGATATACAGCTAATAACAAGATAGCACATCATAAAACAGTCATCAAGCATTCAACCGGGGAGCACCACACTGTTGGAAAAAGATACCCACATTTGGAATTGCACTTGAGATACTCCTCTTGTGCTGAATTCTCTCTGCCAAATGGGGGCCCAGAGCACTGTAGATTTCCAAAACAAGCTCTCTCCCAGGGGCTCCAGGTGATCCGGGCCTCGGACTTGAACTGGTATATCCCATGACATGGACCAGATTGCAGACTGTTGACATTTCAGGTGGAAGGTGTTTTGCTGTAATCTTTTAGATTTTTAAAGGGTAATTTTTTAAAAAGATTTTGTTTATTCATTTGAGACAGAGAGAGAGAGCATGAGCAGGGAGAGGGGCAGAGGAAGAGGGAGAAGCGGACCCCCCCTCAGCAGGGACCCTGACCTGCGGCTCGATCCCAGGACCCAGAGATCATGACCTGAGCCCAAGGTAGACGCCTGCTCAACCATCTGAGCCTCCCAGGTGCCCCGGGGGTAATGTTTTTAATGCATTCTATCAAAATGTTTTTACAACTAGGAGGATGTATGTTTTCACGTGCCTTAAAATAATAGAATTTAGTATTGGAAAGTATGCCCCCACCTCATAGAATCCATTCCTTCTCATTCGACAAACGAAGAACAGTTAAACCCAGACAGGCTGAGTGACCAGCCAGTCCTGAAAACAGGCATTACACCAGGATCTCCTGACTTGTACTCCCGTGCTTTCATAGCTCCCTGTGCTCTTTCCTGATTTATCTTTGAGGTCGTTCAGATGATTAAGGCTAATTAGAGAGAGTTCTCGTTGGTACGGATAATTAGCAGAGAGGTACCAGCTTTGAGTCAGAAATCCTAGGCTGCAGTCCAAGACCTTACTACCTGAAAGACCTAAAGTAAATCATTTAACTTTTCTGATCCTCAATTTCCTCATCTGTAAAATGTGTATATTAACAGTACCTGGTGCCCTAGGCTATTAAGAGCATCAAAGAAGACACTACCTGGGAACTTGTTTAATGGATCATAAAGCACTCTGCAAATCAAGTTGTAAAAAAGCATGAAAATACGATTTTAAAATGTGATAATGTTTATATTGACATAGTTTATATCTGTGTATAATTTCTCTCCTCCCACTACCCCCTAAAATAAAAAAACAAACAAGAAATTGGTTTTAGAACAGACTGCATTCCTGCCAAATTTTGATTCTAAATTGAGTGCTCTTGGAAGGTTACAAGGCACAAGAAATGGCACATTCTAAATCATTCCTGTGGAAATACATCAACATGCTAACAGTGGTTTTTACAGGGCAGTAGGAATGTGGGAGATCCTTTTTTCCCCCTTTTTAAGATTCCTTTCTATTTTCTCAATTATTGATAATGAAAATGTATTAGACTCGTAATTAAGCGAAAAGCATTTAAAAATAAATCCGGTGGCGCGTTTGTAAAGGTCTCTATTTGATAATGATAATAATTGCTTCCATTTATCCATTGTTTACTGTGTGGCGTATCCCTGACATATATCGCTTTATTAAATTTTTAAAAAGTCCTGCCTACATGGTAAGTATTATTGTTCCCTTTATAGATGATCACCTGAGTGAGATTCAACCACCCAGTGATTTTTAAATCTAATCTCAGTGAGATTGAAACACTTGGCAAGACCGCACAGCACATTCCACGGAGTCTCTCGGATTCCAGAGCCCGCATGCTTGCGGCCGGGCCACGCCGTGCTGCCAGGCTGCGAGGGAGACTCGGTGTTTAGCCTCGGTGCTCCCGCTAAATAACGGGGCTATAGCAGATGGCTGAACCTCAGTGTGGCAGAGCCCACCGAGGCCTGGCTTCTTTTGGGTCAGGTGAAGTGGCTTCTGGGCCTGCTTCTGTCGGTTTGGGGCTGGGGCTTGAACTTCACCCAGGCCCCCCTCTCTCTCTGGACCCTGTGCTTTTTCATCATTAAATGAAGAGCTTGGGTTAAATAAATGGTTTTCAAACTAGTTTTCGCTGTAGACCTAACCCACTTTTTCAAGTGAAATTTTCATTGCCTGGTTCCTGGAGCGAGGGTCTCCTTGGCCATTAACATCCATGAGAGGAGACCCCGCCTCAGCCCACATGGGGGAGAGGGGAGGGCGGGGAGGACAGTTCCCAGAGCCTCACCCCCTGGACCCCGCAGCCACTGGGGAGCGATCCTGTTTTGCCTGTTCCACACTTCACCGATTCAAGCAGAAAATTTAGCTCTTTACCTTAATTTCCACCAAAAACAACAGCAACAACAGTCACGTGGGTCTTTGGGTCTGTAGAAGAATTTACTGATGGTTTTGGGAAGATGAAGGTATTTACAAACAAATAGTTTAAATTTCCTATTCAATGCTTTTGTCTTTTTTTAAAAAACTTGGGATTCAGCCTCTGGTCATGCTGCCCCTTCTCCCCTCACTGTTCCCTCACATCCCCCCCTTGTCCCCGCTTCCCATCTCTGAGGATCCTGGATTCCTATTCCTCACACAGAGGACATCAGCTCTCTCTCTGTGGCCTTCCAGACCCCGGCGTTCACAGGCTCACTTTCCTTCCCAAGCAGCAAATCCTGTACTTTTCCTGAATAAAATATCCATCTTGAGGAATTTGTGTGACAGGTATTGACGATATCTTTTTTTTTTTTAAGCAATGCATCATTTGGCACTTCTGTATACAATTGATATGTAGTGCTGCTCTCTGTTTGAAGCCGCAGAGGAAGGCCCCGCACCTGGCTTTCTGAGGCACGCTGGCGCTCAGAGCACAGCCGAAAACCACTGGCATCTAAGGTGGAATCCTCTAAGAAGTCTTCTCTTCTCTGCCTCTTCCCAAAGACAGCTGGCCGCTTTCTCCTTTGCAACCCCACTCTCCTCCAAGCAGAGGTCAGGCAGGACATCTGAAACGCGTTTGCCTGTCTCTGGGTATCTGTCTCAATGGCTAGATGTTAGAAAGGAGGGCATATTAGCATTTATCTCTGCGGTCCAGGTGCTTGCTAAGCAAGTCATGACGACCGCTTGGGGACGAGAGTCCATGGCTGTGGGTGACCACTCAGTAACACATTACCCGCCAGAAGGAGGTGAGCTAAAAGGGACCATACAGACCCGAAAGGAACAGCAAACCCTTTGCACTGTGCTTGGGCGGGGCGGGGAGACGGGGAACGCCCTCCGTTATGAGTGCGAAATACGCAGCGTCGAGTTGTGCATGGTGGGGGGAAGAAGTTCTACCTGAAAACTTCATTTGTACACGTTCTATCATCAGCCCAGTTGGCCAATTTGTTTAGATCATTTCATGAAAGACCATGTTTGGATTAGTGTTGGGCAGCAGTAAATGGCAGTTCTTTACCCGTTCTGAAATGCTGAAATGGCTCACAGAGGTAGCAGTGCAGCTGTTGTAGAACGTGTAATGGCATTAGGCGCTGAGTTGGAGGGGAATCTGGTGCCAGACGTTTCTGGCAGCCGCTGTAGTTCTCGTGATGCTCCCGGTGAGAAGGCTGTCATTAGCGGCAGCGCTGGGGGCGAGCGCGGCCCGCCAGTGGGTGATTTGTTGGGGTAGAATCCTGGGTTTCTACAACACAAGGAAGGAGGGAGAAGGAGTTTTACTCTTTTTTTTTTTTTAAGAGTTTATTTATTTATTTGACAGAGAGATAGCCAGCGAGAGAGGGAACACAGCAGGGGGAGTGGGAGAGGAAGAAGCAGGCTCCCAGCTGAGGAGCCTGATGTGGGGCCCGATCCCAGAACGCCGGGATCACGCCCTGAGCCCAAGGCAGACGCTTAACGGACTGCGCCACCCAGGCGCCCCGACTCTTGAGTCATGATCATTAGTGATCATTCTTGAAATACCATTTCAATAACTTGGAGTGAAGTGTTCAAAACCCAAAGTGATTTTATCTGTAACTTACATGTTTTATGTAGCCTCTTCTTCCCTCCCTCCCTCTCTCCCTCGCTCCCTCCTTTCCCTACTGGTCAGACGATGCAAACCAAAGAAAACTTATTACTGTACTCTACCCTCACTGGCTTTTGGGGGGCACTAATGTCTTTTAACTCTCATATTTTAACCATTTTTTGGTAGAGGGGGAAGTTTGGTCCTTTTATGTCCATCACTGTCCTATTTCTTTTCATAATGAACTGGCGGATCAGGAGAATTACTGTGATTATATCTCTGGGTAAGTTACCAAGCTCTCTTTAAGAATCAATAGGAAATCTTCACATTTTTCAATCATATGCACTTTCTCTCTCTCTTTCCTTTTCTCTAATCTCCCTGTATAAAAACACATATACAGAAAAATAGGGTGACTAAGTCAGAGCACAGTCCTTGGAGAAGCATGGGCAATGTTTATGGACGGCCATTCCAAAGGAAACTTTATAATTAAATGACAGACTAAGATTAGCTGTAAGTCAAGTGCTGGTATGTACAGAAATGTAAAGACGTGGAAGCGTATGGAATACCTGTAATGCTAACCCATTGAAGGTCAGAGACTTCTCTGATTATTCGTACCTCTAAGGTTTTTAACAGAATTACATGCTGCATACACATATGTGAGACTCAAATGTGTATATTCTTGACCATCAGATACAGTTCTCATGGAGCACTGGGAAAACTATATTCTGTGTGGAAGATGTCCCATTACAAAGAGTATTGATCAGACCTTCTGTTATACACTCGTTCATTTCTTCCATCCACAAGTATTTCCTAAGTATCTTCAATGAGGTTTTAGTCTCCATAAATAATAACACCCTTCTTTGCCTCGTGTTTAGAACCATTTCAAAGATAGATGCACAGTCAGAAAGATGCAGATGAAATATCAACTTTATTACTGATGAAGCTGATTAAAGAAATGGTCATATAGACTTGTTAACATAATCAGCACTCTCCGAGTTAAATTTATTACTGAACTTGTTTAGTAAGCTTTTAGCCCAGTAAAGAGAGAATGTGAATTCCTTAAGGCAGACTGACTCCTTCCAAAGCACTCCCATGATCATCTGGCAAGCCTGCTGTATGAGTCAAGGTTCTCCAGAGAAAGAGGACCAACAGGATGTATATACGTATGTAAAGAGATTATCGTAAGGCATTGGCTCACGCAATTATGGAGGCTGAGAAGTCCCGAGATACAGAGTTGGCGAACAGGAGACCAAGGAAAGTGGATGTGTACTTTCAGTATCCGAGCCAACAGACCTGAGACCCCAAAACAGCCAGCGTTTCAGAAAGAGTATGAAGGCTGGAAAGGACCAGTGTTCCAACTTGAATAGTCAGATAAGAGTTCTTTTATACTCAGTCTTTTTGTTTTATTCAATTCCTCAACTGACAGGATGAGGCCCACCCACATTAGGAAGGGCAATCTGATTGACTCCATCTAGAGATTCAAATGTTAATCTCTTCCAGAAACACCCTCACAGATGCCCAGGATAATGTTTGACCAAATGTCTGGGAACCTATGGCTCATTCAAGTTGACACATAAAATTACCCATTACACTTGCCAACTAGAGAAGTTACCTGCCCCCCTTCTTCCATGGAGACATGAGCAAGGAAGAGCAGTGAGCGAGGAGCCATACAGAAGCCTGAGTGCTGCACTCATGGACGATTTTCCCCATGGGAATCTGAGGTGTGGAGAACCAAGGGTTCTTCCCAATAGCAGGCGGTAGGTCAGACAGTGGCAAAGCAAAAAAAATGAATATTAAAGAATCCCTGATACCAAAACCACATGAACAGAATAGAGACCTTAAAATATGTGTTTTAATACAATGTAGTGAAAGCTAGCAGAGATGAAGGCACGCACAAAAAGGCATAGCATTGAGGAACTAATTTGCCTCCTGTGAGAGGCTAATGTTTCGTACAGGATATCATTTGATCCAATAAGCAAACATTGCGTCTTCCACACACTATGCTCCAACTGGATTTTACACATATCCATGAACACGTGTGGGTCATGGGCAGTGTAAATCCTCCTACAAGACCACCAGGTGCAGGGACCAGGATGGGATTAAAGGAATTATCCAAATGGTGGCTTCTCAAAGGGTCAGAGATACCAGTATGTTAGCATGTAAGACGGTAATGGAAAATTCCCTGGTTGTCGCCACCGCCATACCCTAATTATTACCTAGTTAGCTCCGGATTCCTCTGACACTGGGTTTTTAGCTTGGGAATGATCTGAATTTTTTGCTGCTCTTCCTGTTGGCCTGCTGCCAGAAGGAGGTCAAGGGGAATTACTGACAATGAAATGCCAACCAGGTGATTTAGTAAATCTGACACATTGCAGTCTCATGGAAACAGTCTAGGAGTTGAGGTCGAAGGATCTGGATTCAAATCCCAGCTCCACTCTTCTTGGCTCTGTGACCTTGAGCATGCATTTAAATCTGTGTGAGACTTTGTAAAATGAGGATGTTATAAAACGATATTCTATAAACTTACACTGAGGATGAAATGAGATAACGCATGTGGTCGAGCTCTGGAAAATACAGTGTTATGCAATATCAGTTATTATCTGATGAGACATTCGGAGGAGCTGCAAGTTGAAACAAATGCTGAAATATTCCATGAATCTTTTCCATCTCTCTTTCTCCTACTGCCCTATCTCCTTCCCAAATTCTGAATCCTGTGCTTCCATTTTTACATGCTCATATCCACCCCCTGAAAGAAATACACATCAACGGTGACCAGGGGAGTAAAGTGCTACATTTATAGGAGGCCTCTCAGCCTCACAGGCTTTAGAGGCTAATTTCTAAGCCAACACCACAGAACCAAGTAGACTCAGTTTACTCAGTGTGAGGCTTTGTCTCAGCCAAGATAATACTGCTGCCTGAGTCAGGCCTCTGCAAAGATTACATCCACCCCAGGCCAGCTCTGGGTTTCTCGGTTTCTGCTTCCCTTGTGGGGAAAACAAAAACAAAAAACAAAACCACAACAGTAATATGAGAGAAAGGTAAGAACAGGTGATATCTCACCTAAGTGAAAAATAAAGCTGCCAGAAACTTCAAGCAACTAGGTTATCATAGGGCACCCAGAAAAGAGCATCCCTTTTTAGGCCTACCTCCATCCTTCCCCCTCCCCATATCCAAACCACATCAAATGGAAAAATACTTCCCCTGATCATAAAGGGGGAGAAAGAAAAACTTAAAAAAAATCAAAGGATTTGACAAAGAGTTATAAAAATTCAACAAAACAAAGGCATTTCAAACAGAGCTGTACATGCCTCACACACGTATGTAAAAACTACAGGGTTTTAGGCTCAAAGAGATTTCAGGAGTCATCTGGTTAATACATATATCAAATCATTATGTTGTACACCTTAAACTAATACTGTGTTATATGCAAGTTATATTTCAACAAAACTGGAGAAAAATGTAAAAATGATTCAATTCAATTTACTGTATCTAAAACGTCTCAAGTACTGGGCATGTCAGCTTTGGGGAGACAAAGATACAAAGACGTGGGTCCCGCTTTCACAGAAACACACACACACCCGTCATGATGTAATGGGGCTATGTAAGATTTGTAGCAGGAATAAAGAATAGCAGTTTTGGAGAGCACTGAGAGGTGAAGGCTCAGTGGCATTAGGAGTTTCAGGAGTCAGGAAGTCTGGGTGGCTCAGTCGGTTAAGCGTCTGCCTTCGGCTTAGGTCATGATCGCAGGGTCCTGGTATCGAACCCCGCATAGGGGTCCCTGCTCAGTGGGGGTTCTGAGAGCCTGCTTCTCCCTCTGCCCCTCCCCCCATTCGTGCTTGCTCTCTCTCTCTCAAATGAATAAATATATATTTTTTTAAGAAGTTTCAGGAGTCACAGAAAGATGGCTGGGGAGATAAAAGTTGAGCAAGGTGCTGGAGGGTGGGTGAGGGTCTGCGCAGCCATTCAGGACAAGGGAGGGAGAAACCTCAGGGAAGGAAAAGAACACGCATTATCTAAGGGAAGACATGACAACCAGCGTGAGCAAGCAGAAAATGACTAGCACTTTATTTATCCTTGGAAGACAACTAAAACTGAGCCTGGGAAGGGAAGCTGGACTTTCAAACTGTGGTGGGTTTAAAAAGCAACATTAGATGAAGTTAAGAACATGACCACCCGGGTTCAAATTCCAGCTCTGCCACCTGCTAGCTATGAAACTTGTGGAGGTTACATCACCTCTCTTTGCTTCCACGTCTGAAAAATGGAGATAATGATGTAAAGTCTCCATGTCATAGAATTATTGTGAAGATCAGTTTAGTAATACATGTAAAGTACTTAGAACAGTGTCTGGTACATAGTAGGGTCCTCACCAATAATTATTATAAGCTTATCGATATGAACTGAATTGTGTCCCCTCCCCCCATTCATATGTTAAAGCCCCTACCCCTAAAGTGACTGTATTTGGAGATCGGGCTTTCAGGAGGTAATTAAGGTGAAGTCAGCTCATAGGGTGCCATCCTAACTCAATAGGATTTGTGGCTTTAAGAAGAGAAAGAGAGAGAGCTGTTGCTCGGTGTTCCTGGGTGCTGAGGAAAGGTCACGGGAGCGCACTGAGAGGTGTCCATCCGCAAGCCGGGAAGAGGGCTCTCACCAGAACCTGACGCTGCTGGCATCCTGATTGCAGACTGCCAGCCTCCAGAACTTGGAGAAATACATTTCTGTACTTTAAGCCCCCTGGTATAGGCTGTTTCGTTATGGCAGCTAGAGCTGACTAGGGCCCTTATAGACTAGGGATTGCAAACTCAAAGGAGTGTGGAGTGACACCGGTAGCACGATGAACTTACCTGGAGTGACAGCCAGATTGAAAGGCAGTAGCCAGCGCTTGAGTTTAAGTCAATTGATTGCTGTTGTGCGAGAAACGACCTAACATTCCAAGACTGTCTGATGTTTTAAAGAAAAGATTGACTGTGTTTTATTTGTTGGGAGGTGGGAAGTTCTAAATTTGAAAAGGTAGACCAAAATACTGTGAAGGCATGAAGACCTGGCCCACAGACCACTGAGCTGCTCTATGGAAAATGCCCGAGACTGGTACTTGGAAAAACTGGTCTGGGGAGAAGACAGAATAGTGACAGGGAGATTGGTTGCGAGGAGGGAGAAGTGCCAAGATGGGAGATGGGAAGGGACTGAGATTTCCAGCTAGACATAAATTTAGGCTCCGTTTTAGCTCTGGAACCTTTAGCTAATATCAGAATATTCCTGAGTCTCAGGTCTTTCAACAGAAAACTGGGGCAATGAAAACATACCAGGGTTTTATGGTTCTTGAAGAAGTGGATGGCAAGTGTGCGTAGAGTGCCCAGCGTGCACTTAGAAATGTTAGTTCCTTCTCTTCTCTCAGTTGGTAGGTAAGAGCCTGACCAAAGGAAATGGTGGTGGAATGCAGAGGATGCTATGAAGGCACTGCAAGCTTAGAATGATTAGGATTTATTTGGATGAGGAAGACTTCGAAGTTGGTGACCCTAGGGAGGGAAGGGACGATGAGGTTGTTCACTGTGGTTCATAGGAGGGAAGCAATTAATTAACTGTGTTTTAGATAAACTGAACTTGCCAAACCTGTGGAATATTTGGGTTGAAAAGTCCTACCGGTGTCCAAATAAGTGTTATACGGAGAGCAGTGAGGGATAGAGATATAGTTTTGGGTCCTATCATCTTATAGGGAGTAGTTGAAGCCATGGACTGGTTGGGATTCTTCAAAGAGATCAAGTACTATGCCAAGAGAAATAGGCCCGGGAAGGTCTAGGATGGTACAAGGAGAGAAGAGTGATGGAATGAAAGCGAACGTGGCATAGAGAGGAAGAACAGGCAGAGGGGTACCCAGAACACAAAGAGCAAGTAGAGGGAAGGAACATTTTGAGAAAGAAGAGACTATTTTAGAAATAGAAGTAGAATGAAAAGAAAGAAGAAAAACCTTGGTTTTTGTAATTTGAAGTTTACCAGTGACTTTTAGGAGAACAATATGATGAGAAACTAACCTCTAATTGTCCACTGACTTAAAAAATCAGCACTAGTGACACCCGCCCACTATTTTATCTCCACTTTTCTAACAGAGATGACTCCAATCCACCAAGGAAACATTAAATTATGTTCAGAACAAAGAAGGTACATTTACATTTAGGATGAGATATTTCTAGAAAATACGTTGTAAATTAAGCCTGATTTTCTTGAAGCGAGAATGATATAGAGAAGAGGATTGTGCTCTTGACACAGGGCCTTGTGCCCAACATTTTATAGGCATGAACACAAACTCCATATTGAATTAATTAATTATAAATGATAACCATGTATAATATAAAGCTCTTCAAGTATACATAATTAAACAGGGTAATACAAAAACCAATCGCATAAATTATATTTAATGTGAGGGAATAGCATAAATATTAAACAAAGTTATTATTTTATTTCCTGACATTCTTTCTCATTGGCAAGTGATGGGAATTTCGGTATCATGGAATCAGAGGGAATCTTTTGGAAAGTTTTCACAGATATTTCTGAGAAGACCTTGGAGGCTACTGGGGCTGCTTGATGCTTCTGTGAAGAGTTGATGGACTATGTTTCTGCTCTCTTCTTTTGCTTATAATGGTTTCCGGAGAAAGTGCTGGAGGCCAAGATGTTGCCTCTTCTGCTACCATCAAGAATAAAGTCTTTCTGCTTTCTTAATCTGCCATCTCCCCAAGGTTAGCACCCTCTACTCCTACACGGAGATTTTACACAGAATTTGGACTTTGAACCACATATAAACTATTTATTTATTTATTTAAGAGAGAGAGAGAAAGAGAGAGGATGAGCGGGGAGGGGGGCGCAGAGGGAGAGAGAGAGAATCTCAAGCCGACTCCACACTGAGTGCAGACCCCTATGTGGGGCTCGATCTCAGGACCCTGAGATCATGACCTGAGCAAAATCAAGAGTCAGATGCTCAACCCACTAAGCCCCCCAGGTGCTCCTAAACCACATTTTAATGTTGACTCTCACCTTGCTACTCTATTCAATGTCAAAGAAAGCTCAAAGCCCTTCCTTAAATGGTAAAAAACTCCACTACAATTAAGTTTGATCCAGATCTGTGGATCTTAAGTTTCAGCGGATCTTAACAATTGCCAAGGGTTTGACTTTTTCAATGGAAACTTTAGAAAAGTTGTGTCCTATGGGATTATAAAGAAATGAGATCTGACTTTTTGATAAACATTGAGAATGTCTCATTTATAATAGCAAATATTTATTTGGTGTTGTCCTTTGGAATGTATTTTTTTATTTTATTTTTTTTAAAGATTTACTTATTTGAGAGAGAGAGAGAGAGCATGAGAAGAAGTGGCAGAAGGAGAGGGAGAGGAAGGGAAAATCTGAAGCAAACTAGTTGCTCAGCACGGAACCCAACTGGAGGCTCCATCCCATGACCCTGAGATCAGGGCCTGAGAAGAACCAAGAGTCCGACGCTTAACCAGCTGCACCACCCAGGCACTCCCCATCCTCTGGAATTTATAAAACACTTCCTATCTATTAACCCATTGTGGCATCAAAAGTGTTCTCTTATATTTAATAGCAGGGCCATTGTTATTTTTAATTGTCATAGCTGAAGATTGAGGATCAATGAGATTAAATGTCTTTCCCTGAGCAACAGAGTTACTAAAGGACAGAATGAGGAACTAGAAGCCAGGTCCTCTGACTCCGAAGCGGGTGCTCTTCTCAAGAAGCTATTCCTTGTAACGAGCAGTCCCCCTTTCCTTTGGGATGCTGTGCATTTATTTGAAGATTGGTATCATTGCTCAAAATATTTTGAGAGAATAGGTTGGTTTTACGGGTTTTCTCAGTCACACTAGAAACCTGGTCTCAACATGATCCACCATGTCTTACCGTTTAGAGCTCCATGGTCTTGCTCTCATACCCTGAGGGGTCAGCGCTGCTGCTTTCTGGTGCAGATGTCTGGGAGGGGTCTGTGCATGCACGAAGTGGAGCAGGGCAGCCAAAGTAAGAGTAAGGGGCAGGGAACTCTTGTGAAGTCTGTTGGGCTGCTACCAGAATCACTTGGGCACACTTGATTGTCACTGTCCTGATCTCTCCGCTAATGGCCGATCACATGGGGATAGCGAGCTGGTTTCATTAGGAGGAATTGCTGCACATCGAATTGCCAGAAGACAAGCATTACCTATTCCTTCCTTATGAAAGCAGGGCAATGCACCACAAATATTTCCATTAAAATGATTATAATTTTATGGCCACATATTGACTTTATAAAAGTATGTTTTATGTCTTTGAAAATTTTGTTTATGTAAAATCTCTCATTCTTTTTTAACACCAATAAAGAATTTCCAGGCCAACCTAAAATGGCAGACAATGAAGGGATGTCATTTATATTGATGATAAACAGAAATAGAAGAAGAATGTTTATGACAAACTTGAGTGAATCACCAAGTGAGATAGTATAATTTTTTTTCTGAATATCTCCATAAACAATATGTTATCTTTTCCAAAGGGAAATGAGGCTGCTAGACTTTGTGCCTCTTTACAAAGTCATTCATGTTTTCTGAGTAATTCTTTTCTTGTTGACATGATGGGCTCGCCCTCTCCAGCCATCCACATTCTCCTTGACCAAGGTTATGCACATTCGAAATGGCTGACTTAAGAAGAGTATATTAGGATGCTCACTAGAGATTAAAAGTGACATTTTTATTTTTGCAATGACCATTAAAGGTCTGTATTCTGTATTTAGATCCTTCCAAAGAAAGTAAGGGTGAGTGAGGGTGTTTGTGTGAACATATGTAAGGAGACCACCCTCTCAAAGGTGCTGAAGGCATCTCCTTTCCTAAATATATGCGTGTGTGTGTGTGTGTTGGAAGGAATGAGGGAACTGGATATACTGGGACATATTTCTGCAAAGTGTAAAGGAAGCTGGATAATATTCAAGAGGGAAAAGTGGTGATTGTGGTGGTGGTGGTAGTTGGGGCAATAGGGAAACAATGAGTACAGAAGGTGCTTAAAACCTGAGATTCTCTTGGCCCTAATATCCACGATCTGAGGATGAGCTCAGAAGAAGATCTCCAAGTAGACAAGGGGAAGCCTGTCCCTGATGGGGTTTGTGCAGAGCCCAAAGCAGTGGCTCTTTGGTGTTTCACGACATAAGCCAGGCAGAACAGCTACTACCCTGCTGCGGGCATCCTGTCTCATGGTCCCAGCAGGACAAGGTGCCTATGAGTCAGGTGCTGGGGTCCAACCCTGGTACTCAGGAGAGCTGAAAGTTCCAACCGATATGAGTACAATGCTTCCTGGAGATAAAGGGATGAAAGGGTTACTCTGAATACCTTGTCTTTTTTTTTTTTTTTCCCATTACTCCCACACTTATCTATGACTCTTATTATCTGCCTAGAAATCATTTTTTAACCACCTCATAGGAATTCCTAATTGTGTTGGCTCCACAAGTCCCTGAAGGCTCCTGCTATCCTCTAGAGTCCTGAAGAAATTTTCAGTTTGTCTTATAGGTTCCCTCACTTTTGAAATCCTCTGGCATTATTTCTAGCTCCTCTTTTACGATAGGTTCATAAACCCTTATCTAAAACTCTTGGGGTCAAATGTATTTCTGAGTTCAGATCTACTCAGATTTTAGACTGTGGTAATGTAAATGACATACCATCCCTAGTAGTACACCTCGTAACACAAGAAATTAATATTCCCATATTGAATGCGTGAACATTCATGCTACAGAGATAAAATCGCGAAGAGTCTCATGACAATTTGCATCAGCTTTCACTGCCACCGAATTTGTACCAAATTTATGAAAGAAGAATATCAGTTTTGAGAGCGTTTAGGATTTCAGAACTGTGGACGAGGGGTCATGAAGCTCTACTACTATTGTTAAACATCATGAAGGCCAGGAGAGAGTGACAGGTGCATCTGGAAGTCGCAAGTGAAGGAGATTGTCATTTCCTAGTGTCACAGGCTGAACAATGACCCCCAAAGATAGCAGGTCCTCATCCCTGCACCGGGTGAATAGTGTCTTACATGGCAAAAGATGTGATGAAATTTAGGATCTTGAAGTGGGGAAGTTATCCTGGATTATCCTGGTGGTCCCTAAATGCAATCACACGGATCTTTGTAAGATGGAAGCAGAGGGAGATGTAACACATGCAGAAGAGGAGATGGCAACGTGAAGGCAGAGAGGAGAGAGATTTGATGATGCTGCTGGCCTTGGAAACGGAAGCTGTGCAGCCACGACCCAAGGCGTGCCAGCGGCCACCAGAAGCTGGAAGAGGCAAGGAATGGATTCTCCACGAGAGTCTTGGGAGACAGCAGAGCTCTGTGGACACCTTGACTTCAGCCCATTGAGATTGATTTTGGACTTCTAGCAACCAGAACAGTGAAAGAATTGATTCTACTGTTTCAAGTCACCAAGCTGGTGGTGTTTTGTTACAGCAACCACCCCAATGAGGGGTGTCTTCTCACCCTCATTCAAGTCCTTCAAACGGTAGTCACTCTCTTTAGATCATCTGTCTTTTCCCATTGACTCTTGGGGTGTTATTTAACTCCCCTTAATCTCGGTGTTTTCGTTTGTAAAATGAGGATGATCGTCGGGTTGTTGTAAGAATTAACTTTAAAACATATACATGCTTAGCATATCACTGGCGTCAAGCTCGTGCTTAATAAATGCTGGTTGGTTGATGACATTACTACGTTCTGAGAATCCCTTTATACCTTTCCAGGACGTGTGAATTTACATTTAGGTTTGAGTCCATCTATATTACAGAGAGAGCTGATCAATCAAATCTCAATTCTTCCTCATCTAAAAGATTTTGCCAGCCCATTTATATTCACCAATGTCACAATGATGATGCATTTGATGTCTAAGAGTGTTAGATGTCTAAAGACATACCAATCAGTCCTGCGAGACTGCGTTTCTATTTTTATCCTAAACATTTTTACTTTCCCAAAGGCTGAAGTCTTTGAACCTGGTGTCTTCAATCAAATCAGTGCTAATTTGTCCAACAAGTGGTCAGAAATGTGCCCATTTGTAGATGGGTATCCCCGTTGATATAAGCAAAATGTCTTTTTCCAAAAGTGGGGAAGCATAGAAAAGTATGAAAAAAATAATCCAAGGGGCTAGTACACTTTGAAAGGGGGCAATTTCTAATTGTAAAATCACCCAAAGTCATAAACAAAAAATAAATAGGACACGAATTCATTAAAACCCATCTACCAGGAGATAAGTATAAAGAATGGAAGCTGATGTATGGCAAAGACAGGAAATAATGTATTTGAGTATCTTCTATGGCTAGGCATGGTGCTAGGCATAGTCATATACTGATAGGTATTTGTTCTACTCAGCTCCGGTCAGAACAAATATTTTTGATAGTTTTAAGTGTTCTGCTATAGCTGTCCTCATTTGAACGGGACTGATTTTATTATTTACAGATACATAGCCTTATCTCTTCAAAGGTAACTGCTGTTTGAGCATAACATACATTTAGAACACATTATTCTTTTAGGCAATGTAATTTTGTGGCTTCTAACCAATGTCTTGAAGGTTCCAGGTAACTGGGAAGTGTCCACAGCCCCACTAAAAGGCCACTCTGACACTAAGGTCACAGAATGAGAGAGGTGTCAATGCCATAGAAATAATCTACTACCCCACTGTCATTCTACAGAGGGGAAACCGAGGCACAGTGTTCCACACACCCACCTGGGGTCGTACAGTTGTTAATGAGCGAAGCGAGACCTGAAATGTTTGCGTTTCCATCCAGAGCTCTTTCTATCCCACAGTAAAGGCACTACTGGTTGTTTGGTGGTTAGCTCCTTTCTCGACTTTCGACTGAAATGCCGTGCAAAGGCTGCAACAGCAGGGAAGAAGAGGCTATCCGGAACTGGCCTGGGAGTTTGGAGATCCAAATTTAGAACTCTGCTCAACTACGGATGAGGTATGATCATGGGAAGGTCATTTATCCTCATTTTGTTTAAGGTTTCCCCACCCACGGGACCTCTGGGTGGCTCAGTCGTTAAGTGTCTGCCTTCGGCTCAGGGCGTGATTCCAGGGTCCTGGGATCCAGCCCCACATCCGGCTCCCTGCTCCGCTGGGAGTCAGCTCGTTCCTCTCCCACTCCCCCTGCTTGTGTTCCCTCTCTCTCTGGCTGTCTCTCTCTCTGTCAAATAAATAAATAAAATCTTAAAAAAAAAAGGTTTCCCCATCCAGGAAATGGTTCTCCCTCTTCTCTTTCACAGAACTTATGAATATTGTAATTGTCTAAGTCTAATTTCTGCTCTAGGGTGTGGTAAAGACACAGATAGACTCGAGCTATACTGCCTGGGTTCAAGTCCTGGCTCCAACAGGTACTAAGTGTGTGGGCAAATTGCTTAATCTCTCTATGCCTCAGTTTCCTCATCTGCAAAATGAGGCTAATGATAGATGCTATCTCAGATGTGAGAGAAACGAGGGAATATGTGTAGAACATTTCGAGCAGTACCTGGCCCTCTTTAAGCACTATTAAGAACTACTCGTTCTCTGATTTTTCTGTCTCCTCAGCACTCTATTCCAAGTGCCAATCGTATGCCTGATTGGATTCCTGCCTTTCTCTCCAATTTTATCTCCTGTGACTCTTCCACTGCCACTAAACTATTTGCATTTCTGACCAAGTTTCCCGAAGTTTCCATGACCTTGTTCAGAATTCTCCTACTTGAAATATCTTTTCCTTCACAGTTTCCAAGCAGAAATGTGATAAGAAAAAGACCAAACATGAAAAAGGGACTGAGAAAAGGAAAGATTCCCTTAGTTTTCTTTACTAAAAGAAGTGACTGAATGCAAAACATTATGTATAGACTGGACAGTGCAAATTGTCTGCTTCTAAACCAGACCACACCCCACCGTGTCATGCAGCGTGTTCTTCTAAATCTCATCTTTGATTAATGTCCCAACCGGAAAACTGACACTTCATCTTCCCTTCCAGCCACATCTAAGCAGTCTCTAAATGCTGAAAATGTAGGATTTACATTTCACATTTTTGATTTCTCCCAAAAATCTCCATTGCCCTTGCTTTAGTTCATGTCTTCATCATCTCTAGTTTGACCTGTAGCAACAGCCCCTAACTCCTTCACAACAGTGACATTTTAGAAAAGTACGGCCCAGATGCTTTGCAGGTTGTTTCTCAGTTGGGGTTTCCTTCCCTCCCTCCTTCCCTCCCTTCCTCCCTCCCTCCCTCCCTCCCTCCCTCCCTCCCTTCCTTCCTTCCTTCCTTCTTCCAATTTATTATTTCTTTGAGAGAGAAAGAGAAAGACAGTGAGCGAGTGCATGATCAGGGGAGGGGCAGAGGGAGAGAAGCAGACTCCCTGCTGAGCATGGAGCTCAGTGCCAGGCTGGATGCCACCACCCTGAGATCCCGTCACCCTGAGGCAATGACCAGAGCTGAAACCAAGAGTCAGACGCTCAAGTGACTGAGCCACCCATGGGCCCCACAGTGTGGATTTTCTTCTGTTTAGAGTCAAGTTGTACATTTTGGGTAGAAGTAATACATAAGTAACGTACCCTTCTTTCTCAGTGTGTCACATTAGAAGGTATATGATGACTCTTTGTAATTAGTAATTTGTGGGAAGATATTTTGAAGTCATCTAAATATCCTATTCATCAAATTTTTACCAAGTGGTTTTGTTCTCCATTAATGATTCTTGCCTGAATCAATGATTGCTATATGTTTGCAAAATGGCAATTTTCTCACTGCATTATTCCCTCTACATTTTTTAGTTGACATTCTACTTTAATTCAGTAATATATTTACTAACAGGACACTCTCGTGAATTCTTATTTTATTCAATGAGGTATAATCCCTTAGTGTCCTCATTTATTTCAATGTTTCAATCGTCCCAGATTTGGCCAGTGGGGGCCCCTTCAAGCTGGCTTCTATGTCCTATTGATATGTCCTCATAATTTCTTGAGCATAGAGAAGCATTTTATCATCTTCATTTTTGAGGAATGTTTTGACTGGCTATAAAATTATAGATTGGTAGTAACTTTCTTTCATTGCTTTAAATGTCTTTTATTGTTTTCTGACAACCATTGTTTTTTGTTGTTAAATCAACCCCAAGTATTAGTATTGCTCCTTTGAAGGCAATGTCTCTTTTTTTAAAGATTTTATTTATTTATTATTTATTTGAGAGAGAGAGAGGGAACACGGGGTGGGGGAGAGGAAGGGGCAGAAGGAGAGGGGGAGAGAGACTCTCAAACAGACTCTTGCTGAACACAGAGCCCAATGGGGGGCTTGATCTCATGACACTGAGCCAAACTCAAGAATTAGACACTTAAACAACTGAGCCACCCTGGCACCCTGGCAAAGTGTCTTTTTTTCCCCCTCTGCCTACTTTTAAGATTTTCTCTTTGTCTTTGATTTTAACATGTTTTACTGTGTTGTTGCTGATATGTAATTTTCTTTATATTTATCCCGCTTGGGCTTTTTAAAGCTTAATCAATCTGTGGTTTGAGGCCTTTCTGTTTTGGAAAGTCCCAAGTATTATTTCTTCAAATATTGTTTCTGTCTCATGGTCCCACTCCATTCTTTGTAGGCCTCCACTTACACATGTTGGCCACTTTTCCTGTGTCCTACCTCTCTCTTTTACTCTTCTTCTTAACTTTTATATTTTTTCTCCCTGTACTCCAATTTGGGTACTTTAAACCTACCTGTATTGTAGTTTATAAGTTATGTCTTTCGTTGTGTCTAATCTACTATTAAACCCATCTATTGAATTCTTCATTTCAGATATTATATTTTTGGTTCTATAAAATCCATTTGACTTTTTCATGTAGATTACATGTTTCTGTTGAAATATTCCATACTTTCCTCTGTTTCCTTGAACATAGTTATCTTAATGTCCCTGTCTAATAATTCTAATATCTGAATCATCTGTAAGTCTGTTTCTGAT
This sequence comes from Ursus arctos, assembly GCF_023065955.2. Lineage (NCBI taxonomy): Eukaryota > Metazoa > Chordata > Mammalia > Carnivora > Ursidae > Ursus > Ursus arctos. The sequence goes on along the minus strand of NW_026622786.1, from coordinate 33,942,741 downwards.
TGCCTTTTGCTCAATTGGTTCTTCTTATTCTTTTTTCTTTCTTTCTCTTTTTTTTAACACGTCTCATACTTTTTGGCTAGTTGCTGGACATTGTATATTAATTACATAAATATTGTAGAGTATGGATGAGTTACCCTCTTTCTAAGAAGTTAATATCTTTTCGAGCAACAAAGAGTACACGCATATCACCTTAATTCTATCGAAGACTGATTTTAGGGCTATTCTATTTTATTCTGTCTTTACGTCTAGAATGAAGACTTTTCCATGTCTCAACTGGAATGTTGGCAGGCTCTGAATTCTTTCCTCTGTCTCCCCAGAAAGCTAGGCTTCTAAAATCTCTGCTCAGTCCTTTGGCCTTTTAGCTGCTGTTCCTAATAGTTTTTGAAGTCATACCCTGTGTGCAGCTTAGAAATTGGCCAAATCCTTAAGTGGAGTTTTAATAGAGATTTTTAGGCTGACTTCCCTGTAGTTTTCTTCTTTAGGATTTTATTCCTCAACTTATAGCTGTTTCAGCTCTCCTAAACTCCAAGATCTGTCTTCTCAGACTGTTGGAACTGTCACTTTCTCCTGGGATTCTAATCCTTCATACTAAAAATTTGCAAATGCCCATGAGGAAAAAGCTAGGTAATGTGGATCTCACTCAGAGTGCTTCCCTTCTCTCAAGGGATTTAGAGTCTCTCAAGTTCTGTCTGTGTTGGTTGCTCTCCAATGTTTAAAATTTTTTTTTTAATGTTTCTTATACAGGTTTTATAGTAGTTTTAAATGGGGAATAAGTTAGACCAAATCAAGCTTGCTGAAGGCAAAAATTTTTCTATTTAGTAATTACATTAAAAATTTCAGAAATATTTTTCAGGTTCTCTTTTTGTTTTTGATATTTAATATTATAGTGTTATGGTCAGATAATAGTTTATGGGATATATTAGTTCAGGCCAAATAAAACTGTCATTTTGGGGCACTTGGGTGGCTCAGGGAGTTCCGTGTCTGACTCTCGGTTCGGCTGGGGTCATAGTCTTGGGGTCATGGGATCGAGCGTTGCATCAGGCTCTGTGCTCAGCAGAGCAGGGAGTCTGCTTGGGATTCTCTCTCTCCTTCTCCCTCTGCCCTCCCCCTGCTCTCTCTCTCTCTTGAATAAATAAATAAATCTTTTTAAAAATTGCCATTTCTGTAGGTCAAATGCAGCTGAATATTGGCACTTAAAAAAATTCTTCAATGTACAGTTCCTTTGTAATTTGTTGATGCTTTAGAATCTAGAATATGGAATTTTTTATAATATATTATGTATCCTTAGAAAATAACATGCATCGTGTATTGGTTGGACATACTTTTTAGTTTCTCTCTCTTTAAAACTCTTGCTGGGCTTCTGGTAATGCCCTTGAACTGGTCAGGAGGTTGGACCATCTGCTGTCAACCATGAGGCACTAAGTTTTCTACTTTGTAAAGGACCCACCAATACTAGAAGCCATACATCTTCCCCAGGGCTTACTATGAGAGAAGAGAACGGATACCGCTATCATCTTCTACCACCCAAACCTCTCCCTTCCTAACTATATAAAAGTAGGGAGGGGAGGGAAAGAGACAGTGAAAACCAAGACTGCCCAGTGCCATATTTGAGCCTAAGCCAACAGGAAGAATCAGCGATATTGGTTCTCTCTTTGTTGAAAATTTTGATATTTGGTTCATCATAGATATCTTTTGTCTTAATTTTTTATTACATGAAAATACTATTACTGAGTTCTTTGGTGTCTCCTTAAGTTCTGGGCCTGAGGTGAGTGCCTCACTACTTCATCCTAGTTTGGTGCCCAGATGTAGTGAGGTGAGTGCCTCACTACTTCATCCTAGTTTGGTGCCCAGATGTCCTACGAAGCACAGTTTCTGGTGAGAAGCTATTGCTTCTCTTCTCTGTGTGGAGCAGGGCTGTAGATTTTTGACTCCTGAAAGCAATACAAGCCAACATGATCCATTTGAACCCGAGAGACCAGGGGACCTCCCAAACACCAATAACGGACTAGTTAGGTAAGATTTCTTATTTCAGACACCAGAAGAGTTAAGTCTCATAAAAAGGAAAAGGCAGACTTACCACCAGACTGGACTTCACCCCTTTCCCCACATTGTGATGGAGGAGCATGGAGAAAGAGGAGTTGGGGCGTCTCCCTGCTGCAGATCCCTGTGTTTTGTCAGCATTATAAAGAAGAGAGGAAGAGAGATTTATATGGAAACTGAGTCTGAAGTCTTAACTAGATTGAACTTTTAATAACTGACAGATATCATTTGTCCAAGTTGTCATTAAAGAATGCTAACGGGAGGGCAACTGGGAAGCTCAGTCCGTTAAGTGTCTGCCTTTGGCTCAGGTCATGATCCGGGGCTCCTGGGATAGAGTCCCTCATCAGGCTCCTTGCTCAGTGGGGAGTCTACTTCTCCCTCTTCCTCTGACCCTTCCCCCTGCTTCTACTCTCTCTCTCTCTCTCCCTCTCTCTCCTGCTCATGCTCTCTCTCTCTTGCTCTCACTCTCTCTCTCAAATAAATAAATAAAATATTTTAAAAAAAGAAGAATGCTAAAGGGAGATTTGACAATATAAGGTGGAAAGAAGTTCTTGGAAATGGTAAAACCACTTCATGCTTATCCCCACTGAGTTTATATTTCATAACGGCTTGCATATATATTGACAATACATGAAGCTTATTAAGGATATTATTCACATCTTTCACGTCATTGCTTAATATTTTTTTCTGTCTCATCTATCAGATTCTGAAAGAGGTCAGTTAAATCTCCAAGTACTATTGCTGATTTAGCCACCCATTTTCTGTAGTTCCGTTGGCTATTGCTATATAAATTTTCAGGCTATATTGTTAAGTGGGTATATATTCATAATAATTATACCTTCTTGATATTGTTTCTTGCAAATACTGTTTTTTCTCTCATGATTTAAATTCTCTTTTGTCTGATATTACAATTTTTAGCCTGGTTTCTTTGGGTTCATGTTAGCTTAGAATATTTTCCAATAAATTATTTTTAACCTTTCAGTGTGTTTTATATTGATTTATTTCTGAGTTTTAATTTAATATTTTTGTTTATTATTTATCCTTTTGTCTTTTCCCCCTATTTTCCACTGGATAAATCAAATTTTATTTTGTTACTCTGAAGATGACACATTCTATCTTTATTCTCTGAATGAATATCCCCAGCTTATTTATACCCCTATTTCTCTGCAGTTTCCTTCCATCAACATCAAAAGCTTATCAATAGCCAAATCTTCCCTCTGGACATGACAAGAATTCTAGCACTCTCTTACTTCCTCTTCTCTGTACCTGCTTTAGCCCTATGTAAGCTTTCAGAATTTTCATGTAGTCTTTGATGCCCTTAACTATCACTCTATTCGACTTTTAAATCTTTCCTTAATTTTGGGAAGTTCTCTGTCATCTTCGTATTACCTCCTTTATATTTTCTTCCTCCTCCTCCCCCTCCCCCTCCCTTTCCCCCTCCCCCTCCTCCTCCTCCTTCTGCTTCTTTTTTTCTTATTGGGACTCCTGTTGGTCAGATTTTGAAAATGTTGCTTCCATGCCCCTTTCTTTGATTTCTTTCATTTTATCCTTACTAAGACCTTATGTTTTATGGTTGGGTCTATTCTTCTCTTCAACCAATCCAATCAGTTTTTAAATTCAACTATTATATTTTTTATACCCAGTAATTCTGATTTTCCTTTAAAACATTTTCTCCCACTTTATGACACATTATCCACCCTTTCCCTCTCTCTCTGAAGACATTTAATATATTTATTTCAAATGCTTGTCCTGTCTGTTTCCTTTATTTGACTCTCTTTGGCGTAGGCCATTCCAATTGTTGTTCATTTTACGGGTGCTTTTCAGATGTCTTATTTTTCTCTCCTACGACTTCACCCTTATTCTCTTTTGCTAATCCTGTCAATGTGGGAGGAGCGGCCAAAGTCTAGATCCTGGCCTGTGCTCTTCTGGGGAAGTGTTTTTGGTTTTGTTTTGTTTTTTGGGGTCTTCCTTTGTTTTTCTTTTGAGATGGGCATGACAGAGAGCAAGAATTTCTAGAGATGACTTTTCTGGGTGTAACTCATTCTTGTTTCTTACTTTCCACAAATTTAATCTCACACCCAACATGGTGGAGGAAAGAGGGGAGGGGTGGAAATGTTTATGGGGCCAGCCAGCGTACCTGTACTCAAAGACATTGGCTCCCCACCCTCACCTGGCATTATTCACCTGATTTAGCTCCAGTGCCCCACGATGGCTGTCGGTTTCTAGAGCTGCTTTTCTGACCCATAATAGCAATAGTACAGAAAAGATCCATTTAAGGGAGCAAAAAGGGCACAACTACAAATCTCTCCCCCATATAGTCTACCCTCTAGGGTCCAAGATCCTCTCCTGCTCAAGCTACCGTCCCCCCCCCCCCCAAAAAAAAAAAAAACTATGCCCTTTATTAGGATTTCACACCACTTTTGAGATTCTTGGGTGACTGGGAAGCTGAAGTTCTGAAACTCATGAACCTCTGTATCCTGAGTCATCTACATTCGGCTCAGGGGAAGGAGACAACAGCCCATCATGACCAGGGCTGTGAATAAATGGTCTGTTTCTCACTGACAGGAAATTAAGGCCTACAGCTCTGTCTCCATCAGAGACAAAATTTTGCAGCAAAATGCTTATAAATGGCCTCAACACATATAGGGTTAATAAATAAAACAAAATATAACTTTAAGATCTTTTATAGAACCTTCAGGATTTTTTCCCCTAGGTTTCTACTCAATATTAATGTTTACCTCAGGGAGAAAAAGGACCTTATGCAAAAATCTCTTATTCTCCCTTCCCCCATTTATATTAAATAACACAAAATTATTTTAATAATGTGATATGGAATCTGGAGACAAAACACTTTGGTCTACAAAAAGGAACCAATTTATTTCATAAATCACATTCTTCTGCTCCTTCCAGCAATTTCCCTTTTCCCTGGGAGGGGGATGTTATTGTGTTCTTTCTGTGGCTCTTTGTGTAATTTTAATTTATCATTAAGTAACACTTTGCTTTTTAACATAAAGAATTCAGTGTGCTTGATGGAGCAGCGCTCCATGGAAAGTTAGTTCACAGCAACAACTGTTTGGAGCAGAGGAGTTTATTAATTTATCAGAACCTTATGTTCAATTTCAGATTTCTCGGCATAGGAACCAACAATCAGCTGCACCTGTTGCCAATTAAAGTATTAATGGCACATCCATCAAAGAAAAATCACTGCGAATGGAGATTATACAAGCTCTTTACTCATGTCATTTTTTGGAAGTCATCCTTTATCTCAAAAATAAGAGATCTGCAAGCCATACCTTTCCATCTGCATCCTCCAGTTTTCCTTGGTGATGATTTTAGTGGCTGAAAGCCTTAGACTGTGAGGGCAAATGTATTTTCCACTGGAGGAAACCACTGTCTCGCTGTCTCGTATTTAAAAAAGTAATAATGTTGCTGTACATGTGGAGAGTGGCAGGACCCTGTGAACAGTTTTAGGAAGCTTGGCATAAGTTAATTATTTTTTTTAAAAAGATTTTATTTATTTATTTGAGAGAGAGAGAGCACGAACAAGCAGGGGGAGTGGGAGGCAGGGGGAGAGGCAGAAGCAGGCTCGCTCCCTACGGAGCCGGGAGCCCAATGCGGGACTCCATCCCAGGACCCCGGGATCATGGCCTGAGCAGAAGCAGACGCTTAACCGACTGAGCCACCCAGACGCCCCAACATAAATTAATTACTAGGTTTACCAAAAATGGGAAGTACTCGTACTGTCAAGGTGCATGCAATCTTTAGCGCCTGAACAGCTTTCTATGTTTACTTACAAGAAGTTCACGGTGCTAAGACAGGCTGAACACAGTCCTGTGTTTTTAATGCCTTATTTTGAATAGCTCGGCATTTTCTGGGGGATGCAGGGGGATGAGGATGGTGATGGGGGAAGATGAAGTTGAAAAAACGTAGGCTGTGGAAGCACACGAATCAGTCTGTGTTCCGATCTCGGTGGCTTCACTTCTGACTGTAACCTTGCTCTCATCGGTTAGTCATTCTGGATAATAGTTTTCACACATGTAGGGAAGGGATAAGATGATTCCCTCCTGGGGCCTTGGGGGGATTAGATGAGAGTGTGCGGAAGAGTCTAGCACCATACCTGACACAAGTAGGCTCTTCTCCATTCCTTTCAGCTGCCAAGATTGGGGATCGCAGTGTGGACAGCCTCACCACCTCCCTGGACTCCTGCAAGGTATGTAGAAGTCACTTCGCAGTAACTGGCCCGAGGCTGGGAGCAGAACAGATGTAACGGCTGAGCACCTTCCCTAAACTCTTCGGCCCACACTGCACAATGGGCATCAACGCTGAGCTCACAGTCTAGTCCACAAGGGTTAGTGTGAGGCGGCTGCAGCACCTCACAGTGCCCGGTAACACACGGCTCCTCGTTGTTGTTATTCATCCGACGGAACCGGAGCGGAGGGATCCACCAGATCCTAGGGGTTTTGGCAGGTGAGACGGCCTCAGTGGGAAACACATTAAGTCAAGGAGAAACAAGTGAAAACAAGAAGATTCTAAGGCAGGGGCTGTTTTCTCTGTAGCCTAATAAATAAAATTCAGGTGACGTTAGCCCTTTGAGGCAGCAACAGAAGATGCTAGGATTAAGGCCACCTGATGCCATCATGGAAACTTTCAGGTGCCTCTGCCTTATACCCCCTTATATCCCAATTGGAATACAAGCTCCAAGGCAGGTGCTGTGTTTTCTTCTTTGTTGTGTTCTCCCTTGTGTCCAGTACAAAGCTTTACACATAGTAGGCGTCCAATTATGACGTGTTGACCAATGGGAGGATTTCATTGTTGGTAACCCAGGGGTCTCCAGTTATCTCAAAAGTTTCCATGGAATGTTCAGAATATACATTAAAAGAAAAAATCCATTATAATATAATAAATATATCAGTGTCACCTCAAATACTTTCGATGGCAAAGGGTTGGGCAAGAGAGGAGAGTAAATATAACGGCCCTCCGTGCTGAAATGGTTTGAAATTACTGCTTGAAAGCATGGCTGCAATTTTCCATCCTCTGTTGTAGTGTGCTTAGGTATACATATTTCTTCCCTACCCACGTTTTCCCCTTTGCAGAGCTACCTTGTGCCCATTCGCTGTGGTGTAATGAATGAATCGTGAATCATAATGCTCCAGGTTCCCTTCCCAACTCTCCCCTGCCAAGCCTTAAAGAATGATGTGACCCATCAAAGCACCTCATCCTCCAGTAACAAAGATTGGTCCATGGGATGGATGGGCACGTGGCCAGAAGAAGGCCAACCCAATTGTTTGGGATGCCATGCTTAAAAAGTCATTTTTTCCTCTGGGGTTTCTAGGCCAGGGCTTCCAGAGGTTAGTCTCCACTAAATGAATCCTTTCTGCAGTCACAGTAGCACAAGAGGCACCACTGAGCAAAGAGAAGCAGCAAAATCTGACGAGCGAAAGTAGAGCACAAGGGACTCTAAGCAGAGAACCCCTGGTTCTGGCCGCTGGGCTTTTGCTGACGTAGTCCTCCCTTCACTTCCGGAAGCTATGCAGCATCTTTTCCAGCCTTGCAAGTGAATTCCATTTTTTTTTTTTCTTTTTGTAACGAATTTAAGTTGGGTGTCTTGTTGCTTGCAACTAAAGGGGCCCGACTAACACATTCAGGCTATGGTTCTAAAACGCCCACTTTGGAGCCCCTACCATCTCTCATCCCAAAGTCCCAAAGTCCAGGACAGTTGCATATTTAATTTCAGGAATGCTGGTGTTACAGAAACACGCCCATCTGACATTCCATTCTGAGCACATTATATGTATACATCAGGAGGTCCCAACCTTGGCATCACTGACGTTTTGGACCAAATAACTCTTTGTGCAGCACAAAATATTAAAAATTATCCCTGGCTTCTAGTCACCAAGTGCTGGTAGCGCCACTCCATCCGTCATAACAAAGATGCCCAAAATGTCCCCGGACTTTACCCAATGTCACCGGGGAGTGGCAGGGGGTGGGCGGGGAGGGCAAACCTTGCCCCTGTTAAGAACCGCTGGTATGGACAGAGCATAAGCTCCGTGACAGCAGGATTTCATTCTCTTTTCTTTCTTTCAGATACGTCTCCCCTGAATGGAAAACAATGCTTACCTTACAGTAGGTGCTCAGGATTTATTCATTCAATGAGAAAACAAATGGGCTCTGCGTCAATGGAGGGCGCTGTTGCAGATGCTGCTAGAATCAAAAACAAGGAAAAGAAGACCAAGGGAGGCAAATGTGTCCCCACCTGATTTTATGGCCCACAGTTAAAAACTAAACAAAACAGAACAACAGCATGCATTATTTGACAAACTAAGAATCCCATGTACAGTACAATTTCTTTCAACAAGGCAAGTAGAGATTGGGTCAGGAGGAGGGAAAATCATTTCAGGAATTGTCCTTAAAGCACCGTGGCCTCCTATATTCTCACTTTGGTTTTTGTTTTTGTTTCCTCTTTAAACAGAACAACAGTGTTCCCAACAGTGAAGGCTGATCTGGGACCTGGGTAGTGAACACAGAACCTGGGAAAATGTCTCAGGAGGAAGAGAATGTCTATGGTAATTTTTTGCTTTCATTCACTAAAAAAACGACGCATGCTTTTTGAAGTATAGTCTGATTTCCACACCTTCACCGGGTACTTTGCCCATCAGGATTGAAATGATCAGCACACAGAAGAGCCACCCCTAGATTTTATCTTCTTGCTTTTATTGTAGCTCAGTATAAAAGTATGTGAGTTAGGGAATTTAGTTTTACAAGAAGTTTTCACATCTTGAGGGGCACCTGATACGTGAAAATATACATGCATTTTCTCGGCGGTAGTAATGTAGCTTTCATGAAATGATTGAGACCCAAATGATCCCGACACCTGATGTTGGACACGAATCACATCCTCTCCACCCACACACAGCAGTGACCACCCAGCCCATAAAGTGCTGGACAACCTCCATTGGCAGAGCTGTTCCCAAAGTTCACCGCCAGGCTCTCCCTCCTTTCTCCGCTCCCTGTTCGCCTGAGCACCATGAGACTGTCATCGATTGAGCCCTCTGTCAATCCTAAAATTCTTAAAAATCACAACTTTCTTTTCAGTTTGATCACCCGTCCCAAACAGTTAGTTGACTTTCCAGCAGCGCTGCCCACGAAGCTGTTTTGTTTATTTGTTCATTGCAGGGAGTGCAGAGCAATAAAGGCTCCAGGAGAGGAGCCCCTGGCTGGTCAGCCCGCCCTCCCCCAGCTCAACGATTCAGTTTCTACCTCGGCCAACGAATTTCATGCCTCGGTACTATTTAAAACACTGTGTTGTTGGAAAGCATGTGGTCAAACAGACTCACTTGGGAGTTAGACCGGCCTGGGTTTGCAAAGTGACTAACAGGGTGCCCTGGGGCTAGTGACAGAACTGCTCTGAGTCCGTTTCCATGGTGATTACCTTCGTTCACGGTCACCCACAAATAAGAGACACCTGAATGTTCAAGCCATGAATGCAAAGATACATAATGCAATTTTAAAGTTCGAATGGCGATAGTAAGATACGACTAAGTATCCCAGGTTTCAAATGCTTTGATGCTTCTGGACAACTCTGTGGACCAAATCTGCTGATAGGCTGCCAGTAGGAGTAAACACGTAGGTTTCCTGGTCCAAATCTTACCTCTGAGGTGGCTAGACTCAGAATTCAAATCTGCAAGGAAGCACTGAGGTGGCTCAGCAGTATCTTCCACTTGCGCGTGATTCTATCCAGACTAGCCTAGAACCGGTCTGTTCTTTCTTACTTTGCCTTTGCGGATAATAAAATCACTCTGCTGAAATGAAGTCAACTAGTATCCTATCGAAAGCTGTAAGGCTGTGGCCAGTACATCACCAATTAATTAACAATAACCCAATGGCCAATTAATTAGCAATCAATTAATATCAAATAATTAATGATCAATTAATGTCTAAACTACATAAGCATAATTTATTTTGTGAATAATATATGTGCCAAATCAATAGGCAAGCCATTGAAAATTCTGAAATCAAGAAATCATCCTTCTTAGGATGATCCAATGTGTCAACTTCTATTGGAAAATCGAAATTAAAGTCCTAGCTTAAAAAGAAATACATCCTGAGACAGATAATACCACAGTCATTTATCGGAAGGGTATTTGAGCTACCTTTCGAAGGTACTAGAAAGCTCTAATTAATCTGCTCCTGATGCTACACTGATGTTGAACAAGCTGAAAGAAGCTTGGCCTCTGGCCTTCAGAGGATGTTAATCCCCAGTATACAGCACTGACGCGGATAAAGGTCATATAACTAGAAACATTAATAGAAAAAGCAACATGGAGGGGCGCCTGGGTGGCACAGCGGTTAAGCGTCTGCCTTCGGCTCAGGGCATGATCCCGGCGTTCTGGGATCGAGCCCCACGTCAGGCTCCTCCGCTAGGAGCCTGCTTCTTCCTCTCCCACTCCCCCTGCTTGTGTTCCCTCTCTCGCTGCCCGTCTCTATCTCTGTCGAATAAATAAATAATATCTTAAAAAAAAAGAAAAAAGAAAAGAAAAAGCAACATGGAGGCTTCCAATTGGTTGTGATTTTCACTTTCAGGTGGCTGAATTTGAATAAATAATTGTAACCTGGGTAGGTGAGCGGACTTCGTGGAACAATGAGAAGGATTAAGTGTGCTAATTTCTAAGTATTTCTCAAATTTTTCTACTTCTTTCTAACTCTACTCCCACATACTCTAGGCCACCATCATGTCTTGCCTGAGGTACTAAACATCCTTCTGACTGGTCCTCAGTCTTGCCCCTTGTGGCAGATCCTTTTCTCAGGTGGAATCAGGGAATTTTCAAGAGTGGGCACGTGACTAGTTCATTTCCCTGCCTAATGCCCTTCAGTGGCTCCCCAGTGCTCTTGGATCAAAGTCAAACACTTTGGGCTAGGTGCCCAGTGTGATAGAGATTTTGCTTACCTTTCTAGCCATGTCACCCCTTACAAAAAACACCACAGCTTCTAACACAGCTGGTTAATGCCTCCTTATCCCCAGGGCTCAGCTTTGGCACTGCTGCCTTCTGGTCTTTGAGGTCAGGTTAGCTAATCTTTTTATATGCTACCATAGCTCTCAATAGCCACCCTCTTACAGTACTGCATAGCAATACAATTATTCCCTTTTTCGAATCTCCACTGGTTTCTAAATTTCGTGTGGGCAGGGCCATCCATTTCCTGTTTACCATCATAGCCCTAACATTTGGTAAAAAAGTAAATACATAGGAAGCATTTTATTGAGTTAGAGGATTCTGGTTTTCAGTGGTTTAGCTGCTCTTTGCACTGGTGTCTACACCAGTGGCTCCCAGTGCAGCTCTGATAGGACTGGCCATGATGACGGAAAGATTCCGTGTCTGTGCTTGGCTGATACAGTAGCCCTTGGCCACGTGTGGCCATTGAACCCTGGAAGTGTGGCTGGTGTCACTAAGGAGCTAAATCGTTACTTACTCTAATTATAATTAATTTACATTTAAATAGCTCCTGTGGCTAGCCCTATTGGTCAACACAGTTCCAGAAGAACTTTATTAGACTCACATGCAGTCCAACTTTTTCAGGAAATGGGTTGGGTCAAGAGCTGTCTTTTCCAGTAGTAGCCACTAGCCACATGGGGCTATTTAAATTTAAATTCGAATTAATTAAAATGAAATAAAAGTTAAATATTAGGTTCCTCAATCATGCTAGCCCCATTTCAAGTGCTCAAAAGCCAGATGCAGCTAGTGGCTACCACGCTGGGCATCACAGAATGTTCTAATGGACGGCGCAAGTTTGGAGAACAACTCACCTGACAGGAACAAAGATGCACATTCGCCCCAGGCTTGTTAACCACCACCCTCCTGTTTGATCCTGACTATTGGGAAGACCCAGCTAGAGAATGGGGGTCATGGTACCACTAGATGGCTGGTAAGACCCAACTCTTGCTCACCTTATGTGAAGAGAATACTGACCTCTAGATCCCAGGGTAACCACAAATTAGAAACACTGATGAGAACAAAGCAGCTGACACCCACCAGGGAAGACCAAGTTGACTCAGACAAGCATTCTCTTGTGAGAGAGAGTCAGGGCCAATTTCAAGGCTCCCGACTCAGGCTTCTTTGTATTTTCAGACATGTCAGCTGGCAAGGTTGGAGTGACCTCTCGGCCCTAGCTGCTACCTGTTTCCCGGAAGGTAACCTCTTCCCAGAGCATCTCCCTTTTCTCTTTATTTGCATAGCTCTGCGATTGGCCACCTCTCCTCCCCCTGATGCACTTATTGGCAGCTACTCCAGTCTTTGTTGCCTCCAGAATGGATAACCACAAAGCATCCCTGGAAGGCCACCCAGAAGCTTCAGCTGGCTCAGTGCAGCGCTCTCCATCTGCCTGAAGGCACTGGGCATGCCTCGCCAGGAACACCTGCGCTCCACAGTTTGCCCTGGCTACCTCGTCACTAGCAGTGACATTCAAGGTGCAGTCCTGAATGCCCACGTTTGCAATAGCTAGTTGGAGGATGTCTCCTCCCTCTCAGCACTGTCACAGCAGGGGGATGCTGATCAGCTAAGAATGGTCCCAGAGCAGGGGGTTTAGAGTCAGAGCCCTTCCTGAGAATTTGCTTCCTCTCCTGGTTTGATAGAGCCGACTTTGCTGTGTTCAGGGACACAGAGGAAAAGCCATCTGTTTAGTTAGGATTCTGTCATGAAGGGTGGTCTTGGGGAACAGATATTTAAGAGAGTTTTTCTGCTCCCCTCATGTACATTTAGAACTTTAAAAACCCACTAAAAAAAAAAAAAGATTAGCTACAAGCCTTCAGTTTTTACTTGGAAGCCTCTAATTTTTTTTTAAGTTGATTTTCTCATCAACTTTGTGACTCTTCCCCCAGAATAGTCAATGGTTCCTTCACTCGGCACGTCCCCACTTCCTCAGCCTAATTTCTCAATCTTCGGCCACAAGAAGGACTTGGCTTTGGTCGTTTTACTTCTCCAGTTTACTTCCTCCCGTGCCCACGCCACCCCAGCGCTTTGAAACCACAGCCATTAAAAAGTTCTTTAAAAAAACACTTAAATATTATCCCCTCCCTAAAAATGTCTTGTCAGATTTCTTCCTCTGTTTGCTTCAGAAAGTGGCGCTTTGATTGTCCATTAGAGAGTTGTTTACATTTCTCCAAAAGCTCCATTTAGTTTCCTTGACAAGGTGGAATAAGTGACTGGCTGTGATGGATAGAGGCACCTGTCCTAATGGCTGCTCACACTGTGCCCACCAGTGCAGGTTACATTGATAAATTGACAACAGTTGGGACATGCTCTGCTAGCAGCAAGAATGAGGCTACGAGGACAAACACAGGCGGTGAGACAGTCTGCTTTCCTATTCCTGGGAAAGGTGTGCAGCCTTCTCCTCTAACACCCCAACAGCTGCGGTGAGGAATTAGCGCACAGGCAGAATTTCTTTGTTACCTTGACACTACCTCCGCTAGTCTAGAATTCTGAGTACTGTCATTGGCCCCTCCGGCTGCCAGTTTACACGCCTGCCATCCCCGAGCCGGGTGCCCTCGTGAAAACTGCATGCCAAGATTGAAATGCTCCGCGCTTACATATTTACTTGGGTTTTTGCATCCCTTTGTGGAAGACTTCTCTTTTCCCTCTGCTGAGAGAGGCCACGTGAAGGACAACAAAATGCCGCTGCCTATTAGCTCCGGGTTGATTACCAAGCCAACGTGGGCAGTAACCTTCTCAAGGCTAAGGTGTTAATTACCTGGAATAAGGCGCTCAGGAGGTTCCAAATTTGAGTAATGAAGAGGTGACTGCCTATCACTACACCCTGCTCAGCCGGGGGTCTTAGAAGGTGTTCGGTTCCCTCTCCAGCCTACCCTTTCATTTTCTTTTTTCCTCTCCAGTGGTTTCGTGTTACCTTTAATAAGCCGGGAACAGCAGCGAGGCCCAGCAGTGGCCTGTCCCCAGTTGACAGAGGCCGGCGCAGGCGCGCGGTGGGGCAGGGGCAGCTCCCCGGCCCGCAGATCCCGCGCGCCCCCGGCCCCCGCAGCGAAGTTGGGAGCGCGGGGCGAAGTGGTGGGTGGGTGGGTCCGCTGCCACCGGCGGGCCCTGAGCGGGAGCCGGCAGTCTCCGCAGGCCCCTCGCTTCATCCATTACATGCTTATCTTAACTGAGGACTAATCTAAAGGAACAAACGACCACCGAGAAAATGTTCCAACTTAATACAAAGTCATATAAAAAAGGGGGAGAGAGAGAGAGAGGAAGGAAGGGAGAGAACGCAGGAGCAAAAGAAGCATGGACATAATAATGCTTTCCTGAGCTTCGCTTTTAAATGGCCTAGTTACCGATTTTATGATAAGACACAGTTTGCCTTTATGATTTGCATGGGTAATGAAGCAATTAGAAGCCATCATATATAAAACATGCTAGTTCTTCATTAGATACCGAACGAAATGGCATCACACAAGATGTAGAGTGTGGCAAGGCTCAAGTGACTCGCTCGCTCTATTTACTTCGTACGGAGTTTTGTTGGAAGCCGGGCTGCCGCGCGCATCACATTAGAAGGCCAGACTGTGGTTACTTTGATGTGAAATTCGGACTGGCTGGCAGTCGCCTCCACTCCCCACCCCCTAACTGCTACTAAATTTCATTTCAAGTTATAATTATTGACATTGGAAACAGCTACTCGGATCACAACAACAAAGCAACAATTATACAGGATCTGGTGTTTCTCATGCAAATTACAGCAATAAAATACAGGAAAATCCGGCCCACTGACAGACCAGTCTTTGTCTTTGGAGAACACAGTCTGAACTATTTGGTTAACTAAATTAAAATGTAAATCTTGGCTGGCTTTTCTTCTTAGATAGCGATATGAAACAGTTTCTAAAAGACAGAAAAAGCTTAAGGGACCACATTTCAAACAACTTGTCATGAGTATACTTTTTTAATGAATTAGGGCTGAAAAGCTTAACTGTCTGTAACAATCAAGGATTCTAAAATGCTCTTCAAAGAGGAAAAGCATAAGGGGAGAGAGAGTCCTGTGTATTTAGCCCCTCTCTGTTTGTTTATAAAGGAACTGGGGAGCTTTGGAAAGATGCACGGTTAAGAGTGTCCCTTGCGTTTTCACCAGTAAAGCCATATATCTCTCTTATTCCCGGTTGGTGTAACGTGTATAATGAAACGTATAACCTAGAGAAGGAGATTAGTGAGCATTAAAACTGAGTTCTTTTACTTTATTAGAGTTGCTTTCCTTGCTGGCTTTGTCTCTTCTTCCACACAAAACCCAAGCCTGAGAAAGTGTCACAGTCAGGGAGGGCGAAATTAAAAAGTCAACCACAGTGGCATTAGCATTAAGGAGCTGTGAATGCAGCCCCTCCAGCCACATGGAGTTCTGCATAGAACCGGAAACAATGATTTGACTCTATAGGGAAATGGTATGGCTTCCGAGATCCATTATCATTACTGCTTTTAAAAAAACAAAACTCAACTAAACAAAGCACCCCTCAACCGGCATAAAAAAGGGTTGGATCCACCAGGCGGCAATCAGAACTACAGAAGACGACATCAAAGAAAAGGAGAAGAAAAGCAAGTGCCCGCGCCCCTGGCCAGGATTCAGCTAACTCCCGCGCGCGTCTGCTTTGAAAGCCATACCTCCGAGTTTGACCACAAGTAAAGTGACCCATGTGAAGCCATGACAGTGGAGGACCCTGACATTTAATTTATGTATTTAATTTTTTTATGGAGGGAAAAGAAACTGTGTGATCGCATCTCATTTATAACAAATCCGATCTGTAAAAGGCAATAATTTTACAAATGCACTTTTGCATTAAGAATACTGTTATCATAAGCATGGAGCAAACGCCGTGCGGGCAGTCAGTCTGACTTATAGCAGCTCTGTACAGCCGCTGCAAGATAACCAAGAGTAATGGTTTTTGATAATCAGGCCCCACTATTAATATAACATGAACCACAAGTGCTTTTGTACTGCAGCCCTGGTTAAACTAGCAAATCGCATTGGAATATAAAGAAGGGGTGGGGAGTCATGTTCTGTTTTCTGTTGCTTCTGCACTGAAAAATACGCCTCATGGTGCTGTCTTCAGTGTTTCATGTCTTAGGGAACACAGAGCAGCGCTTGAAGAATGTTTCCCTTTAGAACCTCTGGTCCTTTCTGTTCACTTCGAGCTCAGTAACTACCTGCTAGGTCAGAATTTAGGTCCATGAATTGTAACAGATGGATTTCAAACGGCAGTTCTGTTGGCTGGGGCAAAGCTGCTGAAGCATGCCGAGGTCCACAGCAAGCTGGGCTTGCGCTGCTCTCTCACTGGTCTGCGCCTGCTGAAATATTGCCGGGTGTAAAGGGGCTCATCTGGGCCAATGTGAGCAACGGGGAATGCTGGCCCTTCATCGTAAATGTTAATGTGAAGGAAAATATGAGAGAAGCACTTCTGGTGGAAAGAGTCAGGCAACATAATCATAGCAAGTAAAACCAGGCTTAAGCATGTCACGCCGGTGTTTATTCATATGGTGACATTTACTGTAACTTTCCTCTAAAAGGCAATGGTTTCCTCAGATTTTAACGACCCAGAAACCATTATGAAGTTATCCGTGGGTGCCTGATGTGTATCTGTCACAGACCTCTCCATTTCCTAGGCCGTGTGCGCTGGGGGAGTTCTGTCTTCAGAATCAATGCTTGGACTCCTTCGGTAAATTTGAGGGGGCACATCTTCAGTAAAGAGATGCATCGTTCCTGAATTTCACAACGAGGAGAGAAGGTTGGAAAAGGCTGCTTAAAACAGCTGAGGCTCAGTGAGACTGAGTGCCGTGTTCGGTCCCTTAAGAACCTTCTCCAGTGCCACTTTTCCCTAAAACTTTCCCTGATGATGGAAATCAAGAGTGGATCCCCCTGGACCTCTCCAGCTTTCATAGCAGAGATGAAGGTGAATGTCTATAGTATTTTGATTGTGATGCTCTGGTGGCGATGGCTGGATACTATGTTATATTGTTAGTCATTCATTCATCAAATATTTATTGAGCACTTACTATGTGTCAGCCAATGGACCAGGCATGGAGAAGGAGGATGAAATAAATCTGCTTCAAGGAGATCAGAATCTGGTAAGAACGAGTAGACATGTACATAATTGATTATAATACTTGGGAAAATGTGATAAGGAGAAGTCCATTTAAGCTGCAGTGGGCAAGATTACATTGAACAAGAGAGAATTAATGAAGATTTTGATGCATTTAAGCTGAGCCTTGAAAAACATGTAGGTTTTGCATACATGTTTTATCTTTTTTGCTATGTTGTAAATTAGTTGAGATTAGTCCCTATGTCCAATTTATATCTTTACAAATTATTACGTTGAGCAAATGTTTGGTCTCTAGATGCATTACATTAATCAGTACGATCTATAGAGCGCTTACCATGTTTTAGGCATTCTTATAAGCATGTTACCAGATTTAATCCTTGTACTGCCTCCTGAAGTAGAATCCAAATTATCCCCATTTTACAGAGAAAACTGAGGCACGGAGAGGTCAACTAAATTGCCCAGGGTCACAGCTATTAAGTGGAGAAGGTGGACTGGAGCCAGGGCAGTCTGGTCTGACTGCAGAAACTACATTCCTCACCATACACTCTGCCTGTGGTCAATAAACATTGTTTGAATGTTAAATAAGCTAGCAGGAGTTTCTCAGCAGTTATAATGTGATTTCATTTATCACTGCAGAATTTCTTAAGAACACTTAGCTCAGGAAACAAAACAAAAAAATCATCAGGGTGCATAAAAATCAGTTTATGATTAAATTATTAATCTCTGCAAGAGAGTCAAGTGCTTGCCCACGAGATATTTGTTCTCTAGAAAGCCTTCAGGTTGTGGATTATCTGAGAGGGTCTTGGCTTATGCTGATACTTTTTGAAAATAGTTTATACTGTTGGATGAATACACATCAGTGCTCTTGGCATCAAGTCCATTGTCATCGCACAGGGTAATGAGACACACCTACACAGTAAACTTGGATTCCACGTTCCTGAATCTCCAGCACCCTTGGTGTCCTGCAGGAAGCGCAGAACAATCCTTCCCTGCCAGAGCGGGATCATAGACATCTAGTTCCAAAGATGATCAATAGCTTGATCTTGTCTGCACAAATAGGACCTCTTAGTGGCATAGGCTGTAGGGAGTTGGTGGGCCAGCTGGGTAGGGAATAAGCAATGGTACCATCCATGCAAGTAAGTGGGCCACATCCAGAAGCTGTTCAGTTGGAAAACTGAGGAAACCAGATGTGCCCCGGGGTAGGGGTGGGGGGCAAATACCTGCATTTCACCAGGTTCAGTCTCTGCTTCAATCCTTTCTCCACAATACAGCTAAACTTGTTTCAAAAAAAAAAAAAAAAGTTGTGAAAAAAAGTGCATATGAAACTAACAGATAGACTTATTCTCCTAAAAATTGGCAAAGAGCAAAGAAAGTTGTAATATCCAGTTTGTTGAGGTTGCTGACAAATGGCTATTCTTATACATCGCTGCATGAAGTACAAAAAAATGGCCTTCTTGGTAATTTGGAAACTTCATCTAGAGCCATAAAATGTTATGCCAAAGGTACACCTAATTTCATGGCTAGTAATTCATCATAAGAAAATAATTAGCTATGAACATAAGGATTTGTGGATGCCGATGCACATCTAAAATTATTTAAAATATTAAAAGGTAGAAGTAGCCTAAATGTTCATCAATAGGAAAATAAAGAAATACATTTTAGCATATGTATAAAATAAAGTACAAAAAAAAGCAGAGTACAAAACTGTACATACAATATTGTCTTGATTTAGGATAAGAAAATGTACCACAGAGTAAACAGATATTAATCTGTTACTGATACTTTTTGTTTTTCTCTTTTACACATTTTATCTATTTTTCCAAATTTTATACCATGAGCATGTATTGTTTCTATATTGTGAGTACAAAGGGAATATAAAGTCCTGTTCATTTATTTTTAAGTGGGCTCCATGCTAGGCAATGTGGGGCTTGAACTCACGACCCTGAGATCAAGACCTGAGCTTGCTTAACCAACTGAGCCACCCAATCACCCCTATAAAGTCCTATTTAAAAGACTGTGGACATGCTGAAGATCCATCCAGAAAGACCTTGGACTTTCAAGGCTTGTCCCTTCTGTTCCCAGTGTCCACTCTCAATTGCTAAAATCAGTGATGCCTTTTTCCTCTCCCTTCCATAGTAAATTGTAGGAAAGCGGCCTATGAGAGAGCAGTCATTAGAAGAACTTGGAAAAGGAATGGGTATATATCTCCGAGGGAAAAATAGAAGCAAGTTGATTTGGAAAACTTGTTAGAAAACGGAAGATTTTCTTCCTGCCTGAGTTATTTCTAATCGCCGTACGGGTAAGTTAGTTTCTGGACTGTGGACATAGGCATACAATATAGATTGCTTTTTCCTTTGTAAGTGATAATGCCTAACTTTAACAAGTCAAACATTACGAATAGATTTTAGTGTGAAGTTTGTAAGAGAAGAGGAAATAAAAGGAAGCAGTATTGAAAGCAGATGTGAACATTCCTTGCTTTGGACTTCCCTAGGTAAGTATTAATTTCTACATGGCTACAATGGAATAATGCTGGCAAATACTAATTACTATACCATTCATTGGCTTGTGACGGCAACAATGCTGGTGCATTCCACAAATGCTTCTTTTTAGTTTAAACCTATGAATCAAATGAGTTTGATTTTCCCAGATATTGCCAAGATGCAGTGCCATTCACTCTCAATTATATTCCTGTACATATGATTCTGTAAAATTTAATTCCCTTGTTTTCACACTTGACATTCACTCATTTATTGAATATTTACTGAATTCCTATTATGTAACAAGAAATAAGACCTTTAATTCGCTCCTTAAATTTTATTTCCAACCTCTTAGGGATTTTCTGAACCTAATACTAATTATTTTTCTCTTATTTCTCCATCCGGTACCCAAAATGGTATGTGGCATGTTTATTTTTTAAATTAAAGTGAATTAAAATAAATTTTTAAGAATTTCATTATATCCCTTGAGATAATTGGAAACATAAAATAACACACCATAGAAGAAAACTTGCCTTTATATCTGTGTGTGTGTGTGAAGATGTGTTCAATTGGAAGAAGCCTCACAGTTAATCAGTTAGATAATATATAATCAGGAAAGCAACACAAATTTTTACTAGTCCTTAAAAAATGCTAACTGTAACTGACAATATAATTTTCATATAATAACTCGGAGAAAATGGAAATATTTTAGTTTGTTCAACTTTTAGATTTGAATAGAAATAACAAAAAATTCCTGTAACTGTAGTTGTGGCTCTAACTGCATTAAAATAATTTAATAAAATTAAAGCTATTATTTAACTTAATATACTAAAATTTATAATTTAATTAAATAAAATAAATAATTTAAAGTAATAAGGGACACTATGATCTAATGGCATGGTCTATTAATGTAGCCCTGGCAAAGAAAAATGTCTTAGTATCACAAAAGAACTAAAATTGGAATCAACTTTCAATAATTCCAACCGCTCATTTTAAGAATAAGGAAATGTGGTTGCAGACAAGTTGAGAAACTTGTCCAGTATTCTCTAGTCAGCCAGAGGTGAACCCAACATAAAATTCAGGTTTTCAGGCTTCCTTCTTGGTCACCTTGTCTCAGCCTGCATGAGGCAAATTGCTCTGCTAAAACTCTGATCTGTTTTGTAAATTGTTTCTTTGTGAGCAGACCAACCTTTAAGAAAGCTCAGTGTCAAAAAAAGAAAAAGAAGAGAAAAGGAAAAGAAAAAAGAAAAAGAAAAGAAAGAAAAAAAAAGAAAAGAAAGAAAGAAATCATTGATCAGTGTAGGTAAATGAAAATTAATATTTACTATAAGAAATAAGAACACAAATGTCTCATGTAGTATAAAATATATAGAGAATTAAAGTGCATAGAAAATAATAAAATAATATAAGTGATAGGGCAAAGGAAGTGAAAATGTAATATCAGCATTATTTGAGAAAGGGTAAAAACACAAACTATAATAAAAAAAGGATGCATACTTTAATCTCTAGAGTAATCATTAAAAATAATGATAAAATAGTAATGAACTAAGAGAAAATGGGATGATAAAAAATAATTTAAAAGAAGAAAAAAGGGAGAGAAAAACCACATATAAAGCAGAAGGAACAAATAAAAAACAAGTAGTAAGATTATAGCTATAAAACTACAGACATCAGTAATTACATTTAGTGTAAACAGCACAAACTCCTATTCAAAGAGAGAGGTGGAGGTGGTCAGATTGGATGAAGACCAAAAGCCAATTATATGTTACTTATAGGAGACACATCTTAGATATAAATATACAGATAATTCGAAAGTAATAGGATGGACAAAGGAATAATGCAAATCCTAACCAAAAAAAAAAAAAAAAAGCTGCCGTATTTATAATAATATTAAAAAAAGGAGTATTTTTAGAGAGAGAACAGTGACATTTCAAAATGACAAAGGATCAAACTGTCAGGTATATATAATAATTGTAAGCTCTTAATAACATAGTTTCAAAATAACAAGTCAAAAACTAACAGAAACAAAAATATGCATAAATATATCTATAATTGTGGTAAGAGAGTATAACACATTTTATTAATCTAACAATACCTATTATATTCACATGCATATGGAATATTTACCAGCCAAAGTTGACCATATCCTGGACCATCAAGCAAGTTTGAAGTTTTGGAAGACTGAGATCACAGTGTGTTCTAACTTGAGCAGAATTAAGCTAGAAATTAATAAAAAGATTTTTTAAAATCCCAATTTTTGGAGATCAAGGAACATATTTAAAAATTATCTTTCTAGGGACGCCTGGGTGGCTTAGTTAAGCATCTGACTCTTGGTTTTGGCTCCTGGCCCAAGGCCGTGATCTCTGGGTCATGAGATCGAGCCCCTCATTGGCTCCGAATTCAGCATGGAGTTTGCTTATGGTTCTTTCTCCCTCTGCCTCTGCCCCTCCCCCCACGCTTGCTCACTCTGTGTCTCTCTCAGATAAATAAATAAATTTAAAAATCATCTTAGTAAAAATAAGATATTACTAGGGAAATTAGAAAATATTTTGAGCTAAATGATAATGAAAACATGACATCAAAACTTTTAGAAATTTGTGAAGGCTGAGATCAGAGGGAAATTGATAGCCTGAAATGGATACACTAGAAAAGCAAGGCTGAAAATCAATAATGTGAGAAATGACCTAAAGAAATGTAGGGTAAGAACCCACAACAAATGAGAAGAAAGAAAGAAAGAAAGAAAGAAAGAAAGAAAGAAAGAAAGAAAGAAAGAAAGAAAGAAAGAAAGAAAGAAAGAAAGAAAGAAAGAAAGAAAGAAAGAAAGAAAGAAAGAAAGAAAGAAAGAAAGAAAGAAAGAAAGAAAAGAAAAGAAAGAAAGAAAGAAACTATTAAGTACAAAAGCAGAAGATAAGGAAACAAACAAATGAAATTTACAAGGGAATTAATCAACAAAGTCAGAAGTTTATTCTTTGGAAAGACTCTTAGATTGATAGTCTGATCAAAAGAAGAGAGAAGATACAAATTATCAGTGTTAGAACTGAAAAATGGGTTATCACTGCAATCCTAGAGATATTGAAAGGATACCAAGAGCATAATATGGAAAACTTTATGCCCATAAACTTGAAAATTTAGATGAAATAGATAAATTTCTAGAAAAATGTGAGTTTTCAAAACTAATGCAATATTAAATAGAAAATTCATATAGTTTTTATATCCATTAAATAAACTGAATCCTTAATGAAAACCTTCCTGCAAAAAAACCCTTTAAACCCAGATGGCTTCAGCAGTGAATTCTTACAAACATTTAAGGAAAATTACACCAATCCTATACAAATTCTCCCAGAGAATTGAACTGAAAACACTTTCTCATTCATTTAAAAAGGCTAAAATAGGGGCGCCTGGGTGGCACAGCGGTTAAGCATCTGCCTTCGGCTCAGGGCGTGATCCCGGCGTTATGGGATCGAGCCCCACATCAGGCTCCTCTGCTATGAGCCTGCTTCTTCCTCTCCCACTCCCCCTGCTTGTGTTCCCTCTCTCACTGGCTGTCTCTATCTCTGTCGAATAAATAAATAAAAATCTTTAAAAATAAAAAAAAAAAAAAATAAAAAGGCTAAAATAGCCTTGATATTAAAACCTGTAAAGGACTTTAAAAGAAAATATAAATACAAGCCAATTTCTCATGTAAATATTTCTGCAAGGAGTGCCTGGCTGTCTCACTCAGTTAAGCATCCCATTCTTGGTTTCAGCTCAATCATAGTCTCATGGGTCCTGGGATGGAGCCCCAAGTCAGACTCTGTGCTCAGCTGTGGTGGGGTGGGGGTGAGTCTGCTTGAAGATGCTCTCCCTCTGCCCCTCCCCTGACTAGCACACGCTAGCTCTCTGTCTCTCTAAAATAAACAGATACATCTTTAAAACAATATATTGCTGCAAAAACCCTAAGTGATATATTAAAAAACAGAATCTAATGGTATATTAAAATAATAAATGCATCATAACCAAGCCAAGCTTATCCCAAGAATATTCAAAAATTAATCAGTGAATCACCCATATTAATAGAATAAAAAATATCATCACCTCAAGGATATAAAACAAATAGGTAGGGGCGCCTGGGTGGCACAGCGGTTAAGCGTCTGCCTTCGGCTCAGGGCGTGATCCTGGCATTCTGGGATCGAGCCCCACGTCAGGCTCCTCCGCTATGAGCCTGCTTCTTCCTCTCCCACTCCCCCTGCTTGTGTTCCCTCTCTCGCTGGCTGTCTATCTCTGTCGAATAAATAAATAAAATCTTTAAAAAAAAAAACAACAAAAAAAACAAATAGGTAAAATTTAATATCCATTCATGACTATGAAAAGTCTGGGGAAATTAAGAATAGAAGAGAATTTACTTAATCTGATACAGATTATTTTTACAAAATCATTGACCATATGACTTTAAGCACTGCCAAGATATTTGGCTTCCTTTAAAATGCTGATCACCCAGAACAGCCTCTGGGAAATTGTGGATCGTCAGGGATTAAAGCTAAGAGTTTTTAAACAGGTTAACTAGTATCCAAATCAGTAATTAATCCTCCA
Organism: Ursus arctos; assembly: GCF_023065955.2. NCBI lineage: Eukaryota > Metazoa > Chordata > Mammalia > Carnivora > Ursidae > Ursus > Ursus arctos. The sequence continues at coordinate 33,918,588 of NW_026622786.1, read as the reverse complement.
GAGTCAGCTTGTTCCATCATCATTCCTAGATGAGAGTTGGTGATTCCCTCCATTCTACTAGGAAGCTTCTTCAGTTCCTCTAAAGAACTTGCCTCTCTTCATTCTCATTCTGTAAACATATCTGACAGGACATATTGCATTTACTCTGAACATTTATGTATTTTTCCAAGTATACTTAACGAATTATTATGACATAAAGACAAACTTTTTCATCACTGATTAAAAAATTTAAAAAACCACGGGCCCTGAAGTATAAAGAATAACTCAAAGTAGAGGGAAAAGAAAAGACGTATGATGGCCTCATGAGGGGATGTGTTCATAATAGATAAATCATTTAAAGGTTTAGAGTTTCTGTTTTGAGAGGCAGACGACACGCCTGAAGACATTTATTGCTTAAAGAAATATTAAGAATGAGGAAGAAGCTAGAACAACAGAACTCTTCTTCCAAACCTGAAAGCAAAATTCCACTAGCATTCCTTTAGTTCTAAGTAGATGATGGTTTATAATAAAGAAAACAATGCCACGATACCCACTTACACTGATCTTTATAACTTTGCTGCAGGGTATAGGACTTTAACTTCCTTGAAACCGAACCCTGAGTTAGTTACACATCAGCTGATGTGCAGCTAAGTGTAAAGTGGGCCACTCTCTGGTAGGATGGACGTATTTTTTCCCATGCACTAAGTTACCAAACTTGACATGCCAGGAGGAAGAACCTTTGTAAATGCAGGAGGAGGACTCATGGAAAAGTCTACAAGCTGGAGTGGGTTGAAAGATACGGTCCAATGAGAGAGTCAGCTTAGTGAAAATCAGATGTTAGTTTCTTTACTGTCTACACGTGGGGTGGAGACATCTAGAGATGGGTACAGGAGGAAAAAGGGGACACATAAGGAAAGTTAGCATGGAACAGTTTAGAAAAAAACTGTCAAGGCTGGTTGAATAGTTGCATGTATGTAGAGATTTCTTTTGGTATTTTCCCTGTCTGAATGAGTTAATACCAGTAGAGAGGATTCAACAAAATGGATTTAGGAGAATAATTGTTTTAGCTTCTAGTGTCTGCTTAAGACAAAGGTAATGACAGGAATCATTAGTACTTGGCTTCCCACAAGAGCTATGCCTGCGTGTACAGGACCTTCTCTGAGATTTACCTTAAGGCTATTTACGACTCAGTATGGCCTGAATCCCTAGGAGTAGTTGTGTCTGTCTTACGCACTACTATACTCCCAGAGTCTAATACGGTGCCTGGCACATTGGAGGCACTCAATAACTATATTTGGAATAAATGACACCTGGGGTCAACTACTAGTGATGATAGTTGGATCTGTTTTTCTCTTGACACCTGTAACCATCAAAAACAAAACTTCTGACAAAAGTATCTTTTTTCCCTGATGACCTTTTTATCTTTTCTTTATAGTTAATAAACTCTTGATATTCTGATGTTAATTTATGGATCTCTATATCTATATATTTATATCTATCATCTATATTTCTGTCTATTGAGAGAATACATATATGTATTCACAAGTACATATAATTTGTGAATACTATGTGCAGTAGTTTCTAGAAGCCACTCTGTGTCATGCATTTTCCATGTTCTGCGAACTACATAAGGGCTAGATGAGGACATAATGGCTACTGTGTCCCCATTATATTAAAGAAAATTAAGAGAGTGCTTCTGTCTTTGTACACATATGACATGGCCAATGACCTTGTGGTTCCAAAAGCACCCAATACATCCGAGGGCAACTCCATTTTCTTTAGACTACAGAGTAAAAAACGCACATTGTCTTAACAAGGGTCAAAAATACCGATTTTCCTAATTGCTTACAATTTGTCTGAAAGAACAAGGAAAATAATGTGCTATAAAAATATATTGCCCATTCATTCATAGAGCAGTGCACAAATACAGAAAAAAAATGTCAATTTATATTCACATGGAAATCTATATTTACTCACACCATTAGGACCAGAAAGGAGCTATTCTATTATGAGGAATAAAATTCACTCACATTTCAAATTCACTGCAAATTGTTTGAAATAAGAATAATACACTAACTTTGTGCCTTTCTTGAAAGTGTGATTATTTTCTTCCTTAGAGGTCAAAGAGACTAAGGTCTTAAAGTGTGTTAACAAACCTAGCATATGAGATGTAAATAATCATGGTAGAAATTTACTGTTCACCAGGGAAAACTACTGTTAACATATCTATGATGCCTTCTCTGGGCTATAGTTTTATAGTTTTACAGACATGATTCTGTACTCAAGAAACTTAGAGTCTGGTAGAGAGAGCATGAGGGAGAAATACATGAAATATTATTGAACAATATAATTGATCTGCCTGACATGTTGCAATCTGTCAACTTGTCAGAAGTCAAGAAAGCTATTTCTCTCATTGTCTTTTGCATGCTATGTTTTCTTAAATGCAAGGCATTTAAGCCACTACAAAGATGACTTCCCTTGAGTTTTATGACTTTCTAGTTTGTCTGTTTTTTTTTTTTTTTCCACATAGCTAATTCTAGTCCAGTTGGGTCCAACAATGGTACGACCTTTTGAATAGGGTTATACCAGCATTTACTATTATGCCTTTTCTCATTGCCTTCCAGCAATGTTCTGCAATGAACCTTTTGAACACATTGTTTCATGCTTGGGGGCCTTTCCATATTCTTCTTCCTCTGCCTGGAATGCTATCCTCCCAATGTCTTTGCTTAAATAATTACTCTTCATTTTTAGGTCTCAGCTTAGATATAATTTCTGCCATTTGGCGTGAATCTCTAAAAATCATTGGGTTCCCCTCTTAGGTTCCTTGATAATAGCTTCTTGTTCTTAGGTATGTTATACTTCAGTGCTGTATTTCACTTGGCTATTAACTTAGCATCACTCTAAAAATACTGTAAGCTCATTAGGGTAGAGAACAGTGTCAACGTCTTGTTCAAGATTATGTGCCATCTTTGTACCAATGTATTCTATATGTATATGTGTTCTAATATATCTACGTATAATAATATATTGAGACCATGTAACAGAGTGGCTAAGTTGAGCCTGGACTCTGTAACTAGTTTGCCTGGGTTAGAATCTCAGTTCTGCCACCTACTAGCAATGGGATCAATATTTTTTCCATGCCTCAGTTGCATCATGTATGAATCAGAGATGACAAAAACATCAGAGGATTGTCATAAATGTTAAGTAATTTAATAAATGTAAAGGTCTCAGTACCTAGTAGATGCTATGTAAATACTTGCTATTATTGTCATAAATATTCAGTAAATAAATGAATTAATCATTAACCAATCTCAGTATTACATTCACCCAAGTGCTACCTATCCCCTTCCCTCTAAGGATAACATCCGCCTTTTCCTTCCCAGCCTCATATTGTCCCCTGTTTAATCACTTTATTGAATCCCAGACACCCGAGTTCCACTTGATAGAGTCACTTCTCCACTACAATTATGAATTGATCACAAGGTCAAGGGCAGAAAATATGTCGTAAGGATTAGTATCTCTCAGTGCTGGTGCATTCCTCTTTGGATGTGGCAAGTGCCCTTGCCCCTGGTCACCAGTCTGCAAATAATATTGTTGAAACAATGTAACTATTGGGAACTGAGATGTGGAGCTGTTGCCCCTATCACTCCTCAAGGAAAAGGAGCTTTGAAGTGTGCCACAGACAAAAACAAAGTCCTTATCCACAGAAAGTGTCCCTACTTTACTGGAGTGTGGTGCTCTTATTGGAAGGAATGAATAGCTTATAAAATGAACCAGCCTGGGTTAATCACTTCCCTCTCTTAACTACTTTCCATCATGTTCTCTCTTCTCTGCCTTCTTCCCATGAGACTGGTGTGGCAGGACTAGTCCCCAAAACTTCTCTTGATCAAAGAACACTTCCACTAGAACACATAATAGCAGGGTAAGTCCCAGGGGATGTGAATACTAAAAGCTGCTCAGAGATCTTCCACTCCTGGGTTTGCTAGGTGGACATTAGAAGCCACTGGCTTTCACACATGGGCTAAGAGGGAACAGTAGACCAGATGATCAGATGTGATATGGGCTGCAGCCCTAAACTGTACTTACCTACAATATTTTTTATGATTATATTCTTGAGGAATCTTGTAGAATGATAGGGTAGACAGAATTTAATCATTAAGAGACTCTGCTCTAGGCCACATACGTTTAGGACTAACAGCACTAAACTTCCATCAAAAGAAGAGATTTTTTTTTTAAGATTTTTTAAATTTATTTGACAGAGATAGAGACAGCCAGCAAGGGAGGGAACACAAGCAGGGGGAGTGCAAGAGGAAGAAGCAGGCTCATAGCGGAGGAGCCTGATGTGGGGCTCGATCCCATAACACCGGGATCACGCCCTGAGCCGAAGGCAGACGCTCAACCGCTGTGCCACCCAGGCGCCCCAAAAAGAAGAGATTTTTTTAAAAGGATAGAGAGTGATGAGAGAAATTTTCAAAAGCCGACAATTTATTTAGGGTTAATAACGAACATCACATATTGTAGAGCTTCTTTGGTGCTATAGGACTTGCTTTGAAATTGATGAAAAACAAAAGAAAATATCACTGACGCTACTGGTGACTGAGGTAAATTTTAAAATTAAATTATTAAAGAAAAAAGCCACTTCACACAATTAGAAATTTATTACTTCTGGTGAAAAATATGGTTTTGGGGAATAATTTAATAATCAAAATATTTTAAAAATAATATTTTTAAATAACATATATCAAAGAAGGGCTTAAAATAGACTTGGAAAATATTTAAAATTTAATAAAAATAAAAATACTATGGAACAAAACTTGTAGAGTACAGCTAAAGAGGTACATAGAAGAAAATTTATAGCCTTAGGGGCGCCTCGGTGGCACAGCGGTTAAGCGTCTGCCTTCGGCTCAGGGCGTGATCCCAGCGTTATGGGATCGAGCCCCACATCAGGCTCCTCTGCTATAAGCCTGCTGCTTCCTCTCCCACTCCCCCTGCTTGTTTCGCTCTCTCGCTGGCTGTCTCTATCTCTGTCGAATAAATAAAATCAAATCTTTAAAAAAAAAAGAAAAGAAAATTTATAGCCTTAAATTCTTTTAAGAAAACTGAATATTATCGAATTATTATTCTACCAAGAAGTTAGAGAAAGCACAATGGAGTAAAGCCAAAGAAAGAAGTAGGAAATGTTAAAAATCAGAGCAGAAATTAAAATAAAAGATATAAGAGAAAGAATTTAAAATTCTGGGGATTATTTAAAACGACTAAAATGTAGTCAAAACCTCGGTAGAACTGATCGATGAAAAGCAAAGTTGGCACAAAATAGAAATAAAAATATTAAGAGTAACAATAAGGTATAACTATAGAGTACAAATTTATTAGGAAAATGGTGTGAGACATGTTATGTGAATATATTTGAAAAATTAGATGGGATAGAAAAATTTCTAGAAAACTGTAATTTACCACAACAGACTCAAAAGTAAGAGAAATTATGACTAGGTCTGGAAACAAAAAAGAAATTGTATAAAGAGTTAAAATTCTACCACAATAAAAACACCAAACCCTAAATGATTTTAAAGATAATCTTTTCTAAACATTTGAGGGACAGATAATCCCAATCATAAATAAACTGTTCTAGGAAGAAAAAAAAATAATAGTTCTTTTCTAGTTTTATTAGCCTATTGCAACCTTCAAATCTAAACCAGACAAGAACATTGTGAGAAAACAATATCGAGACAATCTTTTGAATATAGATTAAAAATCATAAATAAAGGAGATACCTGTATACCACATTCATAGCCGAAAGGTGGAAGCAGCCCATGTGTCCATGGATAGTTGAATGGATAACTAAAATGTGGCATAAAGGCATAAAACATATACATATAGGCGGAATATTATTCAGCATTAAAAAGGAAGGAAATCCTGACACATACAACATGGATGAACCTAGGAACCTTGAGGACCTTATTGTAAATGAAATAAGACAGTCACAAAAAGACAAATATTCTATGTTCTACTTATATAAGGTAGTCAAATTCATATGGAAAGAAAGTAAAATGGTGATTGTTGAGGGCTGGTGGGGGGGAGGGGGATGGGCAGTTATTGTATAATAGGTATAGAGTTCCAGTTTTGCAAAATGAAAAAGTTCTGGAGATTGGTCACACAACATTGTGAATATACTTAATACTAAACCGTACACTTTAAAATTGTTAAGATGGTAAATTTTATGCTCTGCACATTTTACCAGAATAAAAAACAAATTGTAAATAAAATATATCCAACAATATATTAAAAGAAATACATCGTGACCCAATTGAAGATGTTTCAGAATGGCGAGTTTGGCTTAATATTAAGAAATCTATTGAGGCAACTCACCACATTGATGAATTTAAGGAGAAAAACACATGAAATCACTCATCAGATGCAGAAGTGATGACATTCAATGCTTCTTTGTGATAGAAAGTCATAATAATCTAGAAATAGAAAGGAAATTCTTCAAAATGAAACAAACAAAAACAACCCTGCTAAATCAACAGCAAAAATCATTCTTAATGGTGAAATATTTAAAAAATTTCAGAGCTAAGAGAGATTAAATGCTAACTTGCCTTCATTTGCATCTGGGGGGGGGGTCTTAGCTATGTTTATTATATTAAATGAATACATTTAAAAAAATAAATTAAAAATAAGGAAGGAAAAGATCTATAATTCATTAATGACTTTTTTTTTTTTTTTTAAGAAAACAGAGGACGTATTGACAAGGTTTAAGACTTCGAAGAGACTTGAGCAAGATTTTTGGATAAATGACCAATATACAAAAATGCAGTGCATTTCTGTAAGCAACAATTAGACGAATATTTAGAAAGGAGATTCCAACAAAAATTTTGAAGAGAAGCGAAAACCTTAAAGGAAAAGATTTAAAGCTTTAAGGAGATCTAAACAAATGGAGGGACCAAATTCATGGAAACGAAAACTTATCATTATAATAACATAGTTTTCCTCCAAATTAAAGTATGAAGTCTAGTCAAAATTTAAATAGGATTTTTAAAACATAATCTGACAAGTTATTATAAATTTAATATGGAAATGCAAAGGGCTAAGATGATTTAAAATAAGAAGAAGATGGGACATGTGATATTATATATCAAGAAGCATTATTATTATAATTATACTCACAGTAATTAATACAGTATGGTAGTGAGTCAGTAATAGACACACTGGACTATGGAATAGAAGCAACTGGATGAGTCGTCCAGAAGAGAGCCAAGAACATATAGAACTCTAATGTATGACTAAGGCGGCATGACAAAGCCATGGTCTGCCATGATAATACTAGATAACCATATGGAGAAAAAACTGAATCACTACCTCATAACAAACACAAATGCATTCCTGGTGAATTAGAGACCTCAATAGGAAAGCAAAACTTAAAAACACTTAGAAGAAATTAGAGAATACCTTTATGATCTCAATGTAGGACAAGACATTTTAACAGTAAAGCCATAAGGAAAAACCTGACAACATTGAAAACTTCTGTCCAACAGATACTACTATAACAAGAAAGGAAAAGTACAGACCGGGTGAAATGATTTGCGATACATAACCGACAAGCATTATTACCCACAATACATAAAAACTTCCCACAAATCAATGAGAAAAAGAAAAGCATTCCATTTAAAAAATGAGCAAGTGAAAAAAACATGAATGAGCAGGCAAAATAGGAAACAGAGTGACGACACCCGACAACAAACTCAGTGATGAACAAAAAGCTGCTCAATCTGCTTGGTAGCCACGGAAGGCAAGTTGAACTTGCGGTGGGGTACGATTTCGTATCCACCAGATTTGCAAAATCTAAAAGTATGACGATATCAAGAGTTGGTGAGATAACTGGGTAGAAAGGTATAAATCGATACAGCCATGTTGGAGACAGTTTGGCGATATCAGTAAAACCAAAGATGAGAGTAGCTTATGACCCAGAAGTTGGAGAAATTCCCGCCTGAGAGCGTAGCACTCACATACGAGAATGCTCATGAGGGTCTTCCACAGAATGGAAACTTCATGAGGATGGGAGGTTGGTTTTACTCATTACTATGTCTCAGAGCCTAGAACAGTGTCTGGAGCCAAATGAATAATAAATAAATAAATAAATAAATAAATAAATGAATAAATAAATAAAGCTTTAAAATGCATTGAAAGCAAGTAAAATTAAAAAGAATGAAAGTCAGTTTTATGAACTTGAAGGACAATCTGAGCTTTTGGTTTAGTCACTACACGTTCACAACCCCATTTGTCAGGCCAATCTAGAGTTGCTCAGCCTGTGTGCTAACCTCTTTATCTTTTCTTAGCCCGCAGGCCATACTTCCAGTTCTCACAGAATGGCTTGGGGATAGCCTATTGCTTCAATGGTTCAGTCTAATGACTCATGGTTATTATACATATATATGTGTATATATTATACGTATATACATATATACATATATTATATATATGTATATACCTCTACTAAGTATTACCTGGGGAAAAAGACGACCCTGAGAATGTCACATCTTTGAAATAGCATCCTTTCGAGATAAGATGACACCATGTCCTTCTGTATTCAGCCCAATAGCTCTGATGCCTTGAAAGATAGACCTGTCTCTAGCTCCTTCCTTCAGCAAAGAGCAGAGGGCTCTCGGGCAGTTCTATACACTAGCGACAGAGGTTGACTCAAGGCATCAGAATGAGAAGTATTATGTAGATTAAATTGTATTATTTTCTCTAACATGAGATTAAAAATGGGCCTGTGTACAAAAATGGTTTCACTAATCATTTTGGAGATCAAAGATTTCATTTCCTAAGAGCTCAACCTTCACATCTTTCAGCAAGGACTTACTTTGAACCCTGTTTAATGATGCCGTAGAAGACTTTTTTCTCTTGAACTACAGCTAAAAGACTTGTAAAAAAATGTTGTTTCAACACTGAAGCACTTTAAATGACTGACTCTAACCACAATGTATAAAAAGTATAATTCAGACTTGGCAGAGTGAGCTAAATAAATAGTGATGATAAGCGACCTATCTAACAATGTAGCCGTCGTGTCTTGTCATTAACACAATTATGTCAGCACAGTCAATCAGCACATTGCCTTGACTTTAAAGCCAGGGACTGAATACAGGCTTTTAAAGTTGGAGGGAGCAGAGAGAGAGAAGAGCTATCACACTTAAGCCAGCAATGTGACTTCACAGTTATTCAGGGCTTTTTAAGAAAAACAAGGTTATACATTTACAAAACGCTTTGTTGTTGCAGTCATGCTAAAATTATTCTTATGAGTTCAATACCAACTGTAATAACTCTCTGGCGATCCCAGACAAAAAGAGGGACTCGGATAGCAGCATTCTTTTCACATAGGAGAAACTGATTTACTATCTGAAGAGATAATTAGTGGGATTCCGTTCAGTTTCAAGTGGAGATGAAACGCACGAGAGGTGAGTATGGGATCTCAGAATGGCAATATTCTTGAGAGCTCTCCCAAGCGTTCTGGGCTGAAACACCTCCGTAATGGTGAGCAGCAGGTGACAGCCCCTGCCAGCTTCCTATCACCCATGACAACGGGCAGAGGGACTGAGCCACAGAAAACGGAAGGACATACCTAAGAATCCTCTGTGTTATTTCTTTTCTGTTTAGCTCCGCAATGCTCACCCAGGCTATAACAATCTGTTTGTATCATTTGTTGAAGTGACTTCAATTTCATTCATGGACACAACTAACACGCCACAAAAAAAAAACCACTTGGCATTCCTTTGAGTTTAAGATTGTTTTCTGCAGACTGGAGAAGAGGGCAAGTGTTTTTAAAATTCAGTGAAGACATCTGCCTATCAGAGTTTGAACAATAAATACTATGTTGATGCTTAAAACAGAAGCGGGGGACAGCACGCTGTGCTCGATCAGATTGACTTTTATCCCACAAGTTCTATGCTGTGGGCTATTTCTACAAGTACCAGCCATCGTACTCGGCTCGCGGTGGCAAGCGGGCGATGCTGGCTCTCTGGTGTCCCTGTACCCACAGCAGCCCATCCCCGCCCTCCCGGCACTCCACGTTGTCTCTGGCTTGCTTTGTTTTGCTCCATGTTATTTTGTACCATCTCACATATTATACGTTATGTATTATTTATTTCTTTGCTTGTTAATGTCTGCCTCCCCACCTGGAATACAAGCTTCTAGGAAGCAGGGGTTTTTGTGTTGGCTTCCCTGCAGTATTCTTGGTGCCCAGAGCAGGGCCCCTCCTGTCATGACTGTTCATGGCAGAATGAATGCCCACTCTGGTTTTATAGATGAGGTGATTAAGAATCAGAGAATCTTGCCCAAGGTCACACAGAACTTTAAGAGAAGGAGCTGCCCTTTGAACCAAGTCTGAGGATTGTCTGGTCTTTGCACTGAGCCGCACTGCTTTCAACACAGAGGTTATGTGTTCATTTAAGAACTGACAAATATCAGCTACCAGCTTTATCAGTCTGGGGGCAGATCAAAATCAGGAAAGAAAACTATGGCGAAATTTATTGGTTTCAGGAAATTGGCTTTAATAGTCTAGGTTAAAAAAAAAATTCACCCAGCTTGGGCAGGAAGTGAAATTACTTGTTTATTTCCCAAACAATTCTGAAAAGCAATGCTGAGTTTTCAGAAATAATTTAATGACCAACATGATGTAGTTGAATACAAATTTTAAATATTGTGGGGGTGAGGGTGAGGTGGGGACTACTTTTTATGATATTAAAAATAAAAATATTAATTCCCCACTTCCCGCTCCAACTAACACCATATCATTTTTCACTTCTTCCTAAACATTGGATGGCAGCTTGTTTAACTAAACCAAGGTAGAACTATGTTTATTTAAGTCATGAAGTGTTTTGGGTGGAAATTAGCGAGGCATATCTCAAGGTACTTGGACACTTAACACAAGAGTCAAGGATTTGGGCTTTACTTTGGATATATCTGAAAATCATTAACAATTTCCCATGGACAACAGCGGTTTTTCCAGGAAGAACAAAAGAGAGTTTAGAATGTTTGCCAAGAACCTGAAACAGAACGGAATGAGCAGAAGAGGTCCACCATTTACCACATCATATAAATATTAGGAGGTATGCCCAGCTATCCCATGAAGGGATCATCATATCCATTTTACAGATGAAAATGAAGCTTCTAACAGCTAAAACCCTTGCCTAGGATCACACAGTTCATAAGACGTAGAGCCAGGATTCAAATCCAGATATGTTGGTTGAGAATTTAAAGCTGCTAAGAGACGATATGGTGGCCAAGGAAGTCTTGCAAAGCTACTTTCTTTAGAGCTCATTGCCTGGGAGACTGCCTTAAAATGAGACATGGTATGAAGAGATCCAAATTTTGCAGTTAATTAGCTCTAATAAACAGAAAAACCATGATCCTCAGTTTCCTTTTATGCAACGAGGGGCTAATAATACCGACCTTATAGGTTTGGCATGAAGATGAAAAGAAACGAGATGACAGATGTGTATGAACCGTGCAGGCCCTCGCTGCTCAACACATTTCAGGGCCATCAGAATTCTCTCTCATGCTTTCATCTAGAACAGCCTTTCAACGTCTCTAGCGTGAGCTGAGGGGGAGAGGGTAGCTCTTGCCAAATATATTTAACCACGAATCTCCAACGAGGGATGATACATATTGACAAGGATTTTAACAGAAAGGTAAAAGGAATTTCCTATTTCCCAATTCTCTAAAGTGGGTGAAACTGGCAGAGAGATCTGCCCTTGCTGGCATGGGAAAAGGAGAACACGATGAATTTGGGGGACTGAAACCCCCAAAGCTTGGCAAAAGTGCTCTGTCCACTGTTAACAGTCTTGGGAAATGTCGGCTTTGATAATACTGAAGGAAAAAAAAAAGAAAAAGAAAAAAGACACCCTCAAGAAGAACCTGAGGCTGCACGCTTTTCCACATATAACTGGACTCACCCATTTGTTGAACAATTCCTATATAAGTGACATTGTGCCAAGTGTTTACATGTATTTTCTCTTTATTACAGTTCTGTGAGTTATGCCTCACGCCCATTTTACAGCAAGGGAAACTGAGGCCTATAGACGTGTGGAACTTGCCCAAGTCTGCTCAGCAAAAATAGACCTCAAATCTGGCCTCTGTCTTTAAAGTTCCTGCATGTAACCACTGAGCCATGAAATAAAACTAAACCCTTCAGGTATAAGATATGATTTGATCGCTTCCTACCATCCCAGATAAGGAGATTATTATCATTTGTGGAAGGAGACTACATTTCTTACCCTCCCACCGCCCAGTGACAGGGTGGAGCTGGGCCGCCTGCAAAGGGGATGAGGAACTATGTTTCTGTAGAAGCCTGCCCCACGGGGGTCAACGGTGACGCAAACAACACTGAGGGAGCACCTCCCGAGTCCCCCGTTTCCAGGTCAGAAAGATGAGGGCCAGCCTGCGCTAGGCAACTGCTTATGTAATGAATGGCCTGGAATACAGAGAAAGGTTAGGGATGTAAACTGGAGCGAGGGCTGACTAAGCAACAATTAACAGGGATGTGTTGACAATTTACAAACACTGGCAGTCTGCAAATATCAAGGAGAGAGATTTGCTAAAGCAGAGTAAGAAAAGGTGTAACAAAAGTAAGGCATAATGGTATAATAATTGCTCTTCAAATTGCGTTGAATAAAATTAAGCAAAGAAAAAAAATTAGGCCAAATGTCAAGAAAAACTGCCACCTTGACAGAATTAATATCAGCTGGAGCGTGGAGGGGGTCTGCCTGACTCTGGCTTCAAAGCCCCCCTTTGCAGCGAGGCTGCAGACATACTTCTGCCATTGGAGACGAGCTCCGCTAAGTCCCTGGGTTGGGGCCTTTGGCCAGTGCGGAAGTATTCCCACACAGACTGCTGGGGCACAGCACCCCGTCACCCTCTGGTGCTCCGAGTCTCTCTTTCACGTAGGCCTCTGTGTCTTACAAGTGCCTTTTTATCTATTTCTAGACCTGGTTTCCTCTTTTTACCCCTGTCCTGGTTACTGGTTATCTGTCTTGTGTCCTGAACCTAAATCCCATTTTATGAAGCTCTTCAGCTCTCCCTAAGTGCAGGGACTGTAATTCCGCTCTTTCTAACAAAATTCCCACCTACCAGACAATCACCTGCCTGCTCAGACTAATCCACTGCTTCGGTGGATTTCCTTTGTCAGACTTCATCTCCCTATGAGGAAACCCATGACCTTCACCAACTCTCTTGAGATCTGAACTATCATCCGCAGCATAGGGATCTGTCCCAAGACCTCCCTGCTTAATGTCCTGGGCCAGACTTCTTCCCTGTCTCCTCAGCGAGCCATGGACTCACCCCCAAATTATTCCCATTCTATGGTCTGGATTTGCTTGCGAGCCTTGGCCCTGGTGACATAGTGTGTGTATGTAGCCATGACTGTAGAGATTGAATGGAAGAGTCCCTCAGAGGGCCTTCTTGATTGGGCGGCACTTGAGCTGAGTCTTGAGGAAGAAGTTGTTCATCAGCTTGACAGTGGGAGGAGAGGGCACTGAGAGAAAGGCATTGCAAATAGAGGGAATAGCAAAGCAATGGAAGCAGGACATGGCTTTCAGCTGTAAGCACTGCAGTGCAGCAGGAGGGTGACCTGTGAGATGAGGAACAGCAAAGAACGACGATGGAGAAGTAAGAGGACAAACTGAGAAGGAATTTACATGCCACGTTCAAGCGTTCGGACTTTGTCTTGAAACCAGTGGGGAGACACCGAAATATTTTAATTGGATTAATTAATTTGATCTACTTGCGTAGATTTCTTAGAACCATAATTTAAGTAAATAGAGTGGGAGGTAGAAACCGAATGTGCAGTCAGGCAACCAGGTGGGAGCCTAGTGCAATGTTCCAGTCAAGCGTTGATGAAATAATGAACTCAAGTAAATGGCAGTGAGGGCAAGATAGAGAAGAGTGATCAAAAGGACTGGGAGAAATCTTTTTGAGGTAGAATTGATTAGACCTGGTAGCTTATTAGCCAGAGGAGGTAAGGAGAAAGGAGGAATCTAGAACAAGTCCCAACTTCTAGATTAGACCAAGGGATGCATTCTTCTCTTAAATGAGCAGAAAGCCAGATATGGGATTTCTCCAGGGATACGGTCTTGATAAGACCCAGGGATAAGAGCATAGCACAAAGGGAAATTGAAAGCCAGGCAGGCACTGCAATAAAAATCAATCTGGAGTAGCCAAGTAGAGAGAGAGAAGCTAAGTACTAGACAGTAAACCCAGAACCAGAAGATTCTAAATGGGGGGTACAAGTCAGAGAGATTCTCTGAGCTACTCTGACACCTGCATTATGGGAGGAGAGATGATGAATTCAGTCTGAGACATGCTGAGTGTGAAGTGTCTGTTGGCCAGCCCAGTGGAGATGTTCAGTGCGCAATTGGATTTATGGTCTGGTGCGAGGGAACAAGTTATTAGCATGTAAGCTGGATCTAGTCCGTAGGGACGAGTGAGGTTGCCCAGCATGAATGTACTGTTCTGGGGATAGTTAGCCCATACTTGTGTCCTCTTTCTTGTCCCCTAAGACATTCTAATTCTCTCTCATCATTCTTCTGCCATTAGGAGCTCCTTTGACTTCTGCTTGTTACACTGATCCACTCGCAGCTTCTTTGGAGCCCCTACAATCCTCCCTGAGCCTCCGGTTGCTGTTCTGATCCTTTCTATGCCTCCCCTGTGAGTCTTCAATTATCTCTCAGCTTTTCTGAGTCCCTCAAATCCCTTAAATCTCAGCTGTGAAAAGCATACTATTCTTAGTAGGCATGCCCCTTTTGAAGTCAATGGGAATTTACAAACAACAACAACAAAAAATAAACACGATCCATCTGCCATAAAACATTGATGCAATTTAAGAGAAAACTAGAAGTGGTCGTTCTTAACCATAGCATCTAATCTTTCCTTCTTTTGAAAGGGTAATATCTAGTAAAGATTTCAGATCATATTTTTCCCAATCATTTCTACATTTTAATTTTAATCTAAACTGTTCTCCATTAAAAAGGGATCTCAAGTCAACCGCCCAATGTAATGTCCAGAATTGTACACATGCGTACATGCCCCAAATCAAATTCTATAATTAGTAACTGGGGGGTAAAGGGAAAACAATTTCTGCATGAGTTTTGAGCAACAGAATTTCATCTGATCTTATTACGAATGTTTGTAGAAGTCACACAAAGCCAGGTCTGGAGTCATGAGGTTGATGAACCCTTTTAATGCACTTTTATTAAAGATGCTCATCAAGTCATGTGCCACATTTGAAGACTCAGGTATCCATCAATTACAATTTAAACTTGCTTTGTGTGCTGTGAGACAATGAATTACTTTAACTCATGTTTACAAAACACAGAACGGTATATTGGAAAGGTCCCAAGATTTGGGGGTGGATCTAATTCCACTTCTGAATTCTTTGGAAGCAGTGTGTGTGTGTGTGTGTGTGTGTGTGTGTGTGTGTGTGTATTTTGGAGAAAGAACTACCATTTCATAATCATTCAATGTCTTCGGGTCAACTCCTAAGCTGAGTTACAGATATGATTTCCAATCCTGAACCACTATGAAATATTATCCCATTTTACAGGTAAGAAAACTGAGGCCAGAAAGTCTAAGTGTCTCACATACTTGCAAATTACACAGTAGCTCCTGGATCCAGACTCATGTGCTTAGTGAGACTGCAGTCTTCTCTTTGTACATCACTGTCACTGCTTTTCCTATGCATGGCCTCTTTTGCTAATAAGCTATGTTAAAGCCTTAATGTTGCTAAGCCTCAGTAACTTAATCTTTAAAATGAGGACAATTATTTGTATGTAGAATTATTATGGGGATCCAAGGAAAAAATATATAATTAAGTGCATGGCACATAGTAACTGTTCAGAAAATTTTTTTATTTTTTTATTTTTTATTTTTTTTGGTAGCCGAAAATCTTAGAAGTGAAGTATCTTAGTTTTTGTTAGTGGGATATAGCGTAAGCAGACAAATCAAGAAACCCTCTCATACTCTTCCAAGTGAGAAGGGGTTTCTGCTTCTTAGAAGAGACACTTTTTGTCTGTCTAGAGCTTTCTAGCTGACCCTAGAAGGATGCCATCAAGTGTTCATTCATTCTATAGTAAATAATGGTACTAAAGTTCTTTGTGTGCTCTTATCTTAACTAGTGGTTCACGAATATGTTTGGTTAACTTGTGCCCCTGTTTATCACTGTGCTGCATCAGCAAAAAATCAGTAAGGAACATTAATTATCAAATGTGCCAGTTTTGTGACCATTAAGTACCTCATTAGATTCTGTTTTGGAAATTGCATTTACGAGAATCTTCACAGAAAAGAGCGCAATATGATTGGCGTTGCTTAACCGTAACACAGTCTAAGCAAAATCACTTATTCAATGCACCTCTTTTATTATTATTATGCCACAAAACAACAAAATGATAATTTTTTTCCAAGCATAACCAAAAATAATTTACAACCTCAGCCTCCAAACACATACCTTGTTTAAGGGGAAAATTACAATCTTCATATAAAAAAAAGAAACAACTTTGTAGATTAAAAAAAAAAAGATATATCTTGAAGATCAACCTGTAATTTTTGTTTTGTATTTAAGCTCCTTGTTTGAATGGTGAAACTTGTCTGCACCTATAATCATCCTTCCTCATTGCGCTTGCTGGAATGTGGGCAAAACTGGTCTCTGTTGACAGGTTTTATATCATATTGTCCTTATAGGCACTGATTTTTTTTTTTTTTTTTAGTAGTGGTTAGCATGAAAATCTGATATGCTTCCACTGGGAAGGGCAAAAATAGAAAAGAGAAAAAAATAAATTAAAACTATGTTTAAAATATATGATATTGCCTAACCTTTTCTCCATTAGGGAAACTCTAGCTGCAAAAAAGATTAAATACAAATTTGCTTTGCTTTTAAACCTACTTAAGAAACACCTATCCTATCTGTCCATATAAATTTCAATGGAAAACATGATGACATGCAATTATTAATCTCAATGTACACAGCTATGCCTCGGGGACTCGGTGGTTCATATTTTACTGTTCTGTAATCAAATACAAAACTAATGAGTAAAAATATGCTTTCCCCAATCAATTTCCAGCACCTGGACAAGTGTCTGACAGGGAAATGGAGGGTACGCACACAAAATTCATTCTGCAAAGCTATTAAAGTGTTATCCTTGCCAACAAGTGTTCATTAAACAAGAATGAAGGATCTTTATGCCAGTTTCTTACCAAAGGCTTTTTAATATTTTAATGGAGAGTAAAGACTATTTATCTGAACTCTGATCAGTTAACGTTCAGATCTGTTATGAAGAAACAAGGAGTCCTTTATAATACCTTTCATAAAAATCCACTTTGCAATGCTTCAAATAAAGACTAAGGACTGTAAAAGATTATGCTGCATATAAACAAAATCAGTATCGTTTTGAAATTATATGGTTATCCGTGGAACTCCTTAGTACATTAGAATCATGCTGTATTTTTATTTAAAAAGTGGTTAACAAAATCCGGTATACAGATGGAAAATGGGATTAGAGGTGGCATCTCAGCCATGTGACTTTATCCTGGCCCCAGAAAGCTGGTAGCACAGTTAATGGGGCAGATGATGGGAGTGGAAGGCTCTTCTGCCATCTAAGACTTGAGAAAGGAAAGGAGGGGAGGAGAAGGGAAAGAAAGGGAAGGGAAGGGAGGGGAAGGGGATAGGGAGGGGAAGGGAAGGGAAGGGGGAGGGGGAAAGGAAGGGGGGGAGGGAAGGGAAGAGAAGAGAAGGGAAGGGAGAAGAGAAGCCAAAACATCAGTGTGTCGTGATAGAAAGTACTTTTCAAACCAGGATTCAAATAGATACACTCTCTACCTAGGAGTCAAAATATATGAACACACACAAAACAAAAAAGTTGTGAAATAAAAGCAGTCTTTAGGGGTTACAATACAGTTCCTCTAAAGCAACGTTTTAGTGCCACGTTGCTCTTCACATTCATTGTTATCACCTAATTCTACTGTAAAAAGATATTCATATATCCATTTATGCATACATGTATGTACACAGACACGTAGCACACGCACACACATCTGAGTGTTGGAACAGATATTGAGTCTGGAGGCAGGGATCTAGACCTTGGCTATCAGATACAGGGACAGTTTTCAGGGCTTTACCCACGATGCCTGTGTTTGCCACACGCTAAGCTCAGCCGTGGGCATGCCTAGGAGGCACCCAAACAGATAAGATAGAGCAGGAGCGAGATCTCGTCTAACTTAATTTTTTTCTTATTACAAAAAAAAAAAAGATTAATAAGAGTAATAGCAATAATGGTAATAATAATGCTTAAGCTAACACTTAGTATGTGCCAGCACTGTCCTAAGATCTTTACCTTTATTTCTAAATGACCCAGTGAAAGGCGAACTATTATCAACCTTATTTTCCAGAGGAGGAAAGTGAGCCTTAGAGCATGCGCTGCTTCGTACAGGGGCCCGATACACATGCGGGCTGTCTGCGCTTGACAACCAGACATTTGGCCAAAAGCATTAGGAACGAGAATTAGAACAGGTGATGCTACTTTGTATTCCTTGCACCTGCATTACCAAAGTGGCTGAGAGCCCACAGGGAGGGGCATGTTTTCTGGGAATGCACCCTATGAAAAGCAGAGGGTGGGAGGCTGGGGTTGCTGACTTCCCTGTGGCCTTGCACAAGTTGTTAGAGGCTGGGTTTATGCTTGGGTAAACTACGATAATAATGTAAAATAGAAAAGGGCTGGGAGAAATATTGAGCAATATGCTTTTTGGAGTATTTTGAGCTCCTCAGATGAAGTGTGAACGTGTTGGAGAAAGATACAACAGCACCCCTGGTAAATTCCCACCTGGACCCGAAGTGTCTGTAGGAAGGCTCACAGGTGACCAAAGACACGTTTCAGAACTTACCTCTCAGTATGTTGGAATCTGTTTGTTATATGACCTCCACTAATGACATGTAGGCAATAGGAGCCTATTTTCTAAATGTGAGAACCTTACATCTCAGGTTTGAGTTTCAAGTAAAGTCTTTATAATGGGACTATACAAAGTGGGAATATATATATATACGTATATATATATATAGTGTATATATACACCATATATATATATATATATATATATATATATATATATATATATACATACACACATATGAGAAAAGAGAGAGGAGTCAGGATTTGGATTAATGAATTTGACATTCAGGCCAATGGCCTATTTAAGTCCCAGGGAAAGCACATTTATAGGCCAGTGGTTTTAGATTGTAAAGAACACTTGTTCCCCCAGTTGCAAGGGACTGTCCCCCTCCCCCTGGTCTTTGTGCATGAAATCATTCAGCTGTTAAGACTGAGGTACAGCGAGACCCAAAACTTTACATCCTCACCAAAACCATCTGAAGCCAATACCATCTCCCATAACTCACAGGCAGACAGCTTTCAATGTGAAAAGCCAGCAGGAATGTTAGCACTGATGTCCATGAATAAATAGAAGGTTCTGATCTTCCTCCTTGTAACAAGAAGGATCTGAATTTTAAAAACCATAGGGAGAAATAATGACTAATAATTTAGAAAACCCCACCAGCAAGAAAATGCTGGTAAAGAGGGGATGAGTGGCTAAATGTGATTTTTTTTATAAACATATACATATACACTGTGGAATGAGAACAAGGATTTTGATTTTATTTATTTAACTTACTTAACAAACGGAGA
This sequence comes from Ursus arctos, assembly GCF_023065955.2. Lineage (NCBI taxonomy): Eukaryota > Metazoa > Chordata > Mammalia > Carnivora > Ursidae > Ursus > Ursus arctos. The sequence continues at coordinate 33,898,891 of NW_026622786.1, read as the reverse complement.
GTGTGCCTTGCTATGTGCCAGGCAGTGTTCTAAGAACTGAACAAATATTAACTCATCAAACTTTCTTTTTTTGATGCACTATTAAGCCTAAAAGATTGTTTTATTTTGAAACCTGGAACAGAGATAAGGTTGTCTCTGTACATTAAAATGTCTTGCCTTATAAGGAAGCGTTTGACTGCACTAGATTAAACTCATAAAAGCTAATGAAGAGTCCTCCTTAATACACATTTCTTTTTTCCTGTTTGGACTTGAAGTGACAACATTACAGAAACACCCTGCAGGTCTTTATCTAAATAGCATCCTATAAAACAATGTCCTCTTGTCAGTCACCACTAATTCAGCCCAGTCAAGCTATAAATCTGTCCAAAGGCCAGCAAAGTGCTTAACTTGGCACATCACTAATAAAATTAGGAATGCGGGTTTATTACATGAACCTTAAGTAGGTTTGGCCAAGATATTAAGATTTTTGCTTATGGCAACCATAGCTAATGTGGATTGGTATTTTCATTATAACACACCCCACAGCATTTCCCAGTACATCTCAGGTTTCCAAATTAGAGACTAATCTTCCATGCTCTCACACTCACTGGTAGGTGCTGCAGCCCGAGCCCCATCGCTAAAGCCTCACGCACTTTAGGGTACTCAAGAATGGTAAAGACTTTTCAATAATGCTAATTCTGCTGAATAAAATTAGAGCAAATTAATTAATACTTCTATTAACGTAACCTGATTTCACTTTGTTCGAGAACAGAAGCACTTACAGGCTTTTAACATGCGTTCAGAAATATCATTTCAGCTCAGGGCAATTTTGAGAAGTGATTTATAAGCAGTTGCAAATGCTTCTAAAATGGTAAGATTTGAGAAAGCCGAAGGTACGTTAACCAAGTTGTCCTGCGGTCTTGGGTGTTTTATTTTATTTTTTAAATTACGGAGGAACAATAAACATATCCTCGCTCCTGAACCAACACTTACTGTGACGGCCTTTATTTGCATAGTGATTTAGTTTGCAGAGTGGGCTCCTGGGCTTCTCCGGGACGACTCGACAAGGTGGCTGTTGCAGGCGTTATTCTCATTTTCCAGACGAGGACTCATGCAAGGACCAGAGTGCAACGTGGGAGTCGGCTCTCTACTTCATGTCAAGAATGCCTCTCAACAGAATTCTTATGAATTCTTACAGAAGCTTATCACGCCCTTTGGTTCGGTAAACCGCCTAGAAAGGCGGTGCATGCGGCGGGGCGCAGGCGCGTGCATGCGGGAGTGCGCAGGCGCGTGCATGCTTCACCTGTTTGTTTCATCTTACTATATCCGTTTTCCCTGATCTGTGCGCTGTTTGAACCTTCCCTTCCCAATGACACCAGCTTCCTTGGACTTTCCTTTCTTACCAGGCCCGTTGAGAGTGCCAGCATTGGCCACCTACTGCAGGGGGAGATGAGAAGCTCTCCGTTGCATGCCACAATCTCAAAAACCTGGAGATGGGCAAAGTCGCTAAAGTTCACTTCATGAAAAATACAGCACAGCACAGAGAGCAAGTATGATTGATGCCTGCGGAGCAAACTGTTTATCAGACAAACACATTTTGCAAACTTTGACATAAATTGTTAAGTTGCCTTATCACTCAGACAATGTAAGACTAGCATCTTTGTAGGAACTTCCCCCAAACTCTTTAATGACCTCTAAAAAGCTTTATCTTATCGTGATCTGATTTGCTACTACAATAAATCATTTACACATAGTTTAAAAGAAAAGCTAGTATGGGACATATGGAGTCATTTTCCAAATATAAGAAGGCTTCCTCACTTGTCTGGCTCTTGTGAGTTCTGAAGGCCTGAGGAAGCACTCAAGATGCTGATACTAGAATATTCAACAGGAGTCGGAGGGCTGTAGCCTATTTGGGTCTAACTGGAGGCTAATTACACATTTGGTAAATCACACAGGCCCTTCCGTTTCCCTGCTTCCTGCTTTCTGACTTAAATTACTGATGGCAGGGGTGGGAATAAACAAAGGGAGTTGAATTATTCAATTTGTAGTGTTTCTGATATTTGAAAATTAAAATATCTGGAGGTGGAGGGATACAATTGGCCTTTAGGATTCTAGTGTTTAAATTGTGGGTTGGCCTTACACAATCTCATTCAATTCAACCAGATCAGTAAATACACATTTATTGAGCACCTACTATGAGCCAGATGTTGTGCTAGGCATGAGGGATATGACAGGAGCATAGCACTGCTCCCAAAGGATCCTTGATAAACCTTTATCCTTGATAAACCACAACTATTCAACACATGCCCTTCTTCACCTCTAAGAGGACTCAATGACCTAAGTAATTTTCAGGTCTTTCTAATTTTTGTGTGGATGATGATGATGACAGTTTTGCCAAATCTTTTCTATTTGCTCCTCAGATATTTTCCGCTCTTCTTCACCCAATTCTCTGCCCTGGGAGAGTGAGGATGGGCCATTCTGTCCTTTGGCTTTAGTTGTGTCTAGTCAATGGGAAGTCCCTGTGGTGGAACAGAAGGAGGGAGAGAGAGAGATCAAAATATTTGTTCTTCTGGCTCATCAATTTGCAGGGATGACTCAAATTGGCCGTGTCCCTCTGTGGAAGGTCCCTGGTTTTTTCCAGATAGTGTTTCTCTGTGCCTCTCTCTCACTGGATCCCAGTAACTGGCCTGTCCCATCCCTTTGGGCAAGAGTATGGCAAGATCACCACTGTTACTAGCCCCAGGGCACTGTACTATCCCTGTGGCTTCCTTACACCCCACCCATTAATTTTAATTAGTAAATTGTCTGCAAGTCTGCTTACTTTGAGGGTGCCATCTGTTTTCTGCCAGGGCCCTGGTTGGTATACTACAAGACTTTTTTGTCCATTGAAATTGATTTTTGAAATCTTGAGAAGTCAGTATAAGGCAGAAATTCTGAGGAAGGGTTGGAGGCTATATTCATTCCTGTAACAGTTTAGCCATTTTCTTTGGCATAGGAAAGGCATTCTAACATTTAATTTAATAAGGCTGACAGGTGGAATATGATGAGGAAATCAGGAGCCACAGTAATTTGGCGAGGCTGAACTGCATTTCCCAGAATTCTCTTCCTGTATGTTACGGGCAATGGTGGGCCACAGTTGGAGGATGGAACTGGAACAGTGGTCACGTTGTTTTATATTTCAAAAGCTCAGGGCAGGATTGCCAGGCAATTTTGCAGCTCACGCTCCTTTGTCTAGTTAGGATTTGGCTTACTTCACTGGTGTGGGATAGCAGCAGGGCCTGCAACTACTCTCTTTCTCTGGGTTTTCCTTCAGCTTCCTCAGCTCCTGGAACAGGTGTTAAGCTCAATCACGAGGGGAACTAACTTCTGCGAAATATGATTATCATCAAGGTTGTAGGGCATGAAGAACTGATAGGGGTTCTCGTGCAGAGAACTGACGTGTGGCTTCCAACTTGGGTTGGCAGGTACCAGGTTGTTCTCGCTCTTCTACTTGTTACATCCAACCTCCTTTCTCAATTCCCTGCCCCTAGGACTTCAACCTCCAGCATAAAATGTAAAGAGAGCAGCGTTATATAGACTGTTCGCTTGCTCCCTTAATTGTATAAGAAGGAAATCCCCATAAAAAATTTCTTTCTTTCTCCTCCTGTCCTACATGTGTGTATATTTAACATATATATATATATAATATACATAAGACCTTGCAATGTATATATTCATTATATATATCTATGTCTGTCTGTCCTTATCTATCTATCATCTATCTATCTATCATCTTGTTGGTTCTACTTCTCTAAGTTCATCCTGACTTATATACTGACTAAGGCTTTTTAGTAGTCTAAGCTTCAGGCATGTCCCTTCAGAGTTGGATCTGTTTTTCATATTGTCAGCCAAGAACACATTAACCAAGACTGAACCTTGACTATCATGCCAAAAGCAAAGAAACACTTCTTCCTAAAATAGTTCATTTGGCAAAGGGACATTAAAAAATGGGTAGGATTTTTTAACTGGGAAATTGTATAAAAATATCTAAGAGGGGCTAATAAACATACCTGTTGGCTTACCTTGAACCCTACCCTAGAGATGCCCCAAAAGGAGACTGAGGTCAATGGATCTGAGAAAACAAAACTGTGTGAAACCCCTGGGAATAAAGAAAATGTTTGGATCAGGGTGTTTGTATGTGGGGAAGGTAAAGATGAGCAGCCCAGAGTGGACAAATATTTGTGTAATAGTGAAGTAATAGGCTGGGGGTGAGATTCTTAAATGTACTTATTACCTATTCCAAAACCACCATGATGAGAAAAATATTAGTAATTGCAGCCCAGTGACAGCCAGAAAGACAGGGTGACATCAAGATGATACAGAGGTCTGGTTGAATTGGAGAGTGGAAGGCCATGGGTATAGCCATTATTCGCCTTCTTAAAAATACGAAACTATTAGAGGTATGCAAGCCAAGAAAGATAAAAAACGAAAGCTATGCATTTTTTACACATGAAGTGGAATTAATGGGCCAAAGAGAACATGAATCATGAATTTAAAATAATCATAATAAACATCCTGAAATATATAAGTTGGTATATTGATAACATGAAATAGTTACAAATGATAAAGAGAAATCAACTCAAAATCTAAGGAAAATATGGTAGACCAAAGAACTTCACAGACATGTAAAATGGCAGACACATCTCAAAAATAAATTAGTGAATTGGAGGATCACGTCAAGAGGTTCTCTCAGCAGACAAAAAGGAGGCATAAAAGAAAAGTTAAAAGATACAGAGGATAAAAGAGGAGATACCAAAATATGAGTAATAGAAGACCCAGAAGGAGAGGTACAAGTAAATGAGAGAAAAAATATTTGATGAAATATCCAAGAATTTACCAGCAACAGAAATGAAACACATTTGATTAAAAAGATCACATTTCCAAACAAGAAAGATAGCAGGGGGAAAATCCTTACACCTGAATACACGATAGCTAGGTTTAAAAGCATCAAAGTCAAAAAGTCAAGTCTCAAAGTTGCTAGAGAGGAAAAGCAGACCAGTAGAAAGGAAAGTGCTTGAGTGACATCAGACTTCACTGAGCAGAGAAAAAATAGTCAAGAAAATAGGGGTCATAAAGAAGATTTGTGTTCTGTCTCTAATGCGGTATTGTCAGATGCAGAGTCATGAAAGCTACATTTACTCTCCCCTTCACTGTAGCTCTGTCAGCACAGGAGCCCGGAGAGAGTGAAGGCTGCGTGCTGGCAGCCTTTCCTTACGCACTGGCTTACTCAGACTGTTCCCCTGATGGCCTGGGGGGTGTTCGTCAGAGCCTCTTCATCTCCCCACTTTGCCTGGAGCAAAGAAAGTGTTTCAGTAAATGCTTCCAAATTTGCTGTACTGGTCTAAAAGTCCATGATATTTCTTCTCTATTGAGAATTTGATCAATTAAACCAACTCAACAAATTTAACCAATAAACTATGGAAATGGAATAAACCAAACCTATCCCATCAACAAATGTTTATTATATATAACCCAAAGCACCAGGTCCTATGAAAATGTCAGCATGGATGAAGTCCGACTCCTGAAAAAAAAAAATGTAGGACTTAATGGCTTATATGCAAAAAGTGAAGGTACAACATATCTTAAGTCACAAGCAGGGGAGGGAGAAGCCTGATTCAGGAATTCAGAGGAATGAGGCATCAGCTTCATTCAAAATGATAAGGGAAGTCTTCATGGAAAGAATGGCATTTAACTTGGGGTTCTGAAAAAATGATAAGATTTCAAGAGGCAACAAACTGTGCTTGGATTCCAGGTGGAAGAAATAGCAGAAGCACAGGAGAAAAGAGTCTGAAACCTTCAAAAAGCCAAGTGTGGCTGGAAGTGAGGGTGCACAGAGGATAATAGTAGATAAGTCTGAAAAGACTGGGAAGGTCCAGATTACGGAGGACTTCAAAGCAAGCCCAGGGAGCCGGACTAAATATGGTGGGTCTGTAGACTACTGAAATTTTATGAGCCAGGGGAGAGCATGGTGAAAACCAGGGGACTGAATGAAGCTTAATTTTGCACCAATAAAACATAGATATTGGTTGGAGAAATCCTAGCGTCAGAAAGAAGACCGCACTAATTTGAGTAGAGAAATAATTAGATCACAAACTAGGAAGATGGTAATAGCCAAGAAAAGGAGGCATGTGACAGTGACAACTCAGCTATTGGTCAGGTATGGATTTGTAGAAAAAGAGAGCTGGATGGCTGATGGGCTTTCTGCAAAACATCTGCAACTCCTGGAAGAGAAGGCATCATGTCTTATCTTTATTTCAGTGGATGGGAAGAAAGAATATATATGTGTGCATTTTTTTTTCCATTCAAGAACCAAGTCACAGTTTTTTTTTTTTTTTCATGAAAACGTGTTCTTTACAACTGTTGGACTAAAAAGTATTTTATCCAAAGGATCCAGATAGCTTGAATTTCTACCTCTCTTCTTCAGCTGCCAGACAATGACAATGCCAATCCCGTTTGATTATTTTGAGTTAATTACCTTTCATAAAGTTTAATTTAACATTTTGAAAGCCTAGAAGCAGCCAAAACTTGCCTTGAGTTCCCAAATCTTCCCAGGCATTTGGATTCGTGAAAACTGTAAAGACCAAGGCGGGGGTGGAATCTTGTTTTGCAAGAGAAAACTCACAGTGAGCAATATAAAGTAGATTTACTTCAATTTAATATGGATAATCATATGCAGGTCTAGAGTCTTTATATTTCATAGCTCTCCTTAATTTCACATCTTCCTACTGCAGACAGCACAGACATAAAACATTTCATCACAGTGTTTAGGGATTTGTTTTTTCCTTAAAAGAAAAAAAAAAAAAAGAAGGGAAAGGGAAAAAAAAAAAAGTTCTTCCCTAATAGCATATACTCTCCAAACTACCAGTTATATTATTTACAACGATGTTTTCTATGTCAGGGTTACAAAACTGCACCGACGTGTCTAACTGAGAATCAACTGAGAAATGCACAACGAAGGGAGAAATACTAGACACAGCGCTACGTTTTTTTGTCGCTGTTTTGTTTTTGTTTTCAGGCCTCATTTTAAAGATAAGTGTTACTGATAAAATGAACATTTTACTACTAAATATTTGCCATGATGCATTTTAATCACATCAATTGCCAGCTCTTCGCTCTAAAGGAACAAGCGTTATCACCCCTTTTAGAATTTGCCATGTGTCTTGCCTTCCTTTAAACGTGAGCACAGTTAATGCGCACATGGCGGGGTGGGGCCTGGGTGTGCGCACACACCTGCACACATGTATACACAAAGAATCTACTGCAGATCACCAACCACCCTGGTTATCAAAAGTTAATGGACTCTGAAATTGATACAATTCCAATATTGCGGCTCATAAAAATCAGGGTGATATTTTATTTGTGACCTACATCATTCACATTTAAGATCCAGAGGGAATTAGGACACCCTTCTGCATTTCACCTACATAGCTGCTTCTTTCATTTTTTGGACGGTGTTCTTTTTTACATCGTGGTAAGATACACGTAATATACAATTTGCCATCTTAACCATTTTAAGTGCACGGTTTGGTAGTGTTAAGAACATGTACACTGTTGTGGAACCAGTCCCCAGAACTCTTTCCTCGTCATGCAAAACTGAAACTCTACACCCATTAAACAATTCCCCATTTACCTCTCCCCTTAGGTAACCATTCTACTTTCTGTCTCTGTGAGTTTGACTACTCAAGGTACTGCGGAGGAGTGGAATCATACAACATAGTTTTTTTTGTGACTGGCTTATTTCACTTAGCATAATGTCCTCAACGGTCATCCCTGTTGTACTATAGGTCAGTGTTTCCCTCCTTTTTAATGCTAAATAATACTCCATTGTATACATGTACTGTATTTTGTTTATCTCTTCGTCTGTTGATGGACACCTAAGTTGCTTCCACCTTTTGGCTATTGTGAATAACTTGCCATGAGCATGGGTGTACAAATATCTGCTTGAGCTCCTGTTTTCACTTCTTTTGGGTGTATACCTGGAAAGGGAGTTGCTGGATCGTATGGTAGTTCTAGTTTTAATTTTTTGAGGAATTGTCAAACTGTTTTCCATCGAAATTGCACCATTTTCTATTCTCACCATCAGTGCACAGAGGTTCCAATTTCTCCACAACCTTGCCAACAGTTGTTATCTTCTGTTTTTCTTTTTTTTTTTCTTCTTTGATAGTAGCCAACCTAATGGCATGTGTCTTGCCTTCCTTTGGGCGTGAGGTGGTAGGTATCTCACTGCAGTTTTGACTTACATTTCCCTGGTGATTGGGGATGGTGCACATCTTTTCATGTGCTATTGGTCTATATGACGCCTTTTGACTTACTGACCAAAACAAGCATGAAGGCAAGGATGGGAAACACAATTCCTAAATTTCTCAGGACTTTGGAGTAGCAATCAACAAACATTTATTGAGTATATTCTCAAGAGGAGGCTCTGGGCTAGGGTTAGAGATTTTTAAAAATAAATAAAATGGAGGACTTGGAGAGGAGTCTGCCTGCAGGAATGTGGTGGGGAAGACAACATGCGTGTAGTAATGCGGTGACCCTCCTTGTGACCGCGGATGCCTTGGGGAATTCCTAGCACTGGGACATGATATGCCACAGCTTTCCTATTTTTTTTTTTAACAAATGAATAAACTCATTCTTCATATATGTGATCTTCAAAAGAACACTCCAGAGCAAACTTTTTATGCTTTTTCCAAGCGATGAGCTTTACATACACTACATATGTGATCATCATACACTACACTCTTGTAAGTCTTCTGAAAACAGTTGCCTTTGAAGAGGTGTGAATTTCCCTTACTTTCCCTAAAAGGGTGTTAACTTCAAAAGGCGACCTGGTGAGTGTTAAAAAATTAACACATTTAAGTCAGTAGCCAAAACATCACCCGCGGATCTGTGAACCTGAAGCTGAACCGGTAGACTGAGCTGATGCCGATTTGGATGCCAGAAAAGTCATCACTCAGCACTAATCTGCACCAATGGAAATTTGCTCTTCCCTTAGGTTAAGGAGAGGAAAGGATTTGGAGGATGGTGATGTTAGCAGGGCATAAAAGCAGAAGGCAGCTAGTTATAAAATCTTCTAGACCCTTCTAACCCCTTAAACTTGCTTTAAAAGCTGCTTTACTGCAGAGAATGTGCACTTTAGCTGGCAATCATAAAAAGAAACCTCTTTTTATTAACAGCGGAATTGTTTATTTGTGGAGAAAATTGACTGGAATATCTTTGCTGGGCCCCTTCCTCTCCCTTCTCTCCTTGCTTCTCATCCAGTCAGGACACAAACATAGACATTTTTTTCCTCGGGTTCCCTGTCCCTTCGTATGGCATCTCCCAATATGTTGCTTGGCTCCCCTTTTCTCTGCGTAGCCCTTGTTCGGAAATGATCTTAACTACGAGATTCTGGTCAACACAAGTATCGCAAATGCAGAAGTACTGCTGTCAGGCTCACATCGGGGACTTTGAAGGCTAAAAGGAGCTGTCTGAGGGCGCCTGGATCTACCCTCCTGCCTCCGGGCACGACTGCACTTAGCGGATGCCATTCCAAAGGCTTTCATGCCACATAGAGGCAAGACATCACAGTCTGCTTGTGAAATACTAGGGAACATCAGGAGCAGAAAAAGAAAGCTGGTGTGTAACAGAGGTACTGAAAAAAAAGTTTTTAAAATACAGGTTTCTAAAAGAATTGGAGATCAAGAGGCCATGACCCAGGCTGCAGATTTGCTAAAGCTCCGAAGTAGTAGATGGTGCATGAGAGTTTCTAAAAGGGAAAGATCTGGGGGGGGAGCCATCTCCTTAGTCACTGCTCGCAACTCTGACAATCACACACACGGATCCAAGCCCTGTAAGCCCACTGCTTGCTTGCCTGGGAGATGCGTTTCTAAAAGCTATCCCCACTCATTCACCAGGTCGGTCTTCTTTCATTCAACAGAGATTTATTAAGTGCTACCGGCCCGTCAGGCACTTTGCTGGGTGCTGAGAGTAGGGGGATGGACATGACCCATTAACTCCAGGAAGGGTCTCCAGGTCTAGGAGCAAAGGCCCAGCTAAATGTGAACCTCGGTGCAAGGTGATGGGCACAGCAGCAGCACCAAGGTGGGCTAGAAGCGTGCAGGGAAGAGAGACACCGTGTCCCTTGGTGAGTCAGTGAAGAAGATTTTGGAAGTTTTTCTTTGTCATTTTATTATTATCTGTCTCCTGATGCGTTTCTCCATTAGCATTTTCACTGGCCCAGGGGGCCTCTTCCCTTCTCCACCTCTTCTTCTGCTTTGGGTTTGGAGCCCAGGACAGAGACAACCGAGGGATATGAGGGATATATGCTTCGTTTTATTTAATTTGTTAGTACATATTAATATTTAGTGGGCTCTTACAACGTGCCAGCCACTTTCCTAAGCACTATACATGACTTAGGCTATTTTGTGTCCCTCGTAGCCTCCTTATGAGGTAGGTCCGTTTTCCATCATCGTTTGATAGCCGAGGAATCTGACGCATAAAGATGTTTCATAACTCCCCAAGGTAGCAAACGAAGTGGTGGGGCAGCCAGGATTTGAAACCAGGCGTAGGGCTGCAGAGGTCCTGTGCCCACGAGCCGTGAATGTAGTGGTTGACGTGGTCAGAAGAGCTGGAAGAAACATGTGCAGTCAAGAAGAGAAGCGGGCCAAGCCAGGACACTGAGCAGCGTGCGGACCCAGGGGGAGCTGATAGCAAAGATGGTGCCGGACAAGGTAGAGAAGATGACCCGATCTAGAGGACGTGCTGTCCTGCAAGCCCAGGGAGAGGAGAGCTTCAGGAGGACACAACCCCAGGCAGCTCATATTTTGAAAAGAGTGCTGAAGGGGGTAGGGCTGGGAGGTGAAGTCTTCCCCAAGTCCAGGTCATGACACTGACATGGTGTGGGCTTGGGAAGGTCACTTAACCCTCTGAGCTCTTTTTTCCTCGTTGTAAAATAGTGGTAATTTTTATGTACCACAGAGGTTTTTATAGAGCTCATGCCAGAGTAGTTTTTTGAAGACCATCTTGAATATAGTACAAAACATTCATTATGTGTTTTATTATTTATTTGTTTTATTTATACTGTTTATTTATACTATACTATGCTATTTATTTATACTATTATATAGTATAAAACATTCATTATGGTGTATTTATTATTATACCATTCCTCCTGAAACTGATTTAATTCAAACAGTAATGAAAATTGCCCCAAAGTTTCCTAATTTTTACTCTAAGTTATGCATAAATGTATATTCTATCTCCCTATAACTTCTGTGAGAAAAAGTAATATGATATAATTAATCCATATGACTATTAATGTCCTAAATTATTAGTTTATGCATGCAACGATTAACTAAAATTTTGGGTGCTTTTATACTACGTTTTGAGTAAAGTTCAAATCAAAAATATGTTCAACTTATCATTTCTTCATAAAGTAATTTACAATCTAGACCAGAAATCTATCTGTAAGCAAATAAGTGCAGTACAATGGTTCTAGACTAGGGGTGGCTTTGCCCCTCAATGGGACACTTGGTAATGGCTGGAGATATTTCTGGTCATTATGACGAGGTGGGAGTGGTGGTGCTAGTGGCATCCTATTGGTAGGAGTCAGGGATGCTGCTAATCTCCTACAATGTACAAGAGAACGTCCCCTCTCCCACCTCAACAAGAAATTATTCAGCCCAAAATGTCAATAAGGCCACAGTTGAGAATGCTGCTCTAGTGTAATGAACTAGGGGCTGTAATAGAGGATTTGAAAGATGATGCAAAGGAAGAAGCGCTAACACACTTCCTGGGAAAATCAGCAAATGACTCTTGGCCTTAATAAGTACGTTTGGATCTTGTACAATCCACGCCAGAGATAATTCCCATTCCACTGAAACTTCTTAAATGACACTTGCATGTTTAAGCAGCTACACGAACTATTCAAAGCTTTCAGCACAACTCACTTGAATGGGAAATTTTCATGAGGTGCTCTTGTGCCAGGGCTTAGACTATATTATATATTAGTTCCCTAGTATAGTTCACTAGTATCTAATTGCTTGTATATCATATTAGTCAGGGACTAAGTCGAGAAAATCCAAACCACTGTAGATATTTTGAAAAGAGGGAATTTGTAATTTAGATGATGGAAGAGCTGAGAAGCCAAAGAGGAAATAACCAGGCAACCCAGAGATTAGTGGGAAGCCATGACCACCCTGAGGGGTGAAGGAAACAAGAAAAGCTGATGGTATTAAGACCTAAAAGCTGGTAAAAATCAGCTGGGGCTAGAACCACAGAGACAGCTGCCTAGCCGAAGCTGGAATTGGGGAAGGAATTCTGTCAAGTAGGAGCTAGAACAATGGAGGAAATACAAAACAGCCAAAGATGTTACCTTAGAAGGTATTAGAGGGAGAAAGACACCATCTTCTCCCCTAGTCTCTTCTTCTTACCCGAGGGCTTCGTCCAGTCCTTCCCATTGGCTGAAAGGACCCCATAACTAGTTGGCAAGGGGTTCTGGGAAATGTAGTTCCCAGTGACACAGACGGAAGCGGGAGAAAGGTAGGGAAGGAGCACTAGGCAAACATCTGGCACTCACATCATTGTTAAGAAGATAAGGAATACCTATCCCTTAAAAAGAAAGTGGTCATTAACCTTAATTATATTTTAAATAAATAATATTTACTCAAATGTGTAATCAAAATGGCTGAGACATTTTTATGTTGGTGAATGACAAAGAAGCTCTCTGAAGTTTACTTTGTAGCATGCAACATCTAAGATTTCGTTTTCTTGTAGTTTCAAAACAAGGTGACTATACAAGACATTAGCTGTTAAATGGAATCATCACTTACTTGACTAAAGAGAACCCAGCCTTGTGACTATGCGTGAGAGTACAGTTAAGTGTTCAAGTAAAAGCAGATCAATGAGACGTGTGTGTCTGTAAATCTAATTAAACGTAGTTGTCATAACTACTGTATTATACTGGAAACTGTTGATATAGAAATAGTCTTGCCTGAGTACTTACATTTATGAGGTTATAGGGAATACAAAATTGACATAATACGAAAATATTCTTTAATGTACTGAGCATTTGCAATTAATGCTCACACCAACATGCTTACCAAAGATGGCCCAGGATCTCTCCCTTCCAAAAAAGTTAAAGCTTCATGGGTTGTCATTTCATTGACTATCAAACATTGTACCACAAAAGGAAAACCAGACAAGTACATTATGGAGTGAAACAAAATCTTAACAAAATTAAGTTGATGACAGTGATTCTGAGAGCCAATGACAATGACCAAAACCGGTAACAAAGGAGAATCTTATCAAAATAAACCAGTTAACAAATAAAGAAGAGAAATGGACAAAAAGAGTAAATGGAACTTCAAATGAGAATGATTTTAGTATTTAAGGATTAATAGAGGCCTCACGGAAAACTAGTTTCCTGAATATTACAAAAATGTTTATGATCACATAGTAGGTTAAATTTGAAATAAATGTTCAATCAGGCTATCATCAAATAGCTTTGAAAAACATCACCCCAAAAGTAATCACTTGATCCATTCTTTGCTCATTTTTAGAATTAAAGCTGGTTGGAAATATAATTGAAATGGTGTTATTTTAGATAAAATAGTACACTTACTTTCATATGTGCTAGATTCTATTTTAATATGAAATCACAGTAAAATGCGTTTTCACAATTGCTTATGAAAACTTGGTCCCCATTTAACGTGGATTCCCTGTAAGTGGGCTCCTCTCGTAAAAATCATCTTCAAATAGAAAAGCTGTGCTAGTCCTCTCCCGGCACTAGAGTGTCATTTGTTTATGTTTGTCTCCCACTCTAAACACTGAGTCCCTGGAAGTAGTCAGGGACAGTGACACAGGCAGTCACTTCAATATCACTGCAAAGTACCATCTACAGCTTTTCTGGCGCACAGATTGGTTCAAAAGCCAATTGCTGTAACTTTTAAAAAGCGATCGAAATAGGAACAGATAATAGAGGAAGCAGACTCATAAAATGTTATAGCCGAAAGGGACTTTAACATCATCTAGTGTCCATCCCCTCATTTTACGATTGAGGAAACTGAAGAGTCGAGAGCCGTTAAGTTGTCCGGTGTCACACCGCTCGCTGTGGCAGAGCTGTTACTTGAAACCAGGTCTCTCGACTCCTGTCTCCAGCCTCGTCCTACACGGCACGTCAGCGATCAGAGCAGGTGATGAGCTCTGTGCAGCCGAGGGCGTTGCGTCTTTCAGAGACCCGGCGGGACTGGGCGCTGGGTAATGGGCCGCGTGCTCTGTGATTCGCAGGCACGGTATTACACGGCGGGGGCAAACCCAGGCTCGGCGGCCGGACAGCCTGGGTTTTAGGAGGCTCAGCCCCTTCCTAGCTGAGCGACCTTGGGCAGCTACCTAATCGCTCTGTGCTTCAATTTCCTCAATATTTTCTGAGGGCCTACTATGCACTATTGTTATCTTCTGATAACAGCAGAGGGTCTACGTTTAGCTCATCTTTACGTAAAGCTACTTAGAATATGGCCGGGCTCACAGTAACCTCTCAGCCGTTGGGGTGTGAAAGATGGAGGAGCTAGCAGGTGGGTACCAGAGATCAGAGGCACAGCAGGAAGAGCTGTGTCGGAAAACCGCCTACATCAGCTGAGCAACTCGCCTGAAGCTGGTTGGATTGTGTCAGAAGCACCTGGGTGCTCTCCACTCTTCTATGGGATCGGCTCTGCGTATTTACCTATTTAAATGGAAGATTCAGTAAACCTATAGTTCATGGTCTTTCTCACCTCTTAACTCTTTATTTCCCTCTCAAAGTCTTGAGTTACAAATGAATTCAGATATTGTTAAGATGCCAGAACAGATCACAGTCATTAGTCTGGTTTTCTGATAGGGAGCAACTCATCGTTGAGAGTTCGGATCAACAAAGCCTTGAAGAATTGAAGGTCTGGCCGGAAGCAGCCTCGTGTGGCTGACACAGATAAACCACCACTTATGATGCGAGCTACACACGTGGGCCCGCATGTGCACAAACCAACACAGCAGCTTGGATTCAACTCTCTGATTCCGTGCTGCAGACAGATTTAAGTTCACGCACATCAAATTTCCTCACAAACTTTGTCAGTAAGGTACTGGTCACAGAAAATATGTCTTTAAGGCCAGTAGAATTAAGACTTCCTATTTAATAAAAACATTTGTTGAATAAATCTAGCCTAATTCCTCTGAAGTCTGGATCCCATGCTAATTTGCATAATCTATCAATCCCGTTCTTAAACTTTCCCGAGAAGTAGCTTCTTCAACCTTGCCTAGAATTTCCTTCCAGTTTTCACAAAAAATGCCAGGCAACTAGCTAAATTACAAAAGGAGAATCTGAAGGAAACAGACAATCCCACAGGTATGTCTCCAATCCCTCTACCCTAGTCCATCAGACTAGGTAGTGCTAATACTATTTTATTCCCTCTTTTAAAGTTGCAGAGAAAAATACCCAAACTATTATAAGATCAGTCCTGCATGGGGGGTCGGAGGGGGACTCAATCCAGGAGGATTCTTGAGGATTGTGAAACGCTCCTTCTAAAAATTAGAGAAGAAAGGACACAAAAGACCAATAATTGAACATCCGATGCAAATGGAATTAAACTGTGAAAACCTCCAGGGAACAAAGAAAATTCAGTTAAGCTTTTGTTTGTCTGTAAATATATCAATCATTCTTTCAATATTTATTGAAAGGCAGTGAAGGGGGGGTTAGGAGCTTGGGCTTTGGAGTCAGGTACACATGGAGTCATGTCCTGGTTCTGCCACTTACTAAGTGTGAGATCTCAGATAAGTTGCAAGCATCTCTGAACCTCCGTTTTATCAATTATAAAATGAGGATACTATGGTAACTACCTCATAAGGTGGTGAGGATTGAATCAGATAATGCATAGAGTGTACCCTGCATTGTTTTGACACCTATAAGCATTACTTTGCTCTGTGCCTACTGAGTATTATATGCAGGCAATTAATGAAGCAAAGTCCCAAGTATCTTGGAGGTATGTTCTCGTTGAAAGTATAGGAAATTGACCACACACACACATACACAGACATCTCTATCTCTGTCAATCAATCTTTCGATATATATATCGACCACCCAATTTAAAGCAATGTAAAGAGAGAGAAAAGGATGGAATTGGCTGATGTTACTACTTTATATAAGGAGTTCTAGAAAAGCCTCTATGACTACTGACATCCAAACAGAGACTGAAAGGAAGTGGGGCAGTAAGACCTGCAGACACGTAGGAGTCAGGTGCTTCAGGCAGAGGGAACACTGCAAGAGCCCCAGGGCAGGAGAGTACAGTGGTGTGCTGGAGGAACCACAAGGAGGCCAGCGTGGGTGTGGCAGGTCCAAAGGCAGCCGGGGCAAGAACAAGGAGGTCATTGTAGGTTGCTCGTGAGGAGCTGGAATTTAATATTGAGTGAGGCGGAAGTCATGGGAGGGTTCTAAGCGAGAAGTGACATGAACTGACTTGGGTTTTGAAAGGATCACTTGGTCTCTGAGTAGAGAATGACCTGCAGGGCGGGGAGAGCAGTTAGGAGGGTTTTGCAATAATGCAAGTGGGAGATGATGGAGGTTGGACTAAGCGGGGAATGGAAGAAGGGGTGTGTCGTGGTCAGAGTCTGGATATATTTTGAAAGTAACTCTAAAAGGCTCTGCTGCTGAATTTGATGTGTCTTATGAGAGGAAGAGAGAAATCAATGATGATGACAAGGTTTTAGTCTGCCTACGAGAAATACAGGGACTGCTGGGGCACCTAGGTGGCTCTGATGGGACCAAGCGTTCTACTCTTGATTTTGACTCAGGTCATGATCTCAGGGTCATGAGCTTCGTGCTGGGGTGTAGGTAGATTTGCTTGGCTTAACTTCCTGAAACAATATAAAATAAAACAGGGCCTAGCCGCGGAAGGAGGCTTTTTCCCTTACTTTTGGCCTTCCCACCTTCTTCCTGGAATGCAGAAAGGGGACTTGAGTTGCAGCAGCTGTTGGTGATAATAAGAACTAGATGTGTACCATGAAGACGGTAGTGCTGGAAGATAGAAGGAGAGTGGGTTCTTGATGTCACCATAGAGCAGTGACGTCTGCCCCAGACCAAGTGACACAAATAAGCCTGTCATGTCAATCAAGTTTTCTGTTACTCATAGCAGAACGCATTCTTAACTGATACAAAGGTATACTGAACATCCTAGTGGAGATAATGAGGAGGTGGTTTGAAAATATAGAGGTTAGGTCTGAAAATATGGGCCAGGACATTGGCAGGATGCAGATGGTATTCAAAGCTGTGGGGTGACTGGATAAGCTCACAGGGAGAGCGAGTGTGGGAAGCAAAGGGGGGCACTCTGAGTGGGGAGCCTGTGGTGCTCCGGGATCGGAGTCAGAGAGAGAGGAGAATCAGAAAAGGAGATGGAAGGGGCATGGCCAGCCAGTGAGAAGCCGATCCATGTGGCATCTGAGCAGTGCCTTGAAGGGTGTCTTTCAAGAAAGGAGTGATCAGCTGTGTCAGATGTTAATGGGAGCTGACGTAAAACGCATCCATGGACGTGGAACTACGAGGTCATTGGTGACGTTCACAAGAGCATTGCCAGTGCAATGTGCAGGAGCTAGACTTCTTACTGTATATCTACTGTGCCCAGACCCTGATGGGACCGAGGAGTATCAGAAACTAGCCAGTGCACTATCTCCCTTTTCGTGGAAACAAACCACCAATCAACCATCTCAACAAACAAAAGGACAGTTTTCATTGATTGAACTTCAGTAAGTGAGGGAGAGGATGACTTTCTTTTTCTGCTAATAATGATAACATTTCCACAGTCTTCTTGTCTGGTTATGAACCTTGGGAGAGAGACAGGGGCGATGAGCGTTTAGAGGAGGATGGGACTGAGCTCCGGCTCTTCCCCCCCTTTCTCATCGTGTCACAGCCTGAACGGGTCATTGACCCCACCTGCGCTCATTTCCTCATCCCTACAGAAGATTGGACTAAGATGCCCTTCCAATTCTAATCTGCTGCATTTCTAGACTAATTAATGGATATTTTCAAATTCATAGTGTCCAAAACAGCATTCAGCATGTTGTGGGCACTCAAGAAACGTATTTTAATAAAGAGTGAATATACATGTAAAGAGACCTCGACACGATGTTAGGTGACTTCTCTGGTCAGAGCTGGCAAGTCGGGGAGCCAAGTGCTTGGTCTTCCAACTCCAAGGTTAGTGATGGATTTTCCCGAGATGGCAAGATTTAAAATATACAGTCTTTCTGTCCGTAAAAACACCTCTCTCCTCTTGCACATTTACAATGATATGGAGGCTAGCCAAGTAAAATAGCCAAGTCTCCTTGACTAATTGGTCTGGACGTCAGAGATACATACACCTCACGACTACTAGGACAACGGATTCGGATACTACAGTTACTGTTTAAAATAGCTCAGTGTTTCTTTAGTTAAAAGGCAAGAACAAAGTCATTCAAAGAGTAGAGAAAATATTTTTATTTTTATTTTTGGAAGGTTTATTTGTTTGAGTCCTCAAAGTAAAAATGCCCCAAATTCCCACACAAGCAGAAACATAGTTAAGCTGCACGGTTCTGTCTTGAGTATGCAAATATCACAGCCCAGTCTTATGTCAGCTTGAAAGATAATGTCATGCAGAAAATTAAGACCATCTGATGAAATCATGTTATGAAATGTGGCTTGAGAGAGCAGCTTTTTGTGTGTTAAGATTTGATATATTTTCACACCAAAACTCAAATGAACAGGCAATGGAGCCTCAATTAATGCAAAATTTGAAAATTTCAGACAAATTTACAAGGTGTTTACTGAGGAGAAAAGGGAGGGGGGCCATCTTAAATACTGTCTTCTGGTAACAGCCTTGATTTGATGTTCTGTGTCTGAGGAACCGAATGCCTCAGCTTTTCATTTAGAGTTTTGAATGTAATCTGATGGCAGTTTGGATATAATAATGATGCATTTATTGTTAATTTCCTTAAAGCCTTACTATCTAACAATGTAGACCATTATCACCCCAAATACTTTCTGAGTTTGTAGGGATTTCCATATTCCACAGTGCACAGAAGCCAGCTCCGAAGCAAGGCTGAAGAGGAATATATGAGAAGCAAGAATATATTTCCTTAGTAACTAGCTGGGCTTTTTTTTCATCTCTGCAGACCTGTTTTCCAGAAGATGGGAAGGAGACTTGACAGGACTTTATTGGTTCATAAATTAACTTGGTAGATTTACAATCATTACTTGGAATGCCAGGAACTCTTTTTAGGAACTTATTTTCAAGAGAGAAAAAAAAAACGCGTTTAACTCAGAATATGAAATTGGCGCTGCAGTTGGCCTAGAAGAAGATGGGTTCGTTTGTTTTTCACCTACGGTCCTGATCTCATCTGCCACTGACATGGTTATTTTTGGCCGAAGGGAATATTTAAACAGATATTCATGATTACGTTTTCTTTCCAGGGTAAATGAATAAACAATAAACCATCATAAGCCATGTGATGACTAAGGTGTAGTCAGTCAAATCCGTTGGCTTCTCTAAGAGACGATGATGAAGTGGAGAAGGTCAAATGAGCACCAGGCAATAGTCTGAAATATCCGTTGCTTCCTTCTAACCAGCAAGTCCAATCCAGGAGTGAAGAAAGATAGGTTAATATCTGGGTGACCTTCTCCTCCAGACTCCCGCCCAAAGCCAACTTTTGGAGATAAATGGCCCCATCCTGAGCAGACCTCTGGGCTCAGAGTTCATGGGAGAGGTATTCTCCGAAGTGCGTAAGTAAAGGAGATTTTATACTGACGAGGGGTGGGGAGAAATTCCTACCATGTCTATTGGACCGAAACTCCCTGCCTGTTTATCTTGTTTGGTTCATGCCCAAAAGAGAGCTACACAGAGGTCTCCAGACTTTCAGAAGAATGGACACAGAAGGGCAAATATTTCAATTGAGTGCCCTACACTCTGTGGAAAAACATAGGCTGCTAATGAAAAAATTGTTCATTTGGCCAAAGCAAACTGGGGCCCTATATTTTGCTGTGATCTGGGCAAGCAAATAAAAAAAATTTTTTTTTTCAAATAAGAGGGGGCTAATTATAGAAGGCAGAGACGAGGTAAAATAGCTCCTTGTTCAGAAGCTTCCACATATTTTCCTGAGATGAAGAGCAAATATTTTGTTTAAATAGCAAGCAATTTTCTATAAAAGTGCTCCTGCTTGGAAATGCTCTTTATGATTTATTGCTGCCTTTTAACCTGAAAAAAATATTAATAACTGAGGAGCCCTTGTTGGTATCTTTATTATGCTTAAACCCAAATAGCCATAATATTATAACTGGTGTGGTCACATTCAATATTTTCCTTTCATGAATGCAGCATGGGCTTATTAAGAGAGACCAGAAAATAAAACTGGAGGCGACCTTCCAGACTTTAGCTTTGTGGAGATACCACGGCGGTAAAAAGGAAGCTAACTTTTAGAAGAAGGTGGGGTGAGGCCATGCAGAGACTCCCTCCACGTTTTCCCGTTTTCTACAGATAGAGCACTCTCTCTGCGCATGGGTTCATGTCATCATTCAGCTGTTTCTTCTGGCAAAGCCGGAATCCAGAACAGAATCTCAGTGAAAACGAAACCAATAAATTAGATCTCTTTGTGAGCAATTTGCCGTTAGTTCTATGGTCCTTGCTATTAAGATTCTTTATTTACTTCACCGAGAGATTTCTGCTGACAAGTCCATCCATTTACCACTAGCCTAGATAACATGATAATAAACAAAATGTCAAAAAATGTATTCACGGGATCTTCCCCGTTCCCACCCCTTTCCCCTTCTCCTTTATCGTCAAGCTGGTATATTAAAAAATCATTGGAGCTAAAAAGTTTAAAACTGACACAGTGGCAAAGGCTTTTAGTTTAGCTAATTAATTATACCTTGCGATGCCATTTGTGTATTCTGTATTTATAATTATATGGATACACACCCACACATAAATGTCACACCCAAAGCTGGGCCGGTCAGAAGGGCAAGAATCTTTCAGCTCCTGCTGCTTCTGTTCCTGATCTGATTTGGCTAATAATCACGTCTCCAGAATGGGGAGGTGGAATGGAGGCATACTGGGGGAAAGGAAATTTTCCATTTTATGCTTATGGATGATTCCCAGAGGAATCTTTTGTTTCAAAGTATCTTTCGAGTCCTTTGGGTGAAAGGCAAACGCTGAGCAGTTCTATCTCGCACATAACTCCAGTGGAGACACCTATAATACAAAACAGAGATCCCCCGAGGGCACCGTTATACATTTATTATAAAGCAAAGATTAAAACAATTTTATGGAAATTAAAGATAATATGGAACATTTGTCTCTCTCTCAGTCAAAGAGTAACATGAAGCAGTTCAACAAACAGCTCCAGGCAGTTCCACGCGAGGTGATCGAATGGCTGGGGCTAAGGGGCATGCAGGACGACGGCGGCAGATTGCGAGGCGTGGGTTTTTTTACCAGGGCATCTTGCCGGTGCTTGGCAACTGCGCTGAGTGAAAAATGATACGCCTGCAAAATCAGAACAATGGGCCAGTCGAAGGGTACTTAGGAGGTTGGCCCTTCTGAAATCGATCTCAGCAGGACGGGATACAAGCTGCGGGGTGGGGACCAGGAGTGGTGCTCGGGAGAGCTTTTTATGTTTTGTCTGTTTGGGGGAGTGTGTGTGTGTGTGTGTGTGCGCGCGCGCGCGTGTGCGTGTGTGTGCACGCGCGTGGTTTGTTCTGTTCCTACTCGATTCACATGCTCACTAGAAAAAGAATGTACAAAAGCTGAAAATTTGCAAAAACTCCAAGCTGGTAGCACTTCCCTTTCTTATATAATAGAATCCTGTTACCAAAAATGTGGTTGTCAGAGGAGAGTAAAACATCTGTGTTAAGCGAGAGATACTCTACTTCATTTGCACACAGGGGTCTGATTTGACCTCCAGCACACCGAATTTATGGCAAAAGGAGTGCTTTTAAATTGAGTTTGTTTTATTTTGATCCTCTCTCTGGATATTTCTTTCATACCTCCCAGGCAGTAGCTCTCATGGGTAAGCTTATATTTTTGTTAATAAAAAAAAAATGCAATTGGTGTTAATCTGGGCTTCCATCATGGTCCTTGAAGCTTTCCAATGTTAATAACCACTCCCAAAGAAAGGATCATCAAAAGAGTTCAGACTACGTGGTTTTGCGGTCAAGGCAGTGAGCCATATTCAGAAACGTCTACTTCCCTCTCCTTGGTCCACTGCTGGATAACTATGTGACATTTATAAGTTAATTGTTTTCTTTCAGTCCTGATTTCTTCAGCTGTAAAAGGCTACTCTTTATTTACTTATTTAACATGGGTCTCGGGATGGCAATGATTTATGGAGTGAACTAGTTAAGATATTGGGCTCTTGATCTGCCTGACCTGGGCAGGCAGGAATCTTTCCTCATTACTCACTAGCCCAATGACTTAGGACAGTTACCAACTGTAACTCATGTGTGTGTGTGTGTGTGTGTGTGCGCGCGCCTGTGCGTGTGTGTATAATACATGTGATGTCTATGCATATACATTAGTTATTGTGAAGATGAACTGAGATAATGTATGTAAAGTATGTTAAGACAGTGACTGGCACATGGCACTCAACAAACATCCAGATTTTATAAGTAATAATAATAGCTAAGTGTACTTAAGCCTCCACACAAATAATTAACTAAAGAGGAAGCATTATCATACAATTATTATTCATAAATAATAACAGCAACATTTATATACAGATTTTTATGAGCTTTACCCAGCAATGAATTTTAATGCCAGATCACAAGCGCCATACTTCACTTTTCATTTCAAACTATACGACTTTTTCATATAGTGGCATAATGTAGTACAGACGCTTGAAACACCTCCAATTTTAATTCTCCTCCTCCCCCACTGCCTCCCGCTTTGTGCTCTCTAATGAAAAGTAAAGGTTAAGGGCAATCTGTTGGAGGCTAAGGCTTACTAGACAGAGCAGGCCAGCCGATGGCGCAGGGCTCAGAGAGTGATGTGAACAGGAAAGGGGACACGGAGAAACTTATGAAACACACAGAAGGTGTCTGCACTTTCGTATTAAAAATACACTACGGGAAAAAAAACTCAGCACCAAAAATAGCAGAAAAAATATTTTCAAGCGCTTCTCGTTTGCTTCCTTTCGTCCTTCCAATAGGAACTATTTTCCCCCAAATGGATGGATGTGTTAGTACAATAAATACAAAGCCCTCTTGTTAGAATTCATTAAAAAAAAATAAATGTGAAAGAGACCTCCTTTATAATCACAAAAAGACACGGAAGCCAGGGGTTCCTGGGTAATAACACACATCAAGGGGCATTAAAGGGACAAGGCCTTCATTTTTACCTAATAACATCCACCCTGGAGTGTCATTGCTTAATTATGGTTTCTCAAAAGTTTGGGCAATAAAGAAATCAGACTTTATTTTCAAGCATATATTGATGTACAGCCAAACAATATAGTTGTTTCTTATCTATTAATGTGGATAAGTCCTATGCCTTTAAAGAGATCACAAATAAATTCTTGGGTGTATTTTGCCTTTTAAATATTTTGAATATATGAATTCATCAGGATTTGGGGATTAGGTAACTGCTGTCTACACAAAAAATCTGCAAAATTTTTCATTACTTTTTTATTAGTTGGCAGCAACTACTCTAACTGAACTTTTATGAAGCTATAAACATAAAGGACCTTCTGATACTGGTATGATGATAATTCTAAATTTCCTCTTTGCAGCTGTGGTTGATCCCCTCTATTTGGTACAATCTATTTTTTTGTGACTTAACAGAAAAAAAGTTGGCTCACTACCGTATTGCCTTCAAGCACTTTCTCGGGAAGTTCTTGAATTAAATCCACATGGAAACCCAATTCCCCTCTCCACCTTTCCCTTAAGGTAGTTATAAAATGTCAGTAGAAAGCAAAGCTGTTTATTTTACTTAGGGTTGGATTCTGTTAGTAAATGAGTTTCTGGTGGGGCTTATGCGCAAACCACATCTTTCAATCAGATTCTTTACATTACTAAATGTGTATTAAATTGTGCCATAAATATTAATTTAAAATTCAGAAGTTCAGATTTCACCTAAATCCAAGGGAATAAGCAGAGAGACAAACTGTTTAACAAGTTCTAGATTCATACTCTAGCTCCACTAGCAAAAGGCTGCTTAACGTCGGGGCGTAGTAAGCCAGAGGGACAACGGCGCCGCCCTCCCAGTGGGCAGGTTTCCCACCAGGCAGAGATCTCTCTGTCAGCTGACTCCTCGACAGCTTCGAGATCTCTGCAAAGAGAGTGTGGCATCCGGGCAGGGCGGAGGGCTCTCCTCCTGGCACCCGGGGAGACGGTCTGCGCTAAGGCAGGCCCTGGCTGCCCAGGATGTCTAATGCTTCAGGGTTGGGACGGTTTTCAAATACGACGGAACAAGGCAGTGACCCGGGAGGGGCCAGGAGAGGAAGGTGCTGGGAGGCTGATTCGTCTGAGATAATATGTTTTCTCTGGGCTGGACGTTAAGGGTATCTCTTGTGAAACCGAGCTCTGTGTCCAGGGTGTGATAGGCAGGAGGCCTCCCCGGGACCCTAGTCGCTCCGCCCGGCTCTCTCCAGCTAGAATCTTTGAAGAGTATCGTACAAAGCGCCACAGACTGCAAGGTGTTGCTAAGGGCACGTGTAGGTAAAGCACGAAGACAAAGACTTCTGGCATTTTCCTTTTCACGTGACTTGGCTTGGCTTTGGAGGTATTTTACCTTTTCTCTTACTAAATTCAAGGTAGTGTAAAGAAAAGAACAGGGACAGCAGCAGACACTGAGGATGGATGGTAGAGACCAGCTCCTCCCCTTTCTTTTTTTTCTCATTTTCTGCAGACCTGAGCCTGTTCTCCCCCCATGAGGCTGGACGCGGCTACCATTTGTTTCAGGGCTCTGAGGTGTCGATGTACAAATTCTTTAATTAAAGAGATACACGATACTCTTTGCTACCCTTATTTCTGTCCTGCTTCAATTTAAACATTCTCGAGGCCACAGTCGGCTATCCAGTGGTCCTCCATCTTTTTCTTTCGGGAAAAACCCATTTAATTTTGTTACAGTCTCATGATCCGCTATGTATGTGCTTTAAAATCTGGATTATTAGTCACATCCTCCTCTGCCGGTCTTTGAAAATACACTGAAAAATAATAAATGTATCTGTATGAAATATAATGCTATTCGAGATAATCCTTGGTTTTAGCTTCTCTGATATTAATTCTGGGGTCTCCCAGGAGCCCGGAGCCCACGTATTGGCAAGCGCTGAGCTCCCTGAATGAAGTGGCTGCCGGACGGCGTTTGCTATGGTCCTAAGTGCAACACTGTTAACCGAATGGAACTTTCAGTGTTGTCCAGGATCTACCTGCTGGCATCATCCCTGTCCCTCGGTCCACAAAAACAGGGCCTGCCTGGAGCAGAAGATCACCCTCCGACGAGGACGAACGTGTAATGGATACGCACGCCTCCCGACTATATGGGTAACCCTGTCGTCGCTGTGTCGTTAGCTTGTAGGTTTGTGGTGTTTTTTGCACTAATCATATGACCACTCAAAAAAAAAAAAAAAAAAAGACGACTAAGGTCAATATTCTAAGAAGGAAGGTAAAAAATAGGTCATGCATAGAAATAATATGGTCATAAATCTCCTTATTTTTGGTAATAAATCTCCTTATTTTTCCTGCTATGCAATGCTCCAAGGCTTAGGTTTGAATGATGTGTTTGACCCAAACAGTAAGAATCTATAAATGTAGCAGAAGAGGAGTAGAGGTCGTGGTTGAGAGAATGGGCTTTGGAGTCGTAGCTGGGCTTACGTAAATATTTCAGTACTTACCAGCTAAATGCGATTGGACAAGTAACTCTAACTCTCTCCAAGTCTAGGTTTTACCATCCCTAAAGGAGCAGTAATATTTATACCTATACGTTAGTGATTATTAAATAATGAAATTATGGAAAGGCTTAGCACAATTGCTGGTGCATGGTAGCTCTCCAAAATCTCAGTGTAAGTACCTATGACAGGCTAGAAGAAAGAGGTGCCAGGGAATAACACGTAGAGTTTAATTTCTTTTGGTTAGTTCTCCTCAAACTCACGTGCAGGGTGCTCAGTGGCGCTCAGGTCTAAGTGCTCACGTGCCCTGGTCGGGACACGGAGACGGAGAGGAGCGCGCGGGGCTCTGACACCTGCAGACGCGCCTGTAGCTGAGGGAGCAGAGAGCGTAGCGGAGGGTGGTGGAGACACTGTGAGGAAAGGGGGAAGCAAGGAAAAAAACACGAGACAGAAAGAAAAAGGCTACTGGCAAACAACAGAAGGACATTTAGGGAGCCGGAGAAATACTTGCGATCACGGTAGCGGGGCATTAAGTAGGAAAGGCACAGAAGCCTCAGACTCTGCCGCTGAGTTAGCATCAGCCAAGGGCTAGCTTCTGGACTGTCCCTGGGAGCCGGGGCAGAGGTAGAATGCCGTCCCCTTTAGGCCTCCTGTTTTTAGAGCTTTGACATTACCACTTAATAAAAAGAAACCAATACTACTGGTAATAATAATGATAACTAATGTTAGGTGCGTTCTTGCCATGTGACAGGCTTGCAGACATGCATTAATTCATTAAACCTTCATGACACTTCTGTGACACAGGTCATACTTTATTATTGCTCTTTATACATGAGAAGTCTGTGGCTCGTGGAGATTATACGATTGGTTCATCGTAATGCGGGGAGTAAATGGCAATGTTTTGATAAACCCCAATCCTTCTCACTCCTTAGCCTGAGTCCTTAATGGGGTTGCTATAGATGGCTGCGCAGGTTGTGTACTGCACAATTCCTGGTGTTGGCTTTCATTCAGAATATGATGTGAATGGGCAACTCCGGAACTATGTAATACAGAGGCCTCAGTTCTTTTTTCTTTTTTTTAAGATTTTTTTTAAAAAGATTTTATTTTACTTATTTGACAGAGACAGCCAGCGAGAGAGGGAACACAAGCAGGGGGAGTGGGAGAGGAAGAAGCAGGCTCCCAGCAGAGGAGCCTGATGTGGGGCTCGATCCCAGAAGGCCGGGATCACGCCCTGAGCCAAAGGCAGACGCTTAATGACTGCGCCACCCAGGCGCCCCAGAGGCCTCAGTTCTTAATCTCTACCCTGTAACTCAAATTTAATGCCTCTAAGCTCTCCCTTTAATTGAGCAAGTAAAGCTTTGTCCTAACTTAATGTCTTCAGTTAGAAGAGGGCTCCTTGACCTTACCTTTTCTTCTGTACATTTCACAAAAATGGCAATTCCTGTCTACAAATGTGTTTCAAATGTAGGCAATAGTTTAAAAAGTCAAGATCACAACCAATGATCCTGCTCAAGATAAATTCATGTTAATTAAATATCCTTAAATAAATTCTAGACTCTGCTAGTCTAAACCAGAATCACTTCTTAAGTTTGAACTTCTTCATTAACTTAAAGTGGAAGGAAGAGATCTTTTTCAGCAAATCCTTAACATTGAGGACCACCATCACAAAATTCACAGGCTATATGATCGTTGTCCAAACTGCTGTGATCTGTGAAAACTGAGAGTGTCCGACATTGGCTGTCCATCCAGGTAAATGAAATCTGGCTTCAGAGTAAAACAAGATCTGTCTTTTCTAAATCCTGAGGACAGGATGGTTGGTTGCCCATGGAAGCCCAGGTTCAGATTTCAAGGCTGTGGCTGAAGTCTAGAAACATCAAAAAATCAAAATTTTATTACACGGCCAAAGCTAAAGGCAGGTGGCAGCTAGACGGTGCAGTGGCAGAGTCAGTGCGTGGAAAATCAGACCGGGGAACAGAAGCACCAGTGATTTCCCTACGAGACGAGAAGAATCTAAAAGAGAACCAGTTTCCTCGCCGGCCAGCTCCACTCTCATCGTTGCCATTATTATGTTTAGGATTACTGCTGCTTGTTGATTCATCGGCAATCACTGGCAG
Organism: Ursus arctos; assembly: GCF_023065955.2. Taxonomy (NCBI): domain Eukaryota; kingdom Metazoa; phylum Chordata; class Mammalia; order Carnivora; family Ursidae; genus Ursus; species Ursus arctos. The sequence goes on along the minus strand of NW_026622786.1, from coordinate 33,870,917 downwards.
AAATGACTCAGGCTTTTTTGGACTTATTAAACCCTGAGAGCAGTACGCTTTCTGCCAGCACTTTGCTGCATTTTTTCCTCCTGTAATGGCTTCCTCCTCTATCCACCTATCCTGCGTTTACTTCGTCCCTCACCCTGTGGTGTCTCACGTGACCCACACGTGTGGGTCGCCAGCTTCTCAAACTCCACTGTATTCTTTTCCTCCCCAAATTGTAGAGACGATTATTTTCCCATTAGAGCAGAAGCCCAGGACACTGAGAACAGTTTAGCATTCCAAGATTCCATAAACAGCCCAAGCGATTACTCAGTTTCACACGACCTCTACACATCATTTTAGCAAATGGAGATGCATTAAATTGTTCCAACAGGTGTATGATTATAAAAAGAATGTCAAATTTTTGTGGAAATTAATATTGGAGTATAGGCTCTATTATTACTGCTTAGCAGCAAATGGTTTAAGTAGTATAATAATATGGCAGGCTCAGGGAGCCAATTAATCCATTAGAGGAAAATTCCATTTATTTAAAAAAAAAGGCGATTTGAGCTTTAAAGAGGAATTGTAGACAACAATTCTAAGTGGAATTCATCTTAGCAAGTCACACACTGTTTTTGTGGATAATGTAAAATCCAGTTATGGGAGGCAAAAAAGAGTATCAAGGAGGCATAATTGCTATTTTTAATAAAACGTGCTTTTAAGGCGATACTGAAACTTTATATCACTGACACTAATTATTTTGGCATCTTATTGGCAGTCACAACTGGACAAAGAGTGCAAATACGCACACACAACACGAGTTCTTGGCTTCATTGCTTCATCCCTACATACTTCGGGGTTTTATTTATGGCTAAATTGAAGCTGGATGTCAAATCTGGGTCCCTCAGAACAAAATCTTAATAATTAACTGGCAAAACTGAACATGATCACTTCTGACACACCTACACTGGTAATTATTGCTTTGAGGCCATTTACTAATGAAATTAATGTATTCATTGCCCTAACAAATTAGCATAACTCATACATAATGCCCCACATTTCAAGACCTCACTAGAAAAACAACACTTAATACTGCAGAATGAGGTGGCGAGGGCATTACACGGAGACAGTATTCACTGAATTACTACATGTGAAAAACCACAATAGCTAAGTGTTCGTTGCAATGCAAAATGTAAACACAATGTGGGTATTAAAGCCATTAATAGTGTAGTCAAGAGTGTACAATTGATGATTATCTTTGCACTTCAAATAAGCAGATATCACAATAGCAGTAACCATGGAATCTAATTAACTGGCTACTTTGAGAGCTACGAAGTAGGAAAAGAATGCTCCGCAGACAGCCTCTTCTTCCCCACCGCATTGATAAAGAATAGTGTTCGGCTGTTGCCACTTCTCTGCATTTCTTACTAAATGAACTCAACCGCACACTAATTAAATCCTACCCACCCACCCCCAGCAGCAAGAGGGTTAAAAAACAGAAGGTAAACATTTTCAGTATCTACATGTTATTCTTAAAGGAGAAAATGTGAAAATGATCCTCGTGTAAGCTTAATGCTTTAGTGTAAGAGTGATTTTGTTTTTATTTTCTACATGCTTTTCACTTTGAATGACAGAGATAATTATAAGTCCAGTAGGGTAGTAAGAAAACAAACCAAAAAAAAAAAAAAAAAAAAAAGGAAGCTAAACTCTAAACTATCGTTCTTTGACAAGTGTAGTGAAAGGTGGAGGTGACGATTTCATTACCCCTGCCCTAGACCCACTTGAAGGGACTTGTATCCTGACATAATCATATGCTTCCCTGGGGGTGGTGTGTACAGGTGCGCCAGGCGTCCGTGCACTCATGGAGAGGCAGCAGTCATTCACTGGAAAGTTGAGGTTTGGGTTTGACTTCTGTTTGATGAAACAATGATGTTTATTGCAAAAAGACTCACATCGACTGCATCCTTCAATTTGCAAGAGTTAGCCTTCATTCAGTACATAGAGATACGCATTTCATCACATCGTGGGACATAATTACTGGGAGCACTCCTGGAACTGATTGCAATTGAAGGCTTAAATCTTCGTGGATGGAAGGAAACTTGGGGATCCTATCATTCAACTTTCTCACTCTGTAAATAAGGAAAGAAACATTTTGAGCGCTTAAGCCACCCATTCAAGGTATCACAGTTGCTAGGTTCTCAGCGGCAGGCTGGGTTTTCTGACTTCAGTTCCAGAGCTCTTTTCATCACATTGATGAAAAAGTGAATGCATGCATTCAAAGGGAAGGAATCGTAGGTGTTCCCTTGCATCACTTAATGGGAAAAAGAACTGATAAGTGTATCTTAGAATCAGGGACTTTTGCAGTTTCATTTATATTTGTTTTTGCATTGCAGAGACCAAGCCTTAAGGTTGCTCACAGATTCTTATGAAAATGAAATCAAACAGAAATAGAACAAAGACTAAAGTGGTGAGAGTACTATATTTCTGTTACACCCGCTACATGATTGTCATTTGGTATGTGGACTGGTTTCTATTTCATTGCACACAAGAGGTCTTGAGCTTTTATAATTCCACAGCTCTCTGGGTGCATGGCTATGTTTTAGTACAGTGTGTCTATCCCTACCCTTTTCACCCTTGATTCCTCCCTCCTTCCTTCCTTCCTTCCTTCCTTCCTTCCTTCCTTCCTTCCTTCCCTCTTTCCTTCCTTCCTTCCTTCCTTCCTTCCTTCCTTCCTTCCTTCCTTCCGTCCATCATCCATCGTCTACACCTTACTGAATTTCCCACAAAACTGGCCAGACCGGGTGACTGCCAGTGATAAAAACTTCAGCTCGTTACCCCCACCAATGACTCTTTTACTTCCTTATTTGCAGCACACGTTGGCGCGATGGAGATTGTGAGCTGTTCGGAGACGAGCTGTAGCTAACTTTGTGTTCTTTTCGTTGTCTTCTGAGGCCAAAAGGAAAGATATTAATAAGGCGACACGACAAACACTAACAGGCCTGTTTAGCTACGCATCTAGGGCCTTGAGTGGTAAAGGCAGCATTTACAGGAGACAAGTGAGGAAGGCCTTGAGACAGATAGAAAACTCGAGCATAACAAATGTGCTTCTTTATGTATAGAATATGGACTTGAACCAAATGAAATGTTGGCTAAAGCTCAGTTCTAAGAATATTTTGGGTTTAGTCAATGTACAAACCATATAGATTTGATACTAGTTGAAACTTAGAGTCAATACTATTACTAATTTAAAAACAACGGTAGTAATAGCTTCCAGAGTTTTGAGTGATATATGTTAGGCAATATATGCTAAGAATTTTACTATCTATAGAATAGTATGAGGTTGGCTTTATTTTTAGAATTATACTCATTTTAACCCTCTGGGGGTCAGCAAGTTTTATTATTATTATGATTACTATCATTATTAGAATAATTAACACTTTTTATGTTTCTTGTACCGTAAGCCCTACTCTACAAGTTTACGTTTAATCTTATGTAATCCTCCCGACGATCCAAGAAACTAAGTATTCTGAGCCTCATTTTACAAAGGGGAAAATTAAGGAACAGGGAGGTTAAGAAATGGAAGGACGCACATCTGGTAAGTCGTGAAGCCAAGTGAACCCTCTACCCCTGACTCTATGGTTCACACTTCTAACTGTGATATTCACTACCCCCCAGATAACCTGCTCAGATAATACAGAGAAAAGCCAAGATTTGGAGGCAAATCTGCGAGGTACCCCATCTCCCTCCTTTCTGTTTGTTTACACAGCAAGTCTGTTCTGCGTCAAAGCCTGTGGTTCCTCCTCTACCCAGAGCTCGGTGCCCCTGACTTCCCCCAAGTTCGTTTTGCAGTCCTGGATGGATGCAGCCCCTTCTCAGAGAGGCCTTCTTGGCACACCTGACCTACGTATGTTGCCGAGGGAGTCCACATATCTCCTCGGCCGCACTGATCACTGTATATATTACGTCATCATATGTTTACTGGGTTGCTCATGGTTTACTGTCTGACTCCTCAACTCTTAGCGCCATGAAGGCAAGAACCATGACCTGTTTTCTCACCAGGGTACGTGAGGACTGTCTCAATGCTTTGCAGGGAGTAGGTGCTCAAAAGTGCTTGTCAAGGGGCGCCTGGGTGGCCCAGTTGTTAAGCGTCTGCCTCTGGCTCAGGGCGTGATCCCGGCGTTGTGGGATCGAGCCCCACATCAGGCTCTTCCGCTATGAGCCTGCTTCTTCCTCTCCCACTCCCCCTGCTTGTGTTCCCTCTCTCGCTGGCTGTCTCTCTCTGTCAAATGAATAAATAAAATCTTTAAAAAAAAAAAAGTGCTTGTCAAGTCAAAGAATAAGTGAATACACTTAGCCTCTGTGTTATAACCAGGACTCTCGCTGCTTTGCCAAATGACTACTTGTGGTATTTTATACAGAGGCATAGGTATAAAAAACCAAAACCAAAACCAAAACCACTTTGCCTCAATGTGGAGGTTTTATTTTAGCATCATGGTTTGGTTCAAGTTCCTGTTATGAAAAGTTATGAGAAGAAAGACAATAGAGACACAACTGTATACCCTATTTTTACAGGCACTCATGCTGATTTTTCGGCTCCTAAGTGGCCTTTTCTGTCTACGTAGGCCTTCAAAAGTTGCATTGTAATTGGACTTTTCATTTTGCTCTAAGCTCATAGCACAGTACTTCTGGGGCAACAGCTACAGAATTGACCATCAGAAGGAGTAACTGTCACTTGGAAATTCACTAAAGAAGTATCTGGAAAGTTGATCACCTTTTCCTTAATTTCCATGACAATCAACTATCCTTTCAATAAAAAATAAAATGTGTCCCAGTTTTCTACTTAGAGTCTACGTGTCTACACGACATTGAGAGACTGTAACTTGAGCTTTCATGTGAGTCTGGGTAGGTGTGAAGATAAAAATCAAATGAGAGTTTCTTTAATGCCATTCTAATTTGGAGCAGGGCCAGTGAACGGAGGCAGGGAGTGGCAGAGTAGGCGTCTTGACTCAAAGGCACTTCTTCGATCACATCCTAACCAAGTCTGGACTTCAGGCAGGGCCATAGGAAAGAACAGGTGGTAAGTAGCCTAAGCGGATAGGTTAGCAAAGGTCTTTATGTTGTTTAAAAAACGGTAAAACATGGACACTGCACCATCATTATATAGTAGTTCAATATCATTGTCTGGGAGTTTAAGTCTGGGGAGCTCTTTTATGTCAGGAATGGCCCCCCATACCCTCACTCCTACTTATTTTTTTTTTTAAGATTTTATTTATTTATTTGACAGAGAAAGACAGCCAGCGAGAGAGGGAACACAAGCAGGGGGAGTGGGAGAGGAAGAAGCAGGTTCCAGCGGAGCAAGGAGCCCAACGGGGGACTCGATCCCAGGACCCTGGGATCACGCCCTGAGTTGAAGGCAGCCGCTAACGACTGAGCCACCCAGGCGCCCCTCACTCTTACTTATTAAGCACTTACTGCATGCCAACCACTACTAGGTATTAGACGTACCTTAATTCACTAAATTCTTGTGTCAGGTAAGTCTTATGACCTGCATTTTATTGATGAGGAAACTGAAGCATGAAGAAGTAACTTGCCCAGGGCCACCGAGCAATTAAATGCCAGATTCAGGATTCAAACTCCAGTCTGACTTCTACCCAGTTCCTTGCCTCCCACGGTCCCCTATTCTTTTTGGAAGGAATTTTCCCAGAGGATCTCAGGCAGGGTGAGTTCATTTTTTTTTTTTTTAAAGATTTTATTTATTTATTTGACAGAGAGAGTGAGAGAGCACAAGCAGGGGGAACAGGAGGAACATTAGAGGGAGAGGGAGAAGCAGGCTCCTCGCTGAGCAGGAGCCCGATGCAGGGCTGGATCCCAGGACCCTCGGACCATGACCTGAGCCAAAGGCAGACACTTAACCATCTGACCCACCCAGGCACCCCCAGGGTGAGTTCTTAATAAAGTTCCCCATTTTGAAGGCGGGGTGGAGGCTGGCAGAGGAATAAGCCGCTCCCTTCCTCCAAACACGACTGTCTGCAGCTCAGTTACATTTGGACAGAAAGGTAGAGGGAGTGATTTGTGTGTGTGTTTTTAAAAATGGTCTATTGGGGCACCAATAGCCACCAATTGGGTGGCTCAGCCATTAAGCCTCTGCCTTCGGCTCAGGTCATGATCCCAGGGTCCTGGGCTTCCTGCCCGGCGGGAAGCCTGCTTCTCCCTCTCACGCTCCCCTTGCTTGTGTTCCCTCTCTCACTGTCTCTCTCTGTCAAATAAATAAATAAATAAATAAAATCTTTAAAAAAAAAAATCTTAAAAAAAAAGGTCTATAAAATCATGCTGAGAGGGGAAAACAGAACTGAAAGAGAAACATAATTTTATGTGTTTCGAAACATGGTACAGAAATGGAAGGGGGGAGAAACCACTCCTCATGATCCATAAGTTAAAAAAGATGGGATAAGGGGGAAATCCAGCAAAGTTCTATAAAGCACAAGTCACGATTTGGCCATTTGAATCTACTACGGTTCGAATAATGAGCCTGAGATATAATGCCAAAGAGTAGCAGTTAATGTGACACAATTACCCCATGAGGTGGATGGTGGGTCCTATCCACTGGCCCCACACTTGTAAAGGGCTGGGGTTGTCTGTCTGTCATGCACAAGCACGTGCAGACGTACCCACACCTCCACTGAACTATAATATTTGGTATTTTATGACATCATAACAACGTCAAAACATTGTTGGGGCCAAGACTGTTGTCTGGGATCTGGAATTTTAACACCGAGCTCTGGGAGCATTGATCTCTGAGAACTCCCCAGTGGCCTTTCTTTCTTATGGCCTTAAAATCCTGTCCTTGCATGTCTGCGTAGTGAGGGAGGTGAAGGACGAGGAGAGCCTTGCTTAAGGAACAGCTTGGGCTGATCACGCCATGCGGAAAGGCTGGGCACGGCGGACTTCACCGAAGCGTTGGAAGCCTCCCCTGAGGGTTGGGGGGTAGCCGCAGTGTCCTGCACCGCATGGCCGGGAGTGCCCACCCTTAGTGGTGTTCACAGACCTCTCAGTCCCAGATTCTTAGGGCCGCAGTGCTAAAAATCCGGTTCTCTCAGGAACTCTGTGGTCTCGTCAGGCCAGGGCCTCAAGGAATGCCACATTGCGGGGGTCAAGTGCTAAGAACTCAGGGACTGAAAAAGACCCAGATTGGTGAAACTTACGAGAAACATTACTAAGGGGCAATCAATCTTCCTCTGGCGACAGGCTGGCCGGAGCACAGGGCTGCTGAGTGGGATCGCTGGAGGGGTGAGCGCTGGGACAGCCCGTGTGGGCAGCCGGCCTCCCCTTGCAACTGAAGGGTGAGCTGTGTCTGGAGCGGGAACTCTGGGTGACCTCAAGGAGCGACGCATGAGGCCTGGCCTAGGACACCCGTGAGAATGTTCTCTGTTATGTTTATAAACTTTGCAAAGTTATGCTCCCAGTTATATAACCCCTATGTGGTACCATAGTTAATGAAAAATAGCCATGCTGTTGTTTTGCCCGTGCTGGGCTTTACTATATAAGGGTTAAACTCAGTGCTAATTTGCTGATGTGACACAGGATGCGATCTCTCGAGCACCAGCCACAGGTCAAGTCAATCTTCTATTTCAGGAAACTCGTAGCAATCGAATTAATATACAACCATATTAAAGTCATTTCAAAGAAGGAATGCTAATGAGTGACTGAAATTTGCGGCTTAATCCAAAAGCAGAGCAAGATCACCCCATAAAAATAGCTATAATAATAATTTGTTGACTCAATAGTTTATCCTTCTTTTTATTTTTCGCGCATCAATCTGTAATGCCAAATGCCCATTTTGAAAAATGCCACCATTCCGTCTCCTCCTCCCACAGCTGCTTCATGCTTGCTTATTGCGAAAGAGCTCATCAGCTTTTTTCGATAGCTTTCTAATTCTTATCTTTGTCATAATAATAAAAATAAATAAAACTTGGATGCTTTTCATCTTTGCATCCTTCTCCCACCACACCTCCACGTAGACATACAGCACCGAAGTGTCGCTTTGCACAGAGGACACACTCAACACACGTCGGTTGAATAACTGCAATGAATCGGCACAACCAGTTGCTGCTAAAGCTCACTTTCACCCGAAGTAGAACCTGGAGGCTCAAGTCAATATTTAATTAACGAACTAGGAGTTGTGTTAAACCTAATGAATTGCTGTATCTACAAATGTCATAACGTTTCTCTCTTAAGAGATCACAAAGGGACTCTGATGGCCAAAGAAGTGCTTGGATCGGTAAACTATTTGGAGAACTATAAAAATCTTAGTGTCAGTTGGATGAATAAAACATTATATAAAGTAATAGATGGCTGGAGCCATATCCTTCCACTAAAAATATTCCATTTCATAAGCACATTCGGAGGGAAACAATATGATTGTGATATTCAAATACATTCAAGACGACAATATGTTCTTTTCCTTAGTTTTCTCAGAGGACGAAGTATTCACCAGAATCACTTGTTGGCATACTTAAAAGTGCTGAAATGATAATATTTAAAATATTTATATTATTTATTAACATTTTTTCAAAGGTAGTATTTTAAGAGTTTGAACCTCACGATCGTTTTTCTACCTGGATCCTACAGCTCCAGGCAGATTCCTCAAAACAGAACGAGGGAAATAAACCTTTTTTTTTTTTTTTTTAATATAAGACATACAAGACTGGTTACAAGATGAATAAAACTCATAAAAGAAAATAAAACAACCAAATATCAAATTGAACAAGATAAGAGTTATGATGTTATTTCACCTTTTATCATCTTAGATATGAAAATTTAAAAATCCTCCATTTTCCTTTGAAAGAAAAATAAGCATATAAAATGTCAACAAGGCTTCTCTTAAATTTTTAACAGACTCATAAAAAAGTAAACTGCAAAAAAACTTGAGAAACATTTTGCATATGATTTCCATAAAGTTGTTTCACTTCCGGAAAACTCAGAATAGTACTGCACATGTTCTGCCCAGCACAGCGTGGGGAAGAGTGCCAATGAAGAGAACCGCAGATTTCAGAGTTCTTCTATCAAAACTAATGTGTTTTATATCTTTATAATTGAGTGTATCCTTGGATTTTCAAATCATAAGTCTTGTGGAACCCACCACCACAGCTTGAAAGGGGATGTGGCATGTTTCATAACATTTCATGTCCAATTTCCTCTGAAGGTGTCTCCGTGTTAATTTCTCTGGTGTTTGGGACTGCGGCTGACCCATGAGTTTCCCGTAGAAGGGGAACGAGCGCTCACATCAGCATAAACACCATTGTTTTCTCCTGGTCTAAAGCAGTCAATTACTCAGGGGGGAACAGATTGCTTTAAATCAAATGTAAGAGGCTGGGGGGCATATCACGTTCTTCTAGAAACCTGTAGTAACCTGTTACCCTATTTAACCTATTTCTCAAAGCCTCTTCATGAAAATCTATTTCCACTTTATGGAGGAGAACGGCGGGTAAACAAAGGCAAGTTACAAGCTTAAAAGCAAAGCCAGAAGAAAAAAAAAAAAAAAAACCTTTTCACCCCAGGAAACACTAAACCTTTCCTCTCACTACGGCCCCCAAATATCCTCACTGCTCAGGTTTAAATACCTATTTCTTACAAATATTTTGGCTGTGTCGTGCCATGTATATGTAAATTAGTGAAATGCTGACCATGTATTTTGTAAATCTCATGTAATTCTCCATGATTTTCATAAATGTTAAATATGATTAATGTACCTATGAGGAAATTCTCACGTTTAGGAATAATTATCATAGTTCTTTCACCTGTGAGCAACTACTTTACTTCTGCAAGTCCAACACAGGGTGCGGAAAACCAGAATTTTGCTTTGGAAAGATGGCGCTCCCTTCCTCCTTGCCCTGCCACCCATCCAGGCTCTGTTTATGGCCTGTTCCTCGCTGTAAGCTACATCTTCCAGATGCGTCGTTAGCTCTTGGAAGCCACAAATGGGTGAGGATGAATCTGTTGAGTTCTGAGGGGAGCTGGTGAGAGCAATTAAACCACTTATGCACAGCTATGGGAAACACCCAATTAGAAAAGTATAAGAAGATAGTAAAGCCAAGAAATGGTATATTTTGGTGGAAATTATGGCTATAGAAAAGAAATGGAGGTCAAGAATAGAAAAACCTTGAAGTCTATTCTTCAAGCATGGGACAGAAGTGTGTGACTTGACTGGCTATCTGCCTAATGATGACCTCGAGTATTAACACTGTATGAACAATGCTCACAGATTTAGAACATTAGCTCTCCTGGACCAACAGCCAATTACTTACTCGGAGTGCAATGCCTTTCATATGTGAACTCATGGGTTATAAATCATTTGTTTCCCATCATCAGAGCTCATCTTTGAACAAATCATGGCAAGACGAACAGCTGGGTTTCTTACCACAGAGGTACAGCTTTCGATCTAGGTCTTTCTTCCTGAACAGAATTCTATTAGGAAAAAAATGTGTTTTGAGTGAGAAGACTCCTTTCAAAATTATATGTGCCAGAGAGATACATATAAAACATATTAGCATGTATCCTACTTCCCCCCGCCATGCTAGCAGAAAATAACAGCGCCAAAAGGATAGTGAAAAAGAACACACTGTAATATTTAAAAATCTGGTTCTTATTTGATCCTTGGCATCTTCTTTGCATCTGTATGTGTCATTTTATGGAAACAATCTCCAAGGGTCTTCTAGCTAACAAGGCATGAAAAGGTAATCCCTTAAAAGTGCCTTAAACCTTGAGTTCACACTGGCATTCTGACTTGGGATGCTCTTTGAACCTTCGGAAATATTCAGGGCTCACAGTGTTAGACCATCATCCTGAAGAGAACCCACATATCTGGAAGCATGGCTAGGCATGATATACAACAGGCAAATTAGTGTGTGCTAAGAGCATGACCTCCAGAAATAAAGCCAAGGCATGCTTGGAGGAAGGATGTACAGTAATGGACACTTCCTTCTAATTCCATAACCATATAATGCGTTGGGCCTTAAGGCAAGTGAGAAAAAGGAGACCCTCACCTGAAATTAAGACATGCACAGGGCACAGCCAGATTATGCTACCTATGGGAGGCTTCAACGAGGGCAGGCCAACTACAAACATTCGCTATAGCAGGAGAACATAATTTTTCTTCTAGGAGAAATGCATTTTCTTTAGAGCTTAATGGAGAAGAATTTTTAAAAAGTGCATAAAAAATCTACCATTTTTTTCAGAAATTAAACAAGGTAGAGAGATCAATATTGCAAAACATTACATATCTTGTAAAACAAGATATCTGATTGTAGATATCTTCAAGTCACAATTGCTTTTACAATTTACTTTTCTGCTGATCTTTAGAACTCAAATGTATTTTTTGAACAGTAGTTTTGTACAAATATCACTACCTATTATTTGATTACAGCTTTTAAATTGGCTCATAAGAATTTTGAACAAAATCATAACTCTATTTTATGTTTTGACATCTGTAAATACATACGTCCATCCATAAACAAACAACAAGCAAATTACCCCGGAATGTTGTCATTACCTTAGGGCTTTCTATGAGACCCCAATAGAAAAGATCTCTCCCTCCAGAAATTCTATAATATTAATTGTCTGAGTTCTTACCACTCTGATCCCACAAGTCTTCCATCAGTGTTATATGTGTGCCTGACTGGTTGCCACAGAAAACCATAAGCTCTCAGATGGCCTCTTTCTGACGGCTTCTACAGTTTTTAGACCTAAACCACAGAACAGCGATTAATAACGTGTGATGAGTGAATAAATAAATGTGGACAAATTCTTCTTCTTCTAAGGGATACCAGATTAGTCTCATAATTTCCTTTAGTGGAATTTAGTTTTAGGATAGTAAATTGAGGTTTTTAAAATTAATAGTAGCCCAAATAACTAGCTAAAATGGAGAGGACTGGTATGACTAACATCATCCCTCCAAATACGAGGCACTTCCAAGCTATGTCAAGTCTCACTGCTAATTTATTTTTTGGTTACAGTTTTATAACAACAACAACAAAAATAGAAACTAAATGTCCCAAAACAAAAGAATCATTAAGTAGATTAAGATGTGCTTGTATAATTAAATATCTCACACCAATCAAAAATGCTTTTTTGAGGGATTTTTAATGACTTGTGGAGAAGTTTATATTATGCTTTGTGGAGGGAAAAAAGAGGCTATAAATTTGAATGTTGGGGTGCCTGAGTGGCTCAGTTGATTGGGTGCTGACTCTTGATTTCCGCTCAGGTCATGATCTTGGGGTCGTGAGATCAAGCCCCACATTGGGCTCCACACTCAGAGCAGAGTCTGCTTGAAGATACCTTCTCCCTCTTCCCCTGACCACCCCCTGCACTTCCTCTCTCTCAAATAAATAAATCTTTTAAAAAAATAAAATTTAATGCATAGCTCAATTATGTGATAAAGAAAAAGGAGAAGAAATAGAAGGGGGGGAAATTTATAATTGAAATTTCTTCATAGTACCCTTTAGGTGAGTTTTATTCTTCTCCATTTCTGTAGTTCCTGAAATTTCTATAATAAGCATATGATAATTTTATGATTGAAAGTTTACGAAATTGTACGGAGGAGAGTGAATTTGAATGACAAAGAAAAGAAAAAGCAAAACAAACAAAAATGGCCTTAAAAAATATGTTTTTATTAGGGAAACTCCAAAGGAGCTAAGATAGCAAATGTCAGGAACATACAGTACAGACATTACAAAAAACCTAAGATATTAAAACTTTTTAGTTTTTTTCTCTCAAAATTACTGCCAAACATGTTCTAGTCTAAGGGACACATTTTAGTATTGACATGAAAACATTCTGAAATTAGAATGTTCTAAATTTCTTCTTTTTTTTGTCATTCAAAAGCTGTTAATAAACCTTACAATACCCTCTTATAAGAGATGTTTTAAAAATCTGAATTGCCAGATATAATTCTCAGTTCACTGTTGGCCCACGTGTCTGACCAACTTCCTTCCTTCCTTCCTTCCTTCCTTCCTTCCTTCCTTCCTTCCTTCCTTCCTTCCTTCCTTCTTCCTCCCTCCCTCCCTCCCTCCCTTCTACGTAACATGATGAAGATGTACTGTGCACTGTGCTTAGGGCAAGTGATAGAGTGTAACTATGACGTGGTCCCTTTCCTCACGTTGCTAACAGTCTAGTGAGGAGCAGACACTCTTAGGAAGAGGCTATTTCAACAAAGTGTGAGGGACACTGTGATGGGGTAGATGGACACGGGGTGCTGTGGGGCATGGAGGAGGGCACCACCCCAGAGTGGGTTTCCCAGGGTGACATTTGAGCAGACACCTGGAATATCCAGGCAAGAGGCAGTGAGGTGGAGAGGGTCCCGAGGTGGAGAGGGTCCTGAGTGACAGAGGACAAACACACAAACACACAGAGAGGGCAAGAGAGTCTGAGAGAGAAATAGAAGTAGAGAAGGACAGTGACAGAGACCCAGTGAAGAGACACACAGAGCAAGGGCTGAGTGAACTGGTAGTGGTTCAGCCTGGCTGGGGTGTCAAGTCAAGAGCTGGGGCCTACAAGGCAAGCGAGGATGGGATCATGCTAGTGGCCTTAGGCCCTGTGCCACATGAAGGATGTGAGCTGACTCCTGAAGGACTGAAGTACAGAGTGAGAGTTTGAAGCATGATGTGGTTTAGCTTCAGAGAGATTATGACGAATCCTGTGTGGATTCATTACATCTCTCAGTATTACGTCTCTCATCGTATTTATGTCTCTAATTGTCATGCATCTCCTTTGATTTGTCACGTTTTTGTCCCCGTTATTCCAATCTGGTGGGGATCCCGACTCAGTTTGCCAGGTCACTCCAATCATCAGTCTTTCAGGGACAATTAGTCACTTCTTCTTCTGTGTCTCTCAACACTTCGCCTGTGCACGGAACGTGGCAGCTTAATTTGCCTGTGTCCTGGCTGTCCAGCCGCCCTGGTGGCAGCACAGTGCTCTGCAGGAGAAAGGGCATGAGCTTAGGGCTTGGGCAGAACAGGCTGCAACCCTGCTCCACTGTCTACTTCCTATGTGCCCTTGAACAAATTTATATCGCTCACAAAAATCTCAGTTTCTTCATCGGAATCAATAGCGATCTCATATGCGTTTTGCAAGGATTGGAGGAAAAATCTCTATAAAATGCTCGACCTATGCTAGATGCTCAGAGAGTCCTCTTCCTCCATGATTGATTTCTTTCCATGGTGTTTCCACAATGTCTGGTAAAATGTTTGCACATAATATATACTAAAGGCATGGCTGCTAAATGAATGAAGATAATGTTTAATGGACTAAAATCTCCCAAGTCAGATATTTGTCCTTCGTTACCTATTGGACATTTGTCTGATTTTATTTAAATTCTTTTTAATAGTGGATCCTACGATACACCTCCCGAATCTATGTTTAGGATCGAAGGACTTATTTCCCCGATGCTGGGAGTGCCGCCAGCCCTGCCAGCAGACAGCTCTCAGCAGCGGCCCTCCTCTGACACTCTTGATGTGGAGATCCACCTCGCCCCAGGTCATGCCCACTCCCAGGGTCAGTCTGCATCCAAGGCCTAGTCCACCCAGAGGTAAAAAGATGGTTTCCTCACCCAACTCTGACCGTCTGCCTGGTTCAGAGTTCTCAGGGGCTTGGCTGAGGCCTTGTTTGAGACTGTATTACAGCCCAACCTCTCCCTCTACCCCAGTTCTGCTTCCTTCCTTTCTCTCCCTTCCAAGGGCTGATCCCATGCCAATCGTTGACATACCCTCATCTCAGAGTGTGCTCGCTCTCGATGCAAACATATCTGGCACACCTCTGAAGTCAAAATCAACCTTTTTCCTTTTGAAAATGCCTTTCAAAAGCCTTAGAACGCCATGTGATATTTTTCAGTGATTGGCTATGTTTATTAAGCCTCCTGTACTGCAGGGCTGTGTCTATGAATGTTTCATGGTACGCTCCTGTGAAACCGCACTGTTTCAGTGAATCCCCCTACTCCGCAGTTCCCCGGGGACAAATAAAACTTTCCTAGCCAGAGTTGGAAGTAAGCAGACTCCAAGGGAACAGTTTCCTCCCATATTTTAAAATAGTATAATTTATAACATGAAATTAAAAACAACATAAATTAGTAATTCAATCTCAGCATTCCAATTTAATGAACTAGAGGTTTCATTGCATTATTGTTTTGTTCCACTGGACCAATCTTTTGGTGTATGAATAGAAAGTTCTTCTTTATTAATAAGTAAGTACATAAAAAAAATTAAAGGTGCCCTTTGTGCAATTATGTTGATGTCTCATAGGAGTGTAAATTCAATAATTTAAAATATTATTTTCTTAGCATATTCACAACCACAGTAGATAAGAAAGTGAAATTTGTGTCTTTTTAGTTTAAACTCTTTTAAGTGCAGTGCGGCAAAGCTATTGCTCCCTAGTGGCACGTGAGAAGCACTTACCGGGAAAATTGTTATTGGATTACAGTTCTGGCAGCATAAAATGTGAAAAAAAAAAAAAAAAAGGACATCTCTGACATCCAAAAAGTGACCAAGGATCAGAGAGGTGTAACACCTACATAAGATTCAAAGTCAATGTAAGACTTCTTGTCTACCTCAAACAAAAGTGACACCTGGGATTTTAGCTGTAGCTCATTCATTACTATTTCACAATACTTCATCAATTATAATTTGGATACACGGTAGATGCAAAAATCCTATTATAAATATTTTTAAATTCTGCAGATCTGGTAAAGGCATTTCCCTAAATGCTCATCCTTATCTAGACATCATGGTCTTATTAAGAGATCTTACTTGCCCCTGAAGAATGTAGGTCTATACATGGAATGTCACTGCCATATGCAAGATTGATATTTCCTAGACTAATTTCTTAACCTTCTTTTGCCTGAACAGTCACCCCTCCTATAGTCTACAGCTTTCCTATTTGCTCCCACCAACTCTTGTTCATACTTCGGTTTTTCTCCACTCAGACCACTTTAGCTTGTTGTATGCACCTTCAGACTACTTTCACACAGACAGTAAGCTCTGAGAGGGCAAGAATCCTATGTGTTTTATCCCCAACTACACCCTTGGCACACAACCTAGTTTCTGGCCTACAGCAAGTGCAGAATGCCTGTCTGCTGACTGGATGAACACATGGGTGAATATCTGGCTTCCACCTTCATTTTTCAGGTTGACTAATGTTTCTCACTTCCAGCACTGGATATATGCAGGCTAATAAACTTACAACAGATTCTTTTTGATCTCAAAGTCTATGAAACCCTACCCCCCCATCTACTACCCTCTTGGGTAGTTCTATCATGAATTAGAACTAAAATTTTATGATTTGATGAATTTGATATATTATTTATTCAAAATTAATATAAGTGCTTAAGAAAAGGCTGAGAAAGCACTTCTATATTCAGAATATGTGTGATTAGATATCTTAAACACTTATCTAGCTATAAAAAATTCTATATAAACATACGCTAAGTTTTTTAAATGTTTAACTGAGTAGGCAAGAAGGTAGAGGAAATCCTCAGGGGCCAAACATAAGTGAATCCATAGGAGTAAGGGTTTTTTTGAAACCTTTTATAAAACCCAAAATAAAAACAAGCAAAACCCAAATAACTTGAGAGGCAACTGTTATTCTTTGGGGATCTGAAATTCAGCCTTGATGAATCTGAGACAGGAAACAAATCATAGACACCAACTAACTTGGGGATTCTGATAGCCCAACACCACATAAAGCCAAGATCACAAAGGTCTTCACCTATAGGGAATTGGGTGAAGGTGAAGAAAACTTGTCTTACAGGGGAGCAACAGAGAAACTTATGTCTGGGTAGAGGGAAAATTTTCTCCTGTTAATTCATAAGCCAGCTCTCACTCAAGGTTGTAGCCTATATATTTATATTACCTATCTTACCAAAGGGAAAAAAAATTCAGATCCAAAAATCATGTCAAAAGATATTCTGATTTGGAAGTTCCAAATTGGCAGTAAATATCCTCTATAGAGGTAAGCCCCTTGAAACTAAGTCTCAAGGCATTTCCCCAGATAAAATTCTATCATATATAAAACTGGACAAACAGTATAAAATAAAATAGAGAAATTAATCTCAATATACTGGTAGCCACAATACATTGAAATGAATGAAACATTCCAGTTAGAAGACAAATGTTGGGAATAAAAGACAAATATTGGATGAAGGAATTAAAAAAAAAAAACCACATATATGCTATTTACAAGAAAAATATTTAAAATATAAGACTAAAAAATGCTTAAAATACAAGGATAAAAAAGAAAAAATACAAAAAAGAATTGGTATATTGCAGTAATGAGGTAATTCAAATAATTCAAAATAGACTTCAATACCAAGAGCATTACTAGATACTAAAAAGGTTATTATATAATTTGAAAATGTAGGGGCACCTGGGTGGCACAGCAGTTAAGTGCCTGCCTTCGGCTCAGGGCGTGATCCCGGTGGTATGGGATCGAGCCCCACATCAGGCTCCTCCACTATGAGCCTGCTTCTTCCTCTCCCACTCCCCCTGCTTGTGTTCCCTCTCTCACTGGCTATCTCTGTTAAATAAATAAATAAAATCTTAAAAAAAAAAAAAAGAAAAAAGAAAATGTTAAACATACCTGGAAGATATCAAGTTCTAAATGTGTTTATTAGTATTAATACAGCCTAAGAGTATATATATCAAAAATAGAAAGAACTACATAAAGAAAATGATAAATATACTTTCATTGGGGGATATTTAATACAAGTGTTTCAACAATTGCTAAACTGAGCACACAAAAATGAGTGAGAATATAAATTTGAAAACCATATATAACACACTAAAATACTTGTATAAAACATCTAACAATTGAATTTGAAATTGACCACCCACTATACCATAAAGCAAGACTCGAAAATATTAAAAATATTTCTAAATAAATAATGAGTCAAGGAATAAATCATAATAGAAATTAGAAAATACTTAGTACAGAATAATAATAAAAATACCAAATGTAATCAATATCAAAACAAGAAATGCAGCTAATGTGGTCATTAGAGGAAAAATTATAGCCTTAAAAATGCTAACAATTAGAAAAACAGAAATCCTTTCAAAATTAATAAGCTATATATCTAAGCTTTAGAGATATAAAAAAGCACAGAACAAACCCTAAGAAAATGGAAGAAAGGAGAGAAGAAATAGATAAAAGCAGAAAATAATGAAATAGAAAACAAACGTAGAGAAATTCAACAAAATTTAAGATTCGTTGTTCAAAGAGATTAATAAAAGTCATAAAACTAAGACAAGATTAACCAGACAACTATAAAACATTTTAATATTTGGAAGTTAAGGAGGCCATTACAACAAAAGTTATGGAGATTTAAAAGAATAAAAGATTAATGTGAACCACTTTCTGCCAATAAATTTGATAACATTTATGAAAAGGATATGTTCCCAGGAAAATACAATAAAATTTGAGTCAAGGAAAAAGAAAAACAAAGAAGAAACATATATAGTCCTTAAACAATTAATTTAAAAAATTAAAACAGATTAAAAATTTCCTACCAAGAAAATGCAAAGCCCAAGTAGTTCTGCAAAGTAGTTACACCAAACATTCAAAGAATATGTTATTTCTGCACATAAAATCTGACAGAGAATAGCAGAGGAAGAACATACCTCGAGTCACTTTACGTGACTTTTAGTGTAAGCTGAAAACCAACACCGTACAAAAGCTGTGTCAGAGGCAAATCACTATCCTCTCTCATCTGTCGCAGGAGCGCACATGTCAAAGTTCCCAAACAAAACTAACAAACAGAATCCCAGCATGCATAAAACAGAAAATATATCAAATCTATTGTAGGTTTGTTACAGAAATACAAGTGTGACTCAACATTAGAAATTCCATCGATGCATAGTTTATCATATCTAGCAGATTAAAGGGAAAAAACCACAAATCTTCTGAAGATACAGAAGCATTTGAAAATAGTCAAATTTTATTCATGAAAAAAGTTCTTAGTATAAAAATGAAAGGGCTTTTCTTAAACTCATAAAGGGTGTCTGCAAAAAAAATCTGATTACAATCATGATACATAATGGTAAAACTTTAAAATATTTTCTTTAAAATCAGTTACCTGACAAGATGCCAGCCCTCAACACTTCTATTCATCATTATATTTGAGCCCCTTACTAGTACAATAAGAAAAAAAAATGACATAAGAATGAGAAAGAAGAAAGAAAAGTATAATATGCTGAGAACATACCTGTCTGCAAAGATCTATAAAGAATATTCCAGGAAACTACTGACAAATTATTAGGATTAATAAGAAGTTTACTAAACTGTCACATAAAAAAAGAGTTAGATTTCTCTATACCAGTAATAATTAAAAATATAAAAATTTAAAAGGATATTATTTATAATAACTATAAAATGTAAGGGATCCAGGAATAAATTAACAGAAGTCAGACAAGAACTTTATGGAACAAAATCTGATATTTACTCGAAGGATATTAAAGAAGACCAAGAAAAATTTAGAGGTTACTATATTCAAGGATAGGAAGTCTCAATTTTACCAAAATGTCAATCCTTCCCAAATTGATCTATAGGTTCAGTGTAATGCCAACTAAATTTCCAAGGTTTATTTTTTCTCCCCAAGTACAATGGTGAATATGGTAATTATGAAATTTAAATGGAAAATAAGAGAACAACAACAGCCCAAGATATTCCTAAAGAAGTTGGAGTGGTCAGCACTAACGTATATCAAGGGTAATTAGAACTATAGTAATAAAGATAATATGGTATTGGTCAGAAATAGATGAATTGACCAGTTCATTCAATAGAGAGCCAAGATATAGATGTGACTATATACGAAATTTGACATATAAAAAACTGGTGATTAAGTCCATTGGGAAAGCATGGGCAATTCAATAAATTAGTATGGGACTAATGGTTAGAGATATGCAACAAGCCAACCTCACAATACACACAATTCTTAGTGGCCTAACAGCTTAAATGTGAAAGCAAAAAGCTTTTGGAAGGATGTTTAGGAGAACATTTTTATGATTTTGGGATAGGAAAGGCTTCTTTAAACTAGATCTTCAAAAGGGCAGATTATAAAATTAAATGTTGATAAAATTTCCCTCATTAAAATTTATAACCTTTAATCAAAAGTTAGCATAAAGAGAACAAAAAGGCGAGCCACAAAACGGGAAAGGTATTTTCAGTATTTAGAGGTCAAAAGAATGATATCCAGAATGTAAAAAGAACAAATCGATAAAAGGATAAATAACTCAACATTAAAATGGTCAAAAGATTTGACTAGCATTATAATAAGAAGAAACATGCATAGCCCTAAGATGTTCGATTCATTAGTCATCACATAAATGAAAATTAAAGCCATTATAGGATACCATTTGCTATCAAACAGATTTTAAGTGATATAAAAGCCTGACAATATTAAATGTCTTCAAGGGCATAAACCACAACTTGTGTACGCTGCTGGTAGGAGTACAAATTGATACAACCACTTTTAAAAACAATTTGAGATTATTTTGGAAAGCAATTCAACTCTTGGGCAGTGGTTCTCAAAGTGTGATTTGAGAAGTTTTTCAGCATTTTTGCAAGGTCCCCTCATTTCCAACTGCATATTTGTGTGATTCCAGATGTTTTTCAAATACTTGGACCAAAACTACAAACCCAACAGACTGAATGAAGAGCAGAAATGCGAATTTGGTTGTTTTGCTTTAAAAGAGACAGTAAACAATTTCCAAAAATTAAAAATAATGTCACTTTTCTCATGAACTTATTTTTGTTTTTTAGAAATAGTTATTTTTGTAAAACTGTTATTGGCATGAACTTATAATGGGGGTTATTGTTATTTTATTTGATTACTTTTAACTGAAGTATAATCGAGGTACAACAGTCTATCAGTCTCAGGCATACGGCATAATGATTTGATACTTGTACACATTGCAAAATGACCAACGCATCACATTTACTTACCATCTGTCACCATACACAGTTACATTTTTTTTTCTTGTGACAACAGCTTTTAAGATTTACTTTATTAGCAACTTTCAAATTTGCAAAACAATATTATCGGCCATAGTTTTCCTGCTGTATGTCACATCCACACAACTTATTTTTTACTGGAAGTTTGTACCTATTGCTCCTTTTCACTAATTTGCCCAGCCCCCAACCTCCTCTCTGCTGGTAACAACCAATCTGTTCCCCGTGTCTATGAGTTTTGTTTTATTTATTCATTTTTTAGATTCCAGATATAAGTGAAATCATACAGCAGTTGTCTTTCTCTGTCTGACTTATTTCACTTAGCAGGAGACCCTCAGGATCCATCCATGTTGTTGCCAATGGCAAGATTTCATTCTTTTTTATAGCTAAGTAGTATTCCATCGCATATTATACCACGCCCTCTTTATCCACTGACGGCCATTTAGATTGTTGCCTCATCATCGCTATGTAAATAACGACGCAGTGAACTTTGCAAAGATGCACATATCTTTTCCAATTAGTATTTTCACTTTCTTTAACTAAATACCCAGTGGTGGAATTACTAGGTCATACAATATTTGTTTTCAATTTTTTGAGGAATCTCCATACTGTTTTCTATAGTGGCTGCACCATTTACATTCCCACCAACAGTGCATGAAGCTTCCCTTCTCTCCACATCTTTGCCAACACTTGTTAAATTTTCGTCTTTTTGATAATAGCCCTTCTGACAGGTGTGAGGTGATATCTCATTGTGGTTTTGATTTGCGTTTCCCTGATGACGAGTAATACTGAGCCTCTTTTCATGTGCCCATTGACCGTCTGTATGTTTTCTTTGAAAAAACTATTCAGATCCTCCGCCCATTTTTTAAACTGGATTTGTTGTTGTTGTTATTGAGTTATATGAGTTCTTCATATATTTTAGATATTAGCCTCTTCTCAGATATATGATTTGCAAATCTATTCTCCCATTTGACAGGTTGTCTTTTTATTTCGTTGATGGTTTCCTTAGCTGTGCAGATGCCTTTAAGTTTGATGGAGTCCCATTTATTTTTGCTTTTGTTGCCATTGTTTCTGGAGTCAGATTCAAAAAGGTATTGCTAAGACCAATGTCAGGGAGCTTACCACCTATATTTACTTCTACGAGTATTATGGTTTCTGGTCTGCATTCAAGTCTTTATCTTGAGTTAATTTCTGATGGTGTAAGAAAGTGGTTCAGTTTCATTCTTTTGATTATAGCTGTCCAGTTTTTCCAGCACCATTTATTAAAGGGACCGTCCTTTCCCCACTGTATATTCTTGCTTCCTTTGTTATCGTTAATTGTTCATATACAGTGGGTTTATTTCTGGGCTCTCTATTTATTCCACTGATCTATGTGTCTGTTTTGGTAGGCCAATACCAAACTGTTTTGATTACTGTTAGCTTTGTAAAGTAGTTTGAAATCAGGGCGTATGTGCCTCCAGCACATTACCAGAAGCTCTCAGGAGTCCTCAACAATTTTCAAGGGTGAAAAGGGGTCATGAGATGAGAAGGTTTGAAAACTGCTGCACTACAAACTTTTGCAAGTATAAGTTAGGAGACATGCACCAAAATGATCCTAGTCACTTGTTTGCAATAGAAAATAAAACACAAACAAAAACATTAGGCCAGCTTATAATACCGATGGACAAACGGACAAAAAATTGTAATATACGTACCCAGTGAACTACTATATATTCTGAAATGTATACCATGCATCTAGTGCTATGTTTCTATATTGGTATCTGTATCCATCTATCTTGTAGATATAAACATGGGCTAGGCTTCAGAAATACGTTAAATGAGAAAAGCAAATCTTACACATAGAATGAATTATTGGATTTTAACAACATGTGTGACAAAGCCATGAAGAAAAATAGGGAAATACAGAACATAAACTATAGGACAGTGAATAACTCGAGGGAAACAGGAATACACAGGATCTTCAAGAATGTGTTCTATTCATTCAGCTGTGTGGTAGGTTACATGGACATTCGTTTTATTTTTAGTTTTTAAACCTTACGCAAATATTACAAATATTCTTCTGTGTGCAGTATTTAATTACAACATTTTAAATTAACAAAAAAGGCATTTGAATAAAGAAGGGGGAAAAGGAAGAGAAAGGAGACGGAAGGACCGAGGAAGGAAGGCAGTATTGCCTGACCTTTCCTGAGAACCAGACAAGTCGATTAAATGCACCTCCTCCAATGTTAACCAACTTTCCTGTGCTGAGGGGAGATAACCTTCTGGGAAAGGTATCACCTGTTTAGCCTGCACTTCCTAAAATGCTGTTTAAACACCTAATTTAAAACTCTTTCAGATAAAGAGACATGACTGTGATGAAAGCGTCACTGGGGAGATCTCTCTGTAGGACTGGCCCAATCCCATTTACAATTTAAAGAGCTGTACAAGTTATCAGGATCCGAGAAGAGGATCTCAAAAAAGGCTGAGAGCGTTGGCTTGAAACCATGCAGTTCCTTCCTCAGGACAACCTACTGCTCGCCACCTGCCATTCGCTCAGTTCCTTAGTGAGGCCAACACATCAGCCTTTCACACTGAGGTCACTGGTGACCTTGCTGCCATCTCCTGAAACCCCAGAATTGGGTGACGGTGTCCTGTAAAGGGGAATGTGGGACAGAGGTGCAGAACTTTCCATTATCCGCTAACTGGGACGAGTCTTTCACCACTCTCTACATGGCTGTTCTGTACTCTTACATAATGAGTAACTTTGACACCTGTTTTGCCACTTTTTAATTGTGTTGCTGAATATAATTGGAAAAAACCAAAGAGATACACCTAGGGAAGGGAAAATGGGAAAATAAGGGGGAAAAGGTTTTTGTTTTTTTTTTAAGAATGGCACTATGTACACTCACGCCTGTGCCAGCGACGATCCCAACAGGAACTCCGGGGCCTGGCGGTGCTTCAGACAATTGCTTCCGGGGACAGTGTCATTGTTTCGTATATCAGGAATCAAAGATTTTGTGAAATGCTAGGCCCCTTCAGAGTCTGTGAATTAGCAGCAGTGTCGGCTCACTCTCTAATCTTCTTTTTTGAATACCCAACATCCCTGTACCACAACGATTTATTGAAAATTTAATGTGGCAGAATAACCACACTGAAAATGAATTGTGCCTTATGGGTTTGCTGTGAATTATTGGGAATATTTTTCCAATGCTTTTTCAAAGGGGGTGGCGAAGGCTATACATGTTGGTGGTTTTAGCCCCCCTTTCCTCAGGGGAGAGTTGACAGGTCTGTGCTGTGCATAAGTTCCACTCTCCAAGGGTCTGTTTGAAAAGAGGAGAAGAGGAGTAGCTCAACCACAGAGATCCCAACATGCTCAAGATCTGAAGATTGGAGATGGGACAGGAACGTCAAGTACAGAGGCCTTGGGAGTTATGCAGAAATCTCGAGGGACAGAGTGTGAGAAAAGAAAAGGTGGATGCCATGAGCAATGGGTTTGCTAGGAGGGACTAGCAAATAGTAAGCACTGGCATGCACATTATGCATCTCAGTGGCTACTGTGGTGGACTGAAAGCAAGAGGGAAAAATACTCTTCCACGTTTCTTAAATTCTTGGATGGCATAAGCTCCAGGATTCTTACACAATTCAAGAACAACATAGAAGGACCTGAGAAAACTAACTGAGGTCAGATTTCTCACCAACTCTATTAAGTGAGCAAGGTAGGTAAGGAAGAGGGGCAAGAGTCACATTTAATTTGATTTTAGAAATCATATTTCACAGACCAAATATGTCCCACGGAGTCAAGCAGGCTGGGAGTCAGGTGGGTTGAGCTTGTTCCTTATGGTTAAGAGCACAGGGCATTAGAGCTGAATGGATAGGATTATGGTCTTGGAGGCAGACAGCTTGGTCCTGGTTTTGCCTCATTTATTCAGTCTCAACAATCAAAGTTTCTTCATCTGTAAAAGGGGGAGTTTACCAATACAGGCTTCTACTACTGGGGTTATTGGGAATATTCCATTTATTAGCTACATAAAATTCTCATCCTCGTGCTTCCCATATGAATGAATGAATGCTCAATAAATATTAGCTGTCATTTTAATTATGATGTTCTTTTTGTTCTGAAATTCAGTTTTTCTAACCTATGAAAGGAGGACTATATAAATGACCATATTCCTGCCTGGGTTTCTGGAAAGCCTTACACATTTGGAGAATCAAGTTGCAAAAACAGAAATATGTAAAACAAAACTTCCAAATAATTTCCATGGCTACCATTTACTAAGCATCTAGGGTGGACCAGATCTCTGCTAATTTCTTTTACCCATATGATCCCACGAAATCCTTCTAAGAACCCTGAAAGATAAATTATACAGATTGGGAAACCAGAGGCTTAAACAAGTTCAGTTTCTGCCATGTCCGACAGTGAGAAAATGTTCAAACCTGGTCTGAAACATGGTTACTTTGTGCTCTGATAATTTTAGGAGAATTATTACTTTATTTTTATTTATTTATTTATTTTTAAAGATTTTATTTATTTATTTGACACAGAGAGAGAGAGAGAGCCAGCAAGGGAGGGAACACAAGCAGGGGAAGTGGGAGAGGAAGAAGCAGGCTCCCAGTAGAGGAGCCTGATATGGGGCTCGATCCCAGAATGCCAGGATCACGCCCTGAGCTGAAGGCAGATGCTTAATGACTGAGCCACCCAGACGCCCCAAGAATTATCACTTTAAATTCTGATTTGTAATGTTTCATTAATAATAGTTACCAAATACTGAGTAACTTTCATGTGCCTGGATCTAGACTGGGAATTTAATTTCTATTTTATCTTTTGCATCTCATGATAACCCAATGTGATCAATACTGGATTTCTTTCATACAGATGAAAAAAAAAATAAGACTCATAGAGATGCAGTGTCATGCAAAAGTTGTAGCTAAAACTGAGATCTGCCTTAATTCAAAGACTTTGTTCTCCCCCACCCCCATTATAAATCACTGTCTCAGAGGACGTGGGTAGCCCCCTCATAGGTGTCTATCTAAGAGAAATGAAAATATACATTCCCCTAGACTTGGTGTTACTCACAATCTTAAGAGCAACATTCCTTAAAAGAGTCAAAAACTGGAAACAATCTCAATGTTCATCAGCTGGTGAATGAATACACAAAAAATGGTGTATCTTGAACCATGGACTACCACTTGGTCATAAAAAAGAACAATTACTGATACATGCTCTGACAGGGACGAACCGCAAAAGCATTATACTGAGTGAGAGAAGCCAACACCGGAAGCCACATGCTATATGATTCCATTCATATCAAATGTCCAGGAAAGGCAACTAGACAGAGATAGAAAGTACATTACGGTTGCTTGGGGTAGGGGTTGGGAGTGGAGATTAATAGTAAATAGGCATGACAGATCTCATTGGGGTGATGAAAATGTTCTAAAGCTGATTTATGGAGATGATTATACAACTTGGTTAACTGAATACAATGTGCATTTAACACTTGAAAGAGGCGAATTATATGATATGTCAAATTTGCCACACTAAAGTTGTTTAAAAAAACCATTGTGGAGGGGCGCCTGGGTGGCTTAGTCGTTAAGCATCTGCCTTCGGCTCGGGGCGTGATCCCGGCGTTCTGGGATCGAGTCCCACATCGGGCTCCTCCACTGGGAGCCTGCTTCTTCCTCTCCCACTCCCCCTGCTTGTGTTCCCTCTCTCGCTGGCTGTCTCTCTGTCACATAAATAAATAAAATCTTTAAAAAACAAACAAACAAAACAAAACAAAACATAACCATTGTGGAAAATGCAGTATTTGGTAACCCTTAAAATACTTGGCACTTTGGCTCATTGTGTGTTTTTTCTTGTTATTCTAGCCTATTAAGGTCTTAAATATGGTGTAATATTATTTTTAATGCCTTGTGAGTCATTTTTGGAAGTTTTATGTGTGCCTGTAATAATAATTAATTATTGTCTATTTTATTAAAATAACTTTATTAATAATACCTTGTGTTGCAGTAATTCTAGGATACTTCTATTCATTGTCACTTATAGACAGTCTCATTTCAAAAAAGGAGAACAGTATTCTAAAGATGTGGGGCTAAAGAAGATACTGAGGACCTTTCCCCACATCTTACTGTATTCTACCTACTATCAGGTTGTTGGTAATTTTCAAAGGGATCAACGACAGTGAAGGGGAAACTACAACTTTCTGTCCCCCCCACACTTGTGCCTTCTCCTAGATTTCCTTCTTAGTATTTTGACCTACATCTTATTAATGAGAAGAGGAGAAACAAGAGAGGGGATGGAGGGATTGAGCAAAGAATAAACAAATATTTAGAAAGAAGATTCTGTGTGTCTGTGCTGGGGGAATGTTTCTTCTAATCGTAATATTGCCTTTGGTATTGAAAAAAATCTATTGACAGATTTTCAGCTTATTTGATTAACTGGACAGTAATTGTAATATTCCAAAGGAATTCTGTAAAATCTGCTGGTGATAGCTTAGGATGGCCCTTCTAGACACATGACCAGGCTTTGTCAGAAGAGAGGAGAACCCAGAGCAGCTGTGTGGAGGAGGAAAGGAGGGAACAACACTGCACATAATATAAGTTGCATTTTTCTTTATTAAGATTTTGGATATCCTTTCAAGAAAATGGATTAGAACTTTAGTTTTATTTTTCACAGTTCCCCATTTGGGAAGTAGGACAAAGGCTGATAATTCAGCCTATAGATACCAATATTGTCGGTATCTGTTTTGACCAGGCAGGGCCTCTACTGTTGGTAAATACTTTGAACATAATCTCTTAATATAAGCATCCCAGAGAGACTGGTCCTGAAGCTTTATGAGGACAGGTGGCATGGTCTTCATTATTTCTCTCTAGCAGACGCCTGGTACACAGAGTATGCACTCCACAGATTTGTGTGAAAAATTGAGTGAATGACCTGGGGAGTCTGAATGCTCCATGAGAAAGTGGGCACACAATTCAAGGTTGCAGGGGTGCCTTGCTGCAGAAGCCCACTATTATCATGTCCTATATGGTCATGAAAGTATTGTAACTTACAGAGATCGAAATTTAGCTGCTGCTTCCGAAGCTCACGTCACAGATTGAGACAGATCTTTCTTATCCCACCAGAAAGTGATAGTGAGCTATGGGCACTCTGGTCAGCCTGCTCAGTTTGAAAGCCTGAAAACTCCATCTTAGTTTCTTTTCCCAGAAATATGGTATTCAGTCCCCGACCAACAGGAGTTAAGGTTCAGGGAACAAAAGGATAAAGTTTGACTTATTTTTGAACAAAATCTTACAGTTACAGTTTAAATTCTTTATCTGTAGTAAGTATAAAAGGAGCTAACAGAATCCTCTTTCAATAGCTGATTAGAATAAAGTCATGTTGCCTTTTGCTTCTTCTGGCAAATTCCCTCCATTCTTTCTGTTCCAGAAATAATAGAGAAAATAAGGTGCAGCAAGGAAAGGTACGAATTTGTGTGTGTCTGGTAGGTGTGCATACCTGTGTGTACGTGTGTGCACATGTGTGTGTGTGCGTGTGTTGGGAGGGGTAAGGAACTAACAAAGTTGGAAAGAGATTCTTGATATTAGTCCAAAAAGAAGCCTAAATTAAATTCCACACCAACTAAGACATTTACATCCTTAGGACCAACTGGGTAAAATTAAAGCAAGAACTCAATAGATATTAAATAACAATAATAAAATAATTGGAGGCTTTAGATTTTAATGAGGGGTCATTAGTTGCTCTTTCTATCAATATAATGGGCTATAAAGATGAGCTCTTGCCCAGTTATAGTTATTAAAGACCACTTTTTTTTTTTTTCTGAAAATACAATGCCTGAAGACGCTCAGTTGAGATTCCAATTTGGTTCATGACATCCTGACACCTTGGTTGAGAAAGCCAACAGGGAGCTTCTGCATTTTGTCTTTTAAGACCTGACCCTGACCTGGCCTCACCAGGTCACATCTCAAAGATATGTCTCCATATCACTTTTATATAACCTCAAAGAAAATGCACCAGGATGTATGCCTTTTTTTTTTTTTTTTCTGCCTTGACATTTAACATGTAGGAAGTGGACCAAAGATTCTGGTTGGGGAAACAGGGGAAATACAAGCAGAAGTTTAAGTCACAAACTAGCATTTTAGGGCAAAGACACACGTTTTCTGAGCCGGTTGAAGCACGTCTGCAGAAGCACAGGAACAGACCAAAGTGTTTTTCGAGAGGGTGAGAACAACGGTAAGAGGTTTGGCAAACATGTTATACGAAGGGGGAAAAAAAGAGAAATTAAAGCCCAGGTCATGAACTCAGAGGCCTTCTAAGAGCCAAGCAAATAATAAATGTGAGCAAAGCAAGCCAGGTAGAAAGAATTACTTTTCGCCTCCTTAAAGAATTATTCCTGCTCCTATTTTTCTGAAAATGCAGACTTCTCAGTACTTCTTTTTCCCTCCGTCCTTTGAGAGAGAAATGGGTCCAAGAAATATTTTTTGTCTCAAGCAAAATGAAAGTGTAAGCAGGATGACGAATCACGGAGAGGGTCCAGAGCAGAGGGGACTCCCCATGTAATGGAGCGGTGGCTACTTGGCAGAGGGATGCTATGCAGGAACATGGGTGAAGGACTACAGAGGGTATCATTATCAAGAGAAGATGGGGAAACAACTTCCCAACTTTTATTTTATTTTATATTTTTATTTATTTATATTTTAGAGATGAGGGGTAGGAGCAGAGGGACAAGCAGACTCCATGCTGAGTGCAAAGCCCGGCACGGGGCTGGATCCCAAGACCCTGAGATCATGACCTGAGCCAAAATCAAGAGTTGGACGCACAACTGACTGAGCCACCCAGGCCCCCTCAAAACTTCCTAACTTTAAATACTAGCTATGCTTTAATTAAAAAGTAAAGCACTTCTGTGAATGCCAATATCGTGCAAGCGAAGTGAATCACATCTGCCGGACAAATTTTGCCATAGGCGTCCTTAACATCTTTGAAAAATGGACTATCAAATAGAAAATTCAGAGCTAGAGACATGAAATAAGGCCTAGAAAAAGAGAGTAGACTTATTCTGGATCACTCTAGGAGACAGGAGTAGCCCCAGTGGGTGAAAGTTATCAAAAGGAGTATTTCAGTGCCTCAGAATGAAAAACAGTCCACAAAGCCAAGTCCATGAGTGAAACGGGTTGGCTCAGGAAGTGACAAGCATCCTGTGATGGTTAATTTTATCTGTAAACTTGACTGGGTGAAGAGATGCCGGGATAGCTGGTATATCATTATTTCGGGGTGCGTCTGTGAGGTTGTCTCTGGAAGAGACTAGCATTTCAATCAGTAGATAAATAAAGAACCTCACCCTCACCCATGTGGGTAGGCATCAGCCAATCCTTTCAAGGCCTGAATGAATGAACGAATAAAACACAAAGGTGGAGGACGGGCCTATTGTTTTCTCTCCTTGAGCTGAGATGTCCATCTTATCCTGCCCTCCAACATCAACCTCCTGGTTCTTGGGTTTTCTGACTCAGGGAAGGACTTACACCATTGGCCCCAGATTGGCAAGCCTTTGGAATTTGAACATAATTAGATCACGGCGTTTTCTGGCTGTCCAGCTTGCAGACAGTAGATGATAGGATTTCTCGACCTCTGTAATTGTGTAAACCAATTCCTATAATAACTATTTCTCTTTTTCTCTCTCTCTTATTATATATTATATATATATATACAAATATATTCAAATATATATTGTGTTGGTTCTGTTTCTCCAGAGAGGAGAGCCCTATCATTGGCCTCAAGGGGGATGACCCTCAGTTAGGGCTACTGCTGGAGAGAATTTTTCTTGGTTCTCCTCTGAGAGCTCTAAGATCCCTTTTAACCAGGAAAGTCACTGGCTCTAGCCCTGACTCTCTGCAGTCAAACAAAAGAAACTGCATAGTACACCCTAAGTTCAGTTCCTTAAAATTTAAAATTTACTTATTCAACGTTGACTCAGTTTGGGTAATAATTTACATCTTTACCAGGTCTGGAGTAAGACTGCCTGAATTCGAAATGAGGCTTTATCATTATTGATTTTGTAACCTTGAACAAGTTCCTTAAGTTCCATGGAACTAAATTCACTAATCTGCAAAATGGGTTTGGTGACAGCACCTGTTCCACAGTGTTATTGGGTAGATTAAATGATACATATAAAATGTTTAACATGATGCCTATAACATAGTAATTGCTTGATAAATCTGGAGAAGCACATGGATGGATTAAAGTGTTTTGGAGAGGGTGAGAATGATAATAAGGAGTTTGGCAAACATGAGTTCTGGAGAAGCCAAGTACCAGCAGTGGGTGTCATGTGACAGTGTGTGGGGCTGAGAGAAGCATGTTATAAATTTCAGTAACAGGGACCATGTCTATCTTCTTGATGGTATTTCCAGTGCTAGCCAAGTAGGTTTGTTGAAATGACAGTTTTCCAATAAAGGGAGTGTCAACAGAGTCTCTTCCTAAACCTAAGTTTGGTGGGGAGGACAATGAAAATAATCGTGTGCTCCGGTTTCCAAATAGGTAAACAGCTTGTATTTGCTTGATTCAAACTGCAATTTAGTAGAGTCTTCATGTTCCTAATAGGTATATCTCAAAATGTTGAAAACCCTTATTTTTGTGGACATCAATAAAGCATATTGTTCTGTGAAGTCTAGTTGAAAAACGTAAGCATCTTCTTCAGACCTGATGAGTGTGATCCAGCTGGGCCCATCCACTCAGAATAAGTGGGACTCAAGAACATGTCTTCATAAAAATCACAAATCACAGGAGTGATACCAAAAATTTGTTAAGCCCAGGAAGGCCCAAGGCCCATCAACCGGTCAAAATGGGCACCCAGACAATCATAAAAGATGTCAGTCATGAACAACCAGTAGAGACAAACCAATGGGTACTGGCTGAGTATCAGCCCTGCACATCAGACACCTCACCCTTTGGGTCAGCCACTCAAAAAGCTATAATCTTAATTGTTAGGTTCTCAAATGTCAAAGCTCTCTTGTTCAATCATACATACTTATGTGATCATAGAGTTGTACAGTAATACTTTAAATACAATAGCCCACGAATACACCATCATTGTATTTGTATCTGAGCAGGTTATGGAGCTAAACTGATTCTCCTGACCAATAGCTGTTCCAAGATCTGGAACTGTAGACTCTGTTTGGCTTAGGGCACTCTCACAGTCCTATCCTGGGGTTCTCCATGTTCAGTCCAAGAGACACTCATTTCAAAGAGCAGCGTCTTCTATTTTCCCTCAGCAAGTCCAGAGTGTCCTGTACTTTGTTAGGACTTCAATCAACACTCTAATTACAGGCAAGAGGAAAGAACATTAGAGACCAATGCCAAGACTGAATAGAGAAAGCTGCTTCTTCTCATGAGCAAAGAGTTCTATAAACTGCCCAGATCTGTTGCTTTCACCAATGTTGAAGCACTTAAGGCAAATGAGAGCATCATCCCTCCCTCTGTCCCCAACAGATCACCATTTTAAAAAAATTTGCAAAACCAATAGGATATTTATGGGTAACATACACAGGAAGGGATCTGTGATACCAGGAGAGCTAAGCTGGGCAATTCTCACTAGCAGATGATTCATTTGGGGTCATTAGCAAGAATGAGATGTTGTCAACATATGGTCTTTGTTTACCAAAACCTTCACCAACTGGGCTCAAGATCCCTGTTGCAGACAGGACTAGACATCAGAATTAAAGGGCATTTAACATTCTCTTCTTTCATCTATTTTGAAAATAAACCCAGGTTTGAGAAATTTGAATCATTGCTAACCAGAGTTTCCTAAAATTTGGTTCTCAGAGCACCTCTATCAGAATCCCCTGATTGTTAAAAATACGGATTCAAAATTCTCAACCAAGATCTATTGATCTACCAGGGACCATATATTACCAATTTTTGTAGCCCTAACTCCCAGCATATTACTTAACCTATAGAAAGTGCTCAGTGAGTTAGTTGAACAACATGGCTTATTAATTAACAAGATCCTGGGATTGATGAGTTGGATGAGATTAAATTAACCAGAGATTTGCTTTTATCTTCCTTCCCACTGATCTTCAGTTGGCAGAACTAAAATAGTTGGAAAAATACAAGTCAAAACATTTTCCATGGTTCCCTTTAGGCTTCCAAATTTCCATCAAGTCAGTAATCTTTAAGAGATGAAGTTAGTCTTGGAGCAGTTCTATGCTGGCTAAAAGTCAAAAGAACCTAAATGGTCTAGAGTTAAAGCTTAAATCTCAGACAAACAAGAAACTGTTCAGTATCTGATGAAGAGCGGGGGCGGGGGAGCAAGTTAGTGGAGGAAATGCAGAAGTAAGAGTGAGATGAAGAGGAAAGCAACCGACACGTGTGCCTGTCCCAGGCTCAGCGGTCATGGGTAGCAAGCTAAGGCTGGTCTGACCTAGAATGAATAGATGGCATCCGACATGGTGTGCTTCAGGTGTCAGAAAGCCCTCAGAAACCCCCAAGCTTCTCTTCCACCAGCCTTTCTTACTTAAGCATGAAGAATCAGAATATTATCAGAATATCTAATCAGCGATTCTTATCGTTGGCCCCACTGGAACTTACGCGATTTAACATGAAATGCTGGGTTAAATCCAAGTTTTGATTGCATACTATCCTCAGAATCTTGACTACTTCAATGGCCAGGTTAACACCCCCCCCCCCCCCCCAAGAGCCAGCAAGTGACGCTTGTCATATGTGTGGACAAACAGAAGCACACGAGGCGTATTGGAAGGAAGTTGTTAGGGAGTAGTGTGAGGGCGCATCAAGAGCCCTAAGACATGAGCGAGCCTGTAGCTGCTATCATGAGGATGACTTACTGTATAGTTTCACATGTTTTACGCAAGCACCTCTTACAAATGGCATTGCGGACACCCCTGGGAGGTGGCACCCAGCACTGGACCCTTACTGTGTGCTTCTTAATTTAAGTAAACTAATACCTGTTTGTCAAAGGAAGGAAGGATGGATAGATGGAAGGGAGGAAGGAAGGGAGGGAGGAAGGAAGGGAGGGAGGGAGGAAGGGAGGGAGGGAGGGATGGGGTTAGGAAGAAAAGTGGGGTGGGAGGGAGGAAGGGAGGGAGGAGAGAAAGGAAATTGCCGGCTCTTGGAGGTGTGTCGACAACAAATCCCACTAAAGACAACAGTGCACTAAGAAGAAACCAATCATGTGTTATCTGGATAAAGATTATTTAATAATAGGTCCCTTTCCCTATGGAACAGCCTGTGCTGGTTTTTGTCTTGCTGTATTTCCTTTCTCTTGCAGAGCTCCACAGCTTGACTCCTACAGGTCATTACATATGTGAAGAGAGCCAAGAAATTTTGACATTTGCTGTGGGCGATAATGTATTTGAAGAGATTGGAACACACCCTTGGTGGGTCCTCTCCCCCACACATGCACAGAACAGCACGCCAAAAACAAAAAGACCCAAAGGCGGGTCATGTTCAGGAGCATTGCCTTAAAAGCTCTTTAACTTTTTGAACAAGAAAAGCCAAAATATATCTGTTTTAGCTCTGTGTCCCATCTGATCAAAGTCCAAGAACATGAAGTGGATCCTAAACCAAGGAACACACAGCAGCACTGGGCGATGAGAGGACAAGAGAAAAGAGTATCAGGAAACAACGTGCGCGGATATGGCCGCAGAACCACCTTCCCGCCCCTAGCTCTGGCCCCTCCCTCCACTCACTGGGGGCCCCAGGTAGGAGGCTGGTCCCTGCACCCCGGAAGTCTTCCACCCGACACAGGAGCATTTTCACTCCCTTCTCAGCATTCCTCTGGTCTGGCCTGGACTTGCCTTCAGTCTCGGCAAACCCACTGGGCCCTACTCTTCTTACTACCCTCACATCGTACTACGTACAACTCTTGATTAGGAGAGGCTTTTCTAGATGGTTTCAGATTTTGAGATTTGAAGGCGAAGAAGTAGGAGCTTGCCTATTTGAGTAAATGTTGTCATCATCTGAAGTCTTTTTTTGTTTTGTTTTTTAAGATTTACTTATTTTAGAGAGAGAGAGAGACAGGGTGTGGGAATTGGGAGAGGGGCAGAGGGAGAGAATCTTCGAGAAGACTCCCTGCTGAGCATGGAGCCTGACACAGGGCTCAATCCCACGACCCATGAGATCATGACCTGAGCCGAAATCACAGGTGGGGGCTCAGCCGACTGAGCCACCCAGGCGCCCCACCATCTGAAGTCTTTTATGAAGACTTCTCTGAGCACGTCTCCTCACAGTGCACTCCTCTCCCAAAGACTTCATTCTCCTTTAGAGTATTTATTGTCCTGACCTGTTTTGACTGCATCACATGTAAGAAGTGGGCTATAAAAGATTCAGCTGTTTGGGAGCCACTGAAGTTCATGAGAAAATCTGGAACTGAACTTCTATTTTTCCCTTAAAACTCTTGCTGGATGGGGCTAGCACCCTGACTTATGAGAAAATAGCAGGCACTTTTAAAATCGAAGTTCTCAGCAGCTAATTTCTGTTGAGCCAGGAGTTACACAAGCAACTGAAAGTAACACTTATTGAGCACCTACTACATGCCAGACACTTCCATTGTTTCCTCACTGAGACTCTTGGGGCGGTATTAGTCCCTCCTTATGGCCCAAACTGTGAGGCCTGGAGTGAGCAGTAAGGGGCGTTGTGATGATTCAGCCAGAGCCCCGTGTCATTCATGCGGCCACCGTCTGGGCACCCGGTGAAGGGTGAATGTATCGTGCAGAGTGTCTCTGACTCTACCGCTTGTGCTCCTCACCCCCACACTCCAATGGCTCCTTATTTAAGCTCCTTGCTGGATTCCCATCACGCACACCGTGAAGTCCCTTTTTGATTTGGCCTCCTGCGTCTCTAGCCTCACTGTGCACCATTCACCCAATCCAGACCCACGCCAAACGACACACAGTTTTCTGAACAGCAAATGCTGCTTCATAGCCCCCATAGCTTTGAGCAGCTATTCTTTCTACCAAAGCAGGTTTTTTCTATATAGACCCAGAAAATCGCTCTCCTGCAGCAGTAAGCTCATGGGCTACTCACTCTGCCGAGATCTACCCTGACCTCTTCACTACCCTGCAATTCAATAATTCCTTTATTGTATCTCTATACCCACATACGCACCTGTGTCATTCATGACCTTGTGCCTCTTCCAGGTCATCTTCCCAGTAATAGCCTCCCCGCAGCCCAGCACGGTATGACACATAGTAAGACCTCAATAAAATTTGTTGAATGAATATATGATTCTTATCACAGAGCCCAAAAGAGTTGACTTCTATCAACCTTTACCATTCACGGGGAGTATTTTATCATCCTTCATAACTGTTGCTTACTTACTTCGTACTTTTTTATTCTTTCCACCCACCTCCTTTTTAAAATTTTGTCAGTTCTGTCATTAGCCAGCAATCCCAGTTATGCTGACCTCAGTATTTTTGTTTCTGTGGCCTAAGCACACTTTCCGCCGTGATTCTAGTGTACTCTGGGCTCCCTTTCCCGCTTCCCTGACGTCTGCCATTTCAGTTCCTCCTCCTTACTTCCATGGCAGAGGTGAACTCCCAGCATCGGTGTGGCAACAATTTGAAGTCTTCCCCAACTCCCTAGTTTAACAGTGCCAGCAAAAACCAATCCAACAGAAAGAAAAAGAAAAAAAAGCTTGCTCATGCAGATGATTTGCGGCAGGAGATACAAGCAAAGCCATTCCCAGCTGGAAACAAGTGTTCCCAGCTTTGGGTCCGTCACCTTCTGGCCCCAGGTTAACAGGGACTCCTGGTGAGCAATCAGGTTCTCCAGCCCCAGAGGGCAGCAGAGCGGCAGGCCCACCTCATCTCCTTCCCGGCAGATAAAACATTCTTTGCCTCTAATTAAAAAGATTAATAAAGGAATAGGACACATCAGGTTCACATCAATCATTGCCCATGTGGTTCTTATTACTGTAATTAAAAGTTATCTTCCCCAAATTTCGGGACGAAAGTGCCATGATCTTCAATTGAAAACACATTGGAAGTTTTACATTTTCAAACTTCATTCATTTCCCTTCTTAACAAAAAAGTGGCAAAGCAATATTCTTAGGGCGGATAGGTTTAGAGGTGTCCTTAATAGCAATCTAGCAGCAAAAAATACACTTTTTACAAAATTTCTTGAAACACCCTGAAAAAGGCACATTCCCCTTTCATATTCAAAATGAATGATTGCTTATTTTTATAATTCCTATGCCTGCCTTTTCTTTTTGTTCATTTATCAGTGCCCTTGAAAATTCTGATATGAAAGCCACTTTTAATGACCAGTTAAAACTTTACCGAAGTCTCCACTATCATACTTGGGCTAGAACAAGAGCAACTTCATGCTTGAAAATCCAGGTCTCTCGGAAGGCATCAGCTCTCCCAAACTGACTCAAAGCACCAACCTGCACTGGCCCCGCGTTCACCTGGAAATATGCGTGATCCTGGGGACACCGAAGCCTTTTATACGATCTGAAGGAGTGGTGTCAATCCTGGGTCAATATCTGGGGAATTAGAAATTCAGTTTCAATGCGCTCAAATTTTATGAAGAACGCACGGCTCAACCAGACATGGCGGGCTTATGAGTTTGTTAGGCTGCAGCCAGGTGGAAATGGCCAGAGACATGGAAATTGGTTCGGAAAGTTCATCCTTGGTGAGGTTAAGAAGTCTCCAGGCAAAAATGCTTCTTCTAGAAGGCCGGTAGGATCTCCAGAAGCTTGGCTTTTCCTTCGCCAGTATATATCCCTCCCCCTGCAGTTCTTCCTGACATGCTTTCTTTCCCCCACTCTCCCATATCCTGGTTGCTAGAAGCCTTCACTGGTTGAAATGCATGAGCATTGCCTTTTCTCGAGGCCCTCAGCCTTCCGACCCAGGGCTCTATCTTCTCTCTGTTTCTCTTATCTGTGTCAAAGCAGGGGGCTTGTAGCATTCTTTGCACATCTCCCATCTGCACAGTTCAAAGCAGGAGCCTGCAGCCTCAGTGTTTTTCTCTTATCTATCAAGGCTTTCCTGTGCAAACAAGGGCTTCAGCGGCTTCCTCTGCCCGGCTCCCTAGCAGCTCCACCTAACACACTCTGAGACAGGGCTGGCCCCTCTGTATTCTGGTTTCCGACTTCCATGAAAAGCGCGTACAACTTAAACTTGCAGACAATCTCTTATTTAAAAACCTATCATTTCTAGCTTACAGATAGCTAACCGCATCAGAGTCCATTGCTTTGAACCAAAGTCCTTGTCCACAAGAACTTAGTGTCCTTTCCAACACACTCAGATCTGTGTAGAGCCACCCTCCAGACTGAAGTACTTCCCTTCCCTAAAATCTCGCAGTCTGTATTATTGCCCTCACCCGCATGGTAGTAAACACAGGGCCCCTTGCATCTCAGCTTTTTTGTTCAATTCTTTCTCACCTAGACTTGAGTCTCTAGAGTGTAGGAGACCTGTCTTTTCTCTTTTTGATTCCCAGAACCTCTCATAATGTTCTCACATTGCAAGGGCTCAAAGAATGTTCATAAGGATGATACCTTTTAAAGATCCCCACAGTGGGTGAAGTCAGACTGTCACAGAGTTAGACCCAGCAGGTGGAAAGTGTGCGCATGGAAATGCTTGTAGTTATGGATAATTAATGCCCTTCTGCCGTGCCTGCCTGTGTCAAAGGCTGGCATCTTGGCCCCCCTTGGATTTCTCAAAAGCTGATCATCTGTGCTCTGAGCCTCTCTTGCCTGTGCCCATGTACTCAGGCAATGGGGCAAGGGATGGGGTCAGGATTTCTTTGCCAGAGAAAGAATCTCCGTTTACCCAAATGATGCTTAGGAAAGTGCAATGCAGACGCATGGCTGCGCTTCTAGGATGGGATCTTAAAGGACCCAGTTAAAGTGTTCACGAGGGCGGTCAACCCCCACAGCTCTCTAAACAAATGTCTCAGGGTGGAGCTTGTCCTGCATGCGGGTCCCTCCACCGAACACAGAGGATATGGCCGAAGCCTCAGAAGGGAGAGCCAAACATTGGGATGGACGATAACGTCTTTTCATCTCAGAACTGGGGGTGGCTAGTCGGGGTCCAGGGCTACACGAAAGGACTGCCCTACATATTGAATGCAAAAGGCGGAGGCCACATATGCAGAAAGAGAGGAAAAAACATACAAGAGACTGTATAGTACCAAAAAACATAGAAGAGACCCAATAGTGTCAAATACTGAAAATGCTCGAAGCGCGTTCTCAAAAACAGTCAGTTTGTGTTAACTTGTCACCCACTGATACCCCTATAGTTTTTTACTGAGGAACTTGCCTGTATCGAAAGTTAAATTATCCAAGAGAGAGCCATACATATCAAATATTGTAGATCTGCAAACATTTTCAATGAAATCAAATGAAAACATATCATTTGAGACCACAGATGTTTTCCACATTTTCCTTTGTTCCTCTTGGATACTTTTCTAACTTATGTTTGGTTTCATCACTTTTTAAGACCAGAAAACATTATCGGTGGGACAGCTAGAGCACCAGCCCAACAGAACACTCAGCAACAAGCAACAGAAGCACATTGTTTGGGCTGCGGATCCTTTTTTTACTTTTCCATATGTTGGTCTCCACGGAGCTAGTGATAAGGCAGAGTGTCTGTCACCCCGACAGCTAGTCTGGAGGTTCCAGTAGGGAAAAAAAATAACAGCACAACACATTGGTTGGCTATGGAAATGGACGGTTGGATGAAATGTTTTGTAGGTAAGGGGCTTGCTTTCCAACTAGTCTGCAAAATCCTTGAGACAGAGCCATATACCTATCATCCATAATGCATGGTTTATTTTTAGTATGCATTTACATACAAAGTTGATTCTAAGTCCTCGATGAACACTTCTTTCCAAAAAAAAGTTTACTGGCTTTTGCAGAGATACAATCTCCTTTTAAACGGCATCCGTCCTGCTTTGCCTTGGTGGCGGGCCATGCATTTTAAAGACAGCTCCTTCTACCCTGTTCAAAAAAGGAGTCCCACCCTCAAAAACCAAGAGTAACCTCACGATGCTTCATCCTGTCATGTCTGGCCCAAGAGACACTTCTTTTTACCCCTTTCACTCTTGGATCATCAGATAAGTGACATCTACAGCTATGCGTGACTTTCGATGTTTATTAAAGGCAGCTACATATTGAAGACAGATACATACCAAAGACGTGCCATAATTCAAGATTCATGGATGGTAATACAGACAGAAGAAGCAAAAGAGATGGGAACTTTAAATGAAACTGGTAAGAAATCCCTCTTCCCAAAGTGATAATAATAATAAGTAAGGAGATGAGTAATTATTGGCCTATTGCCATAACCCGCCACTGAATGAAATGGGTTTAGTTCTAAAGTAGGTCTAGAATAGGCGCGGACATTTTACTCCGGTTTGCAGAAGTCCTATAATACCTAGGCTGACTACGGACTGAAGCAAAAGATACTTAGCAGATCCCAGGACCACATCAGAAATTTGACAGCGAGCCGTAACTAGTCACGGAGAGGTCTGAGAACGCTGGGCCCACTTCAGCACACGCTGTCCCTGGGGGGGGCAAGCACTTTACCTGGGAGACTTCCCATGCCTCCCCTGATCTCCTTGAGACTGGCTTTCCAGAGCTGGGCCAGAAGAGACCAGCCTCCAGGGTTTGAGAGAAATAGGGAGAAATGTTTCATACAATCATACTTTGTCTTGGCCATTGAAAATAACCTCTGAATCGTGGAGCCAATGTTTGGAGAAATGGTTGGGCTAAGCCTGCCTACAGTTTAGTACTTGAAGAAATGTTAAAAAATCTATGTGGTGAGTTAGCTAAGTATTCAGATGTTTGAGGTAGCTTTCTAAACTTCACAATAGCCCAGAATTTGGTCTTAAGTTAGAAAAAGAAAGCCACACAGGAACAATATTTCTTTTAAATTACTCCATCCTATGAGATTACATGGGAAGCAGATGAAGGTGGAATAATAGAGTTCAAAATATTGTATTTCAAGAACAAGAAATAGTGTTTAGCAGGCCGTTTGAACATTTCGAGAATGTCTAAAAGCCAAAAACAAGAGACTAGCCTCAGGATTAAACATGAGGGGAAGATTATTTGTTCAGACCCCTGTTTCATGTTGCACAAAGAAATAATAAACAAGGGCGCTGGGTTTGCTACATAGAATGCATTCTGCTTTATGAATATAGATGCAAATGCGGGTGGTAATCATCAGTGTTTATCATTTTACCAACATGATATAGTCTGTAGCTTGGAGGCAAACTGCCTTAGAAAAATGGGTCTCTCCAGCTTCTCCATTCTTCCCGAGAGGAACCACAGGACCAAAGCTGGCCTTTTCCTTGAGCCTTCTAGTCAGAGCATCAATAACCAAACGTCCAATAGTGAGGGGCCCCCAAAGCAAACTCATCATGGCCTGGGCAATGTGAACCTCATCAGTTTGGTGATGCTGTTCTGAGGGAGAATTGCTGTGTGCCCATGTTTCATTTGCAGCTGATCTGCTGTGGCTCATTCGCGCTGGCCAGGGACAACAGTCAGCTCCTGGAATGCAAGCATTTCATCTCATTCATTGAAACGAGGCCTTCAGGAGCTAGAAATTCTACTGTCTTCATCGCTTCCTGGCCGGGAGTGGTGGTTGGGTAGCGTGGAAGGTCGAGCGATGCCAAGGAAACTAGAGGCTGGGTTAGTTACTACCTTTTCTCCCCTCTTGCTCTTCTCTCTTCTTCTGCAATTCCTGAACCCAGGTTTTTCTTATGGTTCAAACAAACCATAACTCTAACTGCTGCTACTAACCGACCACTTGATCACACATCAACCAACCTAAACCCTACAGAGACCCTGTATGGTAATACTTTACGAAGAAACTGCAGCACAGAGGGGTTAGGTAATTTGCCTGAGGTCACAGAGCTAATGAATGAAACCCATGCTTTTATAAATCAAAAGCTGTTAATCACTATGCTATAGTACATTTTCATGAGCCATGGGGATATTAGCTCTCAAATTCTTGACTCTCAAATTTAGTGTCTCATTCCTACTTCTGCTTATCTATCATCACAACCCCTTTCACCTGTATACCACTTTTATCTCCTTATTCTGTTCAATGATTCTTTAAATTAAATTTGTTGTGCTTTCAGATTTATTCTCAGTATCTTCGTTACACAATATCATCTGCCACTTCTAAGAGAAACTGACGGAGAAGAGTTCGGGGGGCAGAGGTTGACTTTCCAACCCAGGCGCCCATCTATAATTTTGCATTATAATTTAGAATTGTTTCTCTCCAAGTAGAACCCCTGATTCTATTCCAGGGTCCCAAAGACCTGGAAAGTGGTAGACAATGGTGGGAGGAAAATATATTATAATGATTCCTCTGAAGTTGAGAGTCAATGAAAAAGAAAAAGAACATAAAAGCTAAGGCAAGACTGAAGTGGAGGTCGGAAAGTGCTACAACTCTAAGAATAAAGGGAAGAGAAAACTAGCTAGAACAAAGGAAACAAAAACCAGAAAATGTCCATATTGAAGATCATTGACAATGAGAAGAATGAGGTGAGGTCCATTCATTATTCCTTCAACAAACATGCACTGAGCACCTACTATCTTCTGGAACAGGGATACAATGGTCAACAAGCAGATAAACTCCTGGTGCTCCTGTGGAGTCCACAGTGTTGGGGGGCGGGGAGACAGATATGGACACAAAACTATGGAGTTTGAAGAGTGTTTTTAAAGCTCTGCAAAGGACTTTAGAATCTGAAAACGGAAGGCTAGCAGAGGTGGTTTAGGCAAAGATTGGGGGATAAATGATAAAAGCATTGCATGAGAAATGTCCCCAAAAGATCTTAATAACGCCCTTTATCTCCTTAGGTTCAGGCCAGCCTAGTTCATCGAGTTCATTGAGTCTCTACTGTTTTTGATGTTCTATTAATAACCCTCTTCTCTAGAGTACTTTGGAGTCTATTTAGGGATCACAACCTAGGACACCTTAGAAAAGAAGATGATGGTATGTCTGTGTATTTTTTTTCTTTTGCCATTAAAATGTCTGACATATTTGGGTGCACAATAAGCAAACACAGATGTGAATGAAGCAAAATAACGGAAGGAAGTACTGATGGAAAACCGAAAGTGAAAAGGCCATGCAGCAGATTTCACAAATGATTTGAACACCAAAGGTCAGAGCGTGGCAACCCGATGGGTAGGCTCCCACACAAATATCACATTACAGGAAATAAATGCTGGAGGAGAATAAAAAAGGTGCACAAGAGGGTAACCAAGATCAAAAAGTCTTGGTATGCAGCCGGGTTAGTGACTGAACTCTGTGGAAGGAGAAGCTGAACGCAGGGCATCGAGGGGTGCTCCCCATGCGGAGCCTCAGAAGACCTGCCGTTACGTGGCTGGGGGGGAAAACGATAAATGCAAGACCAAAAACTCAGCGAGCTGCAGAGGCACTGGGACCATGAGGTCACACGT
This sequence comes from Ursus arctos, assembly GCF_023065955.2. Classification (NCBI taxonomy): domain Eukaryota; kingdom Metazoa; phylum Chordata; class Mammalia; order Carnivora; family Ursidae; genus Ursus; species Ursus arctos. The sequence continues at coordinate 33,827,559 of NW_026622786.1, read as the reverse complement.
GGAGTCATTTGGGAAGTGATTACCAGCGTCCGAGGGAGACGCTGTAGGTGCGCATATGCTGAGCAAGAGAAGGGGGCTGCCGGGAGGACGGGAAGCGCATGACCGCAATGAGTACCACCGGGGAGGGCGGAGAGAGAGCTAGTCCGCCGTGCTCCCTGTGGAACGCCTTTTTCAGTTTCCTATAGTGCAGTAGAGGACGTATACCGGGCTGTTAGCGTCATCACCGCCTCTCCAGGCTGATGAAAAAAGGTCACCCGTTGACAAACAGGTGCAGAAGCTGGAGAGTGAGACGGGAGTGCGCACAGAAGATGAAAGAAGGATTTTACTATGGTACAGCTAAGAGAACGGCGTCACTGTCCCAGAATCTCCTGCTCACTGACCGACTGACCCCATTACCTCCCCTCTGCTTCTGTTCTTTGTATAAACTGTCCTATTTCTTAGATAATGGTTGGGTGCCTCTTTCTAGTGACTGCCTAGTAGGGGATCCTCCAGATTCTCTCTCTGGACCACAGGAGCAGGTGCCTCAAGCATCACTGCTCTGGATGATATTTTTTACTATAAAACATTGTCCTGTCATTCATTCTTTCATTCACTCACCAGCTATGGTTTATATGCTGCCTGCATGCCACGTATGGTGTTTAGAGCTGGTCATAAAACAAGTGATAGTAAGGAGACACTGTTTGGGTTAACATTGATTCAGGAGTGACGCAGTTCTGAAAAAGATGACACCTGCCCCCACCCCAGCACCATGGGCTTTCTGATTATCAAAAGGACCATTTAATGACTCTCCAAACAAAAACTGTTTTGGTTTTAAATATGTGCTCAAACCTGACTGCCCCTTAAGGGAAGCAGTAGGTGAGGCCATAAATGAACGGGGCAGGGTGTTCTAAACTTGCACACAGCTCGAGTGGAGTCCAGTTCTTATACACAGGCTTAGAGGTTTTGTTTTTAACTATACCAAGCTGGTTGATTACAATTTTGGTCCTGATAAATGATACAGGAGAAAACCCAGGGCTGGAAGTCTGAACAGAGTATACAGCTAAAAAAATGGGGGGCACCTGGCTGGCCCAGTCCATAGAGCATTCTACTCTTGATCTCGGGATTGTGAGTTTGAGCCCCACGTTGGGTATAGGGATTGCTCAAAAATAAAATCTTTTAAAAAATGCAGAGAAAAAAGCACCATTAATAGATGTCATGCAATTAATAAAAAATATGTGATTTTTTGTCATTCTAAAGAAATATTTACTTTCTAATTTTGTATTGTTAATTCTGTCTTTTTTTTTTTTTTTTTTGTGAAGATGTTCCCCCATACAAATTGTATATGCTTTAGGTCCCACAAAAGTTGAACCTGCCCTTGATGGACAGATATGGATCCTTCTTTCTTAGTTCTGTGGCTGTCTAGCTATGAAAATTGGGCTGGTCACTTAACTTACCTATTTATTGGTGGTGGTGGTGTTATTTCACCTCATATTTCCGTAAATCATGCAAAGCAATACTTTCAAGGCATTATAGTGGTGAGTTTCAGAGAAGGTTATCAGTGGAAAAGTTTATGGCAAATTACAAATAGTATGCTATTTAAGGCACTATTCAGAGCACCACTAGACCTTCTTACTTCAGTTTGGATTGCGTTTGCTGCTTTAGCCTCAAAAGCCACCTGTGGGGCTTAGATTATTGTTTGGTTCTGGAACTCCTGTTAATTAATTAATGTATTTTTATGTAGTAAAGCTCAGACTCACTAATGCCAAATTTCTACAAGTGGACTTTGAATTATTTACTTCTTTATAGATTTCATTGGACCTAGCACTGAAATACCACATATAAGTGCGTAATAGAATATTTGTGGATTTGTCAAATTGGATTGTATTCTAAGATTTTGCGTCATCATATCCATTCATCCCTTCATCCATTGTCCATCCATCCATTTAATAAATATCTAAGAAGTGCCCACCGTGTGCTGCTGTTGAAGCCCAGAATGAGCACCAGTGAAAGCCAGGCTGCTCCGGCTGCAGTGGGCTGGGGGACCCCGAGCCCAGCCTGGCTGCCTTCCTGCTGACCGCATTTGAGGCTTATAGCTGTGGCTAGGATGTGTGCAGATCGCTATCCCTAGAATATCACTCCGGCAGGTACTGTGCAATGTGCTGCAGCTAGAACAACTAATGCTTTACAGGGCTTCCCCTCCAAAAGCTCGCACTGTCCTGGGGAAGACCAAGAGGTAAAGAGACAGGTCATATCAACTTGCCTGAAGGAGTTAAGGGAAGCTACACAGAGGAGATATCCTTTGAGGGAAGCCTTGAATGACAGAAAAATCCAGCAGGTACTAAAAGCAGGAGAGCACTCCTGAGCTAGGCATCAGCATGCACAAAGACACAGAGATAAGCAAGCATATGCCAGGGAAGGAGAGGGGGCCCTCTGTGGCTCTGACGCAGCACCCATGAGAAGGAGCAGAGACACTGACAGCAATGACAGCCTGCAGAGCTGGGTTGACTTTTTTTTTTTTTTTTTTTAGGGCAAGAGCAGGGAGGAGGGGCAGAGGGAGAGGGAGAGAGAGAATCTCAAGCAGACTCCATGCCCCATGTGCGAGCCCGATGTGGGGCTCTATCTCAGGACCCCAAGATCATGACCTGAGCCAAAATTGAGAGTCGGGCACTTAACTGACTGAGCCACCCAGGCGCCCCCGAGCTTGGTTGACTGTTTAATCCTGAATTTTGTTCTTTATTCTGGATGCAGTGAATAGCCACTAAAGGTTTTAAATGGGGTGGCGTGATCAGCCTTGCATTTCAAAGATAATACAGAAAACTCCCCCCCACCCCCCACGGATTCTGAGCTTCCAAAGCTAGAATCCTATATCCAGATTCCAAAATGATTCGCCACTTGGTATAAGATGACGGTGGGTTTCTTCAGGATGATTCAGAGAAGCCACTATCACAGATTCATCCCCTCTGATATTAATTGAATTTAATCTGAAACGGGAAGCTTCAACAGTGTTGAGGAAAAAGAAAGTATATTTGAAATCTAACTCCCTTATTTTAAAAAGTCTTCAAAAAAGTGAGAAATACGGGACTATAACATTTGCTCTCTTTCTCTAACTGTGCATTTCTTCTAAACAATTTTCTGAGATTTCTCCATTGATTAAAGTTAGGACTTCACTGTGGGAACCCTTGAGTTTTAGCCAAACATAGATTACTCTTTGGATAATACTGTGCACAGTAAAATGGAATATGCCTACTTTTGTGTATCTAAAAATGATTAAGAAGTCTGTCCTGAATGTGAAAACCAGAATAAAATGATACACATTAGGTGCAAAGCAAAGAAGTAAAATACCACCCGGAAGGCAAAAAATATGGGTTTCAACATGGGCATATCTGTAGGTCTATCAAAAATATGATAAGGCAGAAAAAAAACGGCTTGCATTAAGATCCACATCTCTCAGTTCTCCAGAAGGCAGGTACCAGTCAAGTATGGGGAGAGGGAACACTTCCCCGGGGCAGGTCCTCCGGGGAGAATGAGGTCCCGAAAGAGCAGAAATGTTAATTATTAACCTCAATGTGGGGCCCTGCATTAAGAGTTCATATTTGTAAATGCTTTTGATCCTCAGATAAGCTGTTTTCTGTACCAGCACTCCCTCAGTAACTCCAAACTTTTTTTTTTTTTCTTCAATTGAGAACTGGGGTGGGGATGGTGGGGGGTTGTGTTTGGGGAGGAAGAGAGTTAGAGCCCCTCCACACCTGGGAAAATGCTAATTCCTGTTTTTAAGAAAATAGGCTAAGAAAAAGCTCAAGGGAGTCTGGGACATCAAAGAACTCTTCTAAAACAACTTTTTGACGATTTAAATGAAAATGAGTCAGACATATATGGATTACATTTTCCCCTTAAAGCAGCCTGAGGTTTAAAGATTAAGGGGGAGAGAGATGGACGTAAAATGTACTGGGGGTTTATTATCAGAGTTTCAACTAACCTGAAACCAAGTGCATTAACCCATGAGGTGGCCGTGCACACACCAACAGGCACGTCCACACACGCGCGCCTGCACACACACGCGCCCGTGAAACAGTCCCCTCGCAGTCGATGATTTATGCAGCTTGCCAGGAGAGAAGTAGGCCACGCCAGCCTTGAAAGCACTTTAGTTTAGTTGTTTTTACTCATGAAGGACATGTTGTCCTGTAATTATTCTGTCATTTCTTAAAAGGTGAAATCCTTAACAGGTTTGTGCTTTATGTGCTGCTGTGAGTGTTCTTGTCAGAGCACGCCTAACCGAGTTGGAATCCCTAGTCCACATCGCTTTTATGGGGAACAAAGAGGAACTGGACATTTAAAACAAAATGTGTTAAAGAATCTAGAAGAAAGAATATTAGGGAGGACGTCGATAAGATACAGAAAAATTGCAAACAACATTCCTGTTTCCTCTTTGGGCTCTCAAAACACCTACGACATGCTTTCTGTCATTAACTTTTTTCTTTCTTTCTCTCTCTGTCAACAAACAAGTATAATTTTGTATGTGTATGTGATAACAGAATAGGGTAGGGTAAAAATAGCTAATGTTTAACTAAGAGACAAAATGAAAAACATACAACTCTAACCAATGTAAATGTCAAAGTGACGTTTTAATACTTAGGACAATCTAAAGGAGATGTCGGCATGGAGCAGGTGAGTTATTTGTTCTCTATACTCTTGATAAAAATTGCAAGGGTAGTGAATTAAAAAAGAGAAGTTTTAGAGCCTCGAATAATCGGGAATTTTACTGTCTCCAAGATCAAATGCAATAGGAAGGCAACTTTTTTTTTTCATATCAAAACTAATCTTTCAGTTCAAAAGGTCTAGCACTGTACAATGTTATAGGGCATTTCTGGGCCAACTCAGATGAACAGTTAGCAGGCTTATCAGTAAGCTTAAGAATGATGCTCTAATTTCATGAATTGTAAAAACTCTTGTCCTCTCTAACTCCACAGGGAAGTCAGATCGATAGGGGAAATGTCTCTGCCCTATATGGTTTCGTATGAGTTGGGAAAACTCTGTATACGCTATAGGCAGTTACTGGCTGGTGAATTCTCAAGGGGAGGCCTCCCTGGAGCTTCTGAAGCTGTGATCCTTAAACACAGCTTCATTTAGACCCAATTCATTTAGACACAACCAGTGATCATTCTCTCAGCTGCCTGCCCTCTGCCAGTGCATTTTAATAATCAAAAGTTTCTTTTGTCTTCTAAGCTCCATGCTATTGCTCAGAAATCTCTGTTAACTTGAACTTTTGAAACCATGACCCAAAACAATCATGAAAGTTAAAGCTGAGATTCAGCCAGTGAACAGTGACTCACAGCTACAGTATTGTTTGTCTGGAGTATTTCTGCTTGTTTGTGGCATCAGATTTGTTGGTCAGTGTTCTTCCCAAACTGGTCGTTACATGTTTTGAATATTATCCATGAATGGGTGCACAGTGTCCCAGATCCCCCAGGTTAATGTTACCACGTCTCAGTGAACATGGCCATTGACTTGTTTCAGTCCCTTGTTACGTCTTGCCAAGAATATCGCCAAAGGCCCTGATAACAGCATGAGATCACTTGTGTTCACCACAGGATACAAGCATGTTGAGATAGGTCTAGGTAGGCAAGGCTGCTTACAGGGCTCTATCATTATGATAGATTTAGTACATTCCAAAAAATAAAGAAAAAGGATTCAAGGAAAATAGAAACAAAGAAGGTAGTTTTGGTTCCAGAAAGGTGGGCTAATGTCGGAGGAAAGAGATGCTTCTGAAGGCCGCAGCCTATCTCCAGTCCATGCCCTACAGCCAGCCTTGCAGACTTTTGTCTGAGTCTCGCGTGGCTGCGGGTGAAAACCACAACTTAATTTCACCTCACTCTCAACAGAACACTGGAAGGGTAGCCCTTGGCAACATTGATTTCAGCGTATTCTGCAGCCAGGGGAGGACGTGTCCTTGGCAGAGACCTTAGTTCCATCAGTGACCTTGGTGTAGATGCCAATGGGCGGCCACAGAAACAGCAGCCTCTGCCCCTTGACTATGCATTAGCAACAGAACGGCCCTTTCGGACATTGACAACCACCAGGGACATGACCACAGAAAGCCAGCGTTCTCATGCATCCATTCACTGATCCCAACCAATATTCATGAGTTCCTGCTACGTTCCAAGAACTAGGGGTTATGCATAAAGCAGTAAAAATCGCACATCTGCCTTTCTGATCATGAAGCACAGTGAGAAGTGTATTTTCTATCCCAGCTGAGTGCCCGCACATGCATATGTACACACTACCCACGTGTACCGAAACAGAGCTGCAAGAAACAATGCTGTCCCTTGCCATACAACGTGTTCTGATATTTTCTACACTCACTGTTATTTTCTATTATATTGTATCTTACATTCTTTTGTGTTAAAAAATATGCTGCTTGGTCCTTATGGACTATTAATGGATTCTGAACCCCAGTATGAAAAACACTTTCCTAATAGGAATTACAACTGTTATATTTAATATTTATTAAGCATTTAATATATGCTAGGCACTGTTCTAAGTACTTTACATATACTAACTTGTTTATTCCTTATAACGTGACTGCATTCACTTAGCTAGTAAGTGGAGGAAGCAGGACTGAGTCCCAGACAGCTTTGCTGGGACACACTTACATAGGGAAGAAGTGAAATAATGAATATCACAAAATAGCCAAAGGGACTTGACCTTGTAGGAGACACCTCTGAGGACTCTCAGATCTATTTAGGAAAAAAAAAATAGTAGGAGTGGTCTGTGACTGGTCAGGAAAATAACGCCTTGCGAATGTTCCTGCAAACCTATTTTTACCCTTAGGGTGTTAGGGCCTGGAAAATACAAGTGATACCTCACTCCACCTCTGCTTCTGCTGGAGCTGAATGTTTTCAGTGCAAGTCTGATGTTTTCATCCTCTGACTTCAGAACTTGCAGTGCATCTCCGGGGCCCGCTTGATAAAATGCACTTGCTGTAGTGCGGAGTGTGTGTTTCTTCTGCCCCACCCCTGGCTACCAAAGGGGAGGTCAACTGTAGTTCCCTCACCCCATTAACCAGCAGTCGTGTGGAACCCCATGAGTAGGTAAAGCAGTCTGTACATCCACGGATGGTAGTTTTGACAGAAGCATTGTGTACAGGGAAAGCAAATTCATACTCAGGGTAAGTATCCATTCCAGTAAGAAGAAAGCATTGCCTCTTCCATGATAAAATCAGTCCAGTGCAATCGACCAGGTTGCCGGGTGCTCACCCTCGAGAACGGTGCCGTATCGGGGGCACTGTGCTGCTCTCTGATGCTGGCATGTTGGGCATTCAGCAACAGCTGGTGCCTGGTTGGTGTTGGTAAGTGGAGGTGTATATTGCTGAGCCTCTGTATAACCTGCAGCCCTTCCGGCGTGGCCACATGGTCCATGAGCCCCTTGGTCAGTGACAGGGGTGGCTGGGGAGAACACGCTGATTGATAGCCACAGGATAGCTTATCCTATCCACTTGATTATTAAAATTCTCCTCTGCTAGAGTTACCTTTTGGTAATCATTGACATGGGACACAAATATCTTCACTTTTTTTTTTTCCCATTTAGAGAGGTCTATCCACATACCTCTTCTCCAAATTTTTTTGTTGCCAGTTTTCCAATCATGTTCCTTCCAAGTCCCTAACCATCCAGCTAAACCATTGGCCACCACCCGTGAATCTATATGAACTCTTACCTCTTGCCATTTACCATCCAGTGCATCTAGGTGTCCTGCTTGAAGTTCGCCCCCTGGGAGGATTTCCCATTACCACTGTCCTTCAAGTATGTCCCAGAAAGGGCAGTGCTGTGCTGCAGCTGCTCAGTTCTGGGCGGTGCCTGAATATCATGCAGAAACATCTGGAAACTAGGCTTGAGCTTTCTCTTCCTCAGTCAACTGGTCATACAAAATACACATGTATACACGTGTGTATATTTGTGTCTTATATTCCATCTGGTTTGCAAATAAATAAAACCGTAAAATCAGTTTTTGGTCAAGCTAGATCTCATGAGGTAGCTCAAGCTGGTATGTGAATTAAACACTGTATATTATCAGCACCTTTACATTTCAAAAAGTACGGGAAGTATAGTCCAATTAATCAGTAAGCTCCACCTAGCCGATTTTCCTCTACCACTGGACTAGAGAGTTTCTTCGGTCGAGCATCAGATAATACGGTGAGCTTGCCGGACAAGGAGCTAGAGAGCATGCTACAAGACTTACACACTTTAACTTCAAGCACCAGAGAAACCATGGCAGAGCAAGACGCTTACCACTCGAGAAGCATGTGAGAACTGAGACCTTAAGACAGAATAGAAAATTCACACCTCTATCATTGAACACTACATCAAAAACTAATGATGTCTTATACAGTGGTTAACTGAACATAATAATAATAATTAAAAAAAAATTCACACCTCTCATCTCATACTTAAATAAATACAGAAATAGGAAGCCAACCAGCTAGTCAACCCAGGGTAGGGTTTATTTTCAAAGTCAATATTAAACTCTGCTACAATAAAAACAACTGTTTATTGGACACCCATTCTCCTCTAGAAACACACTAAGTGCTGGGGATATATAGCTGCCCAGATCTTGTCATTGTTGACATTCTGCCTTAAAGACAAAACACATATCTTCACCCTGAAGGGGCTTACATTCTGAAAGATGTAAAGGATAATTACCAACAGTGTTAACTGAAATTCATAGAAACACAACTCTCTTTCTCTTTCTCTAGTCACTTAATAGTTATAGAAAATCTATGGTTGTTATTATCATCAACAAACAGACAATTGTGACTTGAAGAGATCACTTAACCAATGTCCCCAAACTAGTATAAGGTGAAAATGGGATTTCTGTTCGGGTCTAAATCTCTTCGCCAAATGAAGCTCTTACAGAAAGATAGCTATCAAACAGTTCAACTCCTTCGAATTCTGACTTCTTCATTGCCTGATTGTGTGCCCTTGGCAAAGTCATTTAACTTTGCTCATCCTCATTTGGTTAAACAGTCAGTAGCTTATATTATTGGCAAGTCTTAGATATTCAAGTGTTTTGTAAATTGAAACGTTGAATCCAAATGTAAAGTGCCATCTGCATTTCTTGGTAATGTCACAAGAGGCTAAACGGAAGTTAAAAAGAGTAAGTAACAATTTTGAAAAATCTATATATCAGTATTTTACCCAAGAATTATCATCCTCATTACAAAATATAAAATCAAAAGGAATCAAAATAAAATTCAAGAAAATCATTAATTCCTGAAAGAACCTGATGGGAGAATTAGAAGATCTCTCTCTGAAGGGCAAGATAGCGAGACCAGTGGAGTGGTGGTCGCCTCGTCACTTAATCTCTTCAAGCCTAATTTCCTCCTTTACGAAACTATGGGGTTGTGTTAATGAATCTTCAGGTGCCCTTGCAGGCCTCACGTTTTATCAGTCAAGACCTTCAGGATCCTCTAACTGTGATCACCTCCTTCTATTTCATTCTGAGCAGGCTGGAGAATCTTACAAAATCTTTCACCCAACTGATCTGAGGCGTTTTAACCACAGAACCTCTAAAGATAGTGTGCGTTAGGTCTGCTTTTCTGAACTGAATGACCTCTCAGCTTTGTAAAATGTATCTTTCTTTGACTTCAATACCAACCACTTAATCCCTGGAAATTAATCGAGGGAATTTGAGTTTGAATTTCCTCGTTGTTATTGGTGAGTGGAAAATCTTGTTACTTAAATCTCACTGTTGTGTGTTACATTGTAATTTTTAAGAGATCATCATAGCAATCTCCTATTTCTGTTAACTCTCTCTGAAAATCCAAATGGGTTTATTTCTTAAATTGCTAATAACCTTACCCAGTCAGACAAATTATCAAGTATATGGACTATAGTTGAACACAAACTCATTTCATTTGATGAAGGCAAGAAAAATATAAAGATTTCTATTTTGAGAGTAAAACTGCCAGGGTGAATTACTTGGAATGCAGTTCAACGTGATGAAATGCCATAAATTATACTGAAAATTTCTTTGTGTAGGTATTCAGCTCTGTATGCTTTTATTGATAAAACAGCAATCCCCTCCTTTTTTTTTTTTTTTTTTTTTTACAAGGAGTAACAATTACATTTCCCTGGAAGAGGATTTGACTTTTATTAGCTGATTACAGCACTAGTACAAAAACTCTTATTGTTTTACGCTCATTTTAGCAGAAAAAAATATTCCCCTAATAAGACGTGCCTGGTATCCTCAGCATAATGTCACCTGTCTCGTGTCCTTCCGGTCTGTCCTCTAAGAGCAGCTCAAGAGAGCAAGTCAGTTCACTCAAGTTAAAAGCAGGAACCAAGGTGAAAGCAAAGTATTCTCAGATACAACATAACAAATGTACTGCTTCATAAAGATGCTTTTTCAAACAAAAGTCTGGCAGAGCTCAGGAATCCGAACAGAAGGTAATACAGAGTTCTACCAGGCTGCACTCGTAGCGCTTGAAGTATGCTGGATGATTCCCCACATACTTTTCCCCGACTGGGCATGCGTTTTGGCAGTCAGTCTTCTGCTTAGATTCTGCCATTTGATTTTCAAGAACTTGCTAGAGTATACAAAAGTAAAAAAAAAAAATAAAAATCAAGGTTTCTACGTTCCCTATCTTTGAGCAGTCTTCAACAGCGACCAGCTACATTCCAAAGAGACCTGTTTGAGAACTTGGACGAAACCGCTAGGAGTCAGAGAGGAAGGGGCCTCATTCCCTGTGCATTAGTCACTCTGTAAAAGATTAATCCTAATAAGCTACTTTCTACAGGCAGGCACACCCAGGCTTTGCATTACATACCTATGATTTCTCAATATTTAGGCCAAAATGTGTACACTCTGATGCTGATAGATATCGTCTTTCCAGAAACCATTAACCACAGTATTAACTGTAATAACTTAGTGAGGTTAAGGAATGAGGCCCAGCAGGGGTTGTTTCGAGTTGCTGGGGAAGCACTTGCTCAAAGCGATGTAAAAGAACACGTTGCTGGAACTTAACGTTTCTAAAAACACAGCCCGAAGAAAAGCCGGTGCAGTGTCTTTTTGTTCCATCTTTTCTACACGGCCGTCCCTTCCCGCGTCTTTGCTAGGTCCGTTTCAGCAGGTAATGCTGCTCGCTTCATTGATTCCATCAGTTAATGGCAGCGGCCGTGATGGAGTTTGAAGTTTTATACTCAAGAAATCAGCATGGAGAGAGAACTTCCTGATACCTTTGCCAGACCCTGGGAGGACAGCCATCGGGGCCGCTACGCTGACCGGAGCCATTGCCGCAGGTCACTACCCTTGCACCGTGACACCTGCCCCGCGGTGGCCCGACGACGCCGGGGAGCTGGGGGACAGGCATGTTGCTGTGGCTAGGAGTTCAGAGTTTATGCCTAGACGTCCTTATTCCAGTGCAGTTCCGAAATTAAATTTCATTTAGATTCCATGACTGCTTTGCCTTATGCAAAGGGTTTGGGGTTTTTTTGTTTGTTTGTTTGTTTTTTTAAATCATTCTTCTCACCTATCTCTTGGGACTTTCATGACTATTGAGATTGAGAAGACAAAAAGGTAAAGAAACTGAAAGAGATTAAAAAAATCGAGATAAAACAAAGACGGACGTGAAGTCGAGGGAAGCATAAATCTAGTGGTAGGATTAAATATGAATTTGAACTTAACGAATTTGAGAATACATGTTGATTTTACTGAGACACACACATGCACACACACATATATAGATCACAGTCCTAGGTGATGCTGATTTATCAAGCAGATTGTGACACAGTCTCTCACCTTCAAAGGCGTACATATCAGTGGGGGGAACAGATCGATGTTATTTGCTAACATGACTTTTGTCATTTGTGCCAAGACTTGAGCAATACACATCGTAGGCTATATCACTTCTAATCCTCAGTACACTATATGGCTAAGTACTATTAGTATTCCCATCTCACAGAGTAGGAATCTAAGGCTTGGAAAAATTAAGTAACCTTGCCTAAAATCACACAACCGATGAAGAGGCAACCCAGGAATCAAGCACAGATCTTCTAAACTCAGGAATCACGTTCCTTAGGATTCTGACATAGTGGTTCACCAAGGATACATGAATAATAAAAGAAGCAGAATGAAGGCTAAAGAAGAGGTAGGAAAAAGTTGGTTGGAAGAACAAAGAAAGGGATACTTCATTTTAAATAGCTTTGTTAGGAAGTTACTGTTGATCACTCTTGATTCGTGGCTGTTTCAGTGGCTTCAAGATGTTACAAAGAGTCTTGAATGTGTCAGCGTCCGGTGCGTGGGTGTTGTTGCAGTAACCGAGGTGCTCTTCTCCCCTTTCTGCTTCAGGGTAAATGCCCCAGGCTCTGTGCACGTCAGACCCAGCACACTTCGTTGTGTGGGACGTAGCAGAGCAATCAATGGGTTCTTGCACTCAAGGGGAACAGCCTGTCAAATCAAAGAACAAGATCCAACAGAATATGGTGTTGGGACCACAAGAATTTGCAGAAGCAGCAGCAGCAGCCAGTTTGTGCACACAGCCTTCCTTTCTCCCTGAGAATGGAGATTCCATGAGGTCTGGGACATTCCTTGCCTTGCACGTTGCCACAATGTCAGCAACTAACACGGTGCTCTGTGAATGTAACCAAGTAAGTCCATGAGTTGAAGCCACGTTAGCGGGGTCTGCCAGAACTGGGCCTCATCATAGGCTCTCCCAGGTGACGTCACCCACAGCTTTGCTCACCATTCCATCTTACGCTTTAGACCTTCCTTCTGGCTTTATGTTTCTTTGCCCGGAAGTATATTCTTCAGCCCTCATTCCTTCACTGAAATTCTACTTATGATAAGCTCAGGTTTTTTTTAAGAACATTTGACTTTATCCCCATTCTTGAATAATAGTTCATTAATCATATATGTAATAGTCCGGTTCCATACTTGCTGTTTGACTGCTGGTCCTTTTCGAGCCTCACCACTTGCTCATCTTCTGCCACTCATCTGGGAAAGCTGATAAGAAAGCCTGGGCACTCCTTCCTTTGGAGTCAACAGGAAGTTCAAACCATGCACACATGGTCCACATGAGAGAACTCCTAACCCATATCCAGCTCCTAACCCCACCCTAAACCCCAAGCCATCTGCCCCCTCCTCTGCTCTCAACCCATATATTGGACCTGCTTGAGAACCTGTCCCATATCCCCAGAAAGCTTCATTGTGTATTGCCGTGACACGGCCCGCAGAGCCCCGGCGTGATTTGGGAGACGGACGAGGCACAGACAGGTTAGCTGTGAAAGAAAGCGTGGGTGCAGGGGACGACCGCAAAGAGTGCGACCGGCCTGAACAGCTGCAACCTCGCGTATTTATTGGCGGTAAACAAAGACAATCAAGGGGAGTCTCGTGATCTGTAGCATATCCTAGTGAATAGTAATACATCACGGGGAAGGTCACGGAGTAGATGATGTAACGTTGAGCAAGTGAGGCCTATTCTTAAACATGTTTCTATGGACCCCACGGGCTATTGTCAAGGGCAATCAGGTTTCGGTTGGGGCGGCATTCAGCCCTGAGCAGACCAGGCTAAAGCCCGAGGGGTCACAAACATGTTTTCCTATCATATCCTTAGCATAAGCTCTCGGCCAGGGGCTGCTGCCTTGTATGTAATAAACCTTCCCATATCCTTGGTGTATGTGTGGCATTATTAGTTTCAACACCTGAACCATCTTTTGGGTGAGGGTGGATCCATTCTGTCTTTGAGGAGTGACCATGGCAACGGGTGCAGTGAGCAAAGTACCCGACCAACAACTTCTTCTCTTGCTTTGGCTTGCTAAGTGACCCTGCTACCTGCTACTAGGATGTTCTTTTAGCTGTGTTGCTGCCTCCTGGAAAGTTTGTGCCTTGAACTGTGCTCCTTCATACTGTGTTTACTGAGTCCTACTAAACCTAAGTTGGAAGCTTTGCTGATTGGCATTTAAGGACAAGCATGTGGAATTGGGACCCTCATTGAAGGGACCTTGAGTTGTGTGCTCAGCACGGACCCCACTGCATGTCTCAGATTGAATTGTTTTTCTTGATTCCATCATTAGCCATGACTCATGCTAGTATAATGGGAACAACTCTTACCTTGTGACTGTTGGTTTTGACTCTCAAACAGGTATTGGTTCCCATCCTATAAAGCTCTCAGGAGAAAGACAGATACCGGGTACACGATACAGGCCCATTCAGTGGTCACTCATATGGAGGGAGAACACTCACCATGTGGCGAGCTGACGTCCATGCTCCTACAAGCAGATTTCTCACTGGGACCCAACAAAATGGCGGTGCTACTGCTGCTAACTGTGCCCCCATCACCAAAAAAAATATCAATACTCAGGATTATAGGGATAACAACCATGATACCCCTGTCATTAATTCAGCCATTGCCACGGGGAGGCCCCTAACCCTGATGATACTAACATGAAACTCAAAGGAGGAAGAAATATAAATATAAGCAAGGTGGAGAGGACCTCCCCAAGGTATATCCAGTAACTGCAAAAATAAACAAACAAACAAAAAACCCCTGAATTTAAAAAACCCTGAATACAGAGTAAAGGAAACAAAAAATGAACACGAAAGTCCATATATCAACCCAGTTAGAAATCCAAACTTACTAAAAGAAATTATCTCACAAAAAGACAAAACTAATTTGTTTTTGTGCCTTTATAACATAGGTTCTGAACTAACTTTAACATTTACTGAGATATGTCAATGGGCAAACTTCATGACCTTAATCAATACTGGGGCTCAAATTATAGTTATACTTGGAGATTCCACTAAATTCCAATGATATCCCACCTGTAATCTTAGAGGAGTTGTTGAACATAATGTAGAGTACAAACAGATATGATACATCTTAACCATTGAAACTATTGCCTTGCTTTAATTTCCCATAGCCATATTACTCAGTGCCTGAAAATACCCATAATGAGGACAAATACTCTGCCTCAATGTTAAATAAAATTAAATTTTTGGGACTAAAATTGTCTTGGCAAAAAAGATCTGATGGACATTTTTACCTCCCTGCCCCCAGTTAAAATAGTCAATATGCCCACTATAAATTAAAATAAGGCTTCTAAGGATTGAAACCTATTATATAAGACCATTTAGAAAAATGTGATCATCTCCACTGTTTTTCTATTTAACAATCCAGTTTGTTCTGTTTTTAACCTAGAAAGAATGAAGAGCATCCCATGATGGCTTATTACAACCATAACACTGCAGTCCTCGTACGCAAAAAGTTTAAACCATGTAAACCCTGGATCGTGCGAGGAAATCCTCACCTCAGCCCCTCACTATGTAACCATCATAAGACAGTCTCCATACCATACTCTCTCAGGCTCTTTTCAGAACTGCCTGGGAGTCTATTTTCTGCAGAAAGACTCATTCTGAGATTAATACATCTTTTCATACCTTGTCGGTGTTTGTGCGGCACCATCAGTCATGATATTTGACCTGAAAGTTGGGTGGAGACTGCAACCATCTCTGCAGTTGCCACAACAGCATAGCTTCAGTTGATGACTATTTGGGTTCAACATACTGAAAGCCCTCTCTTTGATTGGTAGTATGGCTATTGATAATTCTGTTGTCAGTATATTTTTATTCTTTCAAAAGTAGCTTTTTAAAATTTGGTGTTCTGCAGTGCCTGGGTGGCTCAGTTGGTTAAGCTTTTGACTTTGGCTCAGATCATGATCTCAGGGTCCTGGGATCAGCTCTGCATCAGGCTCCCTGCTCAGTGGGGAGTCTGCTTCTTCCTCTCCCTCTGACCCTCCCCCTGCTCGTGTTTTCTCTCTCCCACAAATGAATAAATTAAATCTTTTAAAAAAATTTAGTGTTGTGAAGTTTCAGTATGATGTGTCTAGGCGTGGATTCAATTGTATTTATCATGTTTGAGATTACTCGTACTGCTTGAATCTGATAATTCACATTCATATAAATTTGGAACAATTTCTCAATTATTGTTTCAACGTTGTCTCTTCTCCATTCTCCCTGTTCTCTTCTGGACTCCTTCAGAATATGTGTTTGACTTTTTATTTGATCCTCTATGTCTCTTAAACTCTCTTCCATTTTATCCTTCTCTTTATCTTTCCACACCACATCATAAAAATATTTTCCAGAGATCTATCCTCCTGTTTCCTAATTCTCTCTTTAGCTAGATCTAATCTTGTGTTTAAATAGAACACTAGTTACATATTGTTAAGGACTATATTTAAAATTTTTACATTTTCTATTTCCATTATTTCAATAGCTGGCTAGTCTTTTTTAATAGTACCTTATTCCTGGATCACGTTCTCACTGCTTTTGAAAGTATTTAGTTATTGTAAACATAATTATTTTATAGTATTTAAGCTTCTTATGTGAGAGTAGGATGCATACAAAAATATAATCCTCTGATTTCTGTGTGTGATCACTCTTGTTCATGGTGAATTATTTTCTAGAGTGTTTTGTAAATTCTGAATTGTGAGAATTGGTTTTGAATAAAGATTTATCTGTGAGAATCATATTTAGCCTGTTGGGGGGTGTGTGTCTATCCCTCGTCATTTTTTGTGTGTGTTTGATTGTCTGCATCATCCCAGCTTGGACCCATGACATGTAAATTTCTTAGTTTGAGGGGGTTTTTGCTCATGCTGCTAGTATAAATTTGAGAGCACATCTGCCTAATGGAACGAACAAGATTATAAATTCTCAAGTGTGTAATTCCCTCCCCCTCCCACTTAGAGTTTATGTTTATACAGAAAAGCATCCTTATTTTTCTGTACAGGTGGGCAGAGTTCTTAAACTTAGGCTGTCTGGTTTCAGATTTTTAAACAGGGTCTCAGTTATTACTCTCTCTCTCTCTCTCTTACTATGGCTTCCATACCTTGCCTCTTATTCCTTGGTTTCTGAATCTGGTAACCTCTTCCTGCTAGCACTGAAGTATCAGCTTGAGCTGAAGCTCACTGCACTGCTTGTCAATCAATTTTCTGACCTATACACTTAAGAGCATGTATGTTATGTATTTGTTTTGCTACAATTTCTAGGTGTTTCGTTGCTGGGAGAGTTTTCAAGCTATCTGATTTGTTGTTGCTTAGAAATGGAAGTTCTCAAAAAAAAAAAATTCTTTCCTTTGTTCTCTAGTATGTACCTAGTGTACTTTGACACTGGAAAGCACTAGAATGTGGAACATGTCAATTTTGTAGGTGTCTGGATGCATTTAGAGTATATAGAGGAGTGGTATTTCTACATATTAGCCTAGACCCTTTATGGCACAAATTCCTCTGATGCAAGACGGAAAGGAGCTGTGTTGTGTTGGTATATGTGCATACTTATCATAAATGCATATTTATTTGTGTACTTAAATGGATACATATATAGCCATAGATATTTTACTTTGGAAATCACTGCTTGTCAGCCTCTGATTCTGTTTCTTAATTACTTCTCCTGAGTGGTGACACTCACCATAGTTCCCAAAGCCATCAATATATTTTTTTTCCTCACAGCCTATACATATATAGCCATAGATATTTTACTTTGGAAATCACTGCTTGTCAGCCTCTGATTCTGTGTTTCTTAATTACTTCTCCTGAGTGGTGACACTCACCATAGTTCCCAAAGCCATCAATATATTTTTTTTCCTCACAGCCTTAGCGCAGTGGAATCTGATCACCTCAGCCCTAACCACTGTGCTCTTATGTTTTGTGTGCTATTAATTAAATCGAGGACCCAGTGCTCCTACAGTGGCCATTGAGCTCCCGAGTGAATGCCTTTCCTCATGAGCCCAAAGTTCCTCGACTGAGGCTTGTTTGCTTTTGTTTTGGTTTCTTCCCACTGTCTTGAAAATCCCTATTCTGAGAAACCCTAGCCCTGAATCTGATTCTGCTCCACTTTACTCTGGCCAGTGTCTTGCCCTGAGAACAAAATACTTGCCCTCAGCAGCTGATATGATAGAGATACTACAGCCGTCTTCAAGCCTCTCGAAGGATTCTCCCAAGTATAGTTTACCTTGTGTTCTCTACCTACGTGAGCTTCTAATTGACCTGAGGCCCTGGGGCCTCCTCCTGGGAAACCTAGTATGTCATATTTTCTAAGTTGTATGTACTAGCCATGTTCTTTAGATGTCATGTCTTACATATCTTTTCCCTATTCATGAGAGGTATCGTTAGTGCTTATAACCCAGTTTCCAGAGAAGCTATCAACTATTTGTATAAAGCAAATAAAAATTGTAATCCCTATGAGTGACTAAATATATATTTATACATATCCTCTTCGTTTCATAAACAAAACACATAAACAGAGCTGCAGTGCCAAAATTTTCATCTGGGCTAATAATTTTGAAATTTATCTGCAAGGTTGCCTCTGCTCTCAATCCTTAAAGTAGAGACAAGACCTCTTCATCTCTGGATTTTTATTTTTATAATATGATTAGGCTTTCCATGAGTGTTCTTACTATGAACATTCAATTCCTATTCTCTCAACAACTAGCTTAGAGTCATGATACAAACTGTGCCATAAATACCGGCCACTTAAAATGTACAACCTCAGAGCATAGATATTCTCCATCTTTTGGTAATAGGACAAAACTCTTATTTTAGCCCTTGATGAATGTGGGAGAGAAAAAGAACTCATAAAATTAGTGGGTGAGGGAATAGAACCAATTAGAACAGGAACATGGTGCCAACAAGAGTTTTAGGAGAATGAGGGATGAGCTATGAGAGAACACAGGGATGAGGACAAAAAGGCAAGGAAATGAAGAAGGAGCTATTCAAAGAATGAGAAGAGATGGTCTGCAGAGAAGGCCAGAAAGGATTGGGAAACACTTTCAATTACCAAGACAAAGGAACTGGGCAAGCACTTCTAAAATGGTAGAAAAAAACAAAGACCCTGCTGCAGAGAAAAAGGGCCCCCCCCCTTTTTTTCCAGGGGGGATGGTGTTTGGAGGTAGAATTTGGTGGAGTCTTCTGGCAGACATTTATTCAACTGAATCTTGTAAAATTTATTTCTGGAATTTAGAATTGGAAAGTTGGATGTAACAGAATATTTATGTAAAAAAACTATGTAAAATATACCAATAGCAAAAATATGAAGTCTTATATAACTTTTAAAACATTAATCTTATTTTTCCCCAGGAAATGATTATAACTCCATCCATAACCATAAGAAAGATTAATTTGAAATTTAAAAAACCTTCACATGCTCAAATTATTCTTAATAATCTGGAGATAGAATGTGTTTTGTGGGAATCAGAAATAAAAATAAAGTATATAAAAGTACGCCATCAAGTAAAAAACCAGCTGAGGTCTAATTTTTTTTTAAAGTCTTATTATCTACTAAGCAGTCTACATAAAAGAACCATGTATCTTAACATATTTGTCATATTCAAACATATTAGTCATATTCAATGCATTTTAAAATACCACCATATACATACTTCATAAATGTAATTCAGAAGAACTTTGCTAATTTTCACTTCCCTAATCTGCAAACCCCCAATTCTCACAAAGAACCCCGCAGTCTCATTTCACTTCTCAGCAAAGATTTAATAGCTGAGAGCTCTATCATGTTCTCATATTACTGAGACTTCATTATTTTTACATGCCACACTACAGGACACTTACTAATATACTATTAAGTATTATCATAAATAATTAAAATGCAACCACACTTGACAAAATGAAAGAACAAAGTGTATTCTGTGTTGCAGTCAACTGGTGTGTATGTTGGCCAGAGTGAGCTAAGCACATATTTTAAAAATAGAAAATCAATTACTAAGAGCAACCTCCATTGGACTGCAATGGGCCTACCTCTCATTAGTGTGAGTTAGTGAGGTCTTTTCCTGGCTCCTACCTGCCAATTAAATCATAGAGTCGTTATATCATTATCACTGTTAAACTGGAAAAAAAATTAAAAGTACCAATAAAGCTTTGTCTTTGCGCCAGCCTTTTCCCCATGGCCACTGCTTTCCATTCCTTGTTGACTTGGTGTACCCAGCTCTTTTACCACTCCTCCCTTGCCTCTCACACTCTAAGGCAAGAATTCACTGTCCTATTAATTGGTCACCATAATTCAGAAGCACGTACCACGTGGTTAGAACTATAGGGACAATGCTCAGTATACATAAGTGTAAGTGAGAGTCTTTGCCTTCAAGGAGTTTACAGTATAATTTGGGAAACAAGATTAGCATAGGAGAAGAAAAGGAAAAAAAAGAATGGCCTATATCAGAATACATATAATTAAGTTTTCAATTGTGTGGTCTTCATCCCTGAAGCTATGTGTTAGAGGATGCTGAATCAGGAAGACTTGCCCAGATACTATGAGCCTGGATTAAGTGTTGGTCATTTGTGCTCTGTTAGCATGCTGCATTTAACTGTGTCGAAAGTTGCCCATTGACATAGCAATAATGGAATCCATGTCACGTCATGTAACATCTCTCACCGGACGGCATGAGTCTTGAGGACAGAGGCGGGATCTTGTTCACAGCGCTGTTTCCCCTCCCACTGAGCGCCGGGCACAGAAAGTGGTGGGGAGCACAGGGCCAGATGAAATTGGAGATACAGGTGGGGCTGCACACGGGGCCTCCTCATGACCCTGCTGCTGTTTGGCCATCCTCCGCCCAACCCTCAACGGGGGCAACCAGCAAAGGCTTTGCAACGGGCAAAATGGCACGAGCAAACTCAAGTTTTGAAAAGATCCCTCCATCCACAATGTATTGAAGAGGGGCTGAAAAGGAAGGCAGGGAGCTCAGATAATTCGAAATAAACATTTAGTTAAGTAAGGAGGGGCAGCCAAAATTAACATGTGTTTGTGGTGTGATTTACCCAAATTTGGGTAATAGCCAGGTTTTCTTGGCCAGTAACATGGAAGTGTGGTTATTGCTCTGTTATTATGAATCAGCTCATTATTTCTGAAGGTAAACAACTTACATTACATTACTATCACTTTTGATCATCTTTGATAGTCTGGAATATGCACTGCGTTAGAAGTTAGCTATAGAGATTGAAGTAAATTAAAGGTGATACAGAAATATTCTCAACAAGTTTTACTTGCTCTCCTAGCAGGTGGTTCTGCTGAGATACTCCAAATAGAATATTTTGTTTTGGGGCACCTGGGTGGCACAGCGGTTGAGCGTCTGCCTTCGGCTCAGGGCGTGATCCTGGCGTTACGGGATCGAGCCCCACATCAGGCTCCTCCGCTATGAGCCTGCTTCTTCCTCTCGCACTCCCCCTGCTTGTGTTCCCTCTCTCGCTGGCTGTCTCTATCTCTGTCAAATAAATAAATAAAATCTTTAAAAAAAAAAAAAAGAATATTTTGTTTTCTAAATCTGCAAGTCGTGGCTAATTTTGCGAGGTATGCAGTCCAGATTGCTGCAATTTAAGTGAGAGTTCGCTGTCCCCATTGTTGGGGAATATGACCTTGTTCAATCAATGTGCAAGAAAATAAAATGATTTGAGCCTTTAGGGCTCCCATGGTAAACTGCAGTTACTCTGGGTTTCTAGAAGGTGTGGCTCTGGGCTGACAGTGGAGTTAGGGGGCAGCAGGGAGTTTTCGCAGGTTGCAGCTAACTCCTTCTGATCCTAGCAGGACAATGGTTTCCTCCTCATGTTACTCTCTCTCCTTTAAGCCTTTCAGTAGCTCTCCATTGTTCTTTGGATTACTTCCAAAGCTTTAGTAAGGTCTGCCAAGCCCTGCATGGACTGGCTGCCTCCCGCTACACTCCAGCTTCATTTCACACCTTTCCCTCCAGGTGTTCGGGCACACAGGTCTTCGAGTTCCTGAAATGTGCCCTTCTTCCTTCAACAAAGGATGCGTGACCTCTTTCTGTACTCTGCCCAGAATGTTTTCTACCCCATTTCAATTCCCACCTCCACCTCTGGCTATTAATAATTGAGTGCTACAGGTTCTTTAAATCTTAGTACACTGATGATTTTTTTTTTCTGGCAAGGCTCCTCTGAGACCCTCTTCCCACAAACAGCACCCTAGACTAGGTAAAACTGGCTCGTTCTATGCCCACGTAATACTATAGGATTATTGTTCGCGGCACCCACATTTGCACTTTTACTTACTTATTTCTATCATTTTGATGGAGACCCCCTCTCATCAGACTTCGAGCTCTGTGAGGATAGTAAGCACGCCTCCTTTTGTGCAACATCGTATCCCTAGAGGTTAGCACAGTACCCAGCCCACGGTAAGTGCTCAATAAACATTTTTGAATAAATAAATGACTGAGTGAATGAGTACCTAAGTCTAATAATAATATGATCCTTAACTTTCTCCCTTCTCTCTGTGATCTCATAACCATGTGCTGGAACTTGGATTTTTGTCTGTATTTCACTTTGGGTCAGCCACTCTTTAGGTGCAACTGGACATGGGGCCATTGTCCTCCACAGAGTGGCAAGTGGGGGTCCCACACCCACCACAGCAGACGCTTAATTCCAGGAAGTCCAATATAAGTCCATAGGGGAGAACATTTTAATTTCCCATTATGCTCTCTTGCAGCTGAGAAGAGACAATAAAACAAAAACACAAAAGGGCCAAGAGGCCTTAAAGAGATGTCAGATGTACTAGACCTGTTGGCTTATCCTCTGCCATTTAAAAGGGATATTCTGGACATTATGAGCCTGTATATTTTGTTTTTCTAGATAAAAAGGTAAGATTTAAACAGAGCTGGCCTCAAGTAAAAAATAGCAACTGCACTAAAATCCGTGGGTAATTAGACCCTCATAAATTCACTTAAAAGTTCATCTTTCAAGCTCTTCCGGTGGGATTTCTAGAAGCATAAATAGTGTGGTGTTCCTCACAACCTGGGAAAAGCACGATTTGTTTCTCTCCTTTCCTGACGTGCCTATGTGGGAATCCTACCGTCCCCATAAAGGGAAACTACTAAGGGGCGATCATAACTTTTGCCACATTGTGTCTGACTTTCATTCCATCCTTACTGTTCTTTGCATGAAAGCGGCCATCGTGGCAGTGGAGACAGAAAGCTTTGGGGCAGACGGTCGCTGAGAGATGGAGAAAGGCAACAGGTCATTATGAGGTGGGGACAACCGAAGTCACAATTTGTCTCACTGTAGGCTCTGCGGGCCAGAGTTCCCGCAATTTGCTCCGGCTTCTGGTTGTCACAGGCACAGCCCTGGAAGGCGTGACAGAGCGCCGTCCCCATGGGAACGGACAGGGACCAACTCCAGCGGCATCAGCTGTAGGAATGCAGCCATGCTCTCAGGGGTGCAAGCAGCAAAGCCGGCCAGGGGCCTTCTGGGAGACTTGTTTTTAGACCTCTTTAAAGTTGCAGTAAAACGGCAGAAAGTAGTTTTGAATCCTCTTTTGAACAATTTTATTGTCTGTTCCCTTTGCCACAGGGGGGGTAATGTTGATAAACTGCTAAATAATCAACTTTTGTATATTTCATTTGAAAACTTTAAAATTTTAAATACTCACTTTATGGCCCTGATAAAGCATGACAGGGACTCAGTGCTGGCCTCCGTGCACTCCTCTGGTGGGTGGATTTGAGATGCTTGGTTTAATAGCACGCTAAGGGATTGTCACTGGCCCCAATCCCACCCCCAGCCCATGACTCACTGATTGGAGAGGATTACTATGTCTGGGAAGCAAGTTTCACATATTTCCAGGGAAGAGGCTAGGCCCAAGATAGAAGTGGAATCTAGTCTTCCTGTGTTGATTAGGGGAATACATCATATTTATTGGGAAAGAACCACACAGATGGAAGTGGATCCCAGATTGGGGTGGGAGGAACCCAGCATCATTATTTAATGCTTTGGTATACTCATGTATTTTTTGAGGAGAGGGATTGGGTGTTCATCCACTGTTTTGTGCAGTGCTTGGCATGTAGTAGGTGCTCAACAAATAGATGTTTGATGAATGAAAAGCAAGCTGAGTAAGCCTAAAATACAATTGGCTTCTGTCTTAGCTTCCTAGGATTCTTGTAAGGAAGTGCCAGAAAGTATGTGACTTGAACAACAGAAATTAATTGTCTCACCATCCTGGAAGCTAGAAGTCTGAGATCAAGGTGTCTCCCGGTTCATGCTCTCTCTGAAGGCATGAGGGAAAATCTGTTCCCAGCCTCTCTTCTAGCCTCCTGGTAATTCCTTGGCTTGTAACAGTGTAATTCCAATTTTTACATGGCCTTTTTCCAATGAACATGTCAGTTTCCAAACTTCTCCTTTTGACAAGGACTCCAGTCATATTAGAGGAGAGGCCCACCCTATGCCGGTATGACTTCATCTTAATTTAGCTAATTATATCTGCAATGACTCTATTCCAAATAAGATCACATTCTAAGATAGCGGAGGGTAGGACTTTAACATAGGAATTGGGGGGGGGAGGGGAACACAATTCAACCCACTACACTTTCCTGTGCAATGAATACACTGGAATTGGAATTTATCATACGACTGTTCAAAGTGCACTGATTGGTGAGGTCCTTTCCTGGATGTCAAGAGACGTGTATTATGGACACAACTCAGCCATCAACCATTGTGTTACCATAAACAAGAAATTCATTCTTCTAATAAGAAGGCTGAGATATAAGATCTTTAAGGTACTTTTTAGCTCGAATGCTCTATGATTTTCTTCCATTTGAAGCACACCTCTTATATGGCCTTTCCTTAGTGCTATTTGCTTATCGCTGCATACTTAGACTTTCCAAATTCTATAGCAATTGAGTCCAGCGATGTTTCTCTAAAGAATTTAAGAGCCTGGTGCTCCTGTTTCAAAGAAGCCAATGTCCAGAATTCATGAAGTCAGGGACCATGTCTGTTTCTCCTACTGGTGAATTACAATAGCTAACCTAGGGCCCAGCACTCAGTAATAGTAAACACTCAATAAATATGTGCTGGATAAATGTTGAGTGAATGAATGTACTTACTGCAATATTATTTCCATAAATTTGCTAGTTATGCTCATATATGTTGAAACCTTTCTTCCTCACTATTCATATATACCCATAACTACTAATGCCAGCATATCTTAGAAGTCAGAAATCTCACACTGAATGTCCACAAATAAATGGCTATCTATAGATAAAATCATTTCGACGTATCCAAGGGATTATATGAAATATTTGGGGCATTTTGACGAAATCAAGATATAAGAAATAATCATTGTATGAAAAGCGGCAGGAAATGGCATTTGTCAGTATCCTCCAGCGCACTCTGGCAGAGGAAATCAGCACCTCCCTGTCCACTTTTCTCAGTATATCTTACCGTCTATATTTCTATATACATTTTAGATCATTTTAGGTGATGGGAGACCCATGTATCCATGGAAGAGCACAGTAGACAGCTAAGAATATAGGAAGCATTAGTTTCTGTGTTACCTCGATGTTTGGGTAAATCGATCATATATGGTAGTCGACAGGAGGTGCATGCCAAGAGTCGGGAATAGTTGACTCTGTAAAGAGTAAAAATTATAAAAATTGTTGAGTTCTTATTATTTAAAGCCCCCAAAGAGTTGGTCTCTTATACCATTTGCAGGGTATTGACATTATTTCTTGATTTTCAAGGCCTGAGTTTTACACTTGTCCTAGTGAAACGGGAGAAGCATTATTTCCGAAGCTGCTGTGCCCTGTCCCATCTGGCTAAGCCCAGAGGCCTCGGTACCGACTTATCCCTTCCCCCAACAGCAGCACTGTCAGAGAAGAACGTAACCTGCGAGGAGCAATAAATAGCAAAATTTGTGATGTAACTTGATTCTACAAACATCTGAATAATTGGAGGGAGAATGGGAAGCTAGAGGAATAGAATCTAAGGAGTGTTTCCTTCCCCCTTCTACTTCCACCTAAGCCAAGTAACCCCTTGCTAGTCAAACTGCAACAAGCCATTAACCTGGAATGGGGAAACTGTTTGAAAAATCTTACAGGGCACAGAGGTGCCTTCGTCTTCCCGAACAGCAGATGGAAGAGGACTCTTCGAACGACAGCGTTAGAAAATTATATCTAGTTTAATTTTTCTCCTACATCCTGGTTTCATTTATGAGACTATCCAGCTCTCCAGGGCTGCAGTCAAAATCAGGAAAGCTTTTCTGCCAAAGAAGAAAAGGTTTCCATGTGACAGAAATACTGTTCAGAGTGATTGATTTAAAAGTGCTGAACTCATATTCAGAGTCTGAAATCCAGGAACCGCCAGCTGGGCTGGGATTCAGAATTACAAGGATGGAGTGAGTTTCTGAGTTGTGATGCATTAAGCAGTGGGGGCAATTGCTTTTCTCACCTATCTCACAAGGGATGGAGGAAGGGAAACATTTAAGAATTAAGCAAGAAATCTTAGAACTGTTGAGTTACTGCCTCTTGCTCTGGCAGAATCACAGTTTGCATTTAGTAGGCAAACTTTGTTGAGGAATTTAGTACATCTTCGGGTAACTAAGAATTGTTTGAAGGGAGAGTTGGAGAAGACAAAATAAATAATAGAGAAGGAAAACCATATAGCTAGTTTCACTAAGGCCGGACTTCAGTAAATATGTGGGTGTTTGAGAGCATAATGGACCTATTTAAAGCAAGCAAAGCATTTCCAGGGTGTGAACTAAAAGGAGTTGGTCTACTGGAAAAAATATCTTTTGAATATTCCGCAAGAAACAGTAAGCACGAACAATGGCGCTAGGGGATTAAGACATATAATGTTAACTTACTCTTTTAATTTGTGTACTGTGGTTTTTAACAGATGGATTTATCAGTGGTTTGTTGTTTCTTCTTCTTTTTTCCCCCTAATGCATGCTGAGCTATTTCCTTGCATGCCATTTTAAATAAAAATATTTTTAAAGGGGACACAGTGTTAAGGGAGATGTATAAATGAGACAAGTGCTAATTACTGTGTCTAAAAAGAAAGTCTCTACCGTGTAAATCGCGGCACAACTGCTTACACAGGGAATGAGGGAGCTCCATGCTGGGGCTGCACTTTCTTTCCATCAAGTCACGGAGCATAAATCCTGGCAATAAATGATCAGAAGGTACTGTACTGTGTAACTCGTACAATGTTCATAAAACAAATTAATGAACAAATAAATATTCTCTGATGGACGAGCTGGCAAAAAGAGATCTCACAAAAATGCCTTCCTCTTTGGTTGGTGGAGAACGGTATGGAAGTGGCATCTCTTGGAAGAGCGTGCCTGGTCTCAAAGAGATTAATGCTCAGAAAGTAATCTCGGTGCCTGATCCAAGAGCCTGGACAGAGCCACCCCCCCCCCCCCCCCCCCGCCCCACCGTGGCTCTCAGCGGGGACCTGCCTGTGACAACGAGTCAGGATCAAGCTATTCTCTCACCTTCTGGTCACCAAGCCACCAAGCCACTTGAAATTCTCGGGGATCTAAGTATTTATTTGTATCCACAGAGAGAAGTTTGTAGGTCTTCATTTTGAATAGAAGTAACCCTATAAGCTCGAAAATCTGTTTAAAAAAAAAGACTTTTCTTGAAGAAACACTAAAAAAAAATGATCATGTTGGGGCGCCTGGGTGGCACAGCGGTTAGGTGTCTGCCTTCGGCTCAGGGCGTGATCCCAGCGTTCTGGGATCGAGCCCCGCATCGGGCACCTCCGCTATGAGCCTGCTTCTTCCTCTCCCGCTCCCCCTGCTTGTGTTCCCTCTCTCGCTGGCTGTCTCTATCTCCGTCGAATAAATAAATAAAATCTTAAAAAAAAAATGATCATGTCGGTTGCTGTCCTCTGAGTTTAGGTTGGACAGGATGGAAGTGTTCAGAGTGGGTTTTGTTGAGCTGACGTAACAATGAATGCCACCAGAAATGCCATCTTGGGATGCCCATTTCTTGGGCAGGCATATATGATGGTTCTCTATAGCCTGACAGTGAGCTTAAATTCTGTGGTGTGGCCTTTACGGTCCTGATCAATGTGACTCTGTTTTCTGTTCCTGATCATGTGCCATGATTTCCAGACAGAAGTGTTTCTACTTTTTCCTTGCGTTCTGGGTCACCACTGCCTTCTCCTTCGCTCATTCTTGTTTGTATGTATGTTTGTTTGTTTGTTTGTTTGTTTTTTGGTCAAAAGTTTTACGCACACTGTTTCTCCTTGGCCTTAAATTCACCCCTCTCCAAGTACGCATTCCCAAGCCACCCTACGAGGCACACATTAAGTCCCCATTTCTCTGAGAAGCTTTCCCAGCATGATTTCTCTATGCTTTACATTTTTGGTTTTAGAACTGGATAGCACACTGAATCCATTTTCTTGTCCTTGTTTCATTTCTGTTCATTTTGCCCTTCCAAAGTAGCCCTGAGCCTTCTGAGGTCAGAGACCGTTCTATACAAGGCGATTGCATTTCATGTGAATACTGAAATTAGGCAATTAGAAATAGTGCAACAGAAAATATTTACGACCCCTCACTTGTCGCACAAAATTTGAAAAAGTTTAAAAAATGAATTTATAATTTCAAAACTGTCAAAAATTTTATAATTTCAAAGTGCTATGCCTTAGCCCTTACAACAGCATCTCTTCAGCTGTTAAACAGAAATGTTTTCCTTCTATTAGTGTCATTTGAGCCAGGCTTCCATTGATCTGAAATAAAATTGTAGTAAGTTGTTTGGTAACTACTCTGTCATTATTTTAATTTCAATATAATTATCATTTTTAAATTATAGTCTATTAAAAGTGAATCCAATCGTTTGTCAGCATTAATGCTAATAATGAGTACTAAAGAATGTGCCCCAACTAACTGAATTGGAAGTTAGATTTGATAAGAAAATACTGAGCCCAAAAGCCACCAGGATATGCTGTGAATCACTTAGAACAAAGTCCCTTGTGAAATTCTAAAGACTACGGGTGCCCCCACCCCCCGCCCCACCAAATCAACATTAAAACAAATACACTTCAGAATTCTCAAAAACTGTGAAAAAAAGAGATTTAAAAATGAAAATAAGAGAAAAAAAACCTCACTTGATGGAATGGCTGTAAGATCAATACCTCCAAATCTGCCCCAAAGCTATCACGCCCACAGATGTGTGAATAAATTCTGCCATGTCATCCCCTGCTTTATATTTGGAAATCCTGAATTCTGAAGACACGTACCTTTATTTTGTTATGTTGTTCCCTAAAGCATAAGGCTGCCAGATAAAATACAGGATGTCCAGTTAGATTTGAATATCAGATGAATAACAAAAGAATTATTGATAAAAGTTTCCTCTAAATATTGCATAAGACCTACTTACGATAAAAAAAAAAAACTATTCCTTGTTTATCTGACTTCAACTTTAACTGGATGTCCTCTATTTTAGAAACTAGCTAGATGATTTGTAGTTAAAACCCAACAAGTGTGTGTGTGTGTGTGCGTGCGCGCGCGCGTGCAAAAACCGAGTTTGAAAGATACTTAATGACAAGTCATCAGGTATAACCTCTTACCTAAAACAGGAGTCTGGTTTACAATGGCTTTCTTGGATTATTTCTGATTTATACAGTGATGGGGTTTATTCCACTTTGGGACAGCTCTAATGATTAGAATTTTAAAACAAAATTACCAAATCTTCCTAAAACTTCCTGTCCTAACAATAGGAAAAAAGTCTACTCATTATTTCAGAGGCTATCTCTGCAATATTTAAAGGCAGTCATATTGTTCCATCCTCTGACTCCTACTCCTATCTCCTCCGTGCTTTGTTTTCTTTTCTTCTGAGAAAATTATCAGTTCCGTAAGTCATCTCTCATAATGATTTAGTTTCCAAAGCCTTTACTAGTTCTAGTAATTATTCTCAGATATCATTATGATTTGACATTGTATAGCCTTTGAAGAATACTGTTGGATAAGAATCTCTTTCTCTCTCTCTCTGGCCCTGTCTCTGGCCCTGTCCCTCTCTTGCTCCTCCCCTCCCCTCCCACCACAGACCCAGGCACTAGTACATCTCCATCAACCGTATTTCCAAAGACCTTCATGACACTTTCAGCTAGAATCATTCTATCTTTTGTCCGTGTCCAAGTGCACTTTGTGCTTTTCCTTGGACACAAATTCCTATATTCAACAAATGTTTATTCAACACCTACTATGAGCGAGCCGCTATTACAGGTTCGGGAAACTAGTGAGGAATAAAAGAGACAAAGGCCCTGCTTTCATGGAGGTCACATTCAAATGGCAGAAGGCAAGAAATAACCCGCAAATTATATAGTTTGTCTGCTGGTGATACATACTCTGGAGACAAATAGAGCAGATAAAGGGGATGGAGGCAGAGCAGTTCTGCAGAAGGTAGTCAGGCAAGGCCACTTTGATAAAGTCACATTTTAGCAGATCCCTCTAGAAGTGAGAATAGAAGCCACGCAGATATCTAGAGCAATAACATACATGCAGGTAAAAGGAATCACAAAGATAACAACCTGAGGTGGGGGCATGTTTAGCGTGAGCGGCGAGAAAGCCGCTCTACCTAGAACGGAGAGAGCAAGGTGGGGAGGAAGGAAGAGGAGGAGAAGGAGGTATCCTGGGGCTGCATCCAGGTTATTTCTGAGCAAGTCATACCTGGAATGCGAAACGATGAACTCTTAGGGCAAGGACTGTCGGGAGAACGTGGGCAATACTGTTTGAATATGAGAGTGATCTGCCTGGACCATTTATCTCCTTGTGGATTACAGCTCTTCTTTGGCAGGAGAAAGAGCTGGGGGTTGTTTTTCTTTCCCTCGCTGCCCTGCTTGCTTTCCTCCTAAAGATGAAAGCTTGAATGATTACAGTGGGCTTCCTACATCTGAGGGTGATGTCCTTCGGCTGAAGCCACGTCAGCAGGTGTATTTTCTGGCTAGAGAAGCCAAGGAAATTCGTGCTCCAGTGTCAGTCTTTGTTTCTTCAAGAGTACGCGGAATTTTGCCTAACACGTGGTAAGTCAGAAATAAATGTTTACTAAACCGAGCTGTCGAATCACTCGATCTGTTTCTTTACCTCTGTTCATTAGGTTGACGCTATTGGTAACTTCAAGAGTCTCATCAATTCGGTAAGGATGGCAGTTTCCTACTTGTCCTATTCCACACGATTCATTTGTTGACCTGTTCTTCCCCCAGATGTAACACTTTCCCAAAGATTCTTCCAATCGTTTAATTCAAACTGCATCAAGTGGTCTTCATCAATGGCCACCAGGGATGCTTTCTTTAATCTAATTCCTTTCTTACCGCACTGCTATCTTGGCAGATGACAAGATACCCCTGCTATATTCATTTGTTCTGCTATTAATAGATACCTCTGCTATATTCATTTGTTCTGCTATCTTCTGCCCGTCACCATTAGGTACATCTTGACTGAAGAAACAAATAATATTTTGGCCCCATCTGGCACTTATTTTGTGCATAGCTGCAGAATCCCAGTTGCAGAATGCCGATAGCAAGGTAACTATCCTGGACCCATTGGTGAGCTTCCTTTTCTCTCCTCAAGACACTTATCAATTCCTCTAAATTCCAATCTTCTTAACCTCTGAACTAGAATCCTCTAGAATATCCCATAACTTTCCTCTGTTGCCCCATCCGCTCTTACCTAGTGAAACTTCTTTTTAATTTCTCCCTTCTACGGGATTCCATTTCTTCTCTGTACATTGTCGGAACGCAGCGAATGAGGACTGAGAGTAACTGGTTTGTATGTGTCACACTGTCTTACTTTCTTGATTTAAAATTTTCTCAAGCACCACACCCTGGCAGGCCCCTATTTTGATGAGCTATTTCTCCAAAGCTATCATCATTAACACACTTAGTCTTGTTGGCAAATATGCTTAGAGTTAGAAACAGAGATGAGGTGGGGCTAGGCAGATGGGAGTTAATTATCAGAAAATACTCCATTAAGTGAGGCCAATGAATGTCCCAATGAATGTGCCATTTAAATTCAAATTCACACTGTGAGTCACCAAATCTCCACTTCCTAAAGGGTTACTGGTCTGTCCCACATGACAGATGTTCAGCAGATACATTTTTAAAAGCTACCATGTCTATAATCCACAAAGCTCTTTCTCTTTTGGTAACATTAGTCAAAGAAAAACACATTTATTCTCCTTGCTAAGCTTAAAACAACAACAGGCAAAGCAAGCTAAGGTTTCTTCCTGCCCTGCCCTGTCTTTCTCTTTCAGCCGAATTATAGTCTTACTCATGCCCTGAATCAAAATTAGGATGAACAGTTACCTTCAAGTACAAATGAAGAGGGCCAGGTTGGGACTTGGGGGGCGGGGGCAGGGGGGCTCCCAACTGCTCCTCAGTGGCCAGTTCTTTCATTTCTAGAAACATAGCCTTCATATGTATTTATTCTTCTGCCCCACATGGATGTTCACGAAAAACCATTCTGTGGTCCTCCTCCTTTCTGTGTTTCTCCCTGCATTCCACTATGGCAGTCTGGGCACGCATCCAGCATCAGTAAATGAAAACCTCTCCATGCCGCCCGGCTTCAGCGTTGCATACCAGCAGCTCAGTGCTGTCTTTCCTGTCCCACATCCAAACGTTAGCATATACAATATCAATAAGCTATTCCTTTCATCTTCCCCACACTGTAGAGGTGTTTATATTTGTGTGGGACATTTAAGCAAGCCCAGCCAATGGGCTTGTACATCAGGCTAGGCCCCAGGCAGGGAGCAGGCTCAATTGGAAACAGGAACTGAAAGTGTTCTTGGTAAAACCCTGCCTCTGCCCAAATGTAGCTGTCTCACTCAATGCCTGACCTTCTTTAAAGAGGTCACCCTCAGAATTATGGGGCAGTTTGATAAGCTGGAATATACTAATTTATTGGCCATTAAAAAAAAAAGAGGAAACTTTATTTGGATTACTCTGCTTTCTTGAAAACTTTTTTTTTCATAATTAAAAACATCTGGAAGGCATTTTAATATATCATAAACAAGAGGAAATCCAAAGCACGTGACTTCTAAGAAAATGATGCCAATAGAACTCCTTGCCAAAATTTACTGTAATCTGTTTTTCTTTTTTTCCGGGGTGGGAGTTTGGAGGTGGGGGATTCAAGAAAGGAGGGCAAATGAGAATAACGTTGAGAATTCTACAGAGAAAACAGTGATTTCAAAATTAGTCTACTGCTATTTTTGGCCAGCGTTAGAAGACATTACACATTGGCAGAGCCTCTGAAATATATTTGGTTTCTTTTTAAAAATTAGTCATTTTACTGGTAAATTTCTTTCTGAAATGGATAAATAATTAAATAAACAAACTAAATTAGGAGGTTAAAATAAAAAGTAGAACCAGAAAGGAGACATCTTCCAGGGTGAACTTGGGTAAAGAACAAGCAATTTGCTCAGTATTTTATTCTTCCTTTTTATGCCCATCTTTCCTTTGGATAATAGTGTAATAAGGTTACGTGCCTCTCTACTAGACAGCACCCAAAATTGATGCCTGCATACAATAGTTCAAATGTTTCCCAATTCGTTTCATCAGGTAGAGCATAGGCTACCTTACAATATAAATGATGTGTTTTGAGGACTTTCCTCCTTTGTTAACCGTGGAGATAAATGAGAGATAATCATCAATCTCAAGAATTGAGCTCTCTTAGTATTGTGGGTAACACATTACACACACACCCCTGCACACACACACACACACACACACACACCCCTGCACACATGCATACAGCACCCCCCTCTGTAAAACAGACCTAAAAATATCAGTGTGGCCAACGGTTGCCTTATTTAGCTCCCAATTCTTGGATGCACACTTAATGATTTCATGAAAATAACAACGTACTTGGTGCAGACTATATTTTTAAGTATATAAATAGTTTATAAAAACTCATTGAACTGCTGTAAGTCTGTAATTACACAAAACACGTGAAAGAATCAGTGGTATTTTATAAGATGCAGGAACCTCTTATTTTCCTGGATAAACTCCAGATTTGGGATTGTGGAAAAGCTTGCGAACTAAAGGGAGACAAACCTGTGTTCAAATTAGCTTGGTACTTCACAGCAGTGACTGCTCTGCCTTTCGAGTTCTTCACCTCTAAAAAAGAAAAATATGATCTGTTTTTTTCCTAAGAATTAAACAAGATAACATAGATTAAGAATCTGGCACAGTTTCAGGGATATAATAGGACATTGAGGGAGATCTATTATTATTATTCTTGATATTTGTTTATTATTATCCAAAATATTCCATAAAGAAACCTGTCAGTGGCAAGACTTTTGGCCCATTTGTTTACCATTCTCCTTGTAGTTTTAGGGGGGCTGCTATTCTGCTTTGTCTCGTGATTAACTCACCCCTTCCTTACATTCTACCACGTGGGTGTGGGCCCTGGCTCTATCCCCCTAGGCCCTGAGGCAGACATATTAGAACCCTTAGATGTGGTCCTGACGTTGGAGGAGCTCTAGGTCTCTGTAGGGAAACAATTAGCTACAAAACACCCATTCATTTAGTGCCAGACATTGTGAGAGATGCTGCAGATAAGAAAGGAGTGAGACAAGCTTCCCGCTTGGCCAGAGGAGCTGGAGGCTGAGTCTGTCTCTCCAAGCACAGGTAGAGATTTAAACAACTGGCCAGCTGAGAAAAAGGGCATCTGTGTTCACTGTGGGAATTAAGGGATGGGTCACAGGTCAAGGTATACTTTGATACAATGTGGAAGATTGAAATAAGATCCAAAAAAATGAGGATTTAGGGTCTTATTTATAAGTATCTGTAAGAAAAAGACTGGTTTATAGAAAAAGACTTATTTTTTTTTAAGATTTTATTTATTTATTTATTTATTTGAGAGAGAGTGAGAGCTACAGAGAAAGAGAGCACACACAGAGGGAGAGGGAGAGAAACGGACTCCTTGCTGAGCAGGGAGCCCGACCATCCCAGGACCCTGGGATCCTGACCTGAGCTGAAGGCAGATGCTTAACCAACTGAGCCACCCAGGTGCCCTGAAAAGGACATTTATAAGTGAACTTGGGAGCCTATAAACTCCGTTAGGAACTGTACATTTCCCAAATTGTGGGAGCTGGCTGTATGGACAGAGTTTAGGGGTGGGGGACAAAATAAATACTCAAAGAGTATGGGCATTGAAACCAGAGAGATGTGGTGCTATATTCCACCCTCAGCAGTTTTCCAAGACAAAGCATTACATACATTATATGACCTTTCTTCTCTTTGATTTCCTCACCTGTGAAACGGGGTAATACGTATTCAGAGCTGTGGTGAAATTAGTTTATGTTAAGGATTGGCAGATGGGTAGCACTCAATAAATGGTGTTTATTATTATTGGCCATTATTATTAATCATCATTAAGAAGGCCAAAGGACTTACTTAATTTACAATCTCTTTCCTCGCAATGAAAATATAACTCATATCATTTAGAGATGTACATGTTTTTCCCGTATTGGTAGTATGAACATTAGCTAGTGTTTGGTCATTGGCCATAGAGATAAATTTCTCCTATATTTTAAAAGTGCCTTATCTACCATGATACATGTTGGAAGTTTTGATTATTTACCATTTTCCAAGAAATTATTAAAATAAAGGTACAGTGTCACTCTTTCAAAGATGACAGCCAACATTTTATAAAATTTATGTTAAACTAAAAAAAAATCATTTAAAACCCATATCTGAAGTAGGTGATAATGGATTACATTTGCCATTCTTCTGACTCCTCTGTCTTTAATAGAAACACAAAGCAATAGCCTGAATAATACTCAACTACAGATTAGGTGAAGGAGATCACACTTTTATTACAAAGGAAATCACAAGGCTAATTTGCATTGACCTGTTTAAGCAACAGTCTACCCACCACACTAATCGAGAAAATATTACCCAGAGACAGAAACGGAAGGGACTAGGCTAAGATAATGCTTTTGCTTTTTACATTCATATTTTAGAATCACGATCTCTTGAAGTAGGTTGTCAGATGGGTTAATGGGTCTTACTATCTCATTTTAACACTAAATACAAAAAAGCTGTTCATGGAATCTACACTTTCGAACAAGCTTCCATAAGCCATAATCCAATAATTGTTAGCTACACAAGAGGAATTCAGGACATTAAAACCTTCCATGAGGGAGGTGTGTTTAGTGGACTAGAGCTTTCAACATAAATATTGCTATGGGGGTATAACATAGCAAAAATTAAAACTGCAGATACAATATTCATATAAAAACATCTGCTGTATTGCGAGAAGGATATGGGTAAGGAAAATAATACATACTTGTATGTATAGAGAGAATATTAATAGCTGGTTCAGCAATTCTGGTTAGGCCTGGCATGTTATCTATTACCCTCATGAGTTTCAGAAATTTCTTTTTCTCATTTTGGATCTTGGCCTATGGTGATATTCTGCAGATTGCAGTATCTACTCATATGGTTTACCAATTTGTATTGTCAACCAGTCTGTGTACACACATTTCAAAGAGATATTTAGCTTTTGCTAGTGGAGCCATTTCCAGATCAGAGAGGAAAACAAAGGGGAAACCTCTCAGTCTAATGTTAAGAAATAAACAAACAAAACAAAAGCAAGCAAACAAACCCCAAACTCCAGACTGAGAGCAAGTAAATGTATTTAGAACAAGATAAATATGTTCAACGATCATTAACTATAACCTTGCACACTTAAGGATGTCAGCCATCATCTAATAGATAAGTAAGGGTAAAAAATATTTAGAGATGTTATTCACACTGCCTAAGTTAAAGTGTTACTGCTGCAGGAGGTCATCGGTAAATTTTAAAACAGTGCCCGATTACTCTTCCTCTGTGCTCAGTTACTGATGCTATCTGCCACGCTATAGTCAAACTCTGTAAATAAATAAACCAATAAAGCCCTTGGGGAGAAGTCCTTAATCTACAACACAGTGATTTTGTAGCTTGGAAAAAAAACTTTGGAAAATAAACTTTTGCAAAATAATACTAGGAATGGTATTCATCCTTCTGCTTATAGTGTTGAAAAAACACAGGCAGTGTGGTTCATTAATTTAACTGAATATTGTTGAGGCAACCGAGGTACTGGAGTTATTCCAGAGAATAAAGCAGACTGGGTCTCTGTCCTCAGAAAGCTTACGGTCCAGTATAGTGTTTCCTTAAAAGCCTTAATTTCCTTCCTTTCACATCCAAGGAAGAGGGATATTAACCAATCCATCATCCAAGCTTATCAACTCTGCCTCGAATGTAAAGGGTGTGCATGGTAGGAAATGATGTTGGAGAAGTAGGAAATCTCAAGGCTTTTTTTTTTTTTTTTAGAATTTTTCTTTTCTTTTCTTTTTTTTTTTTTTAAGATTTTATTTATTTATTTGACAGAGAGAGAGACAGCCAGCGAGAGAGGGAACACAAGCAGGGGGAGTGGGAGAGGAAGAAGCAGGCTCATAGCAGAGGAGCCTGATGTGGGGCTCGATCCCAGAATGCCGGGATCACGCCCTGAGCCGAAGGCAGATGCTTAACGACTGAGCCACCCAGGCGCCCCAGGAAATCTCAAGTCTTAGGCATAAACTCATCTTAGTGATAGTCCTCAACTTCCCAATGAGTAATATCACAAATGAGCTAAATTTCTGATTTCTTCCTTCATTACAATGTTGTAAAAAATGGGAAACTATGAGATAATTTTTGAGATGAAATAATTTTACATAAATCCTAGGTGTTTTCATTCACATCCATTTATTTGACACATTTTGGTTGTATGCCCATTAGACTCAAGAAGTTCACCATGGTCCTGGCCACTTAAAAAAAATAGAATGTAGTATATTCACTTACTAAAAGACAGAAAATGTTACTGATGATGTGATTGTAAAAGTGAAATGCTCCAAGATTGGGTCCTTAGATGATGAAAAAAGATAATTTCCACTTGAGAAGTGGCCATCAGGCTGACCCTGGACATATAGGTAAGATCTAGGTGTGTGGAAATGGCAGAGGAGGAATTCAGGAGGAACAAAATAGGCACAGAGTCAACAAGGCTTCCTCATTTGGTCGGTTAGACAATGTCATCCTCTGGGGTTTCCTAAGTACTTATGATCTAGGCACAAACTAGGAGCTCAGCATCCTGAAGTGTGTGGTGTACTGGAGTAGGACTAGGGGCCAGATTATAGCTGAGCTTTACTGAAAATTAATGACTCAACTTTGGTAAGCAAGGAACATCACTGGCAACTTTTGACTATGATCACAACTGTTCCTTAGGAAGATCAACTTTGCAGAATTTTGCTAAGTTGGTTAGAGATAAGAGAAGGTCTGTGAGAAAAGCCTAGCAAGAAATTGGTCAGGAGCCATGAACATAGTAAAGTTTGGAGTGATGTAAGCATTAGAGACTTGACAGTTGAATGGATTTAGGGTATATGGAAAAGAAAGTTGTCCAAAATTACCCCTAAGTGTCAAGTTTAGGTGATTGGGAGAATGGTATGTTGGAAAACGTTCTCAGAAAAAGAAGGAAGGAAGGAAGGAAGGAAGGAAGGAAGGAAGGAAGGAAGGAAGGAAGGAAGGGAGGAAGGAAGGAAGGAAAGAAGGAAGGAAGGAAGGGAGGGAGAGGGAAGGGGAGGGGAGGGGGAGGAGGGGAGGGGAGAGAAGGGGAGGGGAGGGGAGAGAAGGGGAGGGGAGGGGAAGGAAGGAAGAGAAAGAAAGAAAGAAAGAAAGAAAGAAAGAAAGAAAGAAAGAAAGGGAGAGAGAGAGAAAGAAAGAGGGGCACATACATTTGGGTAGGTTAAGTGTCCAACTCTTGATTTGGGCTATGGTTATGATCTCAGGGTTGTGAGATTGAGCCCCAAGTCAGAGTCCATGCTCAGCAGGGAATCTGCTTGAGATTCTCTCTCTCCCTCACCCTCTGCCTCTCTCCCTCCTTATGCACTGACTTTCTCTCTCTCTCAAATAAATAAATAAATCTTTAAAAAAATAAAAATAAAAGAATAAGAGAAAAGAAAAAGAAAAGAGAAAAGAGAGGAGAGGAAAAGAAAACAAACCTGCAATTTGTAGCATTTATCTGTGGAGTAAATGTTCACACCATGGCCAAACTGGAGTTGGGAACAGGGGCACACAGTAAGGCCCCATAAGCTGGTAAGAGCCAGCTCCAGCACGTGACTGCCAGTGATGGATACAGAGGAGTGAAGAGGGGAGACCTGAGAAAGGAGGTGGGAGTTTCAGCTTTACACACATTGAATTTGAAGTGACTAGCACAAGAATCAAAATAGCAATGTTCAGCAAACATTTGGAAATCCTGAATTGTAGTCCGTTGGAGAAGTCCATTGGCGATATCTATCTATATCTATCAACTGATTGATCTAACATATATATATTTATAAGTATATAAATATATAAATATAATATGTAAATATATAAATATATATTTAATATATAATACATATTAATTTAAGTTATATATAAACATATATATTTAAGGTTTGTCTGCATAGAAATTATATTAAAGGTGAACAAGATTACCTAGGTAGTGAATTCAAGGGGAGAAAAGACAGAGATAAGGACAGAATCTCAGAAAATAGTTGCATTTGGGAAGCAAGAGGAGGCAGAAAAGGAATAGCCTGGAGCGGTAGGAGGCAAATCAGAAGAGCGTTCCATTCTAGAAACCAGGGAAAAAACATTTTAAGAGGGCT
Source organism: Ursus arctos (assembly GCF_023065955.2). Taxonomy (NCBI): domain Eukaryota; kingdom Metazoa; phylum Chordata; class Mammalia; order Carnivora; family Ursidae; genus Ursus; species Ursus arctos. The sequence goes on along the minus strand of NW_026622786.1, from coordinate 33,788,149 downwards.
TGGTTAAAGTGCCAAGGGTGGTGGCAAGGGCAAGGATAATGAAATGGAAATAAAAGTCTTTGAGATGAGTCTCTTTAGGACCCTGCGACTGTGGACAAGGCGGTTTCAGAAGAGCTGTGGGTGGGGAGAGAGTTTAGCAGTGTCTTCTCATTTTCCCAACATACTTGCCAGCGAAAGGAGTGAGAAAAGATGAAAGGGTAGGATCTTTTTCTTTTTTTGTTTTTTGAGCTATTATTATTTCAGTGGAAATTTAGCTGCAACATAAGGAGAAAAACAAACTCTCATAAGTCTCACTAGTAGCAAAAATGGCTCTCCTCCAAAGTTAAAAGCTTGCAAGCCCCATCGGGGCTGACCCTTGGGCTGCCCATTATTTGCTAGGAGCCTCACTTAGACAGTCCACTTGGGAGCAGAAAGATTCGTGGACAGCCGTGACCAAGCAAACAGAAGCAGTGGAACGAGCGACATCAATTCCATGAAGAGGAAGAATATGTATGACAAAGCATTTGCTTTATGAAAACTATGGAGGTGGGGAAAACAAGGGAGGCAATGCCAAGAACAAATATCTGAAAAAGTACATTCTTCTAGAATGACTTGTGTTGTTCAGCCAATTTACAGCTTAACATAACAGAACTGCCCTCTGAACCCACAATTCTTTGCCAAGTTGCTCCCCAAGTTGTTTTCTTCTTGCTTGGAACAGAGGATTTCCTCATTTCTACATTTCCAGATTCTACTAAAAATGTGAGCACTAGCCCATCTCTCTTCCTCCATTTTAATGTCCTAACTCTCATTATTTGCAAGTTGCCCAGAGAGCCTACACTGTGTTGTCTATACAACGCACAATGAAGAACAATACATATCTATTAATGACCTATCATAAACAGTTTCTGTGTGTTGATACAATTCTTCCTGCTCTTGCATTGTATCCTGATTATTTCACGTTTGCATCTGGTTCCTTACCTTTGAGGCGCTATAAACCTTGTCTTCTCCTTTCGTAAACCTCTCTTGCCTATAAGATGCATAATCAGAGGCTGGTTAAAAATATAAACTGATGCTTGTTGAATTGGATTGAAATTGGAAAAAAAAACAAAGAAATTTTCATTGAAATCTTTATGGGTAGTACTACATGGGAGCTATTGTGTAGCTGAAGATAAACTATAGTATATCTTTGTTTAAAAACACTTTGTTTTTAAAAGTAGGTTCTGGAGAAAAGGAATGGTTCCTCTAAAATGAATTTGGAAACAACTGGAAGATAAAAGTAATTTATCAATATCATCAGTTTCAACTATAACGGGGATAAGACTTTTTGAAATAAATTAATTGACCCTCCCCCTATTCAGCCAGAGGCATCCATTATCTCAGGCAGGATTTGGATTATTAAAGCAGGAATACAAAGAGGAAAAAAGGCATTGTTCAAGGAAGGTTGTTGTTTTTTATTTTTTATCAGTGTGTAGTGAGACAAAGGTCTTGTGAATCAGGATTTGTGGCAAAAGAAAGGGAGTTTCTAAATTCCAGGAGCTTCTTACATACACAAATTAAACCACAGGAGTATGAAAATATGCTTTAGTATAGAGAGGAAAAAGAGTATGATGTAGAGAAAGCTCAATTTCAACTAAAAGAAAGCAAAAGTTGTAGTCCGAGCAGTGACTCCGAAAGAATTGGAGGGAAGGAGGCAGGAATCAAAATTAAGTGTCCTGGCTTTCCCCTCAGGAAGACTTAAGAGGTAAGATGGAAGGTTTGAAAAACTCAGTACTTGATGTTTCAGGTAGATATAGCTCGGGAAAATCACAAATGTCTGAAGAAAATACCTCAGGTCAGCATGATGATAGCCCAGGATGCCACTGAAGATGTTTCTAGGATGTCATTTAGAAATTGCTGACCTAGCAGTATTCAATCAGAGGGAAGTCCTGAGAAGAACCTTCAGGACAGCTTGCATCAACATCGGGGTTACCTCTATAGAGGAGAAAGGGCCATCTGACATATCGAAGTAGAAAGTGGGAGTGTGGAAGAGATCTAGAAGTTGCCTTATGAAGCTAAGAGGCACGAGAAGATAGTTGAATTGGGAAACAGTGGATGTACAAAGAGACCACCAGAGTGAGATTAGGAGCAGATGAAAGGACACTGACCAGAGATTCTGCAGAATTGGTAAGAGTTGAGATAGGGCTGTAGTGTAGTAAAAATGAAGCTGGACATTTCCTTGGCATTCGCCAGCCATGAGTGTCAACAGCATTATGCCACCCCCCCCCCCAAAAATCAATGGTAACAATAATTGAGGAGGCACTAGTGCTGCATGCTTGGTGACTAAAAAGACCCAATTGGCTGTTCACATCATAGACCAGCAAAGATGTGAAGGACAGCATGCAGACTTCCTTGCTCTTTGAAAGTAGGTACAGAAGCTTTTCCATGAACCCAAGCACCATCTTGAGAAATAGAAAAGGAATGAGAGAAATATCACCAAGAAGAAGCTAGACTTTGAATCAACTGAATATTTATCCAAAAAACTGTTTAAATGGACAAGTCTGGAATTCATTTAATTGCCAACGTTTGTGTTCCCCAATACGTAATGGGATGGAATGCTCGAACATTTCAATTAGTCATGGCAAATGAATAGCAACATTTCTTTCTTGCACACTTTGAATCACAGACTATACACTTTGAGATGCAAACTAATAGAAGAAAAACACAAGCGTTGGAAAGTGTGGTTTGGGGGAAACCATTTTTAAATTGGCAGGATATTTTTTTGGCCATTTCTAAAGTGAAAAGTAGAGAAAGAAAATAATTGAAGAGAAGGCAATTTTTCCCTCGTACAAGGACATAGACTAAGAAGTGAGATCTGAATACCAATAGTAAAGCAAGGCACAATCTCAACACAGGCTTCAAGCTATTAAGGCTAACGCTACTGCTAGGAAACCGAGCACAGTCCACAGCTTCAACACCTGAAGCATCAAAAATGAAAGGAAAAGTTTGTTTCCTAAAACAAAATGTAAGATTAAAGAAGTACATTAGGGTAAAGTTTATTGACAAAGGCGTAGTATCTAGAAAGTTCATTTAAATCACGCTCTGAGGGTGTGACCTTTTAATAGACTGTGGAAATGTTAAAATGCAACAATGCACTTATATTATTTAACAAATGTTCTATTTCACAGGAGAAAGCTTGAGAAAAAACATATACTGTATTGAATTCAGAAATTTGCGACAGCACGCTACCGTGCAGGATGGGCTCATGCTCACTTGGAAGACGTCCCCAGTAACCTGTGGGCAGTTACCCAGACAGGAGATGCACAGAATCTTGATTATCATACAAGCTGAAGAAACTTGGTCAAGTTGAGGGGTTTTTTTTTCAATATAAAAATAAATCTGCCTGAAACTAGCTCTTTCTGATTGAAACTTTCAGTTTATTAAAAACAGAATTTTGGTGTAGTTACTGGAAAATGTATATTTATTATTGCATAGTGTCTTCCAAAGCTGATGAAAAAGTCATTCATATCTATTGTCATATTATTCTCAAGAAAAAAGTTTCCATTTCATAGCTCTGCAGATACCAAATGCCACACATTTAAAAAAAATTAATAATATAAATATTAAAATAACTTGGTAAATGCATCTCCTTCTTTATAAAATTCTCCCTCCCAATCCACATTCTGCCCCCTCCAAAAAAGTACCACTATGAAGAATTTTGAAGATTAAACTTCCCCACAGTTGGGCCTCAGGTGAAGAAATGTTATAAAAGTAAACTGGAACATTAGAAGAAGATACAAATGAGTTATACGGATTGGCAAACAGATTCAACTCCACTGGCAATCAAAGGACAGCAAGTGAAAACGAGATTCAAATTTTTTCCCATTAAATGTGGTAGAAGAGTTTTCTGTTTTGTTTTTATTGTTTATCCTCGTGTTTGCCACTGTATAGTGAGAGAAGCCCTCTCATCCGTGGTGGGTGGAAGCATAATTTGGTGCAATCTTTCTGTAAAACACTTTAAAAATATGTATGGAATGTCTACAAATGTTGATAGGATTTGAACAATAATCTCCATACCTGAAAATCTAACCTAAAGATATAGAGGTAACTCAGCGAACCATGTGCAAGCATTTTTATCAAATACTTGTTGTAAGAGAAAAAAATGGAAATAATCTAACTGTCCAGAGATAAGAAACAAATCAAATAAAAAACAGAATTCTTTTTGCTTGCCTCACTTTGGAGACAGCCACACGGGCTTTTGAGTTCAGTTCTCCACTAGTCAATATCACACTGGACCCAAGGGCCATTTAATTCTGGCATTAATCCATTTGCTAATAGTATAGTAGGCTGTTGATTAAGAATATGTTTTCAGGGGCGCCTGGGTGGCGCAGCGGTTAAGCGTCTGCCTTTGGCTCAGGGCGTGATCCCGGCATTACGGGATCGAGCCCCACATCAGGCTCCTCCACTAGGAGCCTGCTTCTTCCTCTCCTACTCCCCCTGCTTTTGTTCCCTCTCTCGCTGGCTGTCTCTATCTCTGTCGAATAAATAAATAAAATCTTTAAAAAAAAAAAGAATATGTTTTCAAAGGCTGTGTAAAACAACAGTAAAATTCTCACCATAGAATTTTTTGCGGGTGTGTGTGTATTTGGAAGGGAGGGGAAGAAAAATAGTCCAAAATGCTAATAGAAGTTCTCTCTCAGTGGTAAAATACTGTGTGATTTTATCTTATTTTTTTTCTTTAACTTTTTAAATTTTATAAATTTTCTACTGTGAAAGTTCATTAGTTTCAAGATCAGAAAAAAAGGTAAAATTATTAGAACTGAAGACAAAATAAATGCTGAAAACATCAGGCCTATTATATTTTACAAATAAAATTCAAGTTTCCCAAATTCATCTATTTGTATATAATATTCTATTGAATATTTTCATAAAAATAGAAATGAAGTTCACAAACATTCCAAAAATGCTGTTAAACTTCTGCCCCCAAATCATGAATATTAAGAATATTTCAGATTTTTATAGTAATCCACATTTTTCAAAGCAGTTGCATATACATGAATCATCTGCCTCTACTCCTCCCTCAACCTCTTTTCATTATAGAATCAGAATTTGAGGTGAAAGGAACCCTAGTAGCCAACCAATTGAAATCCAGCTTAGGGCAAAGGAATTTATCATAACACCCCTGAGAGAATCTTCAACCATGTGACTATTTCTAAAGCTCATGACGCCACAAGACATTCTCATTTTCTGGACAGCTTTAGTTGTTATAAAGTTCTTCTTATACGGAATGAAAACAAAAGAATGTAATGGCTACTAACCCTGTACTTCCTGTGTAAAAAGACATTGATCATTCCCAGCCCTGAGCTTCCATGTTTTTAGAAGCATGGTCCACAGATGACCTGCATGAAACCACCTGAGAACCTCTTTTGAAATAAGCGGTTTCCAGCCCCAACTGGAGACCTGCTGAACCAGAATATCTGGAGATGGAGCCCAGGATTATTCATTTTCACTAACTTCTTAATTGATCCTTGGACATCTTATGGGGGGGAGGTAGAAGGTTCTTCCGGGAAAGAATAAACCATTCTTCGTTGCTTGCTTTGGTTGGAAGACTACAATAGGGGTTTGGATGTTCAATCCTCCATTGGCCAACATGACACATGATCTGATGGCCACTTCATCCCAGCGTTACTCCCCTTGCTAAACTACTCAACATTAAAACATTCATCATGTATTGTGTCAGGCACGATGCCGGCTTCTGAGGACACAGAGATGAAGTAAGTGTGATCTCTGCCGGTGAGGAGCTCATTGCCAGGCACAGTATTTTGTGATCTATGTAACTGAGAGTGGTTGACCTTTTCTGGTGCCAGAATTTGATTTTTTCTTTTTTCCTGTTATCTTGCTCCGGAAGGTAATATCAATTGGAAAGACTGTCATAAGAAATAGGTACTAGGGTTTATTTTTCTAATAATTAGGCACTGGTGATTAGAATCAATCCTTGTCCCTTCTTTACGTCCCAATTAAGCATCTCCACATAGTTGGCCTGGATAATTTTCAGGGTCTTTACACATTTTTGTTTTATTTTCATCTAATGAATGTGGTGTATGTGTACACACACACACACACACACACACACAAACATTTTTTTACTAAAGTGAAATTCACATAAAATTAGCCATTTTAAAGTGAGCAAACAATTTAGTGACATTTAGTACATTCATAACGTGCAGCCATCACCTCTGTTTAGTTCCCAAACATTTTCATAACCCCAAAAGGAATCCCCATACCCATTAAGCAGTCACTCCCAACCACCCTCCACTCCATGAATATTTTTGATAATTTCTTTTCTGTTTAATTTTTTATACCTCTTCACATTTTGCCTGTTAAGTCTTTTTAACACTGAGAGATTGTTTCTGGCTCCATCAGCATTTATTCCATGCAATGTTCTATATTGTGGGCAGCTGATATCATCTCATCTCTTTAGTTCTATAATGAACACTTAAATTTCAGACTGATGTGAAAAATCATTTTTGTGATAGCTATTGCATGACTTATTTTAATTATAAAAGTAATATGTATTTATTGTGAACGGTGAAATAATATATAAATGAAATAAAAAGTAAGATTCTCTCATAAGTCCCCCACGTTTATCAGAGTAACTATTAGTGATGATTTACTTGTGTGGCAATCCAGATTTCTTGATTCAATTACATGCATATACTCCTCCCCAAATTATATCATATTACTCATATAATTATATCAATGATCAGAGTTCTACCACTTGTTCATTAATTTTATATTTCATTTATTTATTAATTCTTTCAACCAATAGCTACTGGAAACTCATTAGATGACAAGAATTCTGGGAGATGAGGATACAGAGGTGAATAAAGATCCATGTCAGCCTCTGTCAGGTCATTATTTGAAATAAGTATACATCATTCCATCATCTCGATGTACCATAATTTAACGCAATTAATGTAACCATTCTTCTACTAATGCACAGCAAAAATTCTTTAACCAAAATGCATTGACTACCAGCTACCACAGAGTAGTGCAGACTGAGATAAGGAATATATTTGTTTCTTGTTTTTGTAAGTAAATACAAATTAAATAGTATTCAGCTTCACTTTTACAATATTAAAATAACCTTTCTTTTGTACTTGAAGTAAAGTTAGCTTTTGGAGGGAGTTGTGGGTCAAGCAGTCTCAGTGATTCCAACTATGCGCTCAAGATACAGGGAATAAATCTATCCCATCCGAAAAGACTCGCAGCAGAAGAAATCATCAAAAGAATTAAAACCTTTCTGGCAAGGGTACCAACCGTTCAAAAGGACACCTGACAAATGAGAACAGATATACCATAAAAAATGGATGCCTGCCAGCTTTGGCAGTGCATAGCTTAGTATATACACGGTACGCATAGCCAATCCCCAGTTTGATTGAGTCCTGCACCTCTTTTATGTAGGTTGCTTGTTTGTTTTGTTTTGTGGGAAATGGGCAATATTTGTGCTTTTTCATTTACATATTTGGCTATGTGGAAACCCCAGGGAATGAATCATTCTGGATAGCTGAAAATTTTAATCATTTTTGATGGAAATCTTTCTAAAATGGATTTCACACTTCCCTGCCTTCTTAAACAGAGTGGATGGAATGTAATTAATCTTTTTTTGATGACTTGGTTTTATCATTATGAACATTAATGACTGTGCTGTGCTATCCAGAGATGACATCCTCAACATGGATCGTGGTATGTGGGATGGCCTGTGGGTCCTATCAGTCTTTTTGAATATTTGTGTCTAGGTTATATTCTTCCCTTTGACGCAGCACAGTGTAGGTGCAAAGAGGTGGGCTTAGGAGGAAAAAATGCTGTGTTCAAATCCCAGCTCTTGATTTGAATGCCAGTTCCTCTTTTGACCTCAGTTTCTTCATCTGTAAAATGATCACAGTAACTCACCTAACAGAGATGTAATAAGGATTAAATAATGGGTCTTAAGTGTAAATGGAAAATAAACCAGTGTTAGTTTCTGTCTTACTAATTAAAAAGGTGCTTACTAATTAAAAACCATTTTTTTTCCGATCATTCTGCAGTTTCTATTCCGCTGTGGGACTGGAAGCTGGACGGTGGAGTTGAAAGTTGTGACATTGATGCTGAGTGCTTAGATATACTAGTTACTTTTTGTTCCTAACTGTGTAAGAACACTTCCGCCTCCATAAAATAGAGTTTTGGAGGAGAAAATGCAACTTGGAGATTTTGAACTCAGTACATAATGGGGAAAGTGTTCTAAAGCAGTCTGCATATCCTCTTCTAGGTTATAAACTTGGTAATTTCCAGAAAAATAATCATTTAAAAAATTAAATCAGCTGTATTTACCAAGGACCACTAGTTTTGTGTCTAGGTTCTGGATATAAAGCAGAGGAAGAAAGAGAGAAAGAGAGAAAAGAAATAAAGGAAAAGAGGAAAAGAAAAGAAAAAAGGGAGGGAGGGAGGAAGAGGGGAAGGAAGGAAGGAAAGAAGAAGGAAGGAAGGGAAAGAGAGAGAGAGAGAGGAACCTCTGTTACCATGTAGCTTCCATTTTGATGAGATAGAAAATAAAATACATAGATAATAAAATGTATAGTGCATCATTTTGTAAGTCCTCTTGAGGAAAAAAAAAAAAGTGGAAAAGGGATATATATAAAGCCAAAGAGTCGGGGAGAGATTGTATTAAACACAATAATTAATGAAGACCCATGGAGAGGATGGCATTTGAAGAAAGGCTTAAAGAAGACAACTACAGATATATTTTGCTGGCAGACTTGTTCAAGAAAAGGGAATAGTAAATACAAAAGGAGGCCAGAAAGTGCCTGGTGTGCTCGTGGAATAGAAAGGAATCCCAGAGACTGGAGCCGACTAATTATGTCAGATGGTGATGAGAGCTAAGGACAAACAAAAATCAAGCACAAAAGGATATGAGGAATGTCTGGACTGAGGTGGTGGGTGGTGCTAAGACACAACTTTATACAGGCAAGATGACACATGTGAGAAAACACTGAGGTTGGCAAGGGAGCAAGTCATACAGGTTTTTGAGGCCATAGCTTTCCAGGCAAAAGTGGAAAGGCCCCGAGACATTGTGTGTCTGAGTGGCTCAAAGAACAGCAAGGGGGCCTGTTAACTAAAAAGGAGTAACCCACAGGGAAAGTAGTTGGAGATGATATTAAAGGGATAGCAAAAGCAAGATTATATAGTGCTTTAGGCCATTATATATATTAACTTTTACTATGGGTGAAATGGGGAGCTATTGCAGGGTTCTTAACAGAGGGGTGGCTCTCTTTTTCTTTTCTTTCTTTCTTTCTTTCTTTCTTTCTTTCTTTCTTTCTTTCCCTTTCTTTCTTTCTCCCTTTCTTTCTTTCTTTCTTTCTTTCTTTCTTTCTTTCTTTCTTTCTTTCTTTCTTTCTTTCTTTCTTGCCAAAGCTATTAAAGGGATCATTTTGTTACTGGATTGACGATAGAGTGTAGGTGGATAAGGGAAAGATCAGGGAGAACAATTAAAAAGTTCCTGCAATAAATGATGGCTTCCATGAGGCTATTTAAGAAAAAGATACAAAGATATAGTTGTATTCTGAATATATTGAAAGCATAGCCCATAGCCCAGTGCTCATGGAATATCAGAGAAAGGAGATAAGACTGAGCAATAGAAAGTATAAAGTTGAGGAAATTTAAAAAAAGATATACTTTCAAAAAGGCTGTTACTTCAGCCTAGAATGAGTATCGGGAACCGTTACCCTTCCATGTGAAACAACAGAAAAATTGGATGGAATACATAAAATAAAAGCTTTCAAGATATTTCACATCAATAACGAGAGACAATGATTCTTGACAGAGAAGAAATAAAGTGAATCATACATTTGCCGAGACTCACTGGGTTGGTTTGTTTTGTTTTGTTTTTAAGATTTATTTCTTTGAGAGAGAGAGAGCATGAGCAGGCAGATGGAAGGGGAGAGGCAGACTCTTCCATGCAGGGAGTCCAATGTGGGGCTCAATCCCAGGACCATGGGATCAGGACATGAGCCGAAGTTAGATGCTTAACTGGCTGAGCCACCCAGGAGCCCCTGCCCTGACTTACTGTCTTGAGAGAATTTCCAGGCTGTACCACAGATGGGGGAACCCAAACAAAAGCTGATAGTTTCCATGAATTGAGGAAACAAAGGTGGGATTCTAGAGAAGTGTAATAGAGAGGAGAGATTTGCATAGAAAGGAAGATCCAGAGATCGCTAGAGGCTCTTCAGCTATGGTCAGAACTGATTTGTACAAATGTGTGAGGAAATTATCTGTAGCTGGAAAAAGGAACTGCCAGAAGAAATTGAAGGGAGTAGAGACTAAAGCTTACACAGAAAGGAGTAGTTTCTGTTCCCACCAAGCAGAGTGGGAAACCTTATAATTCATGGGGCATCAGAGCACTCACAAGGATTTTGCCTCAGTATTAGGGCAGAATTAATTCTACACTGAACATTTCTCTGGTTTCACCCAAGGAAGCTTAAAAGGAAGACCCAAAAAAGTAAAACTTTCAAGTAACTTTACTGCATTGTAGGTCATGGCTCAAGAATATTTTTAGGGATACAAGAATATCCAGCACCTAGCAAGGCAAATTTTTCATTGTCTAGCATACAATCCAGCATTACTGAGCATGTTAAGAAGCAGGGAAACACAATTCCCAATGAGGAGAAAATAAATTAATCAAGAAATGACACAGATAACGCAATTAATAGAACAAAGGCACTACAACAGTTATTTGTAATCATATTGTTTGTTCAAGAAGCTTAGGGGGAAATTGAGCATGTTAAGTAGAAGGAAGATAAAAGAAAGACCCAAACAGAACTTCTCAGGCAGAAAGTACAATGCTAGGATGAAAAACAATAATACTGAATTGGATTAATAGCATATTAGACATTTTAGAGGGAAAAAATAGTGAACTTGAAAATACAGAAACAGAAACCACTCAAAATAAAACTCAGAGAGAAAAGTTACTAAAAATTAAAATAAAACATAGCAAAGCATTAGGGAGTTGTAGGACTACTTTAAATAATATAACATACATGTAATTGGAGTCCCAAAAGAAGGGGAGAAGGGAAGGCAGAGGGAATAAGGGAAAAATATTTGAAGAAATAATGGCTGAAACATTTTCAACTTTATTTAAATCTCTAAAACTACAAATTCAATAAACCCAATCTTAGGAAACTTGAAGGAAACTATACCACCACTCATAATAAAATGACTTAAAACTGGTGATATATAGAAAATCTTAAATACAGTTAGACAAAAAAATGACATATTTTATGCAGAGGAACAAAGATTAAGAGGATTTATCCAGACTTCTTTCTAGGGAATAAAGAATGCAAACCTGAAGATAATGGAGCAACATCTTTAGAGCATTACGAAAACAAAAACAACCAAGAATTTTATACCCAGGTGAAATATCTTCCCCAAATGAAGCAAATGTAAGACTTTTAAGACATACAAAAGTAGAAAGAAATTATTATTGGTCACCTGCATTATAAGAAATGCTAAAGGAAGTTATTCAAGCAAAAGGAAAATTATACCAGAAGGAAATCTGCATCCAGGACTGAAGAACTCCTAAAATATTAACTATCTAGGTAATAAAAATATGTTTTCTTACTATCTAAATTCCTTTAAAAGATACTTGACTAAAGAAAATTTTTTAAAAAAAATTTATTGTGGGGTTTGTAACACAAGTAGAAGTAAAATGTATGAAAATAATAGCACATAGGCTGAGTGGGGATACACTTAAGTATACTGTTGTAAGTTTCTTATACATGAAGTGGCATATAGCACTTGAAAATAGACTGTGATAAGTAAATAACACGTACTACGAACTACTGAAATAACACCAAAAAAGAGTTATAGATGATAAGTCAAAATACTCAATTTCTAGAAAAAAAGGCAGATTTTAAAAAAAGGAAATAAAGGACATGGAAATGGTAGAAATTGGTAGAAATATGGTAGATTTTAACCCAACTACATCAACAATTACATTAAAGGTAAATAGTCTAAATGCCCCGACTAAAAGGCAAAGAGTATCGGATTGGATAAAAGAACAAGACCTTGCTTGTACCTGCAAAAAACCCACTTCAAATATAGAGACACAAACAAATTAGAAGTAAAGGATGGAAAGAGATATATATACTATGCTAGTACCAACCAAAAAAATTGGAGTGGTCATATTAATATGAGACAAAGTAGATTTTAGAGCAAAGAATATTACCATGGATAAAGAAATACAGTTCACAATGAAAGATGGGTGAAATCATCAAGAGGACCTCATAATCTTTTTTTGTTTGTTTGTTTAGTTTTTAGTTAAATTCCAGTTAGTTAGCATACAGTGTAATATTAGTTTCAGGTGTATGATTTAGTGATTCAGTACTCACATACAACATCTGGTGCTCATCAAAACAAGTACACTCCTTAATCCCCATCACCTGTTAAACCCACCCCTCCCCACCTTCCCTCCAGTAACCATCAGTTTGTTCTCTATAGTTAAGAGTCTGTCTCTTGGTTTTCTTCTCTCTCTTTTTTCCTCCATGATCATTTGTTTCTTAAATTCCACATATGATTGAATTCATATGGTATTTATTTTTCTCTGACTTATTTTGCTTAGCATAATACTCTCTAGCTCCATCCACATTGTTACAGATGGCAAGATTTCATTCTTTTTTGTGACTAATATTCTGGGGTGTGTGTGTGTGTGTGTGTGTGTGTGTGTGTACCACATCTTCTTTATCCAGTAATCATACAATGACATAATAATTTTAAATGTTTATGATTTAACAACAGAACTTCAAAATACATAACACAAAATCCATAGAACTACAGGGAGAAATAGACAAATATATAATTATAAATTGAGATTTTAACATTCCTCTCTCAATGAGTGATAAATAAATAAGGAAAAATCAGTGAAGATATATATTGGATCAACAATGCATCAGCCAACCCAAAAGCTGGTTGTTTGAGCAGATCACTAAAATTGGTAGATCTTTATCTAGATCAGAGAAAAAGATGGAAGGTGGAGATACAAATTAGTAATATCATGAATGAGAGAGGTGACATCACTACAGGTTCCACAGATACGAAAAGGACCATAAGAGAACAGTATGACAACTTAGTATTAATAAATCTGACAACTTAGATGAAATAAATTTCTTCTAAGAAATCACAAACTATGGAAAGTTCACTTAAAAACAAATAGATAACCCAAACGGTCTTATATATAGTAAAGAAATTGTTATGTAGTTAAAAACCTTCTCACAAAGAAAACTACAAGCCCAGAGGGCTTCACTGGCACTTTTAAGGAAGAAATAATACCAATTCAACACAAACTCTTGCAGAAAACTGAAACGAGTTAATTCTTAACTCATTTTGTGAGGCCGGTACTAATACCTGATACAAGGAAACAGCAACAACAACAAAAAACAAAACACTGGGTGTTCTACGCAAGTAATGGATCACGGAACTTTACAGCAAAAACTAGGGATGTACTGTATGGCGACTAACATAACATAATAAAAAATTATTATAAAAAATAAAAAATAAATGACAAAAAAAAAAAAAAAACTATAGACCAATATCCCTAATGAACATAGATGCAAAAACTCTTTACAAATTTTAGGTCTTCAATCCAACAATATGTAAAAAGCAAATGCATCATAACCAAGTGAGGTTTTTGCCAAGGATAAAAGATTGGTTTAACATTTGAAAATCAATGTAATTCACCTTATTAGCAGACTAAAAACAAAGAAAAAATCATATAATCATCAGTAAAGGAAAGAAAGCATCAGACAAAATCCAACATCCATTTCTAGTGAAAAAAAATACCTGCAAACTAGGAATATATGGGAACAATTGTTAAATGGCATCTGTGAAAAACCTACAACATTACAATCACTGATAATAGTGAAAGACTGAATGCTTCCCCCATAAGATGAGGAACAAGGAAAGAATGTAGGCTACCCTTACTTCTATTCAAAATTATACTGGAGGCTCTAAATAGCAAAGTAAGACAAGAAAAATGAAGCATCTAACTTGAACAGGAAACAGTAAAACAGTCAAAACATACCAAAACAGTCAAAAGATATGACACAAATGTCTATTGTAAAATTTTATGAAGCCATGAATTAATTTAGCAAAGTTGCAAGATAGAAGATCAATATACAAAATCAGTGTATTTTTATATTCTAACTCAAAACAACTTATTTTGAAATAAAAAAATCAGTATTATTTACAAAAGCATAAACATATGAAATACATATATATATATATATATATATATATATATAAAACTTGAAAACATTGCTGTAGAAGACTACATAAATAAATGGAGAAATATGAATTTATAGATCAGAATACTCAGTATTGTTAAGATATCCATTATCCTTCAAATTGACCTAGAGATATAATATCTTAATAAGAACTGTAAAGTGATTTTTAATGGTGAAATTAACAAGTTGATTCTAAAATTCATGTGGAAGTTCAATGAACCTAGAAAAAGTAGAACAATTTTGAAGAATAAAGTTGGAGGACTTACACTACATGATTTTAAGATTTTTTATGAAGATATAGAAATCAAGAAATAGACAAATATATCAATGGAACGGACTAGAATTCAGAAATAGACCCACACATATATGGTCAATTGATTTTTGACAAAGGTACAAGGGAATTCAGTGGTGAAAAATTAGTCTTTTCAACAAATAGAACTGAAATAATTGGTACCTATATGTCAAAAAATAAACTTCAATTCACCTCACATTATGGACACTGAAAACAGGCCACAGACCTAACCATAAAATCCCAAACTATGAAAGATCCAAAAAAAAAAAAAAAAAAAAAAAAAAAAAACAGGAGAAAATCTTTCTGCTCCTGGGTTCTGTCAAAATTTCTTAGATATATTAAATGCATACTCCATAAAAGAAAAAAATGAGAAATTGGACTTAATCAAAATTGAAACCTTCTCCTGTGTGAAAGATAGAGAATGAAGAATAAGACAAAGACTGAGAGACAATGAAACTCAATAATACGAAACTAAACAACAGGAGCAACAGCTAGAGACCGACATTTGGCCGAAGAAAGAAATTATGTGGATGGCAAGTAAGCACATGAAGCTGTGTTCAACATTATTAATCACTAGGGTAGAGAAAATCAGAATTAACATGATATATTCCTAAACCCCTTTTAGAACGTCTAAAATTAAAACACGGATCCACCCGGTGTTGGCGAGCATGTGAGAGAGCCAGATACTGCTGGTGGGAATGTAAATCCTACGTCTTTGGAGAGCAGTTTGGTGGTTTCTGAACAAGTTAAACATAGTAATATGTGGCCCAGCCACCCTACCTGTGTGTATTCACCCAAGACAAGCGGGAAAGCATGTGGCCACATACAACACGGATAAATGTCCACAGCAGCTTTATTCGTAGTAGCTGAAAAGTGGAAACACCCAAATGTCCATCAACAGGTGAGTGGATACAGAAATTGTGGGGTATCCACACACGCTGTATTGCTGAAGAATACTACTCAGCAACAAAAACGAATAAGCTAGTAGTGCGTGCAGAAGCCTGGACTGACATCAACATAATTCTGCTGTGTTGAAGAAGCCAGACCACTCCTCTGACCAAAAGTGCAGAAACTGTGTGATTCCGTTTACATACAATTGTAGAAAATGCAAAGTAACGTATCATGAAGAAAGCGTTTAAGTGTTTGCCTGGGGACAGAGGGGTAGAAAATAGAAATGGACGTGAGGGATTGGGGCAGGAAGAAATTTTTGAGGGTATTAAATATGTTGATGATTTTGACTGTGGAGATGGCTTCAGAATTTTGCGTACATGTGCACGTGTGTGGCAATCAGTCATATTTTACACTTTAAATACGTGCAGTTTATTATCAGTTATGTGTCAGTTACATCACCACACAGCTATTAAAAATTAAATTAATGTAAAAATGCTAATAAGAAAGTGAATTTTTAAATTTACTTGTCGAGAGACATTTCCATACCCATCTTACAGATGAAGAAATTGAGGCACGAAGAGTGACGTAGTTCGTAAACGTGAAGCTTGGATTTCAGTCCAGGTGGTCTGGCTTCAGGGGTAGAGCTCTGTTGAATCTTGCTTATAAGGACGGAGTTTATTTTGACTACTTTACAGATTCAGTAACTGTATTGGATTTTACTTTCATTTTCTTACTGTCCACATTTCTTGAATAGTTTTTTTGCTGCCAGGTCGGATTCTTTACTGCCTTTTTATAAGATAGTACTTGAACACGTACTAGACGTTGCTTTCGTTAGCATGTACTGTTCTGCCCACCAGACCTCTGCTCTAAAGCCTTCCTGTCTCCCTATTCCCTACTTCTTTTCCAAATTGTTTCCATCCTACAAAGCACAGCCCTTCAGATTTTGAAATAAAGCCATACATCACCTATCCTCGTCCCCACCCAAATCCATTTGTCCCATTGTGAAATTTCCATGCCATTTATTATCCATATGAAACACTTATTTGCATATTGCTTCTCATGATTCTTGTTATAAGAATGTAAATTTTTTGACAATTAGATTATATGTCTTTCAGATCAGAAACCAAGCCCTTATCTTGTGTCATGCATATGCAGAAATATATATATTTGACACAGAATTGCCAGCTCTGCTGGACTCACAGAAACATACATGCTCCGCTTAGAAAATACTATCACATTGTCTTTTTAAAGCCCTCATACAGAATAAGCAGCTCAGAATATGAGAGCCGGCAATACATCTGTCCCCCCATCACTATCTCCAAGTTTCGTCTTGGGTATGTAACGAGAGACATCCACTCAGCCATGAAGAATAGAGGCTAAATGAATTGCATTTGGATTGGGAAAATGGTGCACTTTACGTGGTTACGGCACATTCCACATTTTTTTCTTCCTTAACGAACGTGACATTTGTGTCAACTGGTGAAGAGTGGGGGGTCCTCTTGGTATGGATAAAAATTCATCAAGCCAGTTCAGCAGGGAACACGAGGATCCACATCTTACCCAGTCCTTCCTTCTCAAATAGTTTTCATTAACTCTCCGAGTTCTAAAACAAGTCACTCTCATTTTTTCATTACATGTTTCATATAATTTATTGTACATAATAAATAGTTTGCAAGAGTTGGGTTTATGAATAGCTTGAAACAGGTTTTCCGTGTCCAAATCAAGCTGCCATAGTAACCATTTTTCATTTCTGCCAAACGTATGGTCTTTTCCTTTTTTTTTTTTCTGCCTTGAAATATGTTGTTTTAAAAAAATCCCAAATTATTCGGGAAAGTTGATCAGGTTTCATTAAAATAATGACTTCATTGTTAGTAAATGCTTATTTCAATCTCTTATTAAATGACTCCTTCTTGCATTATGGGCATCAAACTGAAAATAAAAATATATAGCTTTAAATTTGGATTTAATGATATTTATCATAAAAGTAAATTAAAATACATTTCTGTTCTCCTCCCATTTCCCCATAAAAGAATCTCTGCCCTTTTCAAACAATAGAAGAGCAAGGCCAGGTTAAATTTCTGCCGGATAGTTCCAGGGAGAAAGTCTAGGAGGACGCTAGTCTGCTGGGTATTTTTACCCAAATCCCCTCACAGAACTTCTAATTTCTTTGGCAAGAAGAATTTTTAGAAAGGTTGTTCCCACAGGTGTTTTTCCAACTTCTCATCATTATAATATTTTGACTTTTAAGTAACTAGCATCCAAAGTCAGAACCTTCTTCAAGTAACCAGTACCTCACAGCTAAATCTACAATTTCTAAGAGCCAACTCAACTCAAAAGCTTGCAAAAGCTGCACTTACCAGCTATTTACCCCAAGTTCTCAGACAAAAGACTACCTTCAGGACTCACTATGAGATATGACACTTACCATGACTAGTGTTATGGAGGTTGAAGGGAGTGGCTATGTTATAGCAAATAGAGAAAGATCTGTCTTCATGAAGATTCTTTTTATGTTAGTGACCCATCTACTTTGAGGGTTTTTTAAAATATAATTTTAAAAAATCATATTTTCTAATAACCGTATTTAGCTTAAGAGAGAAAATCATTTATTAATTCGTCTAGATTTGGTCTGCGGCTCAATGGCGCCATGAGACGTACACATTTTTACCACTGACCATTAACATGCCTTACTTTAAAGCACTTTCCAAAAACCTCATTTTTCACTACAAACTTTAGATTCTTACTTATCAAATCTAGCTTTATGTCTTTCACAAGTTCTTCCATTTATTCAATGTATGTTTAACGAATGACTTCTCTCTGGATTCCCATATGGGTTCCATGAAGCCATATAGTCAGAGTAAAATCTGGAGCCTATCACCAAAGATATAAATAAAACATAAAGGTGAAATAAACATAAAGGTTGGAGCCAGACTGCAAAACACACGGAGTGAGAAGCCAAAGAGTTAGGATTACTCCTAGTCATGATGTCACCTTTACCATTACAGTGACTACTACCAACTACAGTTAGAAAAAAAAATTTGTAAGCTTTAGAAACCAACTGAAGCTAGTATAACTTAGAAAACAGGTGGTTATGGGAATCTACTGGAAGGATCTAGAGTATCTCATAAAATCCAGGGAGATCAACAGCTTTCAAAAGGAAGTAGGGAACCTGAACAGCAAACATTTTTGAACCTTGTCTCTTGAGGGCTGCCACTAGGATGAAATCAACTTCCGACTCCTATTCTAAGGCTCTTGACTCACAACCCAAAATTCTCAGAGAGCAAATCTAATTAGCTTGAGTCACTGTCCATTCCAACCAGCTATGATTAAGTGGACAGAGTCAAATATTGCTGGCATTGCTGTTGAGCCTCATTCTTGGTTAGTGGAGGTAAGGGGCAATTCCTGGAGAAGGGGAAATCACAGTGGGGTAGATAGCAAAAGGCACCTTATGTAAGCACAACTAGCGTTCTCTGGGGTAGGCATTGTATGAAGTACTTTTCATGCATCATCTCAAATAGTTTCTAAGAATCCTAGTGCAATAGATACTACCATTATTCTCACTTTACCTATAAAAATTTGAGATTTTAAAAAGGGTCAAACCAATAAGTAGTGGAGCCAAGATCTATAGTCTGCTTTTTCCGGTTCAACGTCTATGCCCTATCCTTAATCTTGATGATGTCAGTCTAACAGGTTTACACGTAGATTGAGTCTGGTGCCTCTTTCCCCGTAAACTTTCTGTCCTCCATTCTTCATTTTGAGCGGGTGAAGAGTTGGTTGAAAGAATCATTTAAGGAGCTCATTAATGTCTTGTTAACTAGTACACCGAAAGTACCTACCTTTCCTTATCATGTTCTAACATGAAAAGAAAGGGGAATATGTTCCAGATAAACCTGTGTTTTCTCATGGACTCTGTGTGATATATGGTATTAAGACATAGGTAAACTGATATCACTAGTACTATAGTCCAGAGTAAATATATTCTATAGTAAAATAACTGTGTATGTGTTGGGGGGGTGCTGGGGAACAAATCACCAGTTGTCATGATATTTCTACAGGAAATTCTAAGCATTTCACTTAGAAATAAAGTATGAGCACATATCAGAACTACTGACCAGTCCGTAGACTATTTCTTTTAGACACAGTCACCATGGTAGAAATAAATTATGCATTTCTCTAGTGAATGAACTTTAACTTCAAACAAGAGAAATAATCTATATCTCCCTTCTAATCAGAGGAGGAGAAATCCCCTGGGATCTCTTGGAGCGCGAAGGACAGCTCTGAAGTTGGGTGAGATAAATCCAGACCCGATAATAACTTCTCTGTATATGTCTGCATAAGAGAGGTAATACTTTGGGCCTGGCATTCTGACTTTGGAAACAAAGTCCGGTTCATTATCCCTGCAGGGGTGAAGTGGATGGCATGGCAGGTGGTAGCGGGTGGGAGGAAGATGAAGGGAGAGTGAAGTTTTGGCCACCACTGCTTATTCATATTCTCAGGTTATTACTAAGTCCTAACTTTGCAAGTTTGGGACTTTCTCCGTGGAAAGTCACATGGCACTTAAATACCACAATAAAATAGGTGGAAATCACCATCAGGGTGAGTATATAAAAACTTTAATCATGAGGTTTTCACGTGCAGTGGACGTGTTCTTGATAGTAAACCCTTCACAAAAGTGCTTCAGTTTATTGACTCTCTTTTGGGCTGACTAGAGGAAATGAGGTCTTTGAGAAAATGAGAAAGTTTGGTCCTAGATGGGTGCCTGGCCCCCACTTTTGCGGTGGCGTTCTCAGCAATGGGAAGATGAACTGGACCCCTGAGGTGGATCAATTGGGGTGACCCTAACAAACCCGACTGCCTCTGGGTGTCGAGATGTCTTTATAAACACTGCAAAAAAGTGAAGGAGGAGCCACAAATGCAAAAATATCCAAATTTACATTGATGAATGAATTAATTAGGACACGACTAATTCAAAAATTCTGATAACAGAAATAGGAGCCCATGGGAAAATAAATGAGCTCTCCCCTATCAGCGAGGGAAACACATGCAGACCTTATCATTTTAAATTCAGTTTAAATATAGCCGAAACACAGTCCAGATTACTTTTTGTGATCATAGAGAATATGCTGTTGACTAACTCCTCCTGCTTAGGTTTCCGAGAAGATTCTGGCACAAGAAGGAAGACATTGTCTGAGGGGCTGCACAGAATGTACCTAAATGGTGCTACATGGCTCGGGCAGAAGCGCAAGGCCTCTCCACTTGCCGCAGCAGAGCAGGAAAGAACAGCGCGCAACTGCTGACGTTCTCTCACTTCCTGCCCTGACAGAGGCATGCTGCTGAGGGAGGCAGAGGAGAGGGAAGGCACAGGGAGAGAGGGAGGGAAAAATTAGGGAAGAGAGCAAGGAAGCAGACGGATAGAAACCAAGACAAAATTTGCTGTGGACACTGGATATTAAATCAAGGTGATGTGATATGGAACTATCCCCCCCCTTCCTCAAGGTTTAGGGTGTTTCCATTTAAGAGAGAGAGCAGCTTTCTGAAAAGCTAAAAACATCTCCAAAAAATTGGCTACAACTTTCTTCACACAAAGACAAGTTTGAGAGATACGAATAGTCATGGGAGGAATATTTAATGGGAACAAAATATTTATTCTTGTTTCACTTATGAGGATATCAAGACAGAAAACAGTCTCTGGAGGAAATCATGCCTGTGAAAGATATTTTTAAGATCAAAGTTTCCCTGACACATAAACCAACTCACTAACAATGAAAAGCGTGAAATTCTGTTTTGAGAGGCACTGATTTTTCTTTTTTCCTTTATCAAATCGGCCCTTTTGTCTTTTACAAAATATATGTGCAACTATAACAACGTGATCTTTTTTACCTGTTAAAACTTGAAACTTGTAATAAGATCAGAGAATTCAAGCCCCACATAGAATGCGAGGTACTTAGTTTCCTTGACAGACTTGTGATAATTTTTTGAAACAATGAAATTTATCTCATAGTAAATGCCATCAATCTTCCCATTTATATATACAATGCATTCTAAATTTTTGAAAAAAAAATGGTTCAATAGTATAATACCTTTTTTGTGGCTCAATTTCTCTTCAGTTGATGATGAGAAAATCTGAAATACATTATTCTTACTAACTTGAGCTGAATGAAAGTCTTCATTTAAAGTAACTTAATTATATACAGAAAGTATGTAATAAAATAATGACCTCTATTATAAATCATAAGTAGCAATCAAAATAATGATCAAATCAGATAATAAGTTTGATTATGTGTAGAATTTCACTTTCCTTAGGTATGTTATTACTCCCAGAACAGGATGGAAACAAAAGGACTTGGCTGGAAATAGGCTCTCTCTTGATCACATGCCTAGTATAGTTCTCTGTGCCCAGTGGGTTCTCAATAAATATTCAGTGATGATTATAATGAGTCTTCTGGAAACATTGCAATTCGCAGGTATGCACAGATCTAAGATTAGAAAAAATTTGTCAGTGTAATTGATTGTGTCAAAAGAGAAAGAATTCTACATCCAATATCAATCACATAAACTGTGGACCCAGACAAACACAATCGCTGAATGGCTTTTTTCTTTCAATTTCATTTTTTCCTGGCCACCCCACATACTAAATGGAGACCCACTGGACACGTTTGTCACTTGACTAAATTATCCAGGGGTAAGGCAGTATGGCCATACTGTTGCCAAACGTTTCTGGAAGCTTTGCCTTGCTTCCTGAATCAGGTCCTTGATTTCTGACTGTCCTCTTCAAGGGAATAGTTTTATGGAGTACGGGACTTTGGAAGGTCCTGGGATTACTGTCACTGTGGCAGATTTTAGGCCATTCTGAAGTCAGAGAATAAAGCTGCAACTGCCGTAAGTATTTATGTTATGGAAAAAAATGCTGAATTAAAACAAAGAATCAGATGAAACACGGCTCTGGTTCTCTGCAGGTTGTGACGGTGTCTGGGACAAGTTAATAGTAGACCAGTGGAAAAGTGGGCCATTTATTTTGTTCCACTGCCACAGCCTAACCACTTCACCTTTAAAAAATGTAAGCCTTTCGTCCCCAAAGAGAAAGGGGAAGAACAGATGGTAAGATTGCTCAGGCCAGGAAGCTAGAAGTCCAGCTTGACTCTTTACTCTTCTCTGCCTCTACTCCCCTCCATGTCATGCATGGCCAACATTTTTCTACCCTCTAAAACTACGTGAAATCTTTCTACTTCTCTCTAGCCTGCTATCACCTTCATTTCTTATGTGGGGTACGACATAAACATGTGCTTTGCTGCCTACACATCTTTAATCTTTTCAATCCATTTGTCTCGCTGTGCTCTGAGTCATTTTTTTAGTATCTGGACGTGGTGTATTTACTTTGTATAAGGCAGTATGTAAGGCACTGTGGTGAGCACGTTATACCCATAAATATATTTTTTTTCCTCATGCGATCCTCTTAAAAACTGAATTTGATCAATATAATTATATTAATTTCCTATCGTTTCTGTAAAAACATGATGAATTTAGTGGCTGAAAACAATATTGTTAGGGAAGCAGCCATCCTGCTACGTAGGGCCAGTCCTGGGGATTGCCTAATCAGTGCCCTGGGTCTGGAACGTTCTCTTATATGGAGGCCAGTGCCAGGCAATAGTTCAGATTCTCTTTCCTTATCAGGAGAAGTCTTTCCCTATTCTGAGTTCACAGCGAACGTCTTCGAACTGCTTAAGCGTTGTTATCACATGCACCTGGCCAGCGCGGTGGGCTATCTGCCTTCCGAGGGGAGGAAACAGGGTTTTCACCCGCAGGACAAGAGGGGTCCGTGCAGCCCATCGCCATAGGTGGGCTATCAGGAAGGTCCTGCTGACTCTGGGAGGCAGGCACACAATGCAGACCCTTATCTTGCTGTGCCTTTTCTCCTTCCTGTGTTTAAAGTGTTCTTCCAACCACACCTTGTGAGCTGAGTTCTTCGCGACTCTGAGCCCACTGGGGATGCAGTGGCCAGTATCTGTGGGCTCCGACTCCTGGTGGTCGGCATGTCATTTTCTTTGCCATCCTCCAAAAGGTGGGAATCCTCACCTGGGGCTGGGAGCTGCATGTTCCTGCTCAACAAACAAATTTATTCTCTTTCCGTTCTGGAGGCCAGAAGTCAGAAAGGAGTCAATGGGGCTAAACGAGGTTTCAGTCATGGGGCTATTTCCTTTGAAAGGCTCCCGAGGGTGATCTGTTCCGTACGTCTTCCAGGTTTGGTGGATGTCAGCATTCCGTGGTCTGTGGTTGTATGTGCTCACCCTCTGCTACGTCGTTATTGCTTTCTCTGCTTCTGTAGACAAGTCTCTTCCTTCGCCTCATTCTTGTAAGGACACTAGTGATTGCAGTTAGGGTCTGCCTAGCTAATCCAGAACAATCGCTTCATTTTTAAGACCCTTAATTTAATTGATCTTTTTCCAGATGAAGGATTTTCACAGGTTCCAGGAACTAGGACCTGATGAATATCCTTGGGGCTACTATTCAGCATAGAACCATAGTTCTCCCTTCTCCCTATGATAAAAATGCTTCAGTGGGTTAAGGAATGTGCCCAAATTTATACATCCGGGACGTAGCAGAGCTCAAACCCAAGTCTTTCTAACTCCAGAATAAATGTTTATATATAATGAAGAAACTAGATGTGGTAAGCTTGAAGGAGAAAAATGAAAAACAGGCGAAGAGAGACATCATAATTATTTCCAAATATCTGAAAGAGCCATCACATGAAAAAGTGGCTAATAATGAGAGCTAACATGTATTTAGAGCTTATACATGCCAAGAGGTGTTCTAAGCTCCTTCATAAGTATTAACTCATTTAACCTTTACAACAACCCCATGAGGGAATTTTCATTATTATTGGTGCTTAAGTTAATTGTTAAAAATTACACAGCTAGTAAGTTACGGAGTTGATATTTGAGGCTTCAGAGACTGTGTCTTCCCTAGATAGACTGATCTCATCCTATAAATTCTAGCAGGAGGAACTTGAACCAAAGGAAGAAAACAGATGAAGTCAAATCTTTAGTTCAATGTTGGAAATACTGAGAAGAAATTATTTCTTCACAGACTGGGAGAAATTATTCACAAAAGGCACATTTGATACGAAACAGGCAAAACGTACAAAAACCCCTTAAAATTCAACAATACGGAAACAATCCCCAAAAAATGAGCAGAAGACCAAAAAGACACTTCATCGGGTATTTGTGGGAAGGAAGGTATAGATAGGGAGAGCAGCATACATATTTTGTATGATATCATGATGAATATATGTCATTACACACTTATCAAAACGCACAGAATGTACACCACCAAGAGTGAAACCTAGTGTAAGCTATGGACTTTAGGTGATGATGATATGTCAGGTAGGTTCATTGATTGTAAACAAACAAACAAGCAAAAAACAAATAAAAGGGAAATTTCAGTGAGACACTGTAGAGGCAAGACTCTGAATTTTGGTCTGGTTAAGAGATTGGACATGTTGTAGTGACATGGATAAAAGTACCAGAGGTTTATGCCTTACTTCTGGACCAAATGGTGGGGACATTGGTAAAAATAGAGACGTCTGAAAGAGACAGACAGAGACAGACTCAGAGAGAAAGAACTTCAGTTTAGATAAATGGAATTTAAGCAAGACAACTAAATAATCACTGTAAGTTATGGACTAGAACTTGAGAGGATGCCCAGGGCTAGAGATAAAGATCTGCCTGATTTCCATAGATGAATAGCAATTTTCTGCAGCAATTAGCTTTCACTGGACACATTTCATTTTATAGGGATCATCTCATGTAATTCTTACACCAGTTCTACAAAGTAGACATCCTTGTCCCATTTCATAGATGAGAAGACTTAGGCTAAGAGAGGTTAAAGAACTTGCTCAAGGTCACATATCTAGTAAGTGGTGAAACGTGGAGCCATACCCATCTGATCTCAAAGCCCAGACTCTTCATTATTTTGTTAAACTACCATAAGAGCACGTGTGATCGACTTGGGCGGACCACATCCTGTGACAGCCTCTTCTACTCATGCCCGAGTGAAAATGGTTGGATATTAGGGAGCAGACCACTATCTCTCAAATAACATACTGAAAAAAGGGAAAATTCTTATCTTAAAAATCCATTTTAATACTAATTAATATAAAATAATGTTTTCTCCTCCCCAGTGTCAAGCAAAATCTATGAGGAGATATGCCCTATGTAACTTTTGCCTTCATTCAGCTGACTACCATACACTCTGAGGTTGGGGGAGGAAAGATCCAGGCTGAGAAACTAGGCCAGAGTAGAACAGAGAGGGCCAGGGACACAGCCTATATATGTCAATATTTATGACATAAAAGGAAGAAGGGGGGCTTAAAAGAGGAAAGGGAAAGTTGGTAGAGAACTGGGGGCCAAACTGACTCACCATGGCATATCAGAGAAAAAAGTGGAAGGGAATTTCCATATGGTCAGACACTGAAAGGAAATATCCAGAAGATTGAGAAAGTGCAAAAACGCCTTTATATTTAGGAATAAATAACTTTTAAGGGTGGGGTTTAAATGAGATGAGAGTCAGATTACAAAAGGGCTAGAAACAGGAGGCGCTCAGAAATGGGAGGCACAATCGGTGGGTACTATTGGTTTCTGGAGTTTGTAGGAGGAAATAAATATGCTGGTTCAAGCAAAACCAGAAACACCTTATCAGTTAAGGTGTTTCTGTGGCTTGCAATGCAGATCAGTTCTGCATAACCGAAACAAAAGAGGCATGCAGGAGAAGGCCATAGGGGAATCCTCAGAACCCCAAGAAAAGCTAAAGAATCAGACTTTGGAAAGTATAGTGAGCAGATTAGTTCTACCAGGAGATGGTAAAGAGGAACTAGGGAACGATCCCTGCAGAACAATGACATCAGGTGAATATATTTCAGCCTTTTTCAATCCTTGGGTTATATTGGCATAAACTCAGAATTCCAGGGAGACCATCCGAGTGGCCTAGTTCTGGTCATGTGATCGTCCTTGGCCAGGGAAGTTCAATGTCCTTGAATTTCAGTTTATCTACTAAGGGAAGGTTAGATCCTCAAAAAATATCTGGAGAATGAATTCCAAAAGGCACAAAACTACTCAAGTGTTGGAAAATAGAGGCAGTTCTTGCTGTGCCCCATGCAGTCTTAGCTGAACCGCACACAGAGGGGCCATGATTCTTCCCTTTGCACGGTTCTGCGCTATACGACATTTGAACTCCAACACCACGGGATGCTGCCAAGGGGAGCAGGCACCAGCACGCACCAATTTCGGATAACAAGATCCCACACAAAGCAAGGACTGCCTGCACATATGACCAAGAACAATTATAAAGAATATGAGACTTCAAAGTTAAATTTGTAGAAAGAAAATACAGGAAAAAAAGGACTCTAGTGACCATCAAATCCAGCCCTTTCCTAGTAGAGCAAAGGAAAGAGTTGCCAGGAGAAGCACGCTGACTTATCCAAGACTTCCTTCTTGGAGAAACAGAAATTATATTAGCAAAAGAAGTACAAAGGAAAGGGGTGGTTTCCAGAGCTGGCTGCAACTTAACAGGGAAAGCAATCTGTGGGAAGCAAGTTCGGAGCTAGGGTTTGAAGGACTATTGAAATGTGTTTCCTCAGGTGTAAATTGAGGAGGGCTGGCCTAAATCTCTAAGAGCCTTTTCAGCTCTGACATGCTATGATTCAGAGCAATTGGTACTAAAATTAGCAAGTCGTACACAGGGAATAGTAAGCAGGGTGGCTTGATTGGAGCAAAGAAGCATGTTAGGGGCTAATGACAGCTCCGGGAAGGTCAGCTGACGGATGTCTGGCTGGGAGCTCAGGGTTAATACCCTGCAGCGTGGGTTAAGGGCGTATGCTCCCACCCGCGAGGTGCTGCGGTATGCCCACCATTTGTGAAGCCATGAACCCACACACTTGTGAAAACAACAGCACCCGATATCTTCCCATGGAATGTGATTGAAACATTCTCGGGAGAAGTTTTCCTACAGGGCTGTAATAGC
The DNA here is from genome assembly GCF_023065955.2 of Ursus arctos. Taxonomy (NCBI): domain Eukaryota; kingdom Metazoa; phylum Chordata; class Mammalia; order Carnivora; family Ursidae; genus Ursus; species Ursus arctos. The sequence goes on along the minus strand of NW_026622786.1, from coordinate 33,760,687 downwards.
TGGGATTCCCTATTGTCTTATTAGATGAAGCAGCTATAATTTCTAATTCTGATTCTCATAGAGTATATGTGACTTCCAGCAGATGTGTGCAGTCCCTAAGGCCAGGGCCTGGGGACATACAGAAGGAACATACAGCCTGAAGATTGAATATAACTCATTTTAGTAACCATCTGACAAACCTGCTCATAGATGCTAAACAGGGTTTGCTGAGTGTTTTACTCCCTAGTGGAAACATTTACTTTTCATATGTATACAAGTTAGATGATATAAAAAAAAAAAAGAAAGAAAGAAAATTACCCTAATTCTTTTTGCTCTGTTATCTATTATCTTTTCACAAACCCATATGCTTTTTGATAAGATTACCAAATTAATGGACAAGGAAATATATTCCATTCTTTCACTGAAGTCCGGTTGTATTTTGATTTCTTAATACATCAAAAAACCAACATCCTATGCTTGCCTCTCTGCCTGGCCTCTTTCTTTCTTTTCTTTTTTTCTGGTTTTTTTTTTTTTTTTGCAAGTTTTGCCATCCTTCTCTAATTTCATTCTTTGTTTCCTTGTGTCTTTATCTCTGTCTCTCACTTTTTTTTTTTTTTTAAGATTTTATTTATTTGACAGAGAGAGACACAGTGAGAGAGGGAACACCAGCAGGGGGATTAGGAGAGGGAGAAGCAGGCTTCCTGCAGAGCAGGGAGCCCAATGTGGGGCTCGATCCCAGGACCCTGGGATCATGACCTGAGCTGCAGGCAGACACTTAACGACCGAGCCCCCCAGGCGCCCCTGTCTCTCACTTTCCACCCCTCACCCTCTGCACCACATTAGGGTGTATACTTTGAGTTAATGGAGACACTTTGTCTTCCCCACCTCCCCTCCATCTTGGGCCGCTTATGCTGAGCCTCCACTCTATTTTTATAAATGGGGTGGGGATATTTTCTTTGTCCAAAACTGCCAAATGGGCTCATTTCAAATCAAAGTGACTCTGGAAGTTATATGTGAAAAGTGGGAGAGACCCGGAGTTGGTGAAGATAGTTTTTCTTATCTAGCTTGCCCACCCTCTCTGTGGTACTCTCGTATTGTGGACTATGGCATACCCGCTCTCCTACTGGCGACTCTCCTATACTCAGTATTGTCCTCAAACATTCTATTTCCTCACTTCGACTGAAACTAAACTTTATTTTCCCGATGGCCATCAGAGTCCATCATTCTATTCATTAACCACAAGTGTAGGGGTGAAAAAATTTCCCTTCTTCCCTTCTATTTTCTTCTGCTGGTCTAACAATTAAACTGGTATAAGACAGACTAACAAGAGAAAAACCAACACATTTTGTACATATGGGAGCTCCATAAAAATAGGAGACCCGAAGAGCAACCAGGTAACTGAGGCTTATATAACATCATGAGCTAAGGGGTAGGGGTCTGGGGACTCAAAGGGGGGAAGGCGGCTCACAGGAAGGCAGCAGAGATGTTTGGAAGACAGTTTGCCTTGTTATGCAGATAAGTTTCTTAGGTAAAAAGTTATCTCTGGTAATAGCTCTCTTCCTGATACAGGCCCTCTTTCCAATATAAATATAGACAGTTGAGGGGGAGTTTTTCCTGAATCTGCTGGGTTTTGATTGCCTTTAGCTCAAAATAATCCTCATGCCAGAGGCATATTTCAGCAGGGCAAAATCTGTTCCCCTTCACTGGCCTTCACTGATTTGTTCTACTATTTTCCTATAGTCATCCCCCATTAGCCTCTCCTCCTTCCTTCTTCCCTTCCTTCCATCCTCCCTCCCTCCCTTCCCCCTTCTTCCTTCCTTCCTCCCTCCCTTCCTTCCTTCCTTCCTTCCTTCCTTCCTTCCTTCCTTCCTTCCTTCTCTCTCTCCCTTTCTTTTTTTTTCTTTCTTTTTTTATTCTTTCTCAACATCCATATCATAGGCCTATGCAAAATTTTCCCCATTATTAAATTTTTATCTAGATACTCTTTCCCTGTTTTTGGATGACATAGCACATCTCTTCTTCATCATCAACAGTTATCATTCTCAAAGATTTGAACATCTAAACAGATTATCTCCTGACCTCAAATTTCTTCTGTTCCTAACCTCTAATGACCCCCAAAGACAGCTGCATCTCAGATTGCATTTTTACAGAATTATCCAGCTCCATGCCTCAGATTCTAAGCGTCCCTTCTCTAATTTTCACTTCCTTCCTTTCCACTTTTCAAAGTTTCCTTTCAAATGTAAATTAGATCTTATCATCCCCCCGCCCCCAACAAACCTTCCACCGACTGTTCCTTGCACTTGGAATCAAATGCAAATTCCCTCCAAGACTTGCTCGAGGAAGGACCTGGCTTTGTTCCCTTCTCTGATACTATCACACACTGTCTTCTCCCTTGCTCGTGTTTCTGCAGCACAGGCCTTCCTTCTCTTCCTAGATTAGAGCAAGGCAACCTCAGGTACCTGGGTGACCTGGACTCAATGCTGCCTCCTCAGAGAGGACTTCTCTTACACCCTTTCCAAAGCAACCCCTTAGCCTGCTTTACTTTGTCTTGTTTGCTCATAGCACTCTCTGAATTTTTTTTTAAATTTCTTTCTCTATTTGTTGACTCTCCAGGATGGCAAGTTCCTTGTCTGTCCAGTTTGTTGCAGTATATCCCGGGTATATTACAAAGACCAAGAAGTAGTCTTTGCTTTCCAAGTGTTTTCAGTCTGGAAGAGAAATCGGACAAGTAAGCACGTAATTCCAATACTGAGCGATCGTCCTGAAGTAGTACAATACCATCGTTAAAAATGAAGACTCCGCGGCCAGGCTGTCCGGGCTTGTCTCAGTTTTCTGCTTACTGGCTGCGAAATGTAGGTGACTTAATTATGTGGTGCTCAGTTTCTAATCATTAAATTGGGATATCAAAAGTATCTATTTTATAGGGTGGTTATAAGGGTTATAAAGAAATTAATGCAGAGTACTTAGAGCAGAGCCTGGGATGTAGTAAACATTCAAGAAGTGGGAGGTATTATTATTTATCAAATCTTGTTTTTCTTCTCATTCCTGGGATCACAACTCCAGTTCAGCCCGTCAGTATCTCCCTGGACCACTGAAATAACCCTGGCCTTAGTCTTGTAATTTATTCCCTAGTCCACTGCGTATGTTGCCTATACATTGGTCCTTTCCCTAAAACACCCCAGTGGCTTCCCACAACCTTGGATAAAGCCCAACTCATTAATGTGGCTGACAAGGCCCTTCATGATTAATCTCTGCTTTCTTTTCTAGCCTCTCTGACTCTCACTGGCTTCTCCCCTCTTATGTTCTAGAAATGCCAAACTTCTTGTGTCTCCCAACCACACCCTGCTATTACTTTTCCTTATGCTTTTTTGCCCATGCTGTCTTTTCTGCATGGAACATCTTTTCCCTATATTACGTCTGATCTAAAATTACCCTTATTAATCCTTTAGAACCCAGCTTTGAGTTTCATACTAGAGTGTACAATGGTTCCCAAAGGTAAAGTTGAGAGCTCCTAAATACCCAGAACATACTATTACTATGGGATTGAACCCACTGTCTTATCATCTATGTCTGATTTCCTGAGTTCTTTGAGGGCAGGTACTGCTTCTTGTCCATTTTTATACCCTTAGGGACAAGCCTGACACATAGAATTATTTTTGCGTTATTCAATTATTGTTATAATAATGCTCTGTAACAAAAGCACCAAATTTTAATGGTGGCACATCTGTTTTTTGCCATGATGGAGAAGCAAGAACCAGACGTAAATTGCCATCATAATAATCAGAGGGTTTGACAAAATATATGAAGTAACTGTTTTCAGACATTGAACAATAGACAGTGCAGAACTGTGATCCCTGAGAAAAGGGACACGAAAGAGGTAACCTCTCCAATTCCCCTAGATTTCTACCTGGAGTCAGTTTCTGGCCCATGGATATAGGGAAGGAAACTAAACACAGCCCAGAAAATCAGTCAATGGGAACATACTCAGAAATGATATGACTAGCAGACAAGGATATTGAAACAACTATTATACTATTTAAATTATAGAAACAAAGGAAGAGAAATGAAAAATATAAATGAGAAATAATTGAAACTTCTAAAAGTAAAATACAAATCAGAAATGAAAATTTTCCTTGATGAGGTTAATAATAAATTAGATACTACAGATGAAATGAAATGTTCAGTAAGTGTTGAGTTATACCAATAGAATAAAGCAAAAAGCGAAAAAAGACTAAAAGAAAAAAAAGAGAACAGAGTCTCAGTAACCCATAGAACATTATGAAGTGGTTTCAAATATGTGCCATTGGATCCTAGAGAGGGAGAAGAAAAAGATTTGAAGAAATGATGGCCAAAAGTTTTCCAAAATTGCTGAAAATTATAAAGCTAGATTCTAAAAAGCTCAATATAAACTGAAAGCAGGATAAACACATACACACACATGCACACAGAGCAAGGAAGAATGATATTGAGGAAAGTAATGACACAGATAAAATCTTAGAAATAGAGAAAAAAGATATATGACGTAGAGCACAAAGATATGACACTGAAGACTTCTCGTAAGAAATATGAAAGTCAGAAGAAAATGGAATGTGATCTTTAAAGTGCTAAAACCACTTTCAACCTAGAATTCTATATGTATGAAAATGTCTTTGAAATGAAGAGGGCAAAATAAAAGTTCTTGTAGAAAATAAAACTGAGAGTAATTAAAAGTCAACAAAGAAAGCACGTGATTAAAAGATGGGCCAAGACCTTAATAGACACCTCACCAAAGAAGATATGCTGATGGCAAATCAGCATATGAAAAGATGCTCGCTTTGTATGTCATTAGTGATATGCACATTAAAACAATGCCGAGACATCACACCATACCTATCAGAATGGCCAAAATCTGGAACACTGACAACATCAAATGCTGACAATATGTGGAGCAAAAGGAACTCTCACTCATTGCTGGTGAGAAGACAAAATGGTACAGCTATTTTGAAAGACGGTCTGGTAGTTTCTTACAAAACTAAACATCCTCTCATCATACAGTACAGCAATTGCACTCCTTGGTTTGTCCCCAAAGGAGTTGAAAAGTTATGTTCACACAAAAACCTGTACATGGATGCTTATAGCAGCTTTATTCATAACTGACAAAATCTGGAAGCCTAAGATGTCCTTCAGTATATGTGAATGGATAAATAAACTATAGTACATCCAGACAATAAATTATTATTTAGTGTTAAAAAGAAATAAGCTATCAAGCCATAAGTAGACATGGAAGAACTTTAAATGTTATTAACTGAAAAAGACAATCTGTATAGGCTATGCACTGTGTGATTACAACCATATGACATTCTGGAAAAGGAACAATTATGGAGACAGTAAAAATATAAGTGGTTTCTAGGTATTGGGGGTGGAGAGGGATGAACAGGAGGAGTGTAGAGAATTTTTAGGGTGAAATACTCTGTATGATACCATAATGATGGGCGTATGTCATTACACATTTGTCCAAACCTACAGAACGTAAGACACCAAGAGAAAACTTTACTATAAATTATAGATTTGGGGTAATTATGATGAGCAAGTGCAAGTTCATTGATTATAACAAATGTGCCACTTTGTTGGGGGATGTTGACAATGGGGGAGGCTATGCATACATAAGGGCAGGAGACAATTAGGAAATCTCTGTAACTTCCCCTCAACTTTGTTGACTTAAACTGTTCTAAGAAAATAATGTCTTAATAAAATTTAAACTTAAATTTAAAATAAGTTAGAGAGTACTTGTCACCTGCAGATATGAACTTTCAGTAAAGCTAAATGAAATTCAACAAAGAAATTTTATCAAAGAAAATGATACCAAATGGAAACTTGGATTTCACAAAGAAATAAAGAATGTGAAGAACTGCAAATATGTGAATAAATATAACAAGCTTTCTTATGTTTTAAAATTCTTTAAAAGATAATTGACTGTCTAAATCAAACATAAATAGTAATGTATTATGGGGTTTATAACATACTCTTTTAGTATTCTTATATTATTCATAAAGAGTAGGGTGATCCATCTCATTCCTAAGTGCCTGGGACTTTCCTGGTTTAAGCACTAAATGTCTTAAATCCTTTTTCTTTTCTTTTCTTTTTTTTAATGTCTTAAATCCTGGGAAACTCCCCAGACTTAGGAAATAGGTATGGTCAGTCATCCTAAATGGAAAAGCAATTGTGATAAGTAAAATACATTTTGGAAGCCCTAAGGAATCACTAAAAAAACCTGAAAAAAAAAAAACAACCAAAAAAACACAAACCCACAGAAGTATAACTAATAAGCCAATAGCAGAGGTAAAATGGAATTCAAAGAATATTCAATTCACAAAAAGGGATGAAAAGAGTAAAGAAGAGGGGTGCCTGGGTGGCTCAGTCATTAAGTATCTGCCTTCGGCTCAGGACGTGATCCCAATGTTCTGGGATCGAGCCCCGCATCGGGCTCCTTGCTCAGCGGGAAGCCTGCTTCTTCCTCTCCCACTCCCCTTGCTTGTGTTCCCTCTCTCGCTGGCTGTCTCTCTGTCAAATAAATAAATAAAATCTTTAAAAAATAATAATAAAGAAGAAACAAAGAACAGATATGTCCAGTAGAAACAAAAAATAGCAGGTTGATAATTTAAATTTGACCATATCAATAATTATATTAAATGTAAATGGTCTGAACCCTCCAGTTAAAAGACAGAAATTGTCAGGCTACATAGTGAAAGACCCAATTCTATGCTGTTAACAAGAAACTCATCTTAAATATAAAAGCACAGCTATGTTAAAAGCAAAAAGAAGGAAAAGTTATATGATAGTAACTCAGAGCATAAAAAACCTGGAATGCCTATAAGTAATACCACATAAAACAGATTCTGGAACAAGGTCTAGTGCCAGGAGTCTCATGTTAAAGGAATTAATCCATCAAGGAGACAAAACAATCCTAAGTACATATGCCCCTGATAAAAGGGCTTCAAAGTACATAGAGTAAAATCTGAATAAATTGAAAGGACAAGTATTCATAGACCAAACTGGCAGAAAGTCAGTAAGAATACAGAAGAGTTGAGCTACACTAAACAACTTGACATAATTGACATTTATGGAATGCTCCAACCAACACAAGCAGAGCACACGTTTTTTTTCCGAGTATACGCAAGCATTCAGCTAGACAATATAGTAAGTCAAAAATAAGTTTCAGTAAATTTAAAATAAAATTGAAACTATATAATGTGTGTTAGCTAACCACTAAAAATTAAATTGAATCAAATAACAGAAATGTATCTGTAAGATCCTCAAATATTTGGCAATAAAGCAATATGCTTCTAAATAACCCATTTAAGAAGGAAGAAATCATGAGGCAAATTAGAAAATATATTGAAATGAACAAACAGTCAAAAAAAACAACATATCAAAAATGTGGGTGCAGCTAAACTTGCTTGAGGCAAATTTTATAGCTTTAATTGCTTATATTGGAAAACATAAAAAATTCTAAACTCAATGATCTAACGTCCTACATTAAGAAACTAAAAAAAGAAGAGCAAATTAAACTCAGAATAAGCAGAAGGAAGGAAACAATAAAGAAGAGAAGTTGAATAAATAGAAAAAGCATATAGTGAACCAATAGAACCAAATGTTCTACTGAAAAAGTCAACAAAATTGACACATGTCTTGCTAGACTGATGAAGATAAAAAGAGGAAGAGACAAACTGCCAACATCCAGAATGAACTAGAGGACACCATTATAAATCCCATTGGGAATAAGCTGATAATTAGAGATTATGAAAATTTTGTACCAATAAATATGACAACTTAGATTAAATGCATAAATTCTTTCAAAGACATGAATTACAAAACTGACTAAACAGATCCCATTGCAATTGGCTCTAAAGCAATCACTCCCATGAAATCATATCTGACAGTCACTGACGTCTGCCCTCCTACTGAATGCAACGAGCCTTTCAGGCTCCACTTCTCTATTTGATAGTACTGAGTACGTCTTGAAGAGCTTTCCTCCCCTTTTTGGTGGCAGAACACTGTCTTTTGGTTCAGTCCTACTTCTGTGGCTATTCATTATCATTATCCTTCATTGCTTAATTTTCTTTTGTGCGTACTTCAAAAGTTGTAGACTCTCTAATCTCACTCTAAAACCTCTCTCTGGGTGGTCTCATTGATTCTTAAGACCTCGCCACCTTCTCTAAACTGATGGATACCGTATTTATGACTCAATCAGTCAACTGGGTATCTGTACCTGAGTGTACATCAGGCACGACGAACTCAACGTGTTCAAATGGAATCTACCTCCTATCCAGACTGGACCTTTCATCTTTGTATTTTCTTTCTCAATAAATGAATGAATCGTTTCCACAATTCCCTGATTTTCTCAAACCTGAACATGGAGAGCCATCCTTCATTGCCTTACACTCACTCTCACCATCACTTAATGAGTCACCGAACTGTATACATTCTAGTGGCCTGGCTTTGTGCATGATTGCTACCTGAGTTTGGGGCACTTCTTTTCGGTTAGTTTTCTAAAATACCCTTCTACCACTCGCTTTTACTCAAGTTTTCTCCTACTCTAATCTACTCTGCACTTGGGGCCAGAGTGATCTTTCAAAAACAGAAATCCAACCACTCTCCTTCTTAAAACCCTTTATTACTCCTCTTTACTATTAGGATAAAGACCATACCTTAGTAAAGTGTACAATGTCCTTTACAATTTGATCCTTTCTTTTCTCTCTTGCCTTGTCACCTTTTACTCAGTCTTCACCATTTACCTTCCTTCATACCAAACTCACTGCGTGCAGTTTCATTCATCTATTCCCTCTGCCCGCTCCTCTTCAGTTCTCCACATGAGAGGTCTTCTCAGCCAAGAAAACTTTTCCCTCCCCCACTCTGGACCTTAGCAATCTGAGGTGGTGTCTCTCCTAAGTATTCCTACACCACCCTCTTATGACAACTTGAATAATTCTTCTTACATTTTGGGAAGAAAAAAAAGAAAAAACATTGAAAACAAAGAATGGAATTTAGAAAAGCAAAATCACGACTCTACAGATATTGGAAATAAAGGTGTAAAAGGAACATTAACATAGTTCGACATGTCAAACTTGGTTAAATGGAGATTAGAGAGGAAGATATTAGCAACAAAAATAATTGAAGGATTTTAACATATGAAAAAAAAAAACATGAAAGGAGGAAAAAAGTAAAGAGAAGACTTGTTTCTAATAGCATCACTAGTAGCTGTAAAATGGAATGCAGGCAACTTCCCCAGGGGCAAAATCTCAACAATCACATCCATTGGTCTGTGGCATGGTCTCCTTAGAGAAAGTGACAAACACTTAGACATTTGATGCTGAAAAGATTTATCACTTGAAACATAAACTGGGTGTCTTGTGGACTGAGATTTCTAGGATTTTACATGTTTCCTCTTTCTAATTCTTGGATGGCATTAATTTCTGTGATACGCCTCTAGAAAGTCCCGCTCAGATAGGCCAGAGCTATTAGGGCCAAACACCTGAAGTCCGCCACAAATCTCCTCATGCCTCAGGTCTAGAACTTTGATTCACCCTTGCGTCTGACGAGGTTGTCATAGTCCATGAACACAGAGGAAGCACCGTCAAACCAGCATATATTGTGGAAAGGACTGAAGACTTACTCTCCAGACCTGGTGCCGAGCACTTCGTGTGACTGAAGAGAAACTTTGTAGCCAAATTGAGCATTTGGGAGCCACAGGGTGCAATTACTCAAAAGAGTTTGAGTGATTAATCACTAGAAACTTTTTATTCTAGGAGTCTCTTATTTAAAAAAGAAATGAGTTCAAATATTGAAGTTACTTGCCTTTTGCCTTACATAGGCAGCTGCTAGAAGTATTTGATCCTAAGTACTGAGGATCGTGGCATGTGCCGAAAGGATTTTAGAGTCAGGATCTTAGTTGTGATCTAATTAAACAATAAGACCTGACAAAACAGTCACTACTGACGTGTTAATGACTTCCTGGGGCAGTTCAACTTCCGGGTCAAGGCAGAACAAGGGCAAGGTCATCTGCCTTCGGCTGAGGGTTCCCCCCCCCCATAAGAATAATGCCTCTACTGTTTTTTCTCTTTCTCTCTCTCTCTCTCTCTCTCCCTCTCTGTCTGCTATAAAATCATACCCTAAAACAGTGACCAGAAAGTCTGATTCAGGAGTCTCAAAACAGCAAGACTAAAATTAAAAAAAAAAAGTTCTTAACAATCATATAAAAATATGCAAGAAAGAAATAGCACACCACAGCCCACAGCCCTACCAAATAGAGGCAGAAAGTGAGGCAAAGGAGCTCGACAGCATGAAAACACACATCACCACCATGAATGATAGAAAGGCAAAGGCAGGGGCAGCAAATAGACTCAAACCCAACTCCCACATGTGGAAACATCTGTTCAGATTGCGGCCACACCTGTTGCCCTTTGAGAACACAGAGACAGATCGAGATGCGGGAGAGATGCTTGTCATCATCGCCTCCTTTGTGTCGATTTCCTGAAGGTCTTGGTGGCTGCGTACATTTTAGTATTAGTACTTTTTGTAAGTACAGCTTCGAGTTTGGAAGACAGCTGAGTTTCTTTCAGGCTATTTCCCTGAACAAAAACTTTGTTCTTTAAAAACAACAACGCAGTGAATTGAAAGAGAATTAAGAAAAGTAAGGAAGAAAGTTTGTAACAGAGGCTGTTCTATTATTACGGCCGCTTTTGAATTCTTGTTGCCTAAACAAAGGAAACATTTGTAAGGTTTAGATTAAGTATGTTATTTTGGGTGACACATGTAATTGGCTCTGCATCAGTTCACTCGCGAGGTCATCTGCAAAGGACAGCCTCGCTGCCTGCGGGCTGTGACTCGTGCCTTTTGCACAGAGTAGCCAGATAAAATATAAGACGCCCAGTTAAACGCGAATTTGAGGTAAAGATGAATTATTGACATACACACATGAAGAATGGAGACATAAAGTACAGCAAACATACATAAAGTAACATTGGGGATGTTTTTCCTTGCTTAATCCGGATCCCCTATTTTTACCCTATTTTTGTTTTTCAATACTTCGCATCATTTTGCCTTTGTAAGGAAGGGGAATATAAAAGCAATACGCAGGTGACATAAACTAAATTAACCAAAAAAATGAAAATCTATTTGAGGAAAATGAAGTCTTTCTCTGCAAGGGTCCTATCTGTCAGGGCTCTTCACACTGTCGATAAATCCCTACGATCTCTCCAGAAACCTGTTCGGGGCAGGGGTCTGAACCCATCTCTATGGACTAGAACTTCAGCTTCCTTAGGCCTGGGATGGAGGCAGGCACGTGGGTGACTCTAGTGCACAGTTACTGTTGGTCACGATCTTCAAAACCATTTGTCTGCCTATTGTGTATACAGTGTTGTCAATTACCAAAAGTTCCCTCTCCAACTTTCCCCATAATTATGATTACATCTTAGAATATGGCCAAGGGAGTCTAATTTAGACAGGTAAGACCGATTCACTCATTTAGTCATCCTAGTAAGAATTTGTTCACCTTCTCGTCCTCTAAAACACTGAGCTTTCTTTTTAAGTTTTTAATTCAGCAAACATTATCCTACCTGCCTGCTTCCTTTGGGATTTCTGCATGGTTTACTCTAATTACTCCCGATGCCAGACCTTGTGTGCTATGAACAACTTCAAAGAAAAAAAACTAGAAAAGGAACAGTGTGGTGTTTCTTGCTTTCTTTCTTTTTTTTTTCATTTTAAGACACTGTATCAAGGAGACAAGATAGCATTTTGTTCTCATAATGTGATAGACAAATCGTATGGATAATCTATTAGGATGATGGATGGTATAAATTTTAATAGGAAACACCAACCATAGTGAATTTCTCCTACACTGTCTTTGAAACCGAACTGCCTCTGTTTGGTCCAAATTTAATAGTCAGACCTTGTAAGTTTAAAATTTCTCTGGGTATGAAAATTTTGATTAATTTTAATTACATTCATTGTAAGAATCAGTGAAATCTTAGTTTGGAACAATTGTTTCAGAAGGAAGTTCCTGAAAATGAATCCCATTTCCCGTCTCAAGGTTAAATAGTATCTTACCTTCAGCGTCTGCTCATCCCAGTGCCCTGATAGAGTGCTATTTTCCTAGTCTCTGTAGCTCTGTTTTATCCTCCATAAAGCCAAATTAACCCAAAGAAGTTGGTTTTGTTTCATTCTGCTTTGTTTTGCCAGACTCTTTATTTTATTAAAATATATTTTGTTCGAAGGACATTTCGTATATGTCTACTATGTGCCAGGATCCACATCCCTTGGCCTTGCAAGCCCTGATTCTTATCCTCAAGCCCCGTCTGTTGTTGGTCAAATGAAAAAACAATCAAAATAACCGGGCAGGATGAACGCTTTGCTAGTTACAGGTGTGGAGTGCTTTGGGCATGAAAACATGGAACATCTAAGTCGTAAGGGCCATTTTGTAATTCTAATCAAAGAATCTGTATCGAATTAAAGAGCTGGAAGTATCCTTCCTACTGGTTAAAATTAAACAGACCTAGTTTCAACATCAGACTGCTACTTGCCAGTCATACGACATTTGAAAAATTACTTAACCTCCCTGAACTTCAGTAACTTCTTCTATAAAATATGGATATTAATACTTATACGGTTGCCGGCCGTAAAATTAAATTAAGGAGTGAGTCCCTGGTCACCCCTGCACCACTGGCTGACATTCATTCTAAGCTGTGGCACACATCTCACGCATATTATTCACTTAATCCTCACAACAGCCCTTCAAGGTTCCTCTTACTCCTGCTCCCATTTTACAGGTAAGGAAATGAAAGTGCCCGAGGTCACCTAGCCAGTTCTTGGAACTCAGGCAAACCTTAGGGTCTCACCTGTAACGACAGTACTGGAGCTATTCTCTTCACTTTTATAATTATTGTCATGAGTGTCATATTGAAGAAAATTCCAGCATCACCTAGTTGAAGCCCCTTCTTTTATAGATGAGAGATCACAGTTGAGGGGTTAAGACACTGGAGGAAATCAGGGTCAGTAAAAAATCTAAGACTAAAACTTCTGCGGGGGTGCAGCACATCATATTGTCCCCTGTTTTCTTGTTGAACGTTGGTTGTGACATGGCAAAATATGTTTTTATATACATAGTATGTCATATATATGTAATATATTATATATATATAAAATATATCACAGGTGATTTCTGTGATCCTGAAATGATCCTGTCTTAGGTATATGAACAAAGGGTCCTTTCCTAAGGGCAAGGAGCTCAGGATCCCATTTCCCCCTCTGTGCATCCCAGAATCATACTGCCTTCAGCTCCTGAAGAGAAACTGAACGTCACCCTGACCTAACCCTACGTATTACAGAAGCTGAAAGTGTGGCCAGACGGTCCAAATAGCTGACGGGTGTTCAGAATATCTTTTAAGCAAGAAAATTAAAATCAAATTACTTCATTTCCTAAACTGCCTATAAAGCAATTATTTTTTTAGGCTTTTCAATTGGACTTACTCAACAATTTAATTTTCTTACTATCCTACCCAATGTTTGCATCAAAGAAACCGAGAAATAAATGTAAATTTCTTTGTCATTTAGTAAAGGGAGAAAGTATCTGAAAACAAATTCCTCTTTCACTGGACAAATAATACTTCCCCAGAAATGACATTGCATCCACTGAAAAAAAGACAAAGACACCAGATGACAATACCCTATATTTTCACTTATCTGTTTATGTTCCATTCTTATTATAATTGCCTCCCTACAATGTAACTTATACTGTGCTGGTCCCTATATTTGTAAAGTTTAATTAAATTCTCACAAACAACTCTGCAAGGTAGGCAATCTTATTTCTACTTTGCAGATAAGGGATCTGAATCTCCAAAAGATTAAATAATTTGCCTAAGGTCTTCTACCTTATTTGTGGCAGACTCAGGACGGCAGCTCGGCCTTTGCTGACTCCAAAGCGGCTGCTGTTCCTTCTACCCTGTGAGGTGGCCTCTTAAAAGACCATGGGTTGGAGTCCTAACTGAAAGAGAAAAAATATATATATTAAAAAAACCAAAAAAGACAAAAAACAACACATAACTAGAAAAGAGAACAAGGTGTGGCTGGGCCAGGAATAAAATCCAGATCTGTAAATTCTCTTGCTCAGTGACTGTGGACGTCAGGCCCCATTATTTGGTTTGGTAAGAAAACGCAGCGCTCAGAACAGGAAGGCTGGGAAGAGTACTTGCCAAGGGCAACGACAGGTCCTTGAAATCCATACTCCTTTGGAAGAAACCTTCACTGTGGGCTCTACCGTAGTACCTGCATCATACCCTCTGCCTCGCAAGTCAGTAAAGCAAAATTCAAATACACCCGGCACCACCACAGCACCTCTCCTACTTTTGCTGTTCATCTTGCCTTTGGTGGGTGATGCAAATTACATTGTTCTTCTCTGTAATCTCTGAGAAACAAAGCCCATTCAGCATCAAAATATGTCAAGCATATTCTCACTAAGAGAAATTATAATATTTCACATTTGAGTCAGCTGCAGGAAGAGTTTTTCAGGTTGACTTAAAAATGTATAGGTCAGATTGGGGATGGTGTCGTGGGGAACCATGATGAAGCAGGCATGTCCATGTTTATATGATGTTTGTGAAAATGATGCAAATGCATTTCATGCTGTCTAAAACTATTTTTAAATTTGAAAGTGGAGAGAAAAAAAATTCACCCTGAGTCACTGATTCTATATTTTGTGGAACAGAATTAAATTGTCTAAAATATCGCATAAGGAAGATCACCTGGGGACTCCTGTTCACATGATGACTTTTTAAATCCTCCACCCAATACCACAAATTTTTTAAACTCCAGAAATTTGGTGGAGATGCCAAAGGGTCTTTAAGCAAAGAAGAAGTAGAAATCAATGCTAGAATTATGATTTTCAGCAGCGTATTGACAGCTATAATAAAGTTATTGCAACTGGACCTGGGAATGTAAAGTCAGTTAATGGACTTTATTTAGACAACATCAGATAGGGGCATTAGTAATAACTGTTATCTTGATGGATAACCTTAAATTCAAGAAAATGTTTCCCCAAACACGAGTTGTTGTGAATTCCTTTCCCTTGTATCTTACCGTGGGCAGCAGATTGCCCCCTCCTATTGGAGTAGCATCATAAAATGCAGAGCACAGCCACCCCGACTAAAACCACCTTTCTCCTTGCTGATACAGACAAACCAGCAGTAAATGCTTCTTGAGCTCCCGGCGTGCAGATAAATTCCTCCGGATGTCCCCAATTGGACCGGGAGATTGAGAGACTCGAGGGAGAGAATAGCTGAGGCCAGGAGAATTTAACATGGCCATTAGCAACCCTTTGGCTTCCTTAGACCCCCCAGCACAGGACAGGATGCAAGCAACCAAAAATCCCTCCAGCCGAGTTGATGATAAATTGGTTGGGTCCCAGGGGTTGCTGGACACAGTTATTATCCAATGGCAGCCCTGGATGGCGTGGAAGTCTATGTAGTAAGGTCAGAGAATGAAACACAGGGCTCTAAATTCCCAAGGAGAGTGCCTTTGCTTACATCTCAATGCCCTTTCCCCTCGTTTTGGAAGGCTCTGGATCACATCGTATAATCTGTATTACCTTCTCTGTCTTAACAAATAACTTCCCAAACACCAAGTATATAAAGCCTTGGAACGATTAGCACCAGTGATTCTCCTCTGAAAAAGTTAGAAAAGTAAAAGATAACATTTAAATTAAAAATATTTAAAGACTTTCAGATTTTTTTTCTATAAGCAGAGGGAGGATATGTGGAGGAAGAGGAATCTTAATCTTCTTTTTCTATTGATGCCAATAGCTGCTTTGAGGCATCATTTTAACCATCACATTATGATTCATACAACTTCAGCACAGTATTGAAATTCACTTTTTATATTTCTTAATTTTCTGGAGCCTTTGTTTCCTCATCAAAAAAAAAAAAAGAACCTAATATTATTATCTATTCCAAATGTTGCTCGGAAGAATAAATGAGTTAATATATGTAAAATGCTACAAGAGTGCCCGTCACTGAGGAAATTATGTGTTAGTGATGATGGTGGTGATGCTGGCGATGATGGTTTTGAATGTCGTTCAGGGTAGATTTTATAATCTCTGGAGCAAGGGCCGTATACGCCGTCTTTATAGCGAAAACCCCAGCATGGAAGCACAATGCCTGAGTGCAATTAATATTTATTGATTGATGGAATGAATGACTACATGATTTTTTTAATGCTGAATTCCACACTTGTGTTACTATTGATTTAACTTAATTATGAGGATTATTAGGAGTCATTAAAAAGAAAGTGGGAAATGGATTTAGTGAAATCAATATCATCAGGGTACATTTATTGAAGGACTACTACGTGTAGGGCACAATGCTAGGAATATCAATTTGCAACAGATATAAGAAAGAAACAAAATACAGAAGTAGCCTAACATAATTTTCTAACTGGCAAAATAAAGGAGTTATGTGAGAATCTCACAGACATTTCCATTCTATTTTTTGCAAATTTCTAATATTCCTCAAAATGTCAGTATCAAGGGTCCCTCCTTTCCCTGCCTTCTTTCTTCCTCTCTCTCTCTCTTCCTTTTTCCCTTCCTTCTTTCCCTACCCCTCCTTCCTCCCTTTCAGTATCCTTTTTTTTTTTTTAAGATTTTATTTATTTGAGAGAGAGAGAGAGAGAAAGCATGCACAGAAGCAGGGGGAGGGGCAAAGGGAGAGGGGGAGAGAGAAGCAGACTCCCTACTGAGCAGGGAGTCTGAAGTGGGGCTCCATCCCAGGACCCCAGGAACATGACCTGAACCGAAGACAGACGCTTAACCAACTGATCCACGCAGGCGCCCCTCTTTCTCAGTGTCCTTAAAGGCTACATCTTTAGAAGAAAAAGGAAAAGAAAAAAAAAAAAAAGCCCTGGAAATATTTTTTCTATTGAAACTGACTCTTGAAATTTTCCATTTAGATCCCATGTTAATTGAAACTGAGCCAATTCTGTATGTGGGTTCTGCAACTTTGACCAAGTAACATTACT
The DNA here is from genome assembly GCF_023065955.2 of Ursus arctos. NCBI lineage: Eukaryota > Metazoa > Chordata > Mammalia > Carnivora > Ursidae > Ursus > Ursus arctos. Next base: position 33,743,668 of record NW_026622786.1, on the reverse strand, counting down.
GATTGACCTGGGTCTCAGGATTGAAGGAGGCACCTTTCCCTCCCCACTTAGTCCCTCTGATCCTCAGAGGCTTCAAGTGATACTTGGTGGGCTATTCAGCAATGCCAGTATTAAAATTGAAGAGTATTTCATTCCTTGAGCTTTTTATCCTTTGTATTACTTTGTCCTCACTGCCTTTATCTTTCACTGGCATTTCAAAATACACAGTCACCGATTTGGAAAACATGTCGGAAGGTGAAGGCTAGCCATGGATGGGTGAACACTGTTTGGTCCGAATTGAATAGTCTGGTGTCTTCACTTAGAGCTCTCTCGAACTTGTCAAATCTCAGCTCAGTGCCACAGTTCAGAAGGAAGTGCCTGAAAATGAATCACATTTCCTGCCCTAATGCCACACATTGTCTGGAGCTTAACGACCAACGTTTTCTTCTGCCCTGACGAATGCCATTCGCCTAGCCTTCTTGCGCACAAACCCAACTAATCTGCAATTGTTTCCTGCTGTTTTCTGTTTGTTTTTGTGGTTGTTTTGTTCTGTCATGAGTGCTCGATTCCATCGTTGTCTAATTTACTCAAAAGACAGTTGGTCATTGATACTTTGGGCTAGGCACCCAGGGACACAACCCAAAACTACACGTGATCCCTGTCCTTCAAAGGCCCTCCTGGTAACCCTACATCGAAAGTAGCTGCCCTCCTCCGCGTCCACCCTCTATGTCCCTTACCCTGCTCCATTTCTCTTCATATCACATATCTGTCGGAAGGGTTACATATTCATTTGTATATTGTTTTGTCTTTTCCGCTGTATTGTAAGTATGCCTAGGACAGTGCTTGGCACGGCGGGGACACAGAAAATATCTGCTGAGGGGCGCCTGGGTAGCGCAGTCGTTAAGTGTCTGCCTTCGGCTCAGGGCGTGATCTCGGCATTATGGGATCGAGCCCCACATCAGGCTCCTCTGCTATGAGCCTGCTTCTTCCTCTCCCACTCTCCCTGCTTGTGTTCCCTCTCTCACTGGCTGTCTCTGTCAAATAAATAAATAAAATCTTTAAAAAAAAAAAAAGAAAATATCTGCTGAATTAATTAATGAATAGAAGGAATGCCTTATCAAGCATTACGCTTTTAGGCCCAGGTGGTGGTGGTCACAGAGGTGTTTGTTTTGTGACAAATCATTGAGCTGCATATTTTTGTGTACATTTTTGTGATTTGTGGGGTTTTCGCATCTACATTACACTTCATGATGAAGAAAGCTAAAAAAAAATCCCCAGCTTCTTTTAAGCTTCAAATCACATTAAATTAGTTATTTGCCCCCTACGCCAACTAGTTAATTGCCAGCGTCAAAAAGCACTGCCTGAATAAAATCTCTCCATTGTATGCAGTCAAGGCTTAACCTAGGTAGCCAAAGTCACAACCAGAAGTATCAGTGAGTGGCTACTCTGTGTTGTCTTGCTATGTAAAAGTAAGTTGAAAGGGCATCGAATTCTTTAGAATACGGCCATTCCTCACAGGCCAGCGGGTATCAAAGACGTAAGACTCAGTCGCCTAACACCTCAGAGCTGTCAGTTTTGGAGGACTCCCACTTGGGTAAGGGAATGAAGCCTTAAGTGTGGTTCACAGAGGAAGGTGGGTAGACCAAATACTTAGTAAGATAGAACTTGTTCCAGACTGGAAGTGGGTACAAAACTATATCCAGATTCATTGTAAAAAGTCACAGATGCAATGAAAAATTCCAATTTGGCTTCAGTATTTAAAATAAATTCATTTGATGAGTGTGTTCTGCTTTTTAGAACCATAAATCTGTTTCATAGATAAAATGTGGCTGGCAAGGTTGGTGGGGATTCAGCATGGAGAATGAGATGGTGCCTGCTGTTGGCATCCTTTTCATTGCGATCCCCCTCTCCGGCGTGTCCCAGCAAGAGATGACCTCCCCCTGCAGCAGACGTCGCCCACCTGTCCGTGAGCCAGAGCTAGGACTGAATGCCTGGGACTACGGTTCGATTTGATAAACAGGTTAGGGTCGGTAGCATTAAATAAATATTTTTATTGCTTATGAAAGCCACTATTTTAGAAACCAAAGAAAATAATTATGTCCTACTTAAGGGAGGTTTATTTCAAATCCTAGCTAGGGCCCCACTGTGGCCACTGCTTACATTTTTCAAAATTGATTTTCCACCACATAAACAGTTAGTCTGAAGTTACGTGTGACACTTCCTCCCAGTAACAATGATGCAGTGTCTTCGAAACATTTCCTGGTATTTCTCATTTTTCGTTCTTTCTGTAATGCTCATTTCTTTAACACATTCTTGCCAGGAGACTTTGTTCCAGGGTTTTTGCTACAGTAAGGGGTGACCCAGGAAGACAGGGAATCGGGAAGCTTTAGAAGCAGAATTTTAGTCACTCCTTGGAAAGGAAGGCTCTGCTTACATTCGTCTCCCCTCAATAAACGTTAGTCACTCTCACATACAAAGCGTTAAGGCCTGCACTAATCGCTTTCTGCTGTATTGCTCCCCAAGGCAAACTTGGGAAGGAGAAGTTGGTCTTTAGAGTTTATCCAAGCTCCCTTCCTCTCTCCTCTATTAGGAACATTTACTATCCGTTCCTTCCCTGAGGCCCCCGTGCGCTAGCTTCCTCGGGCCTGCAAATCTACCCAGTCCTTCCGGCACGGTGTGACGTCACGGACCAAATCTCTCCAGCTTCCTCCAAGTTCACCTGCCTCTGTCTTCAGCAACGAGATCTCTTTCCTGCTTCCCATGGTCGCTATGAAAAGAGCTAGGTAAAGGTGTTAACAGCTGACAAAGGACCTATAGATGTTTTTGAGGCAGAAATCGATGGACTGAGAGAGAGAAGACCTCAGTTGCCTTCAACACTCACTATTAGGATTTGAGCGGCAAATCTCATAGTTTATAAGCCTTGGTTTTCTCCCCTGTAAAATGGGGTTGACCACACATACCCTACACTCTGATGAGGCTCAAAGCAGGTGAAGTAGATGACTGCTCACCTACCGTAAGTTTTGCAAGTGTGCAAGACTGTTGTAATTAATGAGATGGGGGATTTAATCCTCTTTGACTCTCAGCGTGGAAGTTGTCACCTGCGCCCCCATTGCGCAGGCTCTTCCTGGAGAGCAAAGGATGGTTTGTTTTCCTCAGTTAAGAAACAAGTACTCAGTTTCTCAATTTGAACCCCACACCCAGCCCCCTGCCCTCAATCTTTCCATTCATAAATGCTTCAGCTGCAGCAAACGTTCAGCGTGAAAACTCTCTGGGAAACACAACCCTCCCTGGGCAGGTGGCTTACCGTGGGGAACCAGCGCACACACAATGATAGCATTTATAACCTGAGAGGAAGAACCTTGCCTCTGTTCCAGGCCCGGAGCCCCACTAAATAAATTCAGGGCAAGTGGCACTTGAGACGGATGGAATATACCTCAACTCATGAGGAACCCCTGGCACGAGAAGTTGAGTGTAACTGAACACTGCGGGGTAAGGCATGGCGTCTAGGAGGAGCCTAGGGAGCCCTTGCCACATGCAGTTCATGAGGGTGGGGAGGGTGTGGTCAGAGGACGTCCACCCTTCGATATCTGTGTCTTTACTTTCCAAGTGCTTCCAAAATGTGTAAGTGTACACTTTGAGATGCCAGAGAAGAGCAGAGAACGAAGGAGAAATATCCCAAGAGCTAATACACTGAAAAACCCAACATCGCCCAGTCTTTACGTTAGCCCTGCTGACTAGCACACCAGATACCATGTTAGGCATCTGAGGAGAGAGACGGAGACAAGTCTTCATTCTACGAGGCTCAGGTCAGTCATGAAGGTTATGTGGCCAAAGCTGCAGAATGCTAATGTTGGTGGGTTTTCTGGTTTCCCCTCATATAGAGATGACTCAGGGCTTCAACTAAAATGGAATCTCTAAGAAAAATCCCCAAGGGCCAAATTCAGTAGGAAAAATCCTTGGAATGATTTTTATTGACTTGAGACACTGCTGCTGATACTCCTAGCCATGTCTTGATATGATTTTGGTCTCAAAAAATCTAAATGCCTCAAATCCCTAGGTTAAAACTTCTTTCCATAGGTTAAATGTAAATCACACTGGCAACGCGGCACTATTTAAATTTAGCACGGAAGGGAATTCACAGGAAGAGAGGAGCCCACATGTCCTGCATGTCAATAAAATGATTACGTATCATCGTGTTTAACGAATTGGTTACAATCAGTCTAATATCGCGTCAATCTGTTGCTGTTTTGTGGTGGCGAGCATCAGATAACGAAAATATTGTGGGTAAACTTCTCCTGTCAGTTCCAAGGACTGTCGGAAGACTGCCCAGCCAACTCTTTGAATTACTGTGGTTCCTGGAAAACTTTCTTTGAGAGGTATGAACGCAGGGCGGCTGCCTCTGTTTTTTTAGCATCACTGTGGTTTCAGAGCAAGAGCTCATGGGCTCATTTGAAAATTCTTTCAGTGTTTTCATCCTCGCTCGTGGCATCACATTATATTTTGGTGTATAGAAAGCTCAGTGTGTGAGGAGGATAATATCATATCAAAAAGAACCCTGGAGATAGCTGTAAAGTATACCAGTTAGCAACTCGGCAGAGAACCTTCCATCAAACAACCTGAAGTGAGGTTGCTTTGTTCATTAAACTGACCTACATGAACCATTATTGCTATTTGGCTCTGAATTATTAAAAATCAGTAGCAAGATTTAGCACACCTCTAACTCCAGGCTCTCCTGCTCTTCAAGATAAAAACAGTCTCTCTTTGTGCTAGTTAGAAAACATATGTGAACGTACTAGCACTCAGCTTCTCGTGATAACCTTGTTAGTGTCTATATAACTGCATGTAACCACTCAGCATGACATCCTTTTCCATTTCTCTTTGTGAATAATTTTTTTATACCTCATCCATTTTCTAGTGCTCTTTATTACAGCATGCTACTACATTTATTAGAGTTCCCATCAGAGAATTCTTGTTATCCTTAATAGTGCCACGTACTGCCCTCTCTTGACTGTAAGACTGGCACTGTTCAAAGCACATTTATTAGTTTATAACCCTTACATTTTAAATTCCTGCCAAGAACTTCCTAGGTGAAGAATAAGTTTGTAATAAATATTCACACACACACACACACACACACACACACACAACACCCCCGCCACCACCACCACTCGTATTAAAATTATAGCACCAAGGACCTGCCTTTTAGTCCACAAACATCGGGAAACTTCTTCGTTTATACCTCTTACGACCAGGCACTGTGGCATGCTCTCGGCAGCAAGTACTTCCCTTTGATTCCAGAACGCATTCTTGGATTTGAAGCTTTGAGTGGAATTGGGGGGAGCTGCTGATTTTGCCACGTTGCTGCCCTGGGCTTTGTTGTGTGGACTACCCCACCCCGACTAGAAACACCCATAGGCCGAGAGTAAATAGAAGAAGGCTTAGATTTTTGATGATTTTTCAGCAGTCTAATCCAAAATACTTCTGAGGTTGGCCACATCAGATATGAGTTGCTAGTTGCCTGGCATTGGCAAATTGCCTATTTGGGGCTTCTTATAAGATCACCTTTGAAATAGCCATCCATAGGAAGAGATAACGGAAAATGAGTGGATAGCACATGCCTTGTTTCGTCACCTGATGTGAAGAAAAGTTTCTTCTCCCAAGGAAGAGAGTGGTCACCCTGTGTTTATCTTCTATTCTTCATTGGGAGGAGGGAAGGGTTTAGAAAAGGAAATATGTTAAAAATTGAGCTATCCTATGACCCAGCCATTGCACTACTGGGTATTTACCCCAAAGATACAGACGTAGTGAAGAGAAGGGCCCTATGCACCCCAATGTTCATAGCAGCATTGTCCACAATAGCTAAATCGTGGAAGGAGCCGAGATGCCCTTCAACAGATGACTGGATTAAGAAGTTGTGGTCCATATATACAATGGAATATTACTCAGCTATCAGAAGGAACGAGTTCTCAACATTTGCTGCAACATGGACGGCACTGGAGGAGATAATGCTAAGTGAAATAAGTCAAGCAGAGAAAGACAACTATCATATGATTTCTCTCATCTATGGAACATAAGAACTAGGATGATTGGTAGGGGAAGAAAGGGATAAAGAAAGGGGGGGTAATCAGAAGGGGGAATGAAACATGAGAGACTATGGACTATGAGAAACAAACTGAGGGCCTCAGAGGGGAGGGGGGTGGGGGAATGGGATAGACCGGTGATGGGTAGTAAGGAGGGCACGTATTGCATGGTGTACTGGGTGTTATACGCAACTAATGAACCATCGAACTTTACATCGGAAACCGGGGATGTACTGTATGGTGACTAACATAATATAATAAAAAATCATTAAAAAAAAAAGAAAAGAAAAGGAAATACGTTGCTGATGGGATCAAGAAGAGTGAATGCGAGAAGGAGAAACAGGGGGAGACCATCACCTACCATTTAAATAAAAAAAAAAAACCTTTCAGGAATGGAAAGTGCCAAATGTATCTTCACATATAACCATAAAAATCACTAAAAGCTCTCATCACTTTTGCTTCACATGGATTTACTTCTTTCTCCAAACAATAAAATACACTGTTACAGGAAGACGTAAGTGTACAGATGCCAAATACCTTATACTTTTTGGAGCTCAGAAAGCCCTTATTATGCAGCTGGCTCCCAAAGTCTTCCTAGATAGCAAGAGGCAGCCACTGACGATCGTAATGGGACCGGGTCACGTGGGGGAAATCCCCTGGGCTTCATTCATAATCAGGTTCCGCTTTGTTTCCCAGAGGTGTGTGTGTTCTCTACCACCAAGTCCAGGAACTGCTCTACATATCATCAAGAGCAGTCCTCAGACAGACAAGAGGCACGTCCTCTCTGCCTCCTGTTATCATGAGCCGCTGCCCTTATTCTACGCTAAACCTTCTTTTGCTGCCTTTTCCCCCCCTTATTGCTGTTGGCATCAAGAATATACAAGTTGTTTGCTTTCTGGGAGGATTTATGCCTAGTAGCCTTTGTCACTGTTATTACCATTTCACGCTCACAAGCAGAGGTGGCAGATTTAAAGATAAAATATCCAGAGGTGGGAGGAGCTTGCAATTGGATATATCCTAGTTGGTTATTTTTGTGCACTTACACAATGACTGTCAGAATGGTGGCAGGTTTTTTTTTTCTTGGTCATCCACAAAAGACAAACAACACTTCGTACCCCTCTTCCCCTTCCCCTACCCACCTGCTTCCTGATATTGAGTTCTCCACAACTGCATCCGTAAATCCTAATTGCATCATATGTTCCATTTTCAGCAAACTGGAGGCGGTTTCTTAAGTGTGTAGTTAAGAGAATTGCCTGCCAATCCCTGTAGTCCTTAAGATGCGAATTCTGGAGTATGCTCAAAGATAAAGCTTCAGTGATGTCTTAGAAGAAAGTTTGGTTTCGATACAGATACCAAAGAAGGTGCAAGAACTGGCTCATAAGATCTTAGTGTAAGGAGACTTCTCTAACTGTATCATCTAAAGCAAAGATCAAGTGAAATGGGTTCAAGACAGGCAAGTATTAGCTGCAGCATCAAGAGAGGTGTGAGAGGGTGGAAATCTAAGAAAATTGAAAACCTTCCAGAAGATCCCTTATGCTGGTGAGAACAGATGGCAGAAGAAGAGGAGGCATAAATGTCAAGAAGATGAAAAGCCTAGCCTTAAGAAAGATGAGTAACCAAGGGGGACCAGAGGCTTGGACTTACACCTGGGATCAAAAGCCAGCAAAAGGAGAACTAGTCAGTGACTCATTATGAAGTAAGGAGGCCAAGTGCATGTGGTTTTGTTTTAATATATTGCGTTCAGCGTAGGGACTTGGTAGGGGTACACAAGAGTAATAAAGATAAAGAGCAAAATAGTCCACTTTTAAACCCAAAGAAAATCTCGGCCAATTACCACTAAAAAATCGTTCAATATATATTGAAGACGGAAATTGATTGCTATTTGATTACGACTGATTTGGACATAATGCAAATTTTGCAATAGACTCATGAAACTGCCCCCAGATGCACATGAATTCCTGCTTAGATAAACACGAGATGCCAAAGATGTGTTCCGTCTGGATCCTCTCCGTGGGCAGTTTCTGCTGAGACTCAGGCGCCCCTTCTCTTACTTTTGAAGCCCTTCTCTAATCAGAAGATTACGATTTTCTTATTCTTATCTATTTCACTCCTATATCACCTCATTAGTTTCCTGAAAGTGTTTCTAATTCAACAAACTATTTTTCTTCCCCTTGGTTAAAGTGCTTGTAATTGTGGATCCCATACTTGGTCCAGTGCTGAATGATCATTTCTTTTGATATTCATTATTCACTGTTGGACCCACCCAGAGAACATGGATCCCAGGAAAAATCAGGTACAAACTGTAGGTTTACTATTTATCTCTGGGAGAGAGATTGTTTACCTCAACTTCTTGAGCCAACTTGGGGATGAGTTAAGAAATAATATAGTTAGATAAAACTCTGAATATCTGTGATGATTGTGAAATTTTTCCTATAACTAATTGCCTGTGTCAGTGTGAGAGGTAATTAAAATGGGTCCATGGGGCACCTGGGTGGCTCGGTCCATTAAGCATCTGCCTTTGGCTTGGGTCATGATCTTGGGGTTCTGGGATCGAGCCCTGCATTGGGCTCCCTGCTCAGCAGAGAGCCTGCTTCTCCCTCTCCCTCCGCTGTTCCCCCCACTTATAATAAATAATAATCTTTAAAATAAAATAGGTCCATAAAGATGGCTTAATATTCTTACACTATGCTTTTTATAAGCGTTACTCAGCTCCTTCATCTCTTCTACGTTACACCCATCACTGCCATATTCTTCTTCACATTGAGACGTACCTGTCTTTTGCTCACGAAGAATCTTAGATGCCAAATACTAATTCCTGTAATATTTTATCTACTGGACAAATGCTATCATTTATATCTCCAGATTTGTAGAGTTTGTATTATTTTTCCCTCAAGTCATGAAAAATACTCGTTTCCTTAAAAGAAACCTAAATTTATTATATTCAAGGTGTTTGTCTTTAAACTTTGTCAATTTCATTTATCAATGTCTTCTAATTCTTAGATATTGGTAGATGTGCATAATCATCATTGAAAGTCTGATTTTTTGGTTTTACTGAATGCACTGTTATTATTTTCCTTTAGCCCTTGACATTCTGGGAATTGCAATCCATCAAAGCAATTCAAGTATTGACAGCAAATGGGGTTCACACTACAGTTTCCATGTTGGATTTACTTCTATAAACCTTTAAGATTTCTCACGACGATTGCACTCTCTGATCCCCCAGAACCAACAGATGGCTATGGAAAAACTCAGGAATCTGAAGGATAGCCAATATGCCAGTGTCAGTGCCACAACTTGCAATATATAGCTATGTTATTCATATGGAAGTTTGCATGATTAAATGGAAGCATATTGAGAAGTAAACTTTTCTTCATGGATTTCTTGTTACGAAAGTCTTTTATGTTACCTGAATCAAATAAAATAGTCCAAACAGAAACAGGTTGTTTGCTTAATGGTCTGTGAAACTAGGACCAATGATTGCACTTGTAATTTCTGGCGCTGAGGCTCTCAAACATTTAATAAAATCATCACATTGCTAAAATTTCTCCTCCTCTTGCCTCTGCGCCCTGTTATGGCTCAGAGATTTAATTTCAATAATGTAATCAATAGTGTGATGAGGAGATTGTGGCTTTCTTTAAAGGGATGCATTACACAGAGAAATACAGGGAACCCCTTTCTCAGCTTATGTGGAAGAGGATATAGGCTATGGACATCCATTTTGACTCTCCTTAACTTGCTCAAAAATCCCTCCACTCCTTAACTCACTGCTCTCCAAATCTTATTGATTGTTCATTCCTACCTTTAAAAAAAAATTCAAGTTACCAAACCAACCTTCTATATACATACTTTATCAATTATATTACCTCATATTCTCCGAATAGATGAAAATACATGCACAAAATATAAATTCATAAGAATGAGATAAAATAAGCATTATTTTTAAAGATCATTAGCTGATATCTCAGTGCATATGTTCCATTTGAGGTTAATTGTCATGATAGTGGATGATAAACCCATATTTCAAGTAGCTTTTTAAAAAAAATTTTTTTTTTACTCATTTGGAAGAATATCGGAAGATCCAAACAAATCTTAATTGTTTTCGGCTCACAGACAGAGTTTATTCTGTGAGTGGAAGTGTCAGCTTTGTATGTTCCCTAGATTCATCTGTGCTTGCATTAAGGGTACTATCTTCAATCAGTGTTATTTCTTTGCCAGAAAATTTGTGAACCACTTGTCCATTTTAGGAGAGGTTTTTTTTAGTAAAATCTGATAACATAATCTATAAATTCATATCCCTGGCCCTACATAAACCAGAATATACCATATTATGAGTAAAATAAACAGATGAGTTGAAGGTGACTTCACTAACCATTTCACCTTACAGAATTATCAGCTTTCTTTTAGGGACCCTTAGATGACACTTGATCTTCTCAAACGTGGAGGGAGTGAGCACTATTTTAATCTGTTATTAAATATAGTAAAGGTTAACTTCACTCTTATTATTCATGTGGACAAAAAATGTACGTGGACATTGCAGTACTTTCTTCTCATCCTCCGACGGGCCACCTCGCGTAGTAGATTGTGTCTACACATCCAAGTTCGGAGACTTCTGTCTTCATGGATAAACCTGAAGTTCTGGCTCAAATCTTTTCTGCTGCTTCTTCTTCTTCTCTTCTCTTTTTTTTCTTTTCTTTTCCTTTTTTTAAGTTATCTTAATGTTAAGGTCTCCTTTCATCTCTTTAGAATGAGAGCAGAAGGAGCTGAGTATGTGGGCAGAGCTTGCCCACTGGAAGCCTCTGATTTAGGACAATTGCTCAGAGAATCCTAACTCTTTAGAGGTCTCATAGTTTTTCTAATTTTTCATAGTTTCTCTGGATGATTGTATAAACTCTGAAGATAGCAGATATATTACCACCCAAACTTCTCTTCTGAGCTACAAACCCATACATATAAGAACTACCCACTGGACAGCTCCACATGAAAATCCTACTTTTTCAAAGCTAAATTTTTCATTTGTGATTAATGGTTTTACCATCTACCCTTTACCCAAGTAAGAAACCTTGACCTTTCCTTCTTTGCTTGCCTCATTCATGTCAATAGGTTCCTTTTACTCTAGACCTTAAAATCTCTCCAGCTGCCACCACAGCCCTGCCTTTGTTAATACTTCCATTGTTTCTACCTAAATTATGGGACATTTCCCATTTCCTCCAGTCTTTTGACCATACAACAGATCCTCACACTGTTGCTGGATTGATCTTTTTAAGAGACAAAAACTATGTCATTCCATTTTGATAACTCTACATTAATGGTTCCCCTTTGCCCACAACATAAGAGTTTGCTCCTTAATGGCACAAAGACTTTCCACAGTCTGGCAACCACCCTCATCTCCTACTAACTGTTTGCTTTGCTACTCTTCTTCCACACCATGGGCTCTGATCATTCCAAATTATTTGAAAATAGCGACGGTGCTGTGGTTCCATAAATCCAATCATTCTAGACTGCCCTTTGCCTATATTTCCTCCAACATCAACTTATGCTCATCTGGAAAACTCCAAATAACTTGAAAACCTAGATTTTCTACCTCTACATTCTACAGGAAGAATTGCCATTATTTCACACCAAAGAGATATCTTTCACTTAATTTCCATTGATTTACTTATTTTCTTTCAGTTTATGGTGAGTATGATCTTAGCAGGAGCCATTTCTCATCTATGTTAATAGAGTCTATCACAAAATCTAGTACGTAGCAGCAAAACATTTCATTAGCAATGTATATCAGGAACTGGTCTAGTTGCTAAGGCTTCAGGAGTGTACAAAGTAGACAAAAATCTCTGAGTTCTTGCAGCATACGTTGCAAGTTACAATGGATGTACCATATTCAAATCTATGTAACAATACCCCGTAGCTCACATCACATGGATTTAAGAGAATTGTCCCAAGTGGGAAAAACCACTATGGAATCACCAGGCTGACCACAGACTGAAAATTAACTCTGCCTCCTAATAGAAAAACTTGTATCTTGTAATGAGATCAAAAGCTCTTATTCCCTGAATGCAATTTACATGACATTAAATTTTTAAAATAAAAAAGGAAGGATTTATATAAAATGAAGAACATTACCTTTTAAATGCCTTTTTTGATGATGTCTACTAACCTGCATCTTTTGAGCATAATTCATCTGATAAATAACACCTGGTAAGTAGTAAGTATTTAATAGTTATTTGTGAATATAACTAAATAATGATAACTAATTAATTTGGGTCAAGAATCTACATGATTTTTATAATGTCCCTTCAAGGAATAAAGCTAGATTAAAAGTTGAATGAGCTGCAGCTCATATTAATTTCACCACATGCATTTCACGTGATGCTCAATGTTCTACTTCAATCTTTACAAATCACCGATCTACAGGCCTGATGTTTCTGTCTGACAGTTTTAAAATTTTGCCACATAAATAGTGATAATTTACTATGTGCCAGATCCCGTATAAAGTGTTTTCTTCCCCAGTTTTATTGAGTTAGAATTGACACAATGTATGAAGTGTTTTGAATAAATTGTCTTATTGAATCTTTACATCTCCATGAGCTAGGTTCTACTATTCTTTCCATTTTACCTATAAGGAAAGTGAGGTTCAGTGATGCTTAATAGTCTGCCTATGATCACATTGTTAATAAATAACAGAGCAAGAATTTGAATTCAGGGATTTGGGCTTTGAAATGCCTTGGGTTTAACCTCGGCTGCCCTGCATGTCATCAGGGCACTGATGCTGAAGGACAGGACTCATACAAGTGTCGTATAATCACCAGACCTTGTCTGCAAATATATCTGTCATCTACTGGGATTGAGGGATATGCACAAATAACACACGATAAAGGGGGAACATGGAGAAGAGAAGAGGTGCAAAACATCACCTGACCATGGAAGCTACCAGTCTTCAGACTCAAAGAGTGTCAACTAAGAGCTGGCCATTGGCTCAGGAAGAATCAAGAGGAAATAGTACCACACTAAGATGGAAACTGTTTGTGGGAAAATACATGAGAGCTCTTTCCTGCCTCTGCTTCATGTCAGGTTTAAATTCGGGCTAGCATGTTTGGTGTTACGGGGTCCTGAAGGTGTCTGGAAGCAGCAGAGTGGGCAGGGTGGAAGGGCCAGAACTGCATCACTGCAAGTTGAGATGAGTAGAGTTAGTATGAACTGGTCTATCGGGCTAGCTCTACTCACCAAACATGATCCTGACAACTGAGACTTAGGCAATCAGGTCTTAAAAGGGTATTGATTTGCATTTGGTGAGTTTAGGACAGAATGAGAAAAATGGATACCACAGTGAAGGACTGGGAAGGATGACGGCAGGCAGATGGATGAAGGGAACACCAGGAACAAATCCCACCTATCTGTTCTATATGGCTATTTCCATGTCTAGTAGCATACGAGTCTTGTGAACTCCTATGGGTGTGTCCACCCACAAGTGAGTTCTACGGGACAAGCAAGAGCACGTGCCTTGGAGGCAGACCTGTACTCAGATCTAGGTTCCATTTCTTACTACTCTGCAAGCTCATCTCATCTGAACCTTGGCTTTCTCTTCTTCTAAATGGGAATAAGAATATCTCTCAATATTATTGTAAGGATCAAACAGATAATGTATAATAGCCCCCGTGCAGGCCTCAGAGATAGCAGGCAGGCAGTGAATTTCAATTCTCCTTCTTCTCACTCAGTAATTTCACTACAAAAGTGAATGTGCTGTCTATGAACACACACACACACACACACACACACACACACACACACACACCTGTTACTGGCTTAAAGGAGAAAAAAAGGAAACAACTACTATTCAAATGTGGAAAATAGAAAGATTGTGCCCTTTTTTCTTCCTATATGTCAAGCTAAAATTTATGGCAATTTTTAAAAAAGAGATTGTTATTCAACAGTCACAGAGCTCCAAAAGCAGCTTCTTACAAAAGTCAGACTACCAAGGGTCTGCTAGGAAAGTGCCCTGTCTACCCACTTAAGCAGATTCTTTCCTTTGGGGAAAGAAGAACCTTCAGATTTTCTTTAGAGTCAACCATCTGTAATTCTAAACGATAAGACCTTTTGGGAAATAAGATCCGAGACTACTATCTGCTTGAGACTCACGGTAACCAAGACCGAAACCATGATTTTTCTGGACATGCTGCCCTCAGTCCAGAGCGCATCCTCCTTCCCACTTGGGGTTCAGCTTTGTCTGCATCTCCCTTTCTGGAGGAAGGGAGAAGTCTGATGGCATTCCGTAGAGTTCTGTTTCTCGTCCCTAGACTGTGTCTAGCGAAAATATAAAAATGGAATATCCTTACAGTTGCTCTCTGACTACACATGATGCATAATGACAATCATAATTACGTTTTCTGTTAACCTCTAGGTACCTCAAAACACGACTTCATTATTAGTGAGTATGTCTGGGCAAGAATTTAGAAAATTTAGCCAGCTCTCTAAGATAAGATTAAGTAGGAACACATAGTTCTTTTATTTGCCTAGCGCTATTCTAAATGTTTGCCATACATTAACTAATTCAATGCTCCCCCAAACCTTATAAGGTGGTTACTATTATTATCCTCATTGTGCAAACAAGGAATTTTCAGGGACAGAGTGGCGAAGTAATTGGCCCAAAGTGAAGCAGCTGGTGACTACAGAGGCTGCTCTGGGTTCTGATCTACTCTGACATATGGTACCCGTCCTTACGGCACTTAAAACCCTTTCTTTCTGCAAAACAAAGTAGCTTCTTCCTTCCAGTGACAAAATTTTCCTAGTACAATGAAATGCTTGCTCTGTTCCACCCTTTTCCCAACTCCTTGAAGATGGACAAACAACTTTCTTACAATATGGAGCAGTATTATTGCAAAATTTACTGCCAGGTTGAGACCTTGCATGCCACACTAAATTTTTATGACAGTTATAAACACCTAAAAAATCTAAGTCTATCATGGGACTGCTTATAAATCCTAATAATAACTCAGACCAAGCAGCATCATAAAAGAGTAGAGGGGCTAGAGTCCGGTAAGCAAGAACAAAGGTTTGGATGATTTCTTTAGTTTGATCTGTGGCTCTTCTTGCCTTTCTCTGCAAGACATTAAGAGACGGGTGGGGGGATGAGGAGGGTAGAAGAAAAAGGAGGCTTCCCATAGGAACCCCACTAGATCTAATTTTCTGAACTCCAGTTTTCTTTTAAGTAAAATGGTATTCAATACATTGTAACGCCCTTTGAAATTCCATCTTACTAAATCCGCTCAGGATTTAGGAGGCCAATTTAATAAGTGATTGTAGAATTCCCGCCATCTGAGTGCTGCCTCAGGAGTTATTCCCCTGTTGTGTGTTTCTTTTTAAGTATTGGAAGGCCTGGGGAAATACTAAACAGAATTATAAAAATGAATTATACAAGCTTTGACTTTAAAGTAATGAGACTAATTCTATAAGCCACACCTGAAAATCAATGTTGCCATAATCACACTTGCACATTTAGTCAAAAATGCACAACACAGAATCAGAGGGGTTAGGGAGCAGAAAAGGATTAGAAGAATACACGTCAAACTCAGAATAGTGGTCACCTCTGGGATTATAGAAACTCTAGTTTATGCTATAACGTTCTAATTTTTTAAGGACAGTATGTTCATATATTTTTTTAAAAATCATCTAACACATTCTGGTCTAAAAAGTACCCAGAATAACTCAAACAACTTGTTGTTCAACATTTTTTTTCATGAATTTTCAAAGAATGAGATCTCCTGCTTTCAAGAAGTAACCATCCCAAGGCTTTAATCTGAGGCAAGACTGTGTTCTCACATTACTTCCATTTTAGGATTGGTGTAATGATCGTCACTAATAAGAAAGAGAATAAGGTTGCCGTGAGTGGGATCTCACTGCTTTCTTTGATGTAGGAATCAAATCCTGCCGCATTTCTAATTAGACTTCACTTATTAATATATTCAGTCAATCTCTCCAATATACTTGAGAATCTCATTGCTCACGGCATTTTTTAGTTGACTGATGACATGATCACCCACTGCAGTAGACTCAATGATTGGGTTCCATATACATTTCTCAGATGTCCAAGAAGAAAATTCACTTTCTCGCCTTAGAGAATAAGTGAAGAGAAATCATTGAGTCCTAAACTTGAATTTGTCATCATAAACAAGTGCTAATGTATGATGGTGGGGGAACTGTATCTTCAAGCAAAAATGATCTATCCATTGGTCTGGCCCTTAGAAGATTTGGATATATATTCTAGAAGGCCTAACATTAATAAGTATATGTAATGGTAAAGGCTCAGGAAAAGTATATTTTAATTTTACTCCCAGTAACAATTTTGGTCAACATGGAATTAAGTGAAAACAATACTCCTCCTTGTCCCCTTCTTCCCCTACCCCAAAATCTCAAACTCCTATAAAGACTTTAAAAACGAAATAACATGAATTTATGTATTTTTCTACTAACATTTGATTGGTATTTATCATGCAATACAAAAAGACTTTTTTGGGGGGTACTTTAAAGAGGGGAAAATGGCAAATTACAACAACATACTAATGTGCTCAGTGCTGAGACAGCAAAGGACACCCACAGACACCCGGGTACTCTCTGACCAGATGCGTAGAAACAGAGAACAGCAAGGGAAAAATAAAGCTTCCTGTTCTCCGTAATGACTCCAATGTGGAAAAATTGTTATTCAGAAAAGTAACGTGGGAAAATAAATCTGTAGCCCTTCTCATTTGATGCAGGTGGGCATCTGTGTATATATTCACATATACAATTATTGACAATAAAATACAATAGATTGTAATCACTGATGAGAACTTATCAAGCCTTCTTGTAAAGTCTACTGACAGTATGAAGTGGAAGACAAATCCCTGTGGAAAGACCAGGGATAAGACATTCTTGACTCTGTCTTTATGAAATAGTGAAATTAACTGAGAATGCCTCCTATGACTGCACCCTGAGGCCTAGTGATATTCATACATTAACACTCCAACCCAGGGAATTAAGGTATAAATACTAGCTTCAATCCATCCCCCATCCTGCTCCTATTTGACTAGAAAGCCTTGCAGTGCTCTGTGTTTACAGGGATGGTATGTGTGCACTAGCAAATGAGACATCATGGGAAAATTAACTCCTTAAAAAATTCAAATGGGCATGTGTGTAAATATCAGATTTTAAATAGAAAATTTTCAACCAAGGGACTTTAATAAAATTAAGAAATAAAATTTTTATAATTAATAAAGGTCAAAGGTATAAGAAAAAAATGCCCAGACAACATTAAGATGTCTCTAACGGTGAAGGATTTTTGATCGTGTATCCACTCTCACAGTGATTTGTGTAAGGGATTGATCAGCTTCTAATTATCGCCACCTGACTGATACGTGTGCACAAATAGAAAGAGTAGGGGCTTTGGAATCAGGCCTAGAATCACATGCAGCTTCCCCTACTAGTTCTGTGTCCCTGGTCGAGTCATCTAACCTCTCTGGGTCTTATTTTCCTTATCTGTAAAACTGCAGTAATAAGGCTTACTTCACGTAATTGTGTGATATAAACATAAGATATTATTAATCTGGAACTAAGTAGGTCTTCAATAATTGGCAGATAACTTTTTAATTCTATTATCAGTAAAACGAATGCCATTTTTAAAAGAGCTT
Source organism: Ursus arctos (assembly GCF_023065955.2). Classification (NCBI taxonomy): domain Eukaryota; kingdom Metazoa; phylum Chordata; class Mammalia; order Carnivora; family Ursidae; genus Ursus; species Ursus arctos. The sequence goes on along the minus strand of NW_026622786.1, from coordinate 33,725,952 downwards.
TACCTTCTCCTGGGAGCAAATCGCATACAGCACTAACAAGAATAGAAAGGACACGGCATCTATTCAACTCCTAGTATATGCCAGGAATTTCATTTTGCACTTTATATGCGTTATCTCATGAAATTGTCCCAGTAATCTTAAGAAGTAGGTATTCTTAGCTATGTCTAAAGATGAGATGACTGGGACTGAATTAGATTAGGCATCCTCCTTAAAGTCACACAGCTATAAATGTCAAAGTATCACAGAGTGAGGATTTCTGGAATGCTGCTTATTCGTCATTGCCTTGCTAATTGAGTCCTTGTATCTTTCCAAATTCATTTTTAACCATGATATAGCGTCAGGTGTAATATCTATGATCATAAAATTCCAGTTCTCACTAAAGTTGTCTTACTGACAAGCTTTGCAAAGAGCTGCAAATACTGCTTAGCAGTTTTGTGACAATGTCCAGAAATTGTAGTAACGCAGAGCTTGGAATTTCAACTCCAGTGTTCCATAGATCTTCTCTATAAGGGTTTATTTTTCTTCATCATGGCAAAAGAGAAGACCTTGCATTTTCAAGGTTCAAAATAGACCCTTCCATTTCCTGCATTTCCTTCAAATCGCCTTGGGTGACAGTTGATCAAGTATTCTATACGACGTCAAAACTGTTTGTGGAAAAGCTCCAGGAAACTGTAAATTTCAAAACATGTAGGCTTGTCGTCTTCAGAGTACAATAGCTAATAAAGTTATAAGGGCATCAAGGTCTCATTCTTACCTTGTAGGCCCCCAACTTGCCAAAACTGCAAAGATACATACACACTCTCCCTGACAGCCAGCCACATGAAATCTCCTGGATTTGCCAGATCATGGGAATTTATTTGTATTTTCAAAGCTTGAAGAGATTTTATTCAAAAAGACTCATCTTAGAATTGTGAGAGTAACTGTAAAACAATGCACAGGGCACAGTTGGTTTGTCTCTCACCGGATGTTTGGGAACTCCTTGAGTGAGTCATCAGAAAATGGGTCTGGTATAGCACCTTGCGTTAAAATACCTTAATACAGTTGCTAAATGAATGAATAAATTACTTTAAGAGTTAAACATATCACAATTGTCTTTCCCCTTTAAAATGTATAAAAACAATTTTTGATTAAGGTGGACAGATAAATCGTACTCAACACATGCTTGGACAAGTTTATGGACAAGTTTATTCTCAGTTAACTAATTCTTAAAGAAGCTATTCTTAATATTTATGCTCAGAATATGCAAAAGGATGAAAATCACAAAGAAAAAGCATACATAATACAACTCCTATGTATTTATAAATATCTTAATCTAGGTAACAATGACTATTTCATGATCCAAATATTAAAAAGAGAAGGCGTAGAGAGTGCTATGAGCTCAATATTTATTCATTTATGAGCAAAATTAAAAGTCATTTGGAGAGCTGCATTTCTTTAAGAATAGGAATAATAATAAGAGCCACCATGTTTTTTGTCTTACTGAGGGCCACCTGTTTAACATATTGCCTCTGTGGAGAATTCCAGATCCTTATTAAGTTGGTAAGTTAGGGTAGCCAGACATTTGGCAAATAATTTAACCATTTCATTCATGTTAGGATCTTTTTTTTACAGTTCTTCATTGCCTTCAAAATAAAGTTCAAATGCCACAGCGTGGCCTTCAAGGCCTTTAATAGGCAGACCTTGTTTTCTTCTGATATCAGCTAGGGCTCTTTGATTTCCACCAAATGACACCAACTATGACTTGCTTAATAAAAATCACATTTGTTAGAATGCTGTGCGGTGCTGACAGGTTGGAAAGAAAGGTTACAGAACAAGATTCCACCTAAGGAGATACCAGGCCATTCCAGAGGGCTCTAAGTTAGAAGCTGTTTGACTGTTCCACATGGAAATGCTCTGGAAACAGAAGGACGTCCGTGATTTTCAGCATTTTGCCACTCTTTTTGACTTCAGAGTGACTTCAGTCTAATAGAAAGAAGGCACCTGTCCCCAGCCCTGCCCAACAATAGCTGATGGGGAAAATCCAAATAAAATCAGGTTCGATTGCCCTAAGAGAGGGGACTGAATGCTAGTAGCAAATATCAGCAATTGTGCATCTCTCTCCACAACTTTTTTGCCCCTTTCTCTTTCTTCAGCTACATGGAAGAACTTGCAGGTCCATGAATTACCACATGGTCTCGCTCTGTGCGACCTTTCCCTAACAGCCCTTCGTTCCTTTCGTGCCCTCACACCATAATTCTACCCCTCCCCCACAGCTCAGCTTCTTCTCTAAGAGCCTTGCCAACACCCCTTTCTTCCACTCTCACTCCCTAATTGGGTTGGTTGTCCTTTCTCAGTCTTCCCATAGTGTTTTCTGTTCACTTCCATCATACCTCTTAACCACAGGTAGTGCCGTAATTGCTGGCTTCCCTATCTCCCCTTCTCAGGCCTGTCCCTAACATTTCTCTGGAGCTGTCTACTCTGCTCTTCTCACCCTCTGTTCTTTTTTGCACCTTGTGGGCCTTTGGACTGGAACTTATTGGGTCTAGAGATGAGTGATGTGCCCTTGAGAGGGGGAACCTGGTGACAAGGCTGTGCACGAGCCCAGGAAGTAGGGCTTCTTCACTGGGCAAGAAATTCTGGGTCTCTGATGTGTGGTCTGGAAGAGAGGGTGGCTCAAATTCTGGGTGAGCACATCTCATAGCCCCATGGAGAGAAGAATAGTCAGAAGAGGGATTAAGGGCCCTTTAAAGCTTAGTGTCTAGACGAGGGGCCCTGGCTACCTCAGTCGAAGGGCGATATTGCCTCAACTAGGCTGTCAGCTTCTTCAGAGGAAGCTATGCTTAGTTTTGTAGCTCTAGAAACTCCTGTGGGTGATGCACCGGTAGTGTCCTACACGGGGACCAAATGAACACAAATTCACGACCTCAGTTTTCCCTGCAAAATGAAGCTAATATGATCTGTTCTATCTGCTGCCGGGGCTGATGTGCGAGAAAGGAAGTAAGTGGGGCAAGAGTGCTTTGACAGGAGCTAGTTTTTACAAATTGTTTCTAACAGCTTCTCACAGGTAAAGGGACCTATTTTTGTTGCCCTCCCCAAATAAGAAAGAGCAAAATGTTTTACCAAATCAAATACAATAGAGTTCAGATTATATACTTAGCTCTTAGCAAAGAACCTCAAGAATCAGGTTATGGTTGTGAACAATAATGTAAATAGAAACATTAGTATTTTTAATTTCTATAATTTATACTTTCCTCTTTCTCATTAAAAAATGATGTTAGGAAATCTATAATAAGGGACCTCAAACAGGAAGAGCAGAAGCACCAACTGATGTAAGACATTAAATTATTCTTAAGACGCTTGGGTTCATGCAAGATAATCATTTTAATGCAGCAATTTCAGGCTGAACTCCACTTCGAGTGTTCTTATAACATAATTTTCTTTTCTGGGAGTTGACTTGTAGAAATAAAGAGTATCATCTGGGGTATGAACTAAGCCTAGGAAATGGAAAGAAAACTAGGATTGGGTACACCCAGGCTGTACTTTGGGCTGAGCACTGGTCATTCATTCCTTCACCCATTATTCATCCAACGTGGAAGGGTTATTGAGCACCCATCCTGTTACAGAAGTTAGAGAAGCTGGTGTGAATAAAGGAAAGAAATGACGAAACGACATGAGATCTGCCCACAAGGAACTTGCAGTCTGGTGAGAAAGACAAAAGTAAGCCCCACAGTATGAAAAATGCCATAATGGTAAACACAAGCATATATCCTGATATACAGAGAGACATTTACTCCACTCTTCTGAAACCCTGAGGATTCCAGAACTTTCAGCATTATAAAGTTGGTGACAAAAGAGAAATCAGCCCATCTAAATCATTCCTATTGTGTTCTATGTTTGCCTGAGTTTGAGTTTATTTTATACTTTTCATTCAATTTTGTCAAGGCTGGTTGAGTAGCTACCACGTAACAAGTATTCAGCCGCAACTGTCAGCAGGCCGCCATTGTCCTAGAGGGCTGGGACAGGGTATTTAATTCCCTCCACTTACTACTTAGATCAGTGACACTCAGACTCATTGCATAAGTGATACTTGATGAATCAGATGTCTGCGTTTAGGCCTTAACCTCGTATCCGAGCTCCCTATTACATAGTCAAGACCTTTGGACACTATGAGAAAAATGTAGTTAACAGAAGCTGAGCTCACCCTCCTTGTACCACCCTCCTCACCCTCTGAGCTCACACTGGTACAAATGAGTTGCAAACATGAGTTGAGAGAAAAATTAGGTCTCCTTGATTTCTCAACATAAGATTAAAAATAACATGAATCAGGGGCGCCTGGGTGGCACAGCGGTTAAGCGTCTGCCTTCGGCTCCGGATGTGATCCCGGCGTTATGGGATCGAGCCCCACATCAGGCTCCTCCGCTGGGAGCCTGCTTCTTCCTCTCCCACTCCCCCTGCTTGTGTTCCCTCTCTCGCTGGCTGTCTCTATCTCTGTTGAATAAATAAAATCTTAAAAAAAAAATAACATGAATCAAATTTGACAATGAAAACCAACAAGAACTGAGGAAAACTAGCATTATGGTGATCAACGATTCTCACAATTGTGTAATGTTGGGTGGAGAAAGCTGTAGCAAAAGGACCTAAAGAATTCCAAAGAAGAAACAAATAACAGCCTTTAAAAAAAAAAGGTATTGACGCTGATACTCCAACACTTGACACTGATCACCTGAAATGACCATGAGCCGTGCTGGGCCCTTTGTCCTGTGGAATATGCAGTATTTTCTGAGCTCAGGTATAAGCCTATATTTGTTGAACATCGGTCGTGTATTTACCCCTCTCCAGCCAGGGGGACTGCATGCACCAGCTGTTTACGCGTCTTCAGGAGGAGGAAGGGGAGTGACTAGCTTGCTCTGCACACTGTCTCATGTCAGAAAACTTTCCAAGTCACTGAGGGATGTGTGAGACCGCCGGGTTGAAGGAAAGTTCGGTCTTTAGTACTTCCTTTTCTGTCTCCTTACGTTAAGAAAACTATCCCCAGGCTCAACCAGGCTCTCATTTCGAGAGGCGACTGCACTGCCCCTGTTTCCTGATGGCTGGGACCATGTGGCAGTCAATGGTTGAACCAGTAATGGCTCCAAAACCTTTCATAACCTCCCCGAGCTGTCTAGGAGATGACTTCATATATGCGGCCATCTTTGGGGTGTTTGTTTAGGCAACTGAGATTTCCCCAGGAGAACAGGGGTTTTTTCCCCAGGAGAAACTAAGGGTGTAAAGTAAAAATGATACGAAAATCACACAATGGTATGTGGGCCTAACATGCCTTACTGCATGACCACCAGAGTCCTTTGCCCACAGTGTTCTCCTCACCCTAGCGCGGTGTCACATCTTTGCACCGCCACTGAGAAACAGGTCAATTGTGAAGACAGTGCTGTGGTTCCTTAGGTGACAGAGAGAAACTGTGTGATTTAGAGCTCTTTGGTTTGAGTTGTAGTTTTTAAAGTCATTTTGAAAAGAATGAGATATCTACTATGGACAAAATAATAGAGGTGTAGGAAATAGGTACCGACAACCATACAGCATTTAGAGAGTACTAAGGATGAGTTCTGAGCCCCGCTGGGGTAGAAAGCCCTGTGCAGGGATGCGCAAAAATGACTATAACCCAAACCTTATGCTCAAGGAGTTGCACGAGCAAGTGCTAACTTACACTAGACCTTCACTTCACAGAAGACACTTGGAAATACTAGGTCATGTAATTCTCTCTGCAGTGTTACAAAGTGGAAAGGGCACGTGGGGAAATAGACTTCACTAGGTGAGGCATGTTTCCGAGGACCACAGCGGTAAAATGTAGTGTAGCCACATCTGTCTCAGATTCTAGCTCCTGGGTTCTTTGTGCCTACGATAGGTAACTTCTTTAGGCTTGCAATAGTTTACACAGGAAGAGAGAAAAAATACACAACTATTGAGCAAACCATAACCTAGGAGGCAATACCCTAGGAATATAGTTTCATATTATGTTTCCTTTCTTCTCTCTCTTTTTTTTTAACCATCCATAGATACATTTGTGACAATCCCTTCAATGGTCAATTACGTACTTGCCCCAAATGTTGGCCAATTAGAAATGAATACCACTTACATCCATTATATCATTATAGTTTTATTAGCAAGGGAAGATTTCTTAAAATGTGCCCATATGCTAAATTTTGCTCTAAGAATTGAAATGATTAGGTCTTCATTGAATCTCATAAATTTCCTCTATTTCTTATAAAATATAGAGGACCGTAACTGTGAATTTTCAAAAACATGTTCCTGTTGGAAGCAACTGGAAATCTAAGGGAAACACACACACACACTACCTTACACATCCCACAACATTCTTCCACCAACTATGCACTAAAGATGGTAACTTTCCACCAAATGCACCTAATGGCAGAGGATAAATCATAGTTCTCTGTCTGTTTTCCATTTGGTATGCCTGTACTCACAACCTTGATAGCAATAAGTAAACCTTCTGTTTCTTTTTCAAAAATTTTATAGGATGCTCTCATGTCCTTTTCTTCCCTGATTCCTCCTACACCACAATTCAGCTCACTCGGAAAATGCTATAAAGTTTCAGAGAAGAGGTTTGCTCAAAGCAACTACAAATAAAGTGCATGTACATAAATAACTTAGCCTGACTTTTTGTTTAATGTCCAAGATGATTGGAACAGATTGTATCATGAACTACTTTCCCTTTGGCTAATTAAATAGCAGTCCCCACTTACCATAAAGCATATTCTTATTAAAACAAGTATCTATAGTCACTCTGCTGGATAAATTACTCCCAAGTAAGTGCCATAAAGCCCATTACATTCCTGCTTTAGGAATGGAGCAGGTCCAAACAGACAATCAAAGGATTTCCCTGGGATTATTTTAGATTAGAAAAACTAAGGAAGACATGCGGCTCTGACAAGATCGTAAAGGCATAAAGGATAAATTAGCAGTTCCATACCAAACAAAGTGCTCTGGCGGTATCACAGTATATCCAAAAGTAAAAACAAATTCCTACTGTATTAACCTTCGCCAAAATGGAAATCTGTTTATGCAGAAATAAAAATGTCATGAACAACTGTTATCTCCTGTGCAAATCAAAATGACTGTTTTGAATAATAATAAAAAAGAAACCTTTCAAACCAATGACTATGGAAATGCACCATAGGAAAGAAGATGTCTTCATTTCAATAAATTGCTTTTTACATTTAATAGAAAAGGTTATGTTATGATTTGTCATATTAATGAACCATTATTGCATAACCATATTTTTATTGCAATATATTACCTGCTAAATGATGCCTTTTTTTTTTCCAGGAGAAAAAATTTCATAGAACACTTTCTATGGGAGTTTTTCTTGCTGCCAGTCGTTAAATCTTTCAAAAGCTGTCAGCAGCCTCAGAAATCAAGTTCAAAATACCATAGCCAACATGAGTATAGGCATAGGCTAGTCTATTTTTAAATTGTAATACAAAACTGCCAGAGAAATACCTAAACACAAAAGATTATTTAAAACGAGATCATCTTATCTAGCTTGTCAAAGTAAAGGACAAAGTCAGTGAAGTGTAATTTAACCCACAACGTCTATAAATATCACTAGACATTTGAGAGCTAAGTGATTTTTTTTTTCAGGCTAATTTTTCCTTAAACTCATTATGCACCAGACCCTCCCTGTCCTCCTCTGGCAGAGACCCTGTCCATGCCAGGCACAGGGAGCAGGGGACACTGACCACCCAAGGAGGTCAACTGGCTCCATTTCCTACATTGCTCCCATCCAGGAAGCCTTGCTCCTCAAGGGTAAATGGATGGTAAAGCATTGGCATCTACCCTGGAAACTTCTGCAGGAAGGGAGCCATACTTTTTTCTACAAATGCCATTCTGGATTTGCCCTGGGTCTGCATGCACTGACTTCCCATACAGCTTCTGAAGGGCGAGACACTGTCCTCAGCCTGGCAATCAGGGCAGCGCCAGCCGGGATCCCCTCAGAATATTCCAAGCTTATGACAGTGAGCTAGTTATCTGATGGAAACAGAGGTGGAACATTTGGGTGTGTCTTCCTGCTTCAGCTGCCGCTGCTGTCATATTTTTGGAGGGAAGGACGGAAGAAACGGAGGTATGTGCTGTCATTTCTTAAGGCTCTGCCTGCGTTTGCTGTCAGTTTGGGGGTGTGCTCACCTCTGGCTGCTACTGATAGAGGTTACAGCCCGTCATTCATTTCACACATTATTTTTTTTAGGAGTATAATATGTGACAGCTGAGCATGAAGTGCTGGGGACCAAAGTGAACAAGACGGGTGCCATTCCTACTCTCAAGCAACTTTAAGTCTAGTAAAGGAGACAAGCATTAAATAGGCATTCAAAGAGATTGGATATTTAAAATCTGTAAAAATGTAGTTTGGGGGAAACTCCCAGCACATTTTCCTTTATAAAAAATGATGCAAAATCCCTAAACAGTATAATACTATGGAAATTGCCTTTTTTCCTCCCACAACTTATGCTCTTCCATAGGTAATTTCTGTATTTATATTTAAAAATAACATCTGGTCAGGCACCTATCTATGTATTTATGTGTATACACATATGGGTTTACTTTTTTCACACACATGAGATTCTGCTATAAATAGTATGCTACTGCAATTTGTATCTTAGGATGTGTTCCATGTACATATATAGACACACCCGTTACTGCAATGATTAAATTCCCATCTATGGACATAACATTTTTTATAACTGTTCCTCTTTTTGTGGGGCTATTATTTTCCTATGGCCACTATAACGAGCTAGCATAAACTAGATGACTTAAAACAACCCTTTCGTTCATAGTTCTGGAGACCAGAAGCGTGAAATCAGTATTACTGGGCTGAAATCAAATTGCCGGCAGGACTACACGCCCTCCAGAGGCACTAGGGGAGAATCCATTCCTCGCCTTTGCAGCTTCCAGTGGCGGCCAGCATTCCTTGACTTGTGGCCACATCACTCCAAACTCTGACCAGCATCCTCGAATGTCTCTCTGCTCCATCTTCATGGGGCCTTCTGCTCAGTGTGGGTCAAATCTCCCTCTGCCTCCTTTTCCTAAGGATGCTTGTGACTGAATGGGGCCCAGCTGGATAATCTGATAGATTCCTTAACTTAAATGATCTCAAGATCCTTAACTTCAGTGATACCTTATTTTATAAGTTATGACTTAACATTTACACTAAATTGTAGTCCTTACATATAAGTGATGACGTATATTTATCACTAAATTATAGTCCTTTTTTTGTCACAGAAAGTAACAGTCACAGGTTCCGGACATTAGAACTTGATCACTTTGGGAGTCAGCCTATTAGAGTGGACATTTAGGTTGTTCCTATGTTTTAATATAACCAATGCAGCTATTATGATCATTGAAATTGACATTTGTGCCCATGTGTAAATATTCTACATGAGATTTCTAAAAGTGAAATTTCAGAATCAAAGAGAACACGTAACAAAATGTTAAATAATGGCAAAGCAGTCTCTAAAACAATTGTACCACATCACTATTATTATCCAAAATAGTTCACACAGTGCTCCTTTTCCCACGTTTTTGTCAACATCACATATTTTATCTTTGTTCTTATCAATCTGAAAAGTGAAAATTGGCAACTTGTCACTGTTGATGTGAATTCTCTTCGTTATTAATAGATTTAAAAATTCCTACTTGTGTAGTTTCTCCATAGTTCTTTTTGTTTGTTTGTTAACTCCTCTTTTTGATTTGTAGGGATTATTTATAAATTAATATTGACATTTAAAATTTTATTCTTACATAGGCTACAAATATTTTCTAACAATCAGTATGTCCCTTGTCTTTAACAGACTTGTTGAAAGAAATTGCAATTAATGTAAAACTTAGCAATATTTTTCTTTGTATATTTTCAGTTTTGCATCTTGTTTAGAAACACCTTGCTCATCCTAAATCAATGAAAATATTCTCTTACATTTTCTTCCAATTTTTTTAGCTGGAAGGAATTTAAATTTTGTGTGTAGTATAAGGTAGCAGTCTGGCTTTATTAGGTCTCTTTTCAATGGAAAGTGAATTATACCATGGATATTTTTAAAATAATTTATCTGTTTTTCCATTAACATTAAATATTATCTTTATTATATACTAGGTGCTTGAATACACCCAGATCTGTTTTGAGTTGTGTATACTGATCTATTTTTGCTATTTCTGAGAGTTCAGTGAGGGCAGTATTTTTGTTCATTTCCACATTCTGCTTCCCATGGCATACAGGGGATGGATATATATGTGTGGGGGGGGTTATTTATTTTATATATATATATATATATATATATATATGGTTAAATACTCAATGGTTAAATACTAAAGGCATTATCATTGGATGAAAAAGACGACAAGGATGAAAACTATCACCACTGGAAATCAAGCCTCTGTTTAAAAAAAAAAGTTAAAGGAATGATGTAAATATTGGGACAGGGAAATTATTTGCCTATAATACATCTATGTACATATAGGTATTCAATTAAGGTGCCATGTAAAACATAGGGCTTCCACTTAAGTTTGAATTTCAAGTAAACAATGAATAATTTTTTAGTATGAATGTGTTCCAAATATTGCATGGGACATACTTACACTAAAAAATTATTCACTATATCTGAAATACAATTTTAGCCGGTGTCCTATATTTTTATCCACTAAATCTAGCAAACGTTTAGTCTGTATATACTGAGTGAATGAATGAGCCCTCTATCATAATTTTGCAATTGTATTGTTACTGTACTTTGTAAATACATTTATTATGAAGCAGAGGAAGTGTCTTTTCATTGTTCTTCTTTTCTAAAAGCTTTTCGCATATTCTTAAGAATTCTCCTTCTTGCATAAATTTCAGAATCATTTCTATCACCAAGTATTTTTATTGGGATTGTGTTGGATTTATCAATGGTCTTTGTTTTACCTTCTGTATCTCTATAATATTCAGCTATGTTGGAAAAAAGAATAAAATCAATCAATCAATCGATCTGGCCAATATCATGCCTGATTGTTAAATCTAAAGGCAATATCATTGCGTAAAGACCAAGACAAGAATGAAAACTATCACCACTGAAAATTCTAGCTTCTGTAAAAAGCAAGGAAAAGAAATGAGAGATATAAATATTGAGATGGGGAAATTATTTACCTATGATACAATTTCTTACCTATGATTTCCTACTAGAAAACCCAAAAGAATCGATGAAACATCCTCAAATTAATATGAACTACTTCAGTATGTTACAAAATAAACATACAAAAAGGTAACTTTTACAAATTTCAATAAAAACTAGTTGGAAATTATTATGAAACGAATACCTAATTCTTTTTTTTTTTTAATATTTTATTTATTTATGTGACAGAGAGACAGCCAGCGAGAGAGGGAACACAGCAGGGGAGTGAGAGAGGAAGAAGCAGGCTCCCAGCAGAGGAGCCCGATGTGGGACTCGATCCCGGAACGCCGGGATCACGCCCTGAGCCGAAGGCAGACGCTTTAACGACTGCGCTACCCAGGCGCCCCACAAATATCTAATTCTTAATAGGAAACAAAAATATAAAATACTTAGAAATAAGCTCATCAAGATAAAAGCAGGTTATATATAGAAAACCCGGAAATATCAAGTTTTACTAAAAGAAATAAGAAACCTTGAATACATAAAGTGATTTGTCATATTTATTAGATTTATTATAATCTTTATTATACAGTATAAATTCTGATATGTCTTTTGTAAGTTTGAAAACTCTCTCTAACCTATCCTCTATCCCTCCTTGTAATTAAATCCCATGACTACATCTTCCCAAAGCTGTGGAATATTATTATACCTCTTATAAATCTAATTTATTAACTTAAAATATGTATGACCCGAAATGATAAAATTGTTTGATTGCTATCTTTACATGGCAAAGACCAGTTACATATGTACCCAGAATTAATGAAATTGCATTGATTAAAAAAAGAAGATCAAAATCACTTAGGGGAAAAAAGGTACCACTAATAACTAAAAAATAAAGAAGAATGAAAGGAACTTGTGTTAGTAGATAAGAAAGAAAAAAATAAAGGTGTAAAAATCAGAAAATGGTTTAATACAAGAAGAATGGACAAAAAATAGGGCAGAATAGAAAATGTACAGAACCACTAAGAAAATCACAGCACTGTCCTTTAACTTCCTTGCCACTTTTTATCCCAACACTGGGATATAAGTCTTTCTCCAAGAAATCTTTCCAACAAAAGCCTGTTCAGGGTGGGGGCCTTAGTATGAGATTCTGCCTTGCTTCCCTCTCATGGTTCCCCTTAGTGCAGGATATGTATACACACATATACCATAGGGGGCTAGTAAAACTCGAAAAGGGAGCAGAAATAGACCAGGAAAAAAAAAAGAGAGAGAGAGAGAGAGAAATGTCTGGAAATTAGAAAGCAGATGGTGTTGGATTGACCAGAAAAATACAAGAGGGGGATCCACAGCTTGAAATACTAGAAGTAAGAGTGGGTTTTCCATCTAAAGTAGTGTCAAGTTTAGGGTCATATATTTTAAGAACAGGTGAGTGGGAGGGGTGAGCTCAGGGGCATTAGTTGCTGAAAGATTCAGAGTAACTGAGCAAAGTGTGCCTGTTTCCCACTACTTTCTCCGTGAAGCAAGGGAAGAAGGATTTTATGGTAATTTTTCTCTAATTCTTCCCTTGATTCTTAACAATTATCTTTTCATGAATTCATAGCTTAGAAATCTGTATGTGCCCTTCGGTTCATCTTAACAAAACCAAAATATGCAAATAGAGTTCTGGAAACAGGTTGTTAAGAAGATACTCCTCTGTTGTTTGTAAATTGGCCATTAACGATTCCGAGGTGATTCCTCAGGCTTAATAAAGAAATTAAAGAGTAATAATGTAAAATACTTTAAAAATTTAATTTACTATAACCCGTGCTTCAGTCATTTCAAAACTGCTAACTTCTGTAAATGCAACTGCATCGTGGCCCAGCATTATCCAGTAGAGTGAGTACATTCTGACTCCAGTTAGTGACTCACTGTACGGTCTGTTCTACTTGCTGAGGATTCTAAAACCATATATCATCTGACCAGTACCTGATGACGATAACCTTTAAGATAATCTAAATTCATTCCTTCATTGGAATGTGAAATAGTCATTCCTCTATTTCCTCATTCCTCTATTTCCCAAATAGACGTTTTTATGATGAAGACAGTTCCACACAGTGAATAGAGGAATTTTTTGTCAGATATATCTGCTCTTTGAATTAACAGACGAGCAAACATTCTGATATCCCAATCTATCCATTGTGAGCGTGGATGACAACAATTAGTGCCGGTCCTACTTTGCTCTGCCCACCCCCATTGAAATTCATAAGTGAACTGATCATATTGCGTCCTTGGTTGTGTCTGAGACCCTATGTACACGTTAACACCACCAAATAATCATCTGATTTTTTCAGGGTTTATTTATTGAGTGGCGACACTGTGACACAGAGACCCCCAAACCTTAACTAGTCTGTGGGCCTTTCTAATAATTTATTTTCTGCCTCTCTTCGTCTCAGCCCCCTGTTTTACCCAAGTCCTGTTCTCCATGATAAGCTCCCCCCGCTGTCATTTGGCCAACACAGTTTTCAAAATTGCATCTAACGTAACTATTGTCCCACTCTCGCGTGTTTTAATTGTTATCAATTTCTAAACACCTGTCTGACTCAGAAGTGTGGTTTCTATCTGCTTAGGTTTATAATTTTGCTCTCCATTTGCTCTTAGGATAGATTCTGTAGTGTGTCATTTTAGCAGAGAATTTAATAGACAATTGTAAAAATTAACACGAAAGTAATGCTTCACCATATACAGAAGAAGTTCGAGGAAAGCGCGAGGGAAACCTTCCTGGCATGGGAGCCCACGGCCCCACACGGCTGTGTCTCTGGCATATCTCAGCCTTTAATAAAAGAGTTTTTATGCACCATTCTTCTTATCTGTGTGTTCACAGGTGTGTGGAAGACTGTCGTCCGCAGAATAAAACACCCTGTGGCACCATGACGATAAAAAGTGGTGACTCTCATCTCTCTTTGCCTGAGGATAAGAAGGCTTGAGAACGCATAGAAATAGAACATGGAAGAGAAAGAAAAGGCCACAAGCAAAGTTTAAATTGTTTCCAGTTTGGGTCAGCAGAAGGGGTATGCCCCACGTAGAGCTGGGAGGCGTTGACCTTGCAATCCACCAAGTGCGGCTATAGACGTGGCAAGATGGTCCAGTACAAGGCCCTGGCTGGCACGAATGTAGCTGTGACCTAAATTAAGGAAGCAGAAAGCCACATTAAAAAGGCAAGATAAGAACCTAATCGCATCTTTCTGGAAAGAGAGCGAAAGATATTGTTAATAGAATAGATTGGGGAGAAAGGACAAAAGTACAAAGAAATATCCTGAAGAGTAGACAAATTCCCTTTAGATACAAAATTGAGGAATCCAGTTGTAAAGGATAAATTTGACCAAGTGGGCTGAGGGGGCATTTATTTTGCTGCTGTATTAGCTTTACCCTCTCTGGCATATAAAACATTTCACTAAACAGGACGAGGTCTTTCTTTTTTCGAGCGTAAGAAAAATTCTCTTTAACGTTTGCTTTTAGTGGTCCAAACTATTCCCAACCTTTCTCTGTATTCAAACATTCAATGAGCTAAGGGAATTCTGAACTGAAACCCAAGGTTCGTCTCTTCTGATTAGCAAACAAACGCCACTGTTAGAAAGAGGCAAAGCAAAGATAAAGAGGTAAGACAGAAGTTCTTCCTTGGGGCGGGAGTTTCCAGCTAATGGTCGTTTTTTGTTTGTTAGATTTATTTATTTATTTGAGAGAGAGCATGAGCAGAGGGAGAAGCAGGCTCCCCACTGAGCAAGGAGCCAGACGTGGGGCTCGAGCCCAGGACCCTGAGATCGTGACCTGAGCCAAAGGCAGACACTTAACGGCTGAGCCTCCCAGGGGTCCCACTACTCGTTGGTTCTAAAGCACTGTTGCCTGAACCTCATTGTGTGTGGTTGGAGGGAGAGTTTTACCGTAGCCAGAGTGCAGAGGAGGCCTGAATGATACTATTTCATGGTGGAGGACAGTGGCCACCTGAGCAAACAAACCAGAAACTGGGCCTGACTTAAGACAACAGAGCTTCTCTTCAGACACTCAGCCTCCTAGTCAGCCAGCTACCTGTGACACAGGAAGCCGTGGCTTCCGGGGCTATCCTCAAAGATCTCATCGATTCAGATGTGGAGGCTAACACACATGCCCAGACACACAAAGTAAACTCTAAGGGCATCAACTTCCTTGTATCTAGAACGCTCGAGCATTTGAGCCCAGCAATCTGAGTATGAAATAGACGTACCTCGTCGAAATGCGGGGTGTAATGATTTTCACTGCCCCAGAGGGACGCTTCTAACCTACTGACGAGCTTTCTATCATACTGACGAGCTTTCAAAAGAAAAAAATCTGCACATGTGCAGAGTGGACACATTTTCCTGGGTTTCTCCCTCTCCACAATTTTACCTTCCCAAGCTTGAATTTATAGGCTTAGGTTTCATAGTGTAATTACTGCGTTTAATATCAGAGAGGAGAGCAGCTTTGGTTTTTAGAGTGTGTTTGGTGTTTATTCAAGGGAAACAATCTCCAATACAGTTTCATTTTCTTTTCATTTTCACGGGGTGGGGGGGTGAGGGGTGGGGGATGAATACTGATGTTTATGGAGTTGAAGGGTCTGGCAGCACTGGGAACTGCAGAATTGTGTTTATCCAGAGTCCAGTTTCAACCCGGAGGGTGCCAACGCAAACTTCTCCAGACTGCCACGCCAAGAATGTCAGCCGCCGTGGAGGAGCCGGCTTCCCGAGCGGGGAGAGGTACTCGGAGCCAGCCCCGTTTGCAGCTGAACTGCGGGGAGAGTGCAAGCACTAAACCATGCTGTCTCAGGCACAGCAGTTTAAAAATATGCTTTTTATCGGATTTGCCTCATATTTTGCCTTATATTTTTTATCACAGCAGGAGCCTGCCATCACCAGCTAAGCTGATCGACTATGTCCTCGACCAGCATCCGCCTTTGATATTCATGTCTTCGGGAAAGCTCCATCCTTTCCCCTCTGCTCTTGCTGGGGTCTCTTTATGCACCCACTATGACTACAGTTGCGGCATCTGTCCCCCAACTGGGAAGGAAGCCTTAGCTCATCAGGATCACCTGTGTGTCTACTAACTGTGGGTGCCATCAGAAAAGCAAAGTTGTCAGCACTTTCTTTCCATTCTGGAGGCATTACATCTTCCACAGCCCTTGGGGTGTTTCATTCGAACAGCTGGAAATTCCTGATTTTCAATACAATTTGCTTCTTCCTCTTCATATTGCTTAGTATCGGGGCCAACTTTGCACGGCGGCTTTTAATGAATCCATAGCCAGTGTGTTAAATATGTTAGTTGAGTTTTTCCATAAAGCTCAGCTAATATAACGTGATTGTTTTCTTAGGCACCCTGTGGGGAGTAAGGAACGTAGTGGGTAGACGAAGTGGGGCTGGGCAGTTGATATAGTTGGTACGTTGCCAAATTTACCCACCTTTCGGGACCGCACACCCAACAGGAAGCCGATGGCCTTCACGTTAGCCGAACTTTCTAAAATAAGGAGCTCATCTCCAGACTAGAACCATGAACTCCGACTTCAAGGATAAGCCTTTGGGAAGGCTGCCATGCTGGGAAGAAGGATCTCTTACTAACTAGCCCAGACGAATTTCGACTTTGAACTCTATGCTCGCCACTTCCCTTCCTGGGATTCTTGTCCCTGCAAAACTATCTAAAGAGCACGGCAAAACTGCCTGTGATGTTAATCAAGGGCAGTAAAAGGCCGATAGAGCTGTATTTGCTTTTCCGTAACTTGAGCGGCCTGTGGTACTTGCCCAGCACCGGGGGCAGCAGCGTCTCCAGGGCTGGGGCCGGTTTCTGGTTATTCCTGTGTGAGCTCACTACTCAGTGCTGGGGGAGCCGGGAGTGCCTGTCCAGGGCCGAGTCGCTCACTTCGGCCTCAACCTTTAACACTGGGAAGTGAGGGGACAGTGTGGAAACTTTTTATAAACAATCAAGTGTAATAAACCAGCGAAAATCCCAGCCTGGAGCCAGGCTTATCTGGGTTTCAGTTCCCGTCCCTTACTGGCCATATGATGTTGGGCCAGTGTCCTATCTCTTCTACAGCTTTGTTTTCTTTCTCTTCTTTAAAATGGGATTATAATAGTCGGGTTTGGTCATTTTATTAGCATGAAAATGAATTAAGTTGCTATCTGTAAAATGTTGGTGCGTCGCACATATTCAGTGCATTTAGGCAGCATTTGTCCAACAGAAGACTGTACGAGCAAGAGGTAGTCATCGATTAGAAGACATTTCCTTGTCAGCTTCAGTGCCATAAAAGGCAAGAATACATACACTGCTCAGAAAAACAAAATCTATCACTATAAAGCCTTCCAGTAACATGGTACATATTTAAATTAAGCGTTACGAAAGTAAGCATTTACAGCCCTGTCAATGATGTTAAAGAAATCGAATAGGGGCGCCTGGGTGGCTCAGTCCTTAAGCGTCTGCCTTTGGCTCAGGGCGTGATCCCAGCGTCCTGGGATGGAGCCTCACGTCAGGCTCCTCCTCTGGGAGCCTGCTTCTTCCTCTCACTCCCCCTGCTTGTGTTCCCTCTCTCGCTGGCTGTCTCTCTCTCTGTCAAATAAATTTAAAAATCTTGAAAGAAAGAAAGAAAGAAAGAAAGAAAGAAAGAAAGAAAGAAAGAAAGAAAGAAAGAAATTGAATAGCCTTTAAAGCCAAAGGGACAAAGCTTTTGAATTCCAGCTCTCTCATTTACAAATTATGTGACTAAAATTTCCACACTCTAGTATCCTCCTCTGTAAAATGGGTTTTCGTAGCACGTCTTAGGATAGGTGACGGTGAGGACTGAAGCAGTGCCTAGCACAGTGTCTGACATAGAGTGATCAGACAATAACATGGAGACCTTTTTTTTTTTCAATTAAGAGGCCACAAAACATTGTTGGCCATAAAATTCCAAAATCTTCTCTAGTTATCAAGAAATAGGATTCTAAGAACATAAAAATCCCAGAAACTTTAAGATTCAAACCACAAAGACCAGGTTTAAAAATTAACCCAAACTGTAAACTTTGCTTTTCTTTTTTGTGTGTGACATATTCTGGGACTTGTAGTCAAGTCATGAAAAGGAACGTCCCTCCCCCTTCACCTTCTATCAACATTCACAAGAGAGAAGTGTAAACATGATCTGAGATGACAATGGTTAGTGGTTAGCCAAGCTCTATATATTTTTCAGGTGTCGCTGAAAAATATGTATAAAACTAGAAATTACGGGGCAAGAGTATGTAGCGTCCTCAAAAGATGTTATATAATTACATATTCCTAAGAAATTTAATCTGGAGTTTATATATTTTTTTCAGTTCTGCTGGCACTCTTATTTCAAAGTCACACCACTTCAAGTTCCTGTTAAAATTGATCTGTCCCCATCTTCCTTCAAACTCCTTACATGTATGGAATTCAGAGTCATATAATCTTAGAGCTAGAAGATTCTTTATAAATCATCTAGTCAAATCTTCCTATAAGAAAACTGAGGCTCGCACAGGAGAAGTAACCAGCCTAAAACCACACAGATGCTCAGAGGTAAGGGCGGGGTTAGAATCTAGGATTCCCAGTGTTCTTCCCCCTTAATTCAGTGGAATGCAAGAATTTTGTTTAAGTTGCCGGAGAAGTGACAACAGCCATCACTTTTAGTATTTTGTTTGCAAGGCTTGCATGTGTAAGGCTGTTTATTTCCTTTCAGATACCATTTCTACAGCTCGGGCACCTGTCACCAGGTGAATAATGGTGCCCAGGCTGTGGTCTTCTGTGGAAGTTTTTACTTTGCAGGTTTCCCAGATAGACTGAGTATTCGATTTTACTACTTGCTTCCATTTGTGTGTGTGTATATATAATTTATATTTATATATATACACACACATACATATAATTTATATTTATACACACATACACCACTTTTACTATTTTAACCTTCTTTTTAACACCCACTACATTTACATATATAAAATGTGAAACCTAAAGAAATATAATTTTAGGTGCAAATAAATAACATCTTCATTGTTAACAGTCCCAGCTAAATCCAACCTTGGCTTTCTGCTCAAATAGAAAACAATATTCACAATAACTTTGAATTGAATCTGAGAGTCAACTGGGGTAAATAGACAGCTAGTGAGTCAATTTGGGAGCCTTCAGTTAAAGATATGTAATCTTTCCATAGGATTCTAGTGATCTCTGTTCATAACTCATCACAAATAAGGTATGGAATCCCTGGCAAGAACGTCAAACAACTGTCTTACTATCTGAGTTCCCCACTGTGCTATCATTTTGAGAAAAGGAAAACTGATTTAATTAAAAAATATGTAAGAGATGTAGGTTTTTACATCAACCCTATGACATAGGATCTCCTGTTATTTCCATTTACACTGGAGGAGACAGGAAGGTTAAGTAATTTGTTCAGGAAGTAATAGAACTGAGATCTGAACCCATATGATAGGGCTGCAGAGTCCACAGTCTTCACCACAACATTTACAATGTCCCTCATAAGACAGGTGATTCTCTAAGAGGAGGGGAGGGTTCTGTTTTCTTCCACCTGAAATGTGGGGAAAAATCCAATTATTTAGCAGCTTTATTGTCCCCTAGCTTATTCTTAACCTTACTTCAAATTCAGAGAGCAAACCTATACTCTATTTAATAAATTATGCATTATTTCAAATCATATATTATTAATATTATATATTTTATAATACAAGTAGGCAAAATATCATAGTTTCGAAGTATGTATATAAAATACATATGTGGTTTTGTTAAGAATATCTTTCACTACCACTACACTTTGGATATGTATTCAGGTTTTTAAAATTTTCTTTTTTTTAAGTTGAGGGCAATTAATCATGCCGCAGTTTAAAAAAAAAAATTAATACTTGAGCAACCAATTCTGAAACCTGAACAGAAAGAGAAAATAGTATGGAATCAGTAGTATGGAATCAATCAATCTATAAGCAGCAGCAGATTTTTCTAGAATATCTCATTTGATCCTGGTTACCTACTTACACTGACGTACATATTAGAAGATAAGGTCCTAAGGAAACAGTCAAAAAAACTAAGAGGTAGCCCACGGAATGGAAGAAGATATTTGCAAATGACACTACAGATAAAAGATTAGTATCCAAGACCTACAAAGAACTTCTCAAACTCAATACATGGGAAACAAATAATCAAATCAAAAAATGGGCAGAAGATATGAACAGACACTTTTCCAATGAAGACATACAAATGGCTAACAGACACATGAAAAAATGTTCAAAATCATTAGCCATCAGGGAAATTCAAATCAAAACCACATTGAGATACCACCTTATGCCAGTTAGAATGGCAAAAATTGACAAGGCAGGAAACAACAAATGTTGGAGAGGATGTGGAGAAAGGGGATCCCTCCTACATTGTTGGTGGGAATGCAAGTTGGTACAGCCACTTTGGAAAACAGTGTGGAGGTCCCTTAAAAGTTCAAAATTGAGCTACCCTAGGATCCAGCCATTGCACTACTGGGTATTTACCCCAAAGATACAGACGTAGTGAAGAGAAGGGCCATATGCACCCCAGTGTTCATAGCAGCATTGTCCACAATAGCTAAATAGTGGAAGGAGTCAAGATGTCCTTCAACAGATGACTGGATTAAGAGGATGTGGTCCATATATACAATGGAATATTACTCAGCCATCAGAAAGAACGATTTCACAATATTTGCAGCAACATGGACAGGACTGGAGGAGATAATGCTAAGTGAAATAAGTCAAGCAGAGAAAGACAATTATCATATGGTTTCACTCATTTATGGAACATAAGAAAAAGGAAGATCGGTAGGAGGAGAAAGGGAAGAATGAAGGGGGGGTAAACAGAAGGGGGAATGAACCATGAGAGACTATGGACTCTGGGAAACAAACTGAGGGCTTCAGAGGGGAGGGGGATGGAGGATTGGGATAGGCCGGTGATGGGTAGTAAGGAGGGCACGTATTGCATGGCACACTGGGTGTTATACGCAAGTAATGAATCATGAAACATTACATCAAAAACTAGGGATGTACTGTATGGCGACTAACATAACATAATAAAAAATTATTATTAAAAAAAAGAAGAAGAAGAAGAGAAGGTCCTAAATTCCACTAACTAGTATCTAGGGTTCCTCTCCATGTGGGGGTTGCTGCAAGCCCAAAATAGCACTCTGTGCACGTTGCTCTTCCCACTGGCCTCCTAGGTCCCGCACCCTATGCTGCCTAGAGCCACATATGGAGTTGCTTCCTGCCCAGATTGTAAAAGTCATCTACGGAGGGCTCTGTGTCCCCTAAGCCTAGGACAGGGGGATTCTGAACTGTCGATACCGACACAGAAGCTCTAGAGAATGCCAGCATCACTCCTGCGATAGCTCAGTCACCACCCTGAGAGACCGAGAACCGAGCTAGTACAAGTCCGAGGATAGAAGCTTGGTAGAGGGGCGCCTGGGTGGCACAGCGGTTAAGCGTCTGCCTTCGGCTCAGGGCGTGATCCTGGTGTTATGGGATCGAGCCCCACATCAGGCTCCTCCACTATGAGCCTGCTTCTTCCTCTCCCACTCCCCCTGCTTGTGTTCCCCCTCTCGCTGGCTGTCTCTATCTCTGTCAAACAAATAAATAAAATCTTTAAAAAAAAAAAAAAAAAAAAAAAAAAAAAAAAAAAAAAGAAGCTTGGTAGAGTGGACACCGTGACAATGAATGCCCAGAGCCCTGCTGAAGGTAGACATCAGCCCTGTGTGAGGGGAGCTGAAAGCTATGAAAGGGAGCAGAGAAGGACCGGGAGAAACAATCACTGGTATCAGAAAGGGGGGTGGACTGGAAGGATGGAGAAAAGTAGTGGTTGTGCAGTTGTGCTCAGTCCAGGGCAGATGGACTCTAAGGTGTTGGTCTCTCGAGCAGGAAGCAGATCCTGCTATTGCAAAACAGGTTCATGTCTGTCTCCAGAAATCTTCCAAGGAGATTCTACTGTTTCACGGGTAGAGGGGTGGTAAATCTGAGATCACTGTTAGGTGGGCTTATTGCTCTCAGATTCTTCCTGCAACCTGAAGAGACTGAAAGAAGTGAGAAACTTCAACTCTTCCTAGGTAGCCTACATTATTATTAATAACCCTTTACCTCCAGGGGGAGCCCCATGGGTACAAATATTGTGCAAGATCCCAAACCCTAAAGCTCCTCCTGCTTTAAGTCCAATGTACACACAGAATGCCTCCCTTATTTGCTATGAAATACTTCATTTTACAATTGGAAACAGGCTTAAAATGCCATTGCCCTTAGGAGCAGTACCATATAATTTTTATTCTTACTAAATGGTTGAGCCTTGTTGTGTCTACATTTCAATAAATATTGGTGCAAGGAGAGAGAACTCTAGATAACTGAGCTCCAGAAATAGGGAGTATCTGAAAAGGTGGGCTGGGTATCTTAAAGCAAAGTTAACTGTGCTGTATTTCCACCCCTGGCTGCGTCTGCAATGAGCCTGGCAAAAATCAGACATAACCAAGATAGCAAAGAGCGCTAGGCAAGGACTCTGGTGTTCCCTCATCTTCTAGGATTCTTGGTTTTCTCTTTGGTAAAATCAAGGACTGTTAGTAGAAGACTTCTAAAGTCACTCAAAATTTTAATCTTGTAATTGCTTATGTTTTGCAAACATTTGCTTTAAGCCAGCAGATTTATTATTTTTCCGCTAATAATATCTGACATGAGAAACAAGTAAAAGCACTATTCTGCCTAAAGATGGGATTGGGAAGCATGACCCCGGTGTATGCAGCCTCTCATCTCCTCAGGTAACCCTGAGGGATCATTAAGGGGTCCTGAGGCAAAACCCATCCTTGACATTTGTGGAGCTGCGGACAAGACCATAAATGGAGACCACACATCTAAATATTTTAAATGAACCATTATAAATGAAACTAAACAATCATTAAACAAAACACATTCTATTGGGGTGCCTGGGTGGCTCAGTCGGTTGAGCGTCTGACTCTTGATTTTGGCTCAGGTCATGATCTCAGGGTCCTAGATAGAGCCCTGCACAGGACTCCATGCTCAGCATGGAGTCTGCTTGTCCCTCTCCCTCTCCCTTTGTCCCTCCCCCTGCACTCTCTCTCTCTCTCTCTCTCTCTCAAATAAATAAAAATCTTAAAAAAAAACACACATTCTTTCCTCCTACTTTTTCAAATATATATTCATAATGATTGAGAACATGTTCAAATCTAGAATTCTTGGACTCCTGAGTTTGTGATGGAAATTCTGTAATGAGATCAGGCCAACTCCTGGCTCTCTGCCCCTGGTATTCAGACTCTAGTCTGCTCACATTCTCTTACCATTCCCAGTTCCATCTCCTACACCAGGACTTCACGTTGATTCTGTGGGCACCAAGCCCACAGTCAGAAACCCTGTCCACAGTCTCTGCAAATTTGCACGTGTTACATCCTTGGATGGTAAAAGTTGAGGGAAAGGACTGTTTGGGTTCAGGCCATTGGAGCAAAGAAATCCAGAGTCTGGGGAACCTAGGCCCTGGTCTAGACAGCAGGAATAGAATCCTGGTGGTACATTCCCATCAGCCCCACAGGCCCAGGCTATAATTCATGGGGAAGGTTATAAGCATCAAGGCAAGGTGCTTTAAAGTGCAGGACCTTGGCCCACAGCCTCTCTTGCCCAAGTCTAGGGTAATGCAGACTAAAGAGAGTTTGCAAACCATCCACGTCGGTCTCTGCGGCATCTCCTTTGAGTGCACTTTGGTGGGATATTGTCATAATCAATGCCATCGCCTAGGCGTCAAAACTGAAGTGTCCACTTCTTGGCGTCTCCAGCCTGCCCCCCAGCCTGCCTCACAGGCTTTGGACTAGACCTGCCAGCCCCAGAACAGCAATGAGACAATCAATTCCTTAAAATAAATTCTAACATATATAATTTTACTTTTACTATTTTAGGATTAATATTATTTATGATAATTATATATTACATATAAATTCTATTATATATATATTATATATACATTGTATTTTTATATACATCAGACCCTTTGTTTGCCACTCATGTGATACTTCGTCAGCAGCGTCAGAATAGTAATAGCAAGCTCGGAGCGGGTGAAGGATGGAAGCGTGATAAAGTACGGCCAGGACGTTGTACTGAGTTTGAAGTATCAACTTCAAACACTTATTATTTTACCTTTACCACTGGAACAAAACCTATTACGTTGGAAGTTAGTTCACGCAGATACATCGAAACTGCATTCAGCATCGGGTAGTGACTGAGACCACGGACGTGGGACTTCAGCCACGGTGTCTGTGTTTGCTCTACTCTCTGCCTCAGCTGAGGTTTTGTGCCAGTTACAACACTTCTCTGTGCTCCAAGCTTCTCATTTGTAAAATCTGCCTCATAAAGTTTTAATGAGAAAAGAAACCAAGATGGTGTCTGTACAGCAGAGAGAACGGGGTCCTGTGTCTTGTAAGCGCTCGGTGTATGTTACCTATCATTATTACCGTCATAATAGTATTAACTCGGCAACAAGCGTTCGTTAATACCTGCTCTGTGCCACAGAGCACACCAGGCACGATCCCTGCCCCACAGAGTCATGGCCTGACTTCCAAGAGGGCAAAGCTCGTGTGAGTCTGCCACGACTACTCGTTCCTATCGTACTGACTTACATTTGATTTTTCATAAGTTTGTTTTTAGTTTAAGCTTTTATATTTGAAGGCACCACCAGTTCTCAAATACAGAGCACAGACATTGAACAGTGAGAACTTGGGGTGCTTTGAAAAACTGAGTCTGGCAAGGACAGGATTTATACAATTTTTGGACAATAGCATGGCAGCCTGGAGGAAATGGCTCGCCGTCTCAAACAGTATTATATTCATAATTAGAAACAACATCACAGTCATGATGCATGCCAATCCAAACTGTTTGTAACCCATGGAATCTCACAACATTTAATTTGTAAAGTAATTTTACTGATGACTTTTTAGTGCTGGCCCACTGTAAGAAATACAGCGTAAGTAAAAGGATTGGGTTTTTTCCTGTCTACTAAAAGATGTTTAAGGATATGACATTTAATATGATAATGGCATAAATTTCTCTGTTACCTATCAATTGAAGGTTATTTTTTAAACATAAACATTATACTTATACGAAGGAAAGCAAGACCAGGAATGACAATTGTCATTTTTATGGAAGCCAGATCTCTCTAAGATAATTGCATGTGTACATTCAAGGATAGAGATTTATAGCTGAAGCACACTTTGTAGATTTCAGTGACAGATACGGGCCTTGAAATACATCTCCAGTACAGGAGATCAAACAGATTTTTTTTTTTTATTTTTAGTTAAAGCTCATGATAGCACAGTAAGAAAATGAGCTGACAACTTACTGAGTTAATCTCTCCCCTTTCACCTCCCGTACAAGGGATTTTTCACAGTTCCTACCATTTTCATTGTCTCTTATCACAGACATTCCCCCACATCACACCTGGAATCTGTGGCCACTGAGTCAGGCCCCTGAGCTTTTCTGTGTTGGTGGGAAGCTCTGGCATCGAAGGCTACCCTGCCTGGGAGAGTAGTAAGTTCTCTTACGAGGGGAAATTCATCTAGATGAAACCCAGGGGTTCTCGAGCCCTTGGAAAAACTGGTCTTATCCCTAGAGCTGCACTCTCGTCTGCAAGTGTTAAACCTTACAACAACCTAGGGAAACATAACAACAACTCAGCCAAGCTCTAGTTAGTTCATCAGGTGTGGAGTGTCCAATTGCTGTGAGCTCCGTACACTAACAGACTGGAGCGCTGAACCAACACGTAAGTGTATTTCTCTGAATAAGAAATTGGCATCCCGGTCAGGCAAAGGACTTGTAATATGGAGGGGGGGAAGTGGATAAAGGATTAAAGGAATCCAGATGACAGAGAAAGAGAGAAGGGAGGGACAGGTATAGAGCCCCTAGAAAATGGCATGATGAGAAATGAAAACCTAAGCTGCTCAAGTTAAGTCTTACCATAACAAAGGAAATTTTCTTTTTCTTTTTCTTTTTTTTTTAAAGATTTTATTTATTTATTCGACAGAGATAGATACAGCCAGTGAGAGAGGGAACACAAGCAGGGGGAGTGGGAGAGGAAGAAGCAGGCTCCCAGCGGAGGAGCCCGATGTGGGGCTCGATCCCATAACACCGGGATCACACCCTGAGCCGAAGGCAGACGCTTAACCGCTGTGCCACCCAGGCGCCCCCAACAAAGGAAATTTTCAATCCTTCAAATGTTTCCAAGTCCTAGCACATGCCTCACTTATGTTAAGGGAGATTTTACATAGTAAAAATTGCCTACAGCAATGGAATTTATATGAGCCTTTGGGGTGGTATAAAATAAGGACTGCCTGGCAAAGAGGAAAGATGTCTTGGGGTCAGACAGACCCATGTTCAAATCTTGTATCCACCAATTCATACCTGGGTGGTCTTGGCCAAATCGCTTAGTCTGCCGCCTTAATTTCCTCATCGGTCAAAAAGAACTAGTTTATTATAGAGTCTAGTCTCTAATGGGTGTACTGTAAGTGGTGGTTATTATTATGAAAGAATATGGCCTTCAGTTAGAAAAATACTGGGCTGTAAATCTCTGGCAAAACATACGAGGTGAAGCAGTCAATAGGTACAGTGGTCGCGCGTCCCAGTTTGCTTAGGACAATCGCAGTTTATACCTGTTGTCTTGGCGTAATTGTTAACAGAGCTTCCTTTCATTCTGTGACAGAGAGTAAGGCCATCGCGCCAACGGGCCGGGTACTCCCTGGTCAGCTAAGGCACAAGCGAGCAGGGACAGGCCTGAGGCGATCAGGAGTCCTGACGAAAGAACAGAGGGGCCCCAGCAAGCTGAGGGGATCCGCCGCTGAGCTCTCAACCTAGGTCAGTCACTTATTCAGTGGAGAGTCGGATTCCACAGAGGAAATGTCCTTAGGCATACAGATTTTTGGAAATACTTTTGTTTTATCAAACAGTGTTGGGTGGATACTAGGTGCCAAGCATTACCCTAAAAATATCTCTCTCTAAAAATTTCTTTTCTACCACCATAATGCTACTTCATATTATAACTGTTAAACTAGAGGTATAAAGGTCAAAGGGAAGGATTTCTAAGGAATATTTAACATTTCCTAAGAAGGAAGCAACAAAGGATAGGCTTAGAGACTGGTTTGGAAATTTGGGTAGCTGTTTGCCAGGCAGACAAGGGGGAAACTGTCTCTTTTCAGAGTGAAATGCTTGAGGACAGGGAAGTGAAGGATGCCTGACTTGTCCAGCCAATTCTGAGAAGTCAGATGTGAGAACGGAGTATATTTTATGGTGGCAGATGAGGCAAGAAAGGGCCTGAGTCAGGTGAGGACAGCCTTGTACAGGCCAGAATAATCTTGAGCCAAGTAAGAATTATTTTATGTAATAAAATGACTGAAGGGGATAAGGATTGCAGCACGCTGTCAAAACCAAATTCCTGGGTTGATTTTTAGTACAATTCCTGAAAATGAATATTTGAGAGGAGAAAAGAAGTTTCCAGGAAATACAGCATATTGATGGGTATTTGTTAAAACTATATTTCACAACTGCTAAAGATAAACAGCATTAATTCTTCATTTTATTGTTTTCCATATTCCTTTATTTTTTCGGGAAGGTGCCTCTTCCCGAGGCTGGAGGTCCCTTCCTGACTGTGAAACCTAACATCCCTCTGTCATCAGCCGGTAAGGACAATATTCTCTAGACTGCTGTCAGATAGAAAGCATGGAGCCAGCTTGAACCATGGTATAAGCCTGTGAGTGGATAGAATTAATAACTTTGTGACTGTTTTGTTCTGTTGTTTTTATTCAGCTCTATCCCTCTGTGGTCTTGGACAAGTTGATTAGCAGAATCGCTGATATCTAGTGATAATAAATCTCATATGAGCTTTACGTCTAAACAGAGGTATTCATCAAATGTAGGGTGTGGCAAAAAAATGCTTGTCCAGTCATCTAATCCCTTAATTAATGCATTTATTCAACAAGGATTTACTCTGGACTAGGAAATATTATAGTGTCATCAGGATACAAAGTTTGATTAGCTATGGTTCCTGCCTTAAAAGAGGAAAGAGACCCTCAAAAAAAAAAAAAAATGCAGGAACACATGGTAGAAGGTAATCTAGAAGCATTCTGGGGTAAACTGGTGATATTAAGAACATTTCTTAAACATCTTTACCTTCTATTTCAAGTGTTTAGAAATACCAAATAAAACTCTTACCTTTTTTTTCAAAAGCATATAGCTGATCTTGAATGAAAGAAAGGGAAACCTTTAGGTACCAGATAAGTTAAAAAAAGAAAAAAAATCCATAGTAGTAACTGGAAGTCAAATGACTTATGAAGGAAAATCTTAGGAGTGGAGTTTTAACCACATGGTGATAACAGTTTAAAATGCAAACTGTGTATAAAGGGAAGTGAAAGCGGGATCCCTATCACGTTGGGAGCCAAGAACAAACTGACTTCCATAAAAGGGAACTGGAATATATCTATCCTCTGGCTGGGTTGACGCTTAAAGCTAGCGGCCCACCTTGGCCCACAGATATAAATAATAATCTGTGATGGATGGAAATCCATGGTCAGGAACTGGGCTTGAATTTGAGCCATGTGGTGTGGGAATGTAAAGAGCAGACATTAATTAGAAAACTGTAGAGTCTAATTACGTAACAACTACACAACCCCCTCAAGAGCGGGCCACACAGCGAGGCCACATGTGGAAGAAAGCAAGCCCAGAAAATGGGGAATTCCATAATCGCTGAGAGACGATGAGCAACAGAAGGAAAAATTTACTCCTAGGGAATTTCAGATAAGAGAGATACATTATAATAGTGAGGTTATGAAACAAGTATATGCAATTAGATGGACTTGAAAAACAATCAGAGAAATGGAGATAATGTAGCCAGTTTAAAAAAGTCTAGGTCACCAAGATGGCGACATAGGTCATTCCTTACTTCACTCCCTCCCAGGCGAAAAACAACTAACAACCATTCAAGAACAAAACACCAGTGAGAGAATCCAGGAACATGGGGCTGAGGCTGAAGTGCTCCCTCTGCACCACAGAGACCAAGACGGACCGCCTTAGGAGGGTAGGAGAAGCAGCTGCACGTTGACTACATTGTCCTTCCCCCAGGCAGGCACAGCACCATGTGAAGAGGTCTCCCCTGAGCCTCCAGTTCCTCCAGTTGGGAAAACAGAACCCCCGGGAAACAACCAGGCCTCCCCCACCCCAGCCATCGTGTTATGGATTGCTTTGCAAGAGCCTTACTCATACCACAGGGATTGCAGGGGAATCACAGGGGTCAACCCCGGGGCATCTGACTGTGATGGACAAACAGGAAAGCTTGTAACAACCAGGACACTGGTCTTGGCAGACCAAGTTCATACCTTGTAGTGCTCAAGCAGTAATCGAAACCGGTGACTTCGCTCATTCGCAGAACCAAGTTGGGGGCCTATCTGACCGGGAAACTTGGTGAGGTGCAGATCTGCCTTGTTCAGATCCTCAAACAAGGAATTTCACGACCACTAGAGCCTGGTTTGCCCAAACCCAGGCAAGGAGCTGCACTGCAGCTCCCTTACCGTGGAGAGTGTTTTCTGCTCCCACGGAATTGCACGGCTCGAGGTGGAAGGTGAGCGGGAACAGCTGATCACCACCAGAGCAAAGCCAGGACCAGGTGTAGAATGTTCCCATGATTTATCCGGGCAGGGTGATTAGGTTGTAGCCAAAGCAGAGGCTCCCTGCTCCTCCCAACTGGAGAGCCTGTTGAGGAACCTGAGAGCAGCCTGGAGCAGCCCCTCCCCTTCCCACCCACGCCAAGGAGCTGATGCCTAGTCCCAGCTGCTGTGGAGCTGCTCATCAGTGCCTCCCTCATCTGACTAGAAAAGCTAAAGACAACTCTTGGAAGCCCAGTAGCACTTGAGTCAAAAAAGGGCAGGCAGAGCTGATCATTTCCAGAACAAAGCCAGTGGCCTTGTTCAGTCCGGGAACTTGGGGCATAGATTGGCTTGAGTTAAGGCACCTTTGCCAGCTTCAGAGCTGCTTCTCCTGCTGGCAGGGAGACGGGGGATCTAATCCATAGCCCCAGTCATCGCTGAAGACAGCCTTCAGCCTGGCTGACCAGAGCAACTGGGAAGCAGCATAGCCCATTCGGCAGCCCGATGTATAGTGTCAATTGAACAGAGAGAAAAGCCTACACTTCCCTGTCTGCAAAGCAAAACCGGTGCCCTCACCTGACTAGGGAAGTCCGTGCACGCGCTGGCCTGATTCATGTCCACAAACAACCAACTCTATAAGCCCTGGGTCCTACGCTGCTGCTATGTCAGGGCAGGGAAGTGACTTCGTGGCTTCATTGACTACTGAATACAGTACCCAGTCCCAAACATCTAGTAAGCCTGGCCTGTGAACCCACCATGGAGCCTATCCTACAGCCTCACATGGGTAGGGAATCAAGCCAGCAGTCCCATCCAACTATTCTCAGCAGTGGAACAACCCCATCGTCAGAGCTCAAACAGTTCCCTCACCCCAAAATAGACCATTTTAGCAAAACCCACCTGCCCTAGGAGAGTACCAGCAGACATACCCCAAAACCCAAACTGAGCAGCCTTTGCCGAAGTAAACCTGTGAAGCCTAATAGAGAAGCCCTATTACTCAAATGCACATATACCAACACAAGGAATCCAGGATCACAAAATTTTGAGTAAATATGTTACCATCAATGAAAACTAATAAAGGTCCAATAACTGACCCTAAAGAAATGAGGTTTGTGAACTTCCAGACAAAGAATTCAGAATAATCCTCATGAGGAAGATGACTAAACTACAAGAAAACATAGACAACCAAACAAAGTTAGGAAAACAATGCATGAACAAAAGGAGAAGTTCAACAAGAGGACAGCAATGATAAAAAACAAACACATAGAAAATAGAAATCCTAGAGTTGAAAAATATAGTAACTGAACTAAAAAATTCAACAGAGAGTTTCAAAAATAGACTTGACCATGCAGAAGAAAGAATCAGTGACCCAGAGGCTAGGACATTGGAAATTAACTAGTCAGAGGAGCAAAATGATGTCCATCAGTGGATGAATGGATAAAGAAATTGTGAAATGAAATCCTATTCAGCCCTAAAAAATGAAGAAATCGTACCAATTGCACTAGCACGGGTGGATCTTGGAGGCATTATGCTCAGTGAAATAAGCCAAACAGGGAAAAACAAATACCATATGATCTCATATGTGGAATCTAAGAATAAAATGCACAAAATAAAGCAAGCAAAACAAAAACCAAACTCATAGGAAAAGAGATTAGACTAGAGGTTACCGGAGGTGGAGGATGGGGGAGGGTGAATTGGAGGAAGGAGGTCAAAGGCACAAATTTCCAGTTGTTAGATAAATAAGCACTAGGGATGTAACGTACAATGGAATGACTGTCGTTAGCACTGCGGTGTGACATATAGGAAGGTTAAGAGTGTTAATCCTAAGAGTTTTCATCACAAGGAGGACTTCCCCCCTTTTTTTCTTTTTTTGTTTTTATTGTATCTATATGAGAAGACAGTTGTTAGTTGAACTTATTGTGGTAATCATTTCACAATATAGGTAAACAAAATCATCATGTTGTACGACTTAAAATTTATACTGTTGAATATCAATTATTTCTCAATAAAACTGTAAAAAGAATAAAATAAAGACAAAGTCTTAATAGACAGGTAAAAAGATACAGCTAAAGAGAGAATTGGAAGATAGAACAGAGGACATCTCCCTGAAAAGAACATAAAGAAATGAGAAATGGTACCAATGAAAGAAAAGTCAAGAAATCTGAAAAATAGAATGAGAAGCTCCAATAAATGATAGTTTAAAAAAAAAAGTTTTCTTTTTAAATAATTATAGATTCACAGGAATTCTCAAAAATAGTAAACTGAGGTCCCATATACCCTTTTCCAGTTTCCTCCAAAGGTTATATCTTATTACATTTTATATTTTAATATAATATCAAAACTAGGAAATTAACATTGGTACAATATGTGCGTATAACTGCGTGAATGTCTCCTTGCCCCTCATCATTTTCTTTGCTCTGAAATCTACTTATTTTGATAATAAAATAGCCACACCTGCTCTCTTTGGATTAGTATTTGCATGGTATATATTTTTTTCCAGTCTTTAACTTTCAGCTTTCCTAAATCTATATACAGGTATCACCTGCTTTCTGAGAGTTCACATTATACCATTTTGCTTTTATGAAAGATCTGCATTAATGTAGTAATGGCTTTTTTCATGAAAGCAAAATTCCCTTTAAGTTTCTTTCATGTAGTGAAAACAGGTTCCAGTGTAGATTTCTCATAAAAGGGGAATGCTGTAATGTGAACTTTTGGAAAGCAGGGGTTATTTTTTGCTTTGTACCTTTCTTCTTACAAAAGGTTTCATAGGAATCCTCTACTTTTAGATAGCAGGGGAAACCTGTATTTGAAATGAGTTTCTCATAAACAGCAGACACTTGAGTTATGTTTTCAATCCATTCTGCCAAATTGTCTTTTAACTGCTGTATTTGGATCATTTACTTCTTTTTTTAAATAAACTTTATTTTTTAGAACAGTTCTGGAGTTATAGAAAATTTGCAAAGGTAATACAGGAGAGTTCCCATCTACCCCATTTTTATTTTCCCCTATTATTAACATCTTAAATTGGTCTAGTACGTTTGTTGTAATTAATTAATCATTACCAATACATTATTATTAATTAAGTCCACACTTTCTTTACATTTTCTTAGTTTTTACCTAACGTCCTTTTTCTGTCTGGGATCTCCTACAGCATAATACATTACATGAATTGTCATGGGTCCTTAGGCTCCTCTTGGTTATGACAGTATTTCAGGCTTTCCTTGTTTTTGATGATCTTACTAGTTTTAAGAAGTAATGGTTGGTTATTTTATAGAATGTCCCCTAATTGGGATTTGTCTGTTCTTTTTCTCATGATTAGACTGGGTTTGTGAATTTTAGGAAGAAATCCACAGAAATCAAGTGCCATTTCATCACATTATATCAAGGGTATGTACTGTCAACATAATTTATCCTGTTGATTTTGACCTTGATGATTTGGCTGATAAAAAATCACTGCCATCCAAATAGATTTCCCCTATAGGTAAACTGCCATTTCTTGCTGCTTTCAAGATTATTTCCTTGCCTTTAGTTTTCAGAAGATTGATTATTATGTGTCTGCGCATGGATTTCCTTGAGTTTATTCTGAATTTTGTTGGATTCTTGAATCTACAGATCTCTGGGGTTTTGTTTTTCTAAGTCTGGGAAATTTTCGTCAAATGCTTTTTCAGTTCTGTGTTCTCTCCATCCTTTGGACTTGGATTACACAAATGTTAGATCTTTTGTTCTAGTTCCTGAGGTCTGTTGCACTCTCTCTCTCTCTCTTTCTCTCTTCCCTTTTTTTCCTCCAGTCTATTTCTCTCTGTTCACATTGGGTGATTTCTATTGTTCCATATTCAAGTTCACTCTTTTTTTTCTTTGTCCCATCCAATCTTCTGCTGAGCTCATCCATTGAGTTTTTTGTTTTACTTTTGTGTTATTTCAATTAAAAAATTTCCCTTTGGCTCTTCTTTAGATCTTCTATTTCTCTTATGAGACATTCTATTTTTTCATTTATGTCAAATTTCTTTGTAATTGCTCATTCAAAGCATTTTTATGATGACTACTTCAGAATCCTGGTCAGATAACTTTAATATCTGTATCATCCCAGTGTGGCATCTGTTGATTCTCTTTTCTTATTCAAATTGAGATTTCCCGTATTCCTGGTATGATGAATGATTTTTTATTATACCCTAGAAATTTGGGGTATTATGTTTTGTGACCCTAGAGTGTTATTTAAATCTTTTGTTTTGGCAGAATTTTTCTGATGCTGCACAAGTGAGAAGGCCCACCACCTTGTCATTACTGCCAGGTCGGGGTCCAGGTTCCCTCAGGGCCTTTGGGGTGTGGCGGTTCTCATTACTGCTAGGAAGGGATAAGAGTTCAGACTCCCTATATCACTTCCACTGACGCTGCAGTGGTGGGCATACTTTATTACCTCTGAAAGGTGGCGGAAGTCCTGGCTCTCCACTAGGCCTCCTCTGATACCACCAGTAGGTGGTGGGGAAAATCTATCCATTGATATCAGAGGTGGGAGTTTCCTTGTTTCTTTCCCTGGGTTAAAAGTCCTGGCTTCCTATTCAGGCTTTGCTGCTATCACCCTGGTGGGTGGGAGCTGGGAAACATCTAATTCCAGCCAGGCGAGGATGGAAGTCTAGACTCCTCACCAAGCCTGTGCTGGGGGAGGTAGGGGTTGGATCAGGATTAGGCTAGGTTTTGTGCTGCCTGGCTGCAGTAGGGCATTACTTTCTCTAAATTTTCTATTTTGCTAGCTTTCTCTTTTCCTAGTCTTCTGGATAGAAAGAGCTAACTTTTCTTGGGTTTTTTTTGTTTATGCCCTAGGTGTTTCTGGGTTGCAGGCTCCTTTGGCACCCAGTCTGGGATGTATGTGGTAAAAATAAAGCCCACAGGATTCACTGCCATGTTGTGTAAGGTCCTGCAGTCTCTAAACAGTCTGCCTTCTTCTCATCACCTTTCAGCCTTCTTGATGTTTATTTTATATGTGATGTCCAGGATCTTTAGCTATACTTAGCAGGAGAAACAGGGAAAGGTGCATCTATGTCTGATAAGAGTTTTGAAAGTAGAACACAGAAAGAATGGTTGGTAGATAATACTTGATGAGAAACAGTTGAGAACATTTCAGATTTGACAAAAACAGGAATTTAAATTGAAAAGACACATTGAATGCTTGGTAGAATTAAAAATAAGCCTACACTTAGAAACACTGTAGGGAATTTATAGAAAATCATGGATAAAGAAAAAAATCATAAAAAACCACTAGAGGAAAGAGTGATTATCCTCAAGGAATGACAATAAATTTAGCAACGGATCCATCATCAGCAACCATATATGTCGGAAAATAATCAAATTAATATGTTTGAAAATCTGAACAAAATTTGCCATCAGCCTAGAATTCAAAAACAATCCAAACTATTGCTTCAGATGAGATTAAAACAGATATATTAACAGACACCCTAGAGATTATAAAGTTTACTACCCATAGTAACCCACCCTCTTTCAAGAAACTACTTTAAAATTACTTCCATGAGATAAAAATGTACTAAAAGGAAAGTGTGGGACACAAGAAAAAGATGAACCAGGACACCGACAATGCAAGGTGGTAAATCTTCAGCAGAGATAACTATGAATATAATAAACATACTATTACTACTAATATTTGTAAATGATAAGGAATGATAATTATGATAAAACAAGAGTTAGTATTTTTATTATAGTTAATAACATTCATTAGAAAATAAAAAATAGGTAACTAACAACTTGCACATTAGAAAGATGCTAAAAGGAAGTTTAGAATTTGCCGGAATTTTGTCTTATTCAGCAAGAAAATAAAAATACTGATTTATTCCAACACATCTAAAAAGCAATAATTTAGTAAAGTTTAGCAGTAAAAGAATAAGCTTGGAATATCTAACTTTCAAAGGAGGAGAGAGGGAAAAAAAAGAAACAAGCAAAGCTTATTATCCATCAGAAAGCAAGAACAAAGGGGTGAAAAACCAAGATTTTAAGAGAACAAATATTTAAGTAATAATAACTCATGTAAGCAGCAAACTCTTAGAATAGAGATAGATAATCCCAGAGTAGATAAAATAAAACCGAGATAAAAGATTTTTTTTAAGAGACTAGTTTAAAAGCAAATGATAGAGAAGGCAGAAATAAAGGTATGGTAGAAGATGGATCAGGTAAATATTATCAAAAGTCTACTAGCAAAGCAAGGTAACGCAAAACAGGATTTCTCAGCCTCAGCACTACCGACATTTTAGGGAAGATGTTCTTTGTTATGGGAGGCTGTTCAGTGAATTGTGGTATCTACTCCACTAGACCCCAGTAGCACCATGTCCCCTGGTTCTGACAACTTAAAGTGTTTCCAGACATTGCCAAATATCCCCAAGAAGCAAACTTATCCCTGTCTGAGAACCACAGATTTAAAGGGAATTGTATTGAAAGAGACGGAAAAAAGGACCTTCCATAGTAGTCAGAATTCAAAGATAACCTCCAAGATTCTGGCTCCCTGTTTACACACATCTTCTCCCCGTCATATAGTCAAACACTGATCTAGGTGTTGTTGAAGGGATTTGTAGATGTAATTAAGGTTGCAAATCAATTGACCTTAAAATAGGGAGATTATTCTACCTGGACCTGACCTAATCAAGGGAACTTTTAAAAGAGACTGGGTTCTTCCTGAGGTCAGAGATTTGAAGCGAGGAAAATGTGATGCAAGGTGGAGTTTCCATTACTGTCTTTGAACTTGGATGTGGCCATGTGGTGAGGGCCATGCATGGGTGTCCTCTAGAGGCTGAGCCTAGCCCTTGGGTCTGATAGTAAGCAAAAATATGGGGACCTCAGTCCTGCAACCACAAGAAACTGCCACAGCCATACCACCTCTTTGCTCATCTATTTCATTTTATTTTTTTAAAGATATTTATTTATTTGTTTGTTTATTTATTTATTTTTAAAGATTTATTTATTTGAGAGAGAGAGAGAGGGTGGGGACAGAAGAGAGAGAGTGTGTGCACGTGCACGAGGAGGGGGAGGGGCAGAGGGAGAAGCAGGCTCCCTGCTGAGCACAGAGCCAATGGGGGGGCTCAATCCCACGATCCTGGGATCATGACCTGAGCCAAAGGTAGACCCTTAATGGACTGAGCCACCCAGGTGCCCCAAGATTTTTATTTTTTTATTTGAGAGAGGGGGGGAGAGCATGAGCAGGGGGAGGGGCAGGGGGAGAGGGACAAGCAGACTCCCAGCTGAGTGCAGGGTCTGAGAGATCATGACCTGAGCCAAAGTCAGACGTTTAACTGACTTAGCAACTAAGGCACCCTATCATCTATTTTAAATTTTCTCCATTATTCATAAACTTTAACTCTTCCACATGAATTTTTAGAGTTCATTTCTCAAGTCTTCTGTATCTCATACTTTCGCCTGTAAAATGAGGATAATAATAATATGGAGATAAAATGATGATGACACACCATAGGAGATATTTGCCATGTATAATAGATAATTGATTAACAATTAACTTCCAGAATACATATAAAGAACTTTTAAAAAACAGTAAGAAAAAAATAACAGCAAAGTCCGAAAATTATTCAAAACATTGAATTGCAATTCACAGCAAAGAAAATCCTAAGAGCCATAAGATATTTTTTAAAATGCTCAAACTCAGTGATAATCAAGGAAATACAAATTATTATCCCCTAATAAAAGTGATAATCCCCAACATTAGGAACTCTTCTGTAGCTTTTTTCTTAACCAAAATGTAAAATAATTTAAAAATTCAAGATTATGAAATACTGGCAATGAAAACACTAAGAGATGAGTTGCTACCAGCATTCGGGACAGAACTTGGCATCCTCTAGTAAACTGTTTAAAGTAAATACCTTAGGGTCCAACAAGACCACGTGCAGGTGTACAATTTAGAGAGACCCTTACAGCTGAGTGCAGACACAGCTATAAAAGCTATGCGAGTATACACTTTAAGATTGAACAGAGGGGAAAACTGCCTAAAACCTCACAAATAGGGAGATGGGTAAATAAAATGTAGACTATTCATATGAAGAAAAACTACACAACAGTTAAAAATCAACCTGGCTATGTCTCGTTTACATAATCCTGAGCAGAAATTAAAAAAACGAAAACAAAAACAGAAACAAGAAACAGAACATCGCATCTATTATAAAATCGCAGCAAAAAAAAAAAATGCCATATATTATTTATGGAAAACCTTATATATAAGGTTTGTTTTGGTTTTGTCTTAAAATATAGATGAAAAGGAAACACAACAAATTCATGATGATGACTGCCTCTGGGGAGAGAGAAATAAATAAATAAATATTATTCAATATTTAATTAAATAATTTATTACTTAATAAAGATATAGAAATAGTATTATATATTTATGTGTAATATATATTCTTAAATATATATAAGTAAAGTTTTATTTCTTAAAAATATTAAAAACAACTAAGACAAAATGTCACCAATATTAGGTGGTATGAATATGAGTGTTTGTTTTATTGTTTTTGTGGGTTTTTTTTTTAATATCTGAAATTTCTCAAAATAAAAAAGAATGGGGGAGACTGGAGGAGACACAGCAGAAAAAACTTTGGGCAAGACCTTGGATGACATAAGACAGAGGGGAAAA
This sequence comes from Ursus arctos, assembly GCF_023065955.2. NCBI lineage: Eukaryota > Metazoa > Chordata > Mammalia > Carnivora > Ursidae > Ursus > Ursus arctos. Next base: position 33,687,539 of record NW_026622786.1, on the reverse strand, counting down.
CGCCTTTCTAGGAAAAAGCCAGAAGGAACAGGGCAAGTCTTTTCAATCAGTGGTTTTCTGAGGTGCCTATGGATTCTGCAGGGGAAGGCTGACATGGCATGAGCAGAACTCATGCAAGCACAGCTTTAGACACCCACCTGCATTTCAGTTCCAACAGTCCTGTCTATATCTGTTGTCTAAAACGGGCTTCCACGTCCACTGCATTTGAACTCAGGGTCTCACTGATAAAGACTCCGAGATCCTCTGGTCCAGTCCAGTGCTCTCAGAGAGTCACAGAGGAAACTGGCTCGAGGTAAATGTCAAAAGCTCGTCACAGAGGCCGGGTTCAACTGTAGTCCCAACCTTCTTCAGGGCTTATCTGGCTCCCCTCTGGTTTGAGGAAGTTAATCCTCAGTTTTATGGACGGAGTTTCAGGCAAATTCCTAAAACGACCAGGAGGCGCAAAATTCCCAGCATTCAATCTGTTGTGGCCCATGAAAGACATCTTAGGGGTTACAGGACTACTTGTCGACTGTATCATTTTGCTGAGTACGGAAAGTCACAGATTTTCTAAGATTTTGTTTAGAAGTAGTGGCACTGTATAATTTTGGTTGATTGACATCTTTAAGTTGTCCTGGCATGTTACTTGTTAGCACAGATAACCACGTCACGGCTTTGTCTATAGAGTTCAGATGAACACGCCTTAGGCTCTGTGAAATCTGAAGAACAAAGAATACGAACAAAGAGCAAAGAAGAGGAATGTTTGCCTTTTAAATAATATTTATCGATATTTCATAAAATTCTTTTCTATTGATAAAGTATTTTTGCATACATTGCTCCTGGGACCATCAGGACATTGCTAGGGACAGGCACTGCTGTCATCTTCATTTTATGCATGAGAAGACAAGGACTCAAAGAGGCGAGTACCCCCCCCAGGACAATTTCAATGTTGGTATTTGCACTATCTTTACAATTAACAAAGTACTAGCCTCTATGTTATCTCCTGTGACCTATGCAAACAGATCAGACATATCAAACAGAGAATACGCTCTGCACACAAGTTAATTGCTATGTGGCTCAAACTCCTTCTATAAGAAATTTTGGAAGTTTTGGCTTCGTGGATCAGCACTGTCTACAAAATACACCCAGTGAACTGACTCTGAAGACCGTATTAATTTCAAGTCAATGTCCAATTTAAAAAATGCTCTGTTTAGAGTTGCATAAAATACATACATATATATGTACATATACACACACATAACTGTAATATATATATGTATACATACACATCGCAACACACACATTTGTATCAGTAACATCATACAAAACCCTGCAAAATTAAAGAACATCGGATACTACTTGGAAAACTCTGAAATATATTTTGTTCAAAAGAGAACAAATAGGATACAATATAACTTTCATTTGCAGAGCTTCTTTCATGCTAATCATTGCCCCCAGAAGCTTTACAGATCAATATAATAGGAGGCAGCAGCAGAAAGCATATGGTCCAGTGTAAATTACTAGAAAAAACGAGTTACAAAGACATTATATGATGAATAAATTAAACTATTCAGTCATAAATCCAATAAGAAAGGGAGAAATTAAGAAGCAGTGAATAGGAGGAAAGAAAGGGCCTGGAATTAACTCTGAGATGAAACGAAGGATCCACGTGACAAATGTGTGTCTCGGAGGGGCGGCAGAAGAGAGAAGGGAGGGTGAGAGCCTTGAACTCCCCTGCAAGGCCTCCAGGAGCCAGAGTGAAATATTGGCAAGAACAGGGCCCAGCCAGGAAAATAAATACTGGGTCACTGCCTAAGATCTAAAAGAAATAAGGTTAAACCTAATGAAAATCAGACATCAGATCTAAAGAAAAAATGTATGATATTCTGTTCTTTCTTTTCTCCATTTTGATTGGTTTTGATAGGAACATGTGTTTATGGGAGGGTTCTAATCTATGCATGCAGATGTTTGTTTTCTTTTAAAACCCTGAAATGGAGAGGAATAGAAATGGGAGAACACTGTGCTGGGAAATTGGCTTAAGCCGGTGCAAATTTTGTGGGATGTTCAATGTTGGCGTCCAAATGATATTCTTAAATTATTTGTATACTCTTGATGTGTTTTGGAGACCAGAGAGCCAGGATTTGGTCTCTGAGGCCCACAGAACAGGCAGGTGAGCCAAGAACACATTCAAAACATTGGTTAAATCCTTTATTTAAAAAACATTGGGTGAATCAGGTCCAGTATCAGAGGGGAGATTGTGCAGGTGATGAGGCCCGAGCCCCAAGGGTGGCCTCTACCCTAAGGAGGAAGAAGAATTTAAAGTACCAGCAGTAACTGGGGGTACACTGCTCATCATTTTACTATAATTCTTGGGCAAGTGTCTGTCTATGAGCCAAAAAAGTATGAAGTTCCTAATCTATGATATGGAAAAAAACATTAAAAGGGAAGTCAAATATACAATACACGTCCACATACCTACACACATAATACACACATGCATAAAGTGGGGCTCCCAGGGGGGCAGGAGGGGCTGTGGGCGGAGACACTGTCTTACTGCAGGGGCAAAGGCGAACACTACCAGGAGTCAGAATACAGCTTTCTGTATAGTTACGACAGTTTCCTGTGTTATTTCTCTAGGTACTCATTCATTCAGTCGCCGAATGCTTATTGATCATCTGCCATATATCAGGCACTGTACTGGCTGGTGGGCACAGGAAGATGAATAAGCACCATCATCCTTGGGTACTCAGAATTTAGAGGAGTTATTTTTAGAAGAAAAGCACTAAAAGGAGGAAAGGAAGCCTTTTTTTTTTTTTTTTTTTATGGTGTGATTGAAAGTGAAAGGAGGTCAGCTCTAATTGAAAGAAGGAAAAGGGAATGTGTTTGAAAGCCTTAAAAGGCGGGAAGAGACATCTACCGGCATGGAAAGGGAATTTAGGGGTACTAAGGAGAGGCCTGCTATTGCTTTTATTATATGGAGAAAGTGGTATTTTCACAAAGTCTAATCGGCCTGCAGGAAAGAGAGTTGCTTTGTAGCCTGAATGGAAGGGTAATAGGGGCCGAATGCACAACATGGGCGTGTCTGGCATTGAACAGAGTACGGCTTAGGGCAGATACTCAGTACCTGCCGCACAACTGAAATGTCCACCTAGATCTGGCTTTGTGGGTCGGAGTGGCAAGGAGCACTGGGTGGGGAAGGGAGGGTCAGCAGCCTTTTCCTGATGGCCACTGAGATTCTCCAGAGGGCCACCTTCTTCGGACAACGTGGTATGCATCTATGCTCTGTCTGCTAGGGTGAAGGGTCACGCTGATAGGATGAAGGTGCCAAAGAGGCAAAAAAAGGTGATGGGAAAAGGAGAGACGAGAATGGTTTAATTTATATAATCTAAATTTAGATTTAGATTTTCCTTTACCTCCTTGCTCTTGTCAGACCATTTCTTTAGAGAAGCTCTTAGTTAAATCAGAGCTAGTTTACGCTATAGTTGATCAATGCCCCTTTGGATCCTCCATATTTGGTAGCTTACTCGTCCCTTCAGCCAAGATTATTTTAGAAAACATTATGAATTAGGTTGGAAGAAAAGCTACAAGGAAGGACAGAGTATATACAAGAAGATCTCAAAAACGGTTGTTAAATTGATGAGAAAGAAGGAAAAGAAAGTTGGAGAAAAGATAAGATGAGTCCTACTAAGTTCATAATTCAGTTAAGGCAATATATGTTAACACCTATGCATAGGAAGAAATGAAATCAACCACAAGTCAAATAATTTGACTATTCTCTTAAATAGTAGAATGGCCATAAATTGGCATACTATAAACTGTAAGTATATCTTTCTTTCCTTCAGAAATCTGAGCAAACAAGTTGACACTGAACATTAAAAAAACAAACCAAAAACCAAAGAACAAAGCACAGGCTTTCGAGACTGCTCAAAACTTTCACGTCAGCTCTTTTGAAGGTCTCCTGCAATGGTTTTTCAGTATCCACCGTTCAGGACCTTAACAAAAATAAGGAAAGAAAAAAAGTGCCTTTGCATTCACTTTTCCAGGTTTCAGAAAATGTGTTTTCCGCTCTGCTCTTTGATCAAACACCTTTTTCACCTGGAGAGGTCTCTGTCCGGCTCTGCTCATCACAGTGCACCGCTTCAACTTCCTAGTGCCATCTTCCTTTATTCTAACAAGATCATCATTGGTGCCAGACTCCATTGATCTATGCAGAAGCCTTCTGAAAAGAGGGTTTCTATGGGGGTTTAAGTGCAGATCGCCGCATTATAAAACAAAACATTTGACTACAAAACCGATTTACAGCAAACAAACTATGGATTACAAACTCCAGTGATCTTCAGTCACATCACCACTTAGTCATGCCATGCTTGGCCAAACACCATTAACCCATTACTGTGAGCTACGGCAGTGCTTATGCCCCAAGTGTAGTGAATGTTCTAGGAATAATTATCTTTATGCCTGTTCGACTCCTATTGGATATCAGCTTCTAAAAATGTCTCAGGGTCGCCCATGCTCTGCACCGGAGGCCACGGTCAAATTAGAATGGGCCAGAGGGGAGTGCAGTGAGGAAGGAGAAAACCACAACCATCCAACCTGGTCTTCTCTGAAAAGTAGACCATATTTCTGATGTCTGGATGCTATTTAGTTATTCCACTCAAGTTCATTCTTGGGGGGGGGTCTTGTCAATAAAGTCAAACCGGGCTCTTGGTGTGTAACAGGGTTTTTGAGGGTCTTTTCTGAGAGCTTCATTAAAAGCAGACAGTTTCTCTAACCTTTTAGCAGAACCTGTTATCTGATGACGTGAATTAAAGTCTCTCAAATGACTAATAATCATATCAGGGCTGCCATGTCAGCTTGTAGATTTGAATAAGAGGGTCTGAAAACATTTGCATGCCTCGATGTGCCAGTGCTAAGAAGCTAATGTGATAGTGCTGTCATAAAGCACTGGGAAGACATGACTTAATGTAATCTGTCATGTCATATGCTAATCTTCAACCATTACTTGAGTGCTGTAAGTAAGTAGAAAGCATTTGGGAGAAATCCTTTCCAATTTCTCTGAGTACCACTTCTGCTGCTGGTCAGCTCAAATGGGTTTTGTGCATTTAATGCAGAGCTCAAGTCAAGTTGGTTTAGGTCACACTTAATGAACCAGCACACTGATGGGCCGGGCCACTGTAGCTCTATGGAAAACGGTTACATCAGAGCAGCCTAACAAGTAAATATTTCATATGCTGAAGGAAAAAGGGAAAAAGGACACTTTCTCAGTCCTTGATAAAGAATATGCTCTTTGCAGAGGAAACACTATGAATCTTAAGAAGACATCTTTTTGGTTTCTGCTTGCCTCCTTCTATATTTGAGTTGAGTTTACAGAAAGTGATAATAAATAGTTAAAGACATTGCTCTCACCCTACCAGCAAGCACTCTGTTCACCAGCTATGGGCTTATCACTCAAACAATAGAGGCTGCCGAAATGCAAAGTCCACAGAAACAGAGGACAGGTGATCAAAGGGAGACATACCCCCCCCCCGCCCCCACACACTCTTTAACGAGATGACAACATCTCTTAATATACAGCCATTAAGGGAGGAGAGTGGTTCTTAGAGCTAAGCACAGTTTGTGAGACAGACAATGAGTGAGACTAGAGAGACTGACAAATTTTTGCCCAATTTTTTTAGGAAAGTGTGCATGGGATTGTGATTCAAAATATGAAGGTTATTTTTATCAGCCACACTGAGTCAAGTCAAAAAGACGCTTAAGAACTCGAAGAACTGCCTTCTGGAATAGGATTTTTGAGGATGCTGAGCAGATGGCATGAGATTGGCCCCAACGATTCTGCCTGAATTTCCCGACATTCCTACGGGGCTTGCTATTGGTAACCCAAGGGAACTTTTGTGCACGTGGGAACTGGCTTTTTATAGGGTCTAATTAGAAAGCACAGGCAATTTCTACCTACAGCATTAAAAAAATGCTTCCATGAAATATTTTTTCCTTGACAAATGTGTGTCATATTCACATAGAAAAACGAATATAAATCAAAATTGATAGAGACGTGAGGTTGTATTTTTCCTTCTAGCCAAGGATTCTGCTTAAATTGGGGACTATCTCTCAAAAAAAAAAAAAAAGATAAAAATCTAATCACAGAAGTGGCATGCATCAGCACCACTACACCTCTTCCAGAGTGTCTTGACCATTGATCATGAAGTGATGGTGCCCAGCATAGCTGCGTCGTCCTTTATGTCCACTCACAAAATTCCAGCCGACATTTCAAAGAGATACAGGGTGAGGATAATTCTCAGCGCCAGTGATGTGGCTTCTTACCTACTTCTTTGCTCATGAACGACCTGATCATCAGGGGACCATGTGTCTGAAGTTTTCAGCTCTTATTCGGCTGTGAAAACCGGTCAGATGACCTCCTTGGGTTGGTAGAAGCTGGTCTAATTAGCACGGATTTCCAAGCTCACTCATCATCTGAACCGTCCATTTTGGAGAGTACTTTCAACTCAGTCCAGGCATCTTGAATTTGTATATTGCCAGCTCTGAAAATTCATTATTATTATTAAGAGAACAAAGTAACACATTCCTAGGATTTGAGTTCAATGGCTTCACCTTCCAAGTGAGGGCAGTAAAATGCCCTCTGTCTTCCAGGGACTTACCAGCTTGAGTTTAATATCACAGAAGTCTGTATGACTGGGTCCCAGAAAATGACACTCCTTAATAACATGTAGCCAGAGCAAGTCCCTATCACCCTTGCACTTCCCCCCTTACCTTTCGGTTCATGATAGACTATTCTGTTTGGGTTAATCTCTCCTAATTGCCCTAACTCCCTAATGGCCTCTCAAATTTCTGACACCACCATCTTAAATTATTCTCTACCCAAGCTCTTTCTATGCTCACTTCTCCAATGCTCACCACTCTCTAGGGCACATGATCTCCCTTCCTGCACTATCCCTTAACCCTCTCCCTTCAAAAGAAAAAACATTCTACTGCTTTCTCTTCCCTACGATTTCTTAGGCCATAGTTTTCGCCTAAGCAGTCTCCTCCCTTGTGAAGCCTCAAACTCTATCCCTTCCCAAAATTAAATTATGCATTTCCCAATTTATCTGGGAAATATTCCCTCATTAATCCAACCAACTACTAACATTATCATTGATTCTTGACCAATTATTTTCATCTATTCATTCGTTCAGCACGCACAACTGAATTCCTCTATGGTGTCAGGTGTGCTAGCTGGCAGTGGTGGTCATCAAGTAAGGCAATGCTTCTCACTCCCATTTTCCTTTAGTCTCAAGTCTTATGTAAACAGTATCAATTATGTTGGCTGAATACCCTTACATCTGACTTTTTATATTACATATTCCTTAAGGGTCCTATGCAGAGAAGGGCTTTGGACAGCACACTTTTTGGCTCCCTCTCTAGCTCATATCTTCTGAAGCAGCCTGGACAGTTTTCAGTGACATGGAGATGCTCTGTTCAGCTCTAAAAGGACTTATTACCCTTTAAGTTTTCTGGTGTAAGTAGCATTGTATGAAACAGTATAGATCAAAATGAACCATGAGGCATGCCCCCACTTGTCAAGCGGTTTGCAATCTTTAGTAGAAGGTAACACTTTATACATTAGACGACCGAGTGGTTCAAAGACAACATGAAATAAAGGGCCAAATTGAATATGATCCGATTGGATCAATAGGGATGGTAGAGATGGAATATACAAGCAAGGAGAAGGAAGAAATGAGGATTAGCTGCAATTTTTCAAAAGATTCTCACAGAATATTGGTGGGAGACTGAAGTAACCCATAGGTTTCTGCCAATTTGTCATGAATTGGGGCATTTCAGTTTATCAGAGGATATTAGGGAACCATGAGTGTCTGGTATGGATTCTGGTGGGTTAGAGAGAAATAAGAGAAATCAGTAGGAAGATGGGGTCTTCAGGTGATCAGAGGCAGGGAGAAAGTAAGCCGAAAAACGTGGAGCGTGGGAACCCCGGGATAATACAACCCTGATGTCCTAGGTTTACTACTGTACCTCCAAAATCAAACCTCTTGCCGTCAAAATGGAAACAGAACTGGAGGCAAATGGCTGAAGGCACTAGGGCACCTTACACTGACTCACCAATTTTGAGGTCAGGTCAGGATCACTCCTATATCTCATATGGGCTTTTTTTTTTTTTTAATAAAAAATATATCTCTAGAAGTTATGAACTTACTCATTATCTTCCTTATTAAGAACTCTGATTTATGGCTAGGCATAATATAAGCTCTTAACCAATACCTACTTTTCATTTTTAATTAGGGAATTTGGATTTTGCTGAAGGTTCACTGGTAAAGGCAGCTCATTCATTTCTGAATCAAGTTTTTACTTTTTAGAGGCCATTGTGTCTCCGTAGCCCCTCATCAGCTTCCTGCTGGGTTTCTGTCCAAGAACTTAATTGTTAATAGTTCCCAGCTGTGCCACAACCATGCTTCTTTAACCCCTTCTTTCCCGGCTGCCAAATGGTATTCTGTGTTTGAGAAGTCAAGTTCCCAGTGTGGGGTTTTGGTAGAGATGAGAACTAATTGCAAGGTAGGAAGATTTGGTGGGAGAGAGAACCATGAATCTTACCAGGCCCAAAGCTGTGTCGCAGAATCCCCTCTGTTCCAGTCTCTAAGGTGGAGGCAAATATGTGCATTTGTACCTTGAATCTTGGGCAATACCATCAAAGATCTTTTTCCTTGATCTCTTCTGTGTTCTCAGCTGACTTTCAAAAATGTATTTATTTATATATTTGATTGTTTGTTCATTTATCTAGGCATTGGCTGCGTCCTTAATGCTGTTATCTGTATTCAACCCCTCCCGGCAATTCTTCAGTTCCACCTTCACTTCATCTTGTCTTCATGAGCTATGATCTTTCATGATCTTCAGCTCAAACCCCCAATGAATCCAGCTGTCAAACCCTATCCATGTCAATACACCAGGCAAGCTCAGAGCATCTTAACTCCTGTGAAAGTTATCCAATTTTCTTTTAATTTCTGCACATGGTTCATGTTGCAAAGCAATGTCTCCAGTAGCCCAGGCAAAATGGGTTTCATCCCTCATTCTGCATTTCATCACAAGAAGCTTCTTTCTCTTTTATGGATCCTGCCAGAGAGTCAGATTTCTACTACCTCTACTTCTTACACTTCAAACTCCCTTAGGAGCTTGTTTCTTTTCTTCCTACTTCCTACTTCCAGTCTTCCAAGGTCTCCTGAACTCTTCCTACTGCTTCTGTTCCAAGTCCTCATTTGCCTCAGGAATGAAGTTCCAGTGGCTCTTGATGTCTTCACACACGGGGTGCCCCTGTCACTGCTATGCATACCGTGACCCTGGCCCCAACCCTCAGCTCACCCCTTCCCAATCCATTGCCAGAATTTACACTCACTGGTAAGAGTCCGTAGAATCATCTCCCTCAGAAATGACCAATGAGGAGTGTCTGGGTGGCTCAGTCAGTTAAGTATCTGATTCTCAATTTCAGCTCAGGTCATGATCTCCTGGTCGTGGAACTGAGCCCTGAGTTGGGCTCCCCACTCAGTACAGACGGAATCTGCTTCAGATTCTTCCCCCCTTTGCCCCTCCTTACTCTCTCTCTTTCTCTCAAATAAGTAAATAAATAAATAAATAAAATCTTTAAAAAAAAATAAAAGAAAGAAAGAAATGACCAAAGTGCAGCTTAGGAGTACTACTTGAATGATAACAAATTCCTGTATCTTTTCCTCGTAACTATGCCCACTCAATATTTCCTTCAACTCTTTTGATGAGAGCTCCCACTGAGGGATTCTCTCAATACTGAAGGAAGCGTGGTGCTCACAATTACTGTCTACTATAATTCCAGACTTTGTATGTGCTTCTTTACAAGCTTTATCTCATTTCATCAACTAATTTGCCTGTTAATTTCACCAATATTTATCACCTAATAGTTAACATCTATTATCCTGTGTTGAGTGCTGGACTATAGCACTTTATCATATATTTTCTCTTTTTATCTTCACATAGTTCTTTTTTTTTTTTTAAAGATTTTATTTATTTATTTGACAGAAAGAGACAGCCAGCGAGAGAGGGAACACAAGCAGGGGGAGTGGGAGAGGATGAAGCAGGCTCCCAGAGGAGGAGCCCGATGTGGGGCTCGATCCCAGAATGCCGGGATCACGCCCTGAGCCGAAGGCAGATGCTTAACGACTGAGCCACCCAGGCGCCCCTATCTTCACATAGTTCTATGGGAATAAATCCTATTAATCTTCCACCCTTTGCCACCTACCCCTCATCCTTTACAGATAAGTGGGGTGCAGAGAGGAGAAGTAACTTTTCAAGATTCCCAGCTATCGGGATTCAAGTGAAGTAAGTGTAACTTCAGAAGCCATGCCCTGAGTTAAGGGTCATGAATAGATAGTCATAGTTTCTGCCCTCCTGGAATTTAAACTCCAGTGGGAGGAGCCCATGTTACACAAATAATTATATGAACATTATTTAATTACATTTGTGGGCTCTAAAGACCAAGAATAGGGTCCCATAATGTTATAGAACATAAGGACCTGACCTGATCTAGGAGTTCAGGACGTCTTTCTCAACACGGTGACATTTACATTGAAACCTACAAGATGAGAAGGAGTGGAATGGGGGTCATGACGGGCAGGATCATTTCCAGCAGAAGAAAGAGCAGTGGGCACAGGCTCTAAACAACCAAATGCCTGCAGCCAGACAGAATTCAGTACAGTACCAGTTTTGGCTAAATGTTGGGGACAGAAGGAAAAGGAGGCATTAAGTAAGGCTGGAGAGACGGGCAGGGACCATATGATGTGGGGCCTTGTAGCCCAAAGCAAAGATTTTGGTCTGTCTGAGGTACAACGGAAAACCGTGTAAAGTTGTTAAGCAATGACTTAGATTTACTTTTTAAAATTGGCACGAAGATGGAATAAATTGGAGGCACTCAGAAGCAGGTGTGTTACATCAATTAGAAGGATGTTTTAATTGGCCAGTGATATTTCACTATAATGTCTATTTTACAGATGAAGATACTAAAGTTTAGAGAGGCTACACTGCTTGCCTGAGTTGACAAGCTTGGGTCAAAGACAAGATCTGAATCCAGTTCTGACACTCAAGTTCATGTTACTTCCCACCACATCAATCTTTCACTTGTGGGCACAGTTTATGCCTCCCTGCTTGCTAAACGTAACACTAGGCTAGAGTTTAGGAGACCTTCCCCAAAGCACACGCCGGGTAATTAGCACACTGTGAATCTTAACTCATGTCTTTCAGGCCAAATCTAGTGTTCTTTCCACATTGCACTGCCTTTTGTTATTAGCCAGCGACATGTTTCAAAATGCTCCCTCCTTATGATGAAATGTAAACCATTAAGTTTTAAATGCCATTGCAGTCATAAATACAATGTGTAAATGTATCTGCCCACTATACCTCACAGGATTGTTATGCGGCTGAGATACTATGCATTCAGACACTTTGTAAATTGCCACGTACTGTACAGAAGTAAAGGCATACTGATGTTTGTTAAACAGGAAGCCAGAGTGCCACGGCAACTTGTCCAGTAGGAATGGGATCCCATCTCCATTTATTTTGATACCAGTTGCCAAAAGAACTTGTAGATTGTAAGGTGTAAGTATATTTCAAAGATTTGTGCAAATCGGGAATAGGGTCAAAGAGAAGGAGTTGATATCCCTGTCTCTACCACATGCCATTACATGGTCTCACTTATTCAGCGTTCAATTGGATAATCCTCAATATAATTACTTGTCCTAGAGAAACCTATGTGTCCCAGAATGCCACCCGGGGGGCCATTACTTCAGCTTTGTGAAGCAATGTCGTTTTTTTTTTTTTTTTTTAGAAACACACCTGAAGCTGAGAATTTATCTTTGCAATTTAAATTCTCAAGGAGAATGAAACATGGGTACACGGCCCAAATCAATAGTCATCTTTCTTCCATTAAAGAACTTTTAGAGTCTTTTATAGGATTCCATTTCTTATCATTAGCCTGTTCCTAAAGATACTTTTGGTCTGACTTGGTGTTTGTCAAACTACAGATCATGACCCATTGGTGGGTTCTGAAATCAATTTAGTGGTCATAAACAGTACTTTAAAAAATGAAACAGAAGGAAGTGAAAATACCCAACTGTGTTGTACATAGTAAGTGTATCGTTCTAAGGAGCTTTCCTGTCAGCCATTAACACACGTGCTTATGCACTGGGTGGCAACAGAAAATGACTTTCTTATTGTAGGTCACTCTCAAAAAAAAGTTTGCAACACACTGTTCTATTGGCTTCAGGAAGAAAGCTGGTATCTGTACACTTTCCTAGGCTCGACCATTGCATCAGTGAAATAAATAAAAAGGGAGCCGGGAAAAGGGGAAATCACTGGCAGCCCTGATTACCTGGAAGGCTTAACCCAACTTCAGGATGGAGAAAGGCTACCCATTTGTGATGTAGGTTACACTTGCTTCAAGATACGTGATGCCTAAAAGTTTTCTTAAAGCTGCAGCCCCTGGAGAAGGTGGTGAGTGGGGACCCGGAACTACCTAGCAGCCGTTCATGGAAAGCGCCTAGAACGGATGGCGTCTGGGGGGTGGGGTGGGGGGTTTTTCAAGCAGCAGGTAAGAATAGAGCTGCTTCAGTCACGTGTAGAGGGTGTACTACATGCTGGGCTCTGGTCTTACATGTTCATCTTAGTATTTACTAAACACTTAAGGTACTGGCGATGTGCCAAGCCCTGTTCCAAGCCCTGTTCTTTGTGCTTTACAGATGCGCGTTTCTGTCACCTATGAGGCAGGCGCTCTTGTTAGCCCCCTTTAAAGGAGAAGAAATTAAGAGATCGAGTAGATAAGAAACAACAAAGGCGATGCCTGCCCTGTGGCTTTGATGCTTCCCCTTAGCTCCCAGCCCTGGGCCTCCTAAAAAGGGCATTTCACCTAGATTCTAGCTCAACTTCTGACCCTGGCAAGGCTGTTTGCGTGTGTGTATGCGTGTGCGTGCATGTATGTGTGTGTGAGAGAGTGTGAATTCATGTGTCCAACGTGTACCCACTCACCGTAGTGGTGGGAAAGACAACTTGTAAGAATGCTGCCAAAGGAGCCTAGAAGAAAAGGCCATTTGCATAAAATGCCCCAAAGCTGCTAGCACTCTTACTCTGATGCCTTGTTTCCCTGTCCTGCATCCTGGTTAAAATAACAGTAAAAAAGCTGCCTTAAGCTCCCACTCTGCTCTTCTACGCACTCAAGTATTATGGGAAGATTCAAAAGGTTAAAATCCTCTGCCATGGGGCAAAACTTTTGAAATAATTGGAGGATGGAAGGGGAGAGTGGGAAAGGATTTGAAGGCAGGGAGGCTCGCATGCAAACAGGTTCCTGTGAGGCCTTGTTGGGAGCAAGGGAAGGAAGAACAAAGCCTTCTGATTTGGGTACATAGGGTTTGCAAGACTGGCCAAAAAAGTTTAAATGTTTCCACAGTTGGAATGGGAAGAGGAAGATAAAACCACCGTAGAGCAAATAGGAGGGAGAAGCTAATGGGAAAAGAAATCAAATTACGTTGATCAGCGGTTGCAATGAGGATATTATCAATTTATCCTTTGCGGGTGAAAGTATTGCAACTGTCCTTTAGCAGAAGCGTCTATGTACCTGGGTATCCTTCGCGAAAACATTTTCAAGGAGACAGAAAAGCCTCATGTGACAGAAGACTGAAACGCTTCCTCAGGTGGAGTGGAGAATAGTAATGCTTTGGTCCTACAGGAAAATAAAAGATAGAGTTCCCAGAGGCCCCAAATCCCATTAAATAAGTTAGTAAAAGTTGGTTATTGTTTCCACATGTTCTTTAGTGTCTCCTAGAGGATTTAGTGTCCACCTAAGTGTGTGCAGGGTGGGGAGGGTGTCATGAAGGGGTGGGGGTGGGGAGATGGGTCCCATGATAACCCTACCTCTCCAGCAAAGTCTGGTCCACTGGCTGGACCTCCAGGGAGCCTTCCAGGTAATCCCGGCTGGCAGTGATTTCCCCTTTTGCTGACTCCCTTTTTATTTGTCTCACTGATGCAATTTTTTCCTCACTAGTATATGAGCTTACTCCCCACGTTAGAGGGACATCTCCTTGAAGACAGGGACTGTGTTTTTCACCTTGTAGCATCTACAGCACAGAGTGCCATGTCCTACGTATATTAAACACTCGATATTTATTGATCGACTGAAATTTCAGACCTTACCAAGCTCCAGACGAGAGGACTTTATGTGCCCCCGAAGCTGTCACCTCCAGTGCCTTTTTCTTTCTATATTGCTTTTGAAGAACTTCTAAACAGTCCTTTTGATTATGTCGCAGTCTTTTGGGAGATTTGTAGGAGACTACCCTCCCACAACCCCAGCTCCTGTCCCCAGGTGGCTCTGGCAACTCAGGTCAGGAGCCAGTGTGGGTAAGTTAAGCACACACGGAGATGGCCGTCCCAAACACGGACGCAGCCTACTTCTGTATACACCAACTCACTCCGCTACGGATTCTTCCCTTATGAGCAGAGCCAGCTCCAGATAACAGATCTCTCAAAGGTAGTTTGCCTCTTTCTTTGGACGTTCCATGCACAGCTTTCCTGACATCGAGGCTGACCTCTCAGAAGTGCGATGGCCACAGGCTACCAGGCCCACAAGCCTCTGTGGCCACGGGCTTGGAGAGAAACAAGGGTGGCCGCATACATGTTATGCTCACGTAACGAATAAAGGCCACAGACCCTGAAGGTCCTACGAGGCATGCTATTTCCACCCAGCCCACCCATTTGTGCTCAGCTACTGCCGGCTGAAGGCAGACATCGGTGCTGACGGTGTGCACGACTTTGTTACTTAGAGGTCACAGGTGCATTAAGAGAGAGTGCAGAGAAACGCCATCCGTTCCCCACTTAGTGCTGCTTCATACATAATGTTCTGGTGTGAAATGTCAGCTTTAGCTTCTACAGGGCATCTGTGTGTGGACAATTTATGAAGTTATCTGGCTTAAAAAGAAGAGTCGATTCTGGAGGCACCTCTGGTTTTGTCGCGAAAAACATCAGGATAATGGCATCAGCAGAAAGGAGCGGTGGGGAGGCGAGGAAGGGGTAAGGAGAGAGGGGAATCCAAAACTGTGCATGTACGGTTAGAACCCTAAAATCCCTCTGCCCCACATTTGGCCTCCATGAGGCGTATGAGGCTCTTCAAGACTACCCTACATCCGTTCCTTCTCAGAGGGTAGTCAGCTCAGATTTGCCAGTTTTCTCCATCTGCATTAACAACCCGCGACCCAGCCGTGTTGGAGGCCGGACCCTGACTAAACACGGATGCCTTCCTTACTAAGCGCGGGGCGAACAAGCTCTCTGTGACTTCGGGAACAGTAAAGTCATCCTCCCGGCCCACCTGGGCGTAGACCTTGGCGCAAGGGGAGTTTGCTTATTTTTTCATTCATTTCACAATTATTTTTCCTGAGTATCTATTTTGTAAGCATCGCTGTGCTAGGTGCCGATGAAGCAAAGGTGAATAAAATGCAGCCTCTGCTCTCAAGATACCCCCGGGGAGACAGACGCACCAGCAAATAATTTCAGCATTATCTCAGTGTGTTTTATGCCAGGTTGCTATGGGAACACATTAGAGAGGCCCTTACCCTTGTCTGGGGAGGAGCTGGTCCAGAG
Organism: Ursus arctos; assembly: GCF_023065955.2. Lineage (NCBI taxonomy): Eukaryota > Metazoa > Chordata > Mammalia > Carnivora > Ursidae > Ursus > Ursus arctos. Next base: position 33,671,915 of record NW_026622786.1, on the reverse strand, counting down.
AAGATTCTAGAGAAAATGGTGCTTGGACAGCAGATGATGAGGAGTTAGCTTGAGAACTGGTGGCAGGAAGCGAGAGGAAGAGCAGGAAGTGAACGTTGCCAGCAGTGGTCAGCTCCTGCGAGGGTCTGGAAGGGAGGAAAAGCATAGTCAGTCTGGAGAAATGCAAGTAGTCTGATACGGCCGGAGCATCGAGGGAAGACCGGGGAATTAGACATAAAACAGGCAATGAGGGCCACAGCAAGGAGTCATAGCAGTGAGTCTGGACTTGTCCTGAGGACCATGGGGAGCCATCGAAGGGTTTGAAATAGGGGGCTGACTGATCTGGTTTGCATTTTATAAGGATCTCTCCAACTGCAGTGTGGGGAACAGACTGGAATGAGACTAGGCACTGGCTGGAGAGCCATCGCAGGAATCCAGAGGAGAACATGGAGTGCCTGGCCTAAGGGCCTCACTGCAAGGCAGCGAGAAATGCTAGACACAACAGGAAGTGGTATGGACTGGAGGGGGGGATGTGAGGGGGCAGAAGAGCCAAGGATGACCTCTGGGTTCCCATGATGGAGTCCCGCCAGCTTCCCAGCATGTTAAGTGCATAAGATATGCAATGATCAGGTACAATTTCTTATTTGTTTTTTCTCCCACTTTATTCGTTTTATACTATTTATTCTTTTATAGAAGAAAATAACATTAATTCAGCTCTTGGCTGTGATATTTTTTTTAACTTTGAAAACCAGTAATAACACATAAAGATGAGGCGGGCTAGTAGAAAAGTTTGAAAAAAATACTATTAATTTTTTCAGGGAAAGGAAAAAAAAAAACCTATGCCATATGTAGAAAGTTTCCAATTAGGTTAATGTACCTTAAACTGTATTAGTAATTAAGTGCTTTGGGTATTAAAATACCTAATCTAGCTTCAGGCTGTTTTTGATAAATCCTTTGACATTTTCCCAGCTGAGGGGGAGAGACAGAGCAGAGGAGGCCTCGCCTGGGATTATAGAGCTCTTGGCTCTACTCCCCAGCTTTTAGCGGCTTACCGTGTGACCTTGTAAAGCTGCTTTAGACCCCCAGCCTTTAGTTGCCCTATCTGTAAAATGGCAAAAATAAGAACATGGCAACATGAGCGATCATGGTTATGTCTTCCCCTAACACAGAGCTTGGAACTCAGTGGGATAAAGCTTTTTGTGGGGTGGGAGGGGGGTAATTTGGGTTTGGTTTTTATGTTATTTATTCTACTTAGGGACATATTAATCTGTAAGTAACAGAATACCTGATATTTCTGGCTTTGAGATATATATTTATATATATATATATATATATTTTGTAACCTAACAAGAAATTGGCAGACAGATAATCTAGGACATCCATACAAGATGCATGGAGCTATGGTAACTCAACCAAGTTATCGAGAACCCAGTTCCTTCTATATTTCCACTCTGATACCCTTAGTATTTCCTTATTGCCAGATACTAGCTATACCTTCAAGCAATACTTACCTTTAGTGGAAAAAAGTAAGAAGGGTGGGTGCTGGCTTTATTTCTAACATTTGTCAGGAAGAAAACCCGCTTTCCCAGATGAGCGGTGCCACAACTGCCTTGGACTCCTATCAACAGAACTGCAAACCCCACCCCCATCCTCTGCCTGATCCAAGGGAGGCTGGGAAAGTGAGTGGGAAAGCACTGGTGAAGGGGGGCAAGAAAGGAGGGGGGTTGGAAAGAGGTGTTGAGTGAGCAAATCAACAGCGTCTGTCACACCTGCTAAACAGAGCCCCATCAAAAGCGGGAGAGTGAATCATTTCTCAGGAAGAAAAGCTTTGCAGGTGAAGCAGAGAAGAGGTTTTCGAAAGGAGCCCCTACTTGGGAGCTTGCCTCAAATTTGGTGGGACTTCAGTAATTTCTTTGCTCCAAAATCGTGAAAATCTGGCCCACCCCAAAAGGTGAATTATAGGGAAACCGGATTTCTTCCTCTAGGAGGTAGACCCAGCAATGAATAAAAAGCACAAGTAGAGAAGGGAAAAGAAAGTGGTATCCACGGAAGTGGGATAGGGGCCAATTCCTGAAGAACCCTAGTTTATGTCTGACCCTTCAGACTTGTTTATTGTGGGGTGTGATGGGAAAAGCTAAGCCCAGGAAAGAAGTAGCAAAACTCTTCTTTGTGTGGTGCCCCCGAAAGAGTTTTCAACCCAGCTTTTGAGGACACAGGGGTAAAGTGTGGGTATAGTTGAATGTGTTCCCAATTCCCATATTAGTTGGCCCTCCAATGTGCATGGATCCTTCACTGCTTCCCTGGAGAGAGCCCTCCTCTGCTTATGACAAGGTGGTAGGGAGTGTATGAGTGTGTTTTCTCCATCACATTTGAATAAGGTCTCAATTTTCCTTTTCAGATTATCATTTAACAAGGTTTATTGTTCATGCTTATATGCCTCAGGCAGCCTATTAGGACATTAGGGAAAAACTGCCCACACCACTTTATTTATTTATTTATTTATTTATTTATTTATTTATTTATTTATTTATTTATTTTTAACCTGGAGACAAAACATGCAGAATTGCAATTTTTATTCCTGGAGAGGAGGGACAGCTCCCGGGTCTGACCGCCCATCCATACCTCCTTCTCTCCTTGGTGTGTGATCCCACAGACCGGTGAGCCTGTTCTGTGCTGTGACTGGAGAGTCTCTCAAACTACAGACCACCTTCCTTTAAGCCTTCGCCAGTATGTGAGCCTCTATAGTCACTGAGATTCAAAAAAAAAAAAAAAAAATCCTGTTTAAAGAGTCAGCTTTCTTAATAAGATTGTCACTTCTCCTTTCCTCAAGTGAAATATTTTGCTGCAGAGGGGACTGTATGTGTTTCCAAATGTCTCTGGTCTGGCTCAGGATCCCGGGGAGATTCAGCAGGACAGGGGTGGAGCGTGTAACTCCCACACGCTAGTCAAGTAATACAGGGGCTCTCAGACAGAGCTCAGTGAGGAGAAGCAGACCCCTTAGCTGGTGTATGTAAACTGGCAACTCAATTTCAAGGACACGGGAGGATTACCAGGGAGACTGACTACAGAGCAAAGACTTGTCTGTGTATTTTTGCATGCATTTGTGCCACTGCTAATCTGTCCGCGTGCGGTGCAATAGCCCAGTTCCTTTACTAGCTCGAGTGCATCGAGGAGAAGAGAAGCAAGCTCACACGTAATTAGGACACATTTGTGAAGAATACGGCGAGTGAAATTAAGGTTAAGCACTGAATATATTTTCATATCACTCTGCTAACAATTGCTTCAGGGACTCAAAGCCATAGAGATCACACTCCAAAAATCCATTGCACACACGGCAATGCCCTTCATGAAGCTTACATATCATTTTCCAGGAGCTTTATCAACTCACGGCAGCACATTAAAGGCTCCTAGCATCATAGTGGCCAAAAGCTGTTAAACAGAAAATGGTCTGATTCCATCATCCTTAAATTCTTCCCAGAGATGATACATGAACACTCCAGGATTAAGAGTAGAATAGGAATTCTAAACAGATTATCTTTGTGAATGGAATATGGCATGGGATACCCATCACCCTTTCCCTTGTGATTTCCTACCTCAGGGTTGGGGAGGGAGGATGAAGTGGAGGCCAGGTAAAGAGTAGTTAAGAGAACAGAGGTTTCTTATGAACTGAGTTGGTATATTTAGCTTCTAGTTCTACTTAGACATCCTAATATGTTCATAGTAACAGGCCTTAATCTCCTCTGAGCACATCACCATCTAAGGGTCTGAGCCAAAGCAATTCTGAAAAGGCTCTCAGGCTTGGGATCAGCCTCTCTAAATTTACGGTTTGGGGTAAATTGGTACCCTGCTCTGCAGTGAACTGAGGGAGAATTTTCTCTTTCTAGGATTTTTCAAATTTCCTTCAAAATCTCTTAACACAAGAGTGCTGTTTTGGAGATTCCAACTCCTCACCGTCCCTATGTCCTCTAACGTAAGTACAGCCTGAGTTAAATGAACCTATATTGACCTAATATGTAGCCATTTAAAGTTAGGAACACGGATTCAAAAATTTCTATTCAAATCATTGATCAGAGTTAAAAAAGAAAGCTCATGCTTATATTTTACACATTTTATTATAGTTGTTCAGTCCTCTCTGAATGAGGAACAGCATTCAGGAAAATGCAATCAATTCTTTATGGCTCCGTTCTGGACTGATCAGCCATCTTGACTACACCAACTATTGTACTGGTATAGCCTCCTCTCAGTTGTCTCCGGACCTCTTGAGGACCCCTGTAACTTTTCTGCTGTTAGAATGCCCAAATGGCTATTTGCCTATCCTCTGGGGTCTGGGGCAGGACACATGAGCTTTCGCATGAAGAACTGCTAGGAGATTTTTCTTTTAGGAAATAACATAAAAGCCGTATCATTTGGGGGTAGTTTTACAGGTTGTTTTTTCTGGTAGCCGTAGCTCCCCCTGCTGCCCAGTTGGGGGTAAGAGAGACCACAGTAATCTCTGAAACGGGACAAAACAAAGCCTACTGGGGGTCAAGGCTCCAGAAGCCAGCAACTGAAGTCAATTAACCTCAGCTCAAGAGTCTGGAACAGGCTTGGGTCTTTGAGGGTGGGTGTGAAGCAAGAGAGGGGGGTGGAATTTTAAACATGGCATCACCAACTGTTGGGTAAAAGTCAAAAATACAAATAGAAGAAAACCTGGATTCACACACAAATGTTCATCAATGAGCAAGTTCTCTGGTCCTCCACCAAACGCTTACTTCCAGGTGACAGTGCTCTTTTTGCCTTTCTATTAGTTGTTCCATCAGCTATCTAGCTACATAATCTCTGCCTGCTTCCTGATCTGTAAGAGGGGTTTATTTGATGATTCAATTTGAAAAATGTATGTATTTATCACAATACCTGATATTTATATAGAAGCAGCCGACACATGTTGGCTGCTGTTATTATGCTAGTTAATGTATCTTGTTCAAGCCATTGGTTCTCAAACTTGACTGTACCTTGGAATCCTCTGGAGAATTTTGAAAAATACTGATGCCTGGGGACTATTCCTGGAGATTCTGATTTAATTGATAAGGCCTGTGGCCTGGGAATTAGGGTTTTTAAAGTTCTTAGAGAATTAAAATACACAGAAAAGTTTCAGATCCTTTGATCTAGGACGCCCAAGCATCCGCTCTCGTTGACTAATGTCTCACAAGGAAAGGGTCTCTTGTGCTAGGTGAAATGAGGGGGCCTTCTGCAGGGTCAGACTAGCTGCGGGGCGCAGAGAAAGCCTCTACCTCTTTGCTAAAGAGTGGTCCCTGGCTCAGCAGCATCTGAATCACTTGGGAGCATGTTAAACTCTCAGGTCCCACCCCGGTCCTACTGGATCAGAGCCTTCAAGTTTGAAAAGCCATGCTCTAGCTCCCACTTTATCTTCTCCCTCTTGCTTTGGCTTCTTCTATTCACCATGGAGAATAGCGTTAAGCATTTCTGACAAGGGAATATCCTCACAAAAAAAGCTCCTGGCCTTTATTTCAATAAATTCTTCAGATTCTTGGGGCACCTGGGTGGCACAGCGGTTAAGCGTCTGCCTTCAGCTCAGGGCGTGATCCCGGCGTTCTGGGATCGAGCCCCACGTCAGGCTCCTCCGCTAGAAGCCTGCTTCTTCCTCTCCCACTCCCCCTGCTTGTGTTCCCTCTCTCACTGGCTGTCTCTATCTCTGTCAAATAAATAAATAAAAATCTTAAAAAAAAAATAAAAAAAATAAATTCTTCAAATTCAAATCTCCTTAGAGTTTTGTTTTTTGTTTTTTTGGCTGCCAGATGTAGTTTTAGTTTTTAATACCTGTCTCCACTCACAAGCACCCACTTCATGTCTGCTGATAGGTGTGTACTAGGCCTCTTACGTGGTTTCTAAAAATATTCTTTTTTAGGGCCAGTGCAAATGCCCTGACCTGGCCAGCTTTGGTCTATTGTTGAGACTGGGTTGACATGTGATAGAGGATCTTTGGTACATCACAGCTACGAGACCAAATTTAGAGGATGATTCTTATTTACTAGATGTTCAGAAAGGAAATAAAATCCTCCATTAGAACCTAGTCATTAAGGTTAACAGTAAACCATAAAATGAATGGAATGTTGGCCCGGTGGACAGGTTCCTAAAAAAGACAATGCAAATGTTTTTAACTAAAAACGTGGGGAGACTGGACAGGGCTTTGGAAAAAAGGAAAGGGGCAGAGTGAGTGATTTAGAAAAAGAAAAAATCTCAACAGGAATTTGACTTCTATACCATTAGCATAATTCTGTGACATTAGCACTTCTTTCTCCCTTGCCCACCCGGGTTCAAAAAGAAAAATATTTAAACAGGAGTTTTAAAAGATTTTACACATGAGTTTTAAATGATGCATATTGAGATAGAAATAATGCAAGAATTACTACTGCTGTCTTCATTTTTTCTCTCTCTTATTCTCTCTCTGAAGGCACAATGCCCTCTTTATAAAGCTTTTATGTCTATAAACAATTTAGGGGAAGACACTGAAACCAAATCTGTAAACGTGCAAGGCTCCTGGATTGGTGGGGAGGGGATGCAGTGAGGGGGAGACACAAATTGCAAAGAGCAGAATAATCAGATACAGAGAGACTTTGATCTTCTGGAGACCTAAGCTAATAGATGTTAAGTGCAGTTCAGTGGAAGTAATAACCCATGAAGAAAACAAAATCTGCAAAATGATAAAATGCTGCAGTCTACTGATCAAGGAAGACATTGGAAAATTACTATGAAAGCATCCTTAGCCCAGCAGATCCAAGGTGAAGAAAGGGCTGCGTCTGCCAACCAGCAGCCAGACATTCCAGGCAGATTTAGCCGTCTCCCATTTTGTGGCCAGATTAACACTCTGTGGAGCCTGAATGCTTTCTCACTGAAAAGGCATGGACTGGCACCATCACAGCCCTGGGCTTCGTAATCTCTCCCAGTGACGCCATAGTGAATCACCCGAGGCTGGCCATGTGCTCTGTGGGGGCGTTTTGGGGGCCGTCATCACTGGTAATCAGTTAGCACAAGTAAAGAATTTCTGAATAGTCTCCAAATGAAATACTGAAGTCCTGGTCATTTTTTGTTTTGTTTTGTTTTCATTATCAGGACACAGTTAAGACTTATTAGACATCTTTCAAAAAAATCAAAATCTTACCAAGCAAACTATTGAGAAAGAAACTGTGAAATTATGAACATTTAAATGCAATTAAAAAATCCTGAAGGTTTACAAAAGGGAACTCCTTAACACGAGTTTAAGTAAGATTTTAGCATGCGTATCTACTGATTGAGTGACAACTGGGTTATACACGGTGTAAGGTAGGACAGATTTAATTTAATGGGTCTATAGACCAAACTAAATTTGTAGTATCCAGAGAAAAATCTAAAACCTGAAGCAGTTAGGTAAGTTCAGTCTGGACAGACTCTTACCGCGAAAAGAATGAAAACAAGCAAACAAACAAACAAGAAAAACAAACCCCAAGACCCCAGAGACTGTGAGTTAAAATGGGGAGAAAATGAAGAAGGCAGCTAAGAAGCCACAGGTCCCTGCATGTCACGTAGAGGCTAATTACGCACACGGAAAACAGTGTCGGAGCCACACACTAGTGTGTCTGGATCGGGTGGGAGCACACAAATAAAATGAAAGGAAAGCTACAGTTGTAATCCGGGCACGATGTGGACAAGCTCTGCTGGACACAAGCCTTGGTTCGCCTTTGAAAAACTTCACATCAGAACACTTAAAAGCCACTTGCCTAGAGCGTCCTTCTTATCAAGAGAAAGACTGAAGTTGGCAAGCCTCAGACACCAACACAGACCAGCACTACCGATGACCAAAGAGAAACGAATGGGAATCGTACCGCGGATCTGTCCCAGTGCATCTACACTCTCCGGCCGAGGTCCTCACGGGGCAGGGATCCTGGGTTAGCATCTAACCGTGGGCCGTCCCTCCACGGAGAGATTTCGGAGAGACTGGCCCTTTCGAATCGATTTTCCCTAGGAGGACCACTGGCCCCACAGGCTGCCAGAGTGAAATGAAAACTCCAGGCCTCCCAACAATTGTTGGAGAAGATATTTTATGTAATAAAAAGATATTTCCGTTTTAGACAAGTGGAATCCTTGTTTTGAAGTCCTGGGGCAGAGGCCCAGCTCCCGCGGCCGACGGAGGAGCGGGGGGTTCCGAGGAGGAGGCACGGCCCCTGACTTCCCGGTCTGTGCCTCAGCCCGCCGTGTCGGCGGCCTCCCCCCTACAACCGTCCTTATCTATTACATGCATATAACACAGTTTAGACTAAGCATGCTGAGTGGATTAACTAATGATTGCAAACCACTTTGGAAAGAGAAAATAGCCCATACGTGGCCAGAATGACTAATGATTAGATAATAGAGCGTCCTAAATTTTACTTTTAATTCAAATAAACCTCTTCTTGATGATGAAAGTTGTGCTATTAAACTGAAGACTTTTTTTACTAGAGGTTTTCACGGTATTTTCATTTGAGTTGAATTTCTGTTCTTCAGACCCATATTTCTGCCAATTTCTGTCTCTTGTGCTTTCTCTGGCACAACCGAAAGAACAAAGTTAATAACAGAGAAAGGACAAGCTTTAAAAAGTGCTGCACTTATCGTCAGTTGTAATTCTGCTATTAAATGGTCTTGGCATTTGGGAAATTCTTCTCAATCTTACTTTTTTTCTTAGACAAAAAAGCTGAAAACATGGAATTTATACTAAAAATAATCCTTCTCCATCTTTCCCTCTCTCAGTCTTCTCCCCTTTTGCACTCAAGTTCTGATCCCCTACCTCTGTAGGATAGTCCAAGATAAACGCCGAGCCTCTGCTTCTCCTTTAACTTTTCCAGAAGCAACACGTAGTCATGTTCTTTCACACACACATCCACACCACACAATTTGTGTAGAATTATTTTTCACTCTGATTTCTGCCTGTGGAACAGATTGAAGATTTTACCATCCAAAACCCACAAAGAGAAAACTCCTACTGTGGTCTTCAGAATTTCCATTCAGTTGGTTTGCCTGCCAAGTCCAGTGACCAGTACCGCCGCTCCTGATGGTGGGGAACATATGGTACTGCTGTGAATAGTTTTGCTCTCACTGCTGTGAAATCCCACGCCCTCCTACAGAATGTGTTTGGAGGAGCAAATGGTAAGTGTCGCTCTTCAGCACGGCTCCTTCTCCGCCGATGGAACCCAGCCCTTTAAACAACAAAATGAAGAGATAACGGCATGTCTTCACAGTCTTCAGCTTCAGGGTTAATGGCGACCTGTTACTGTTAACTGGTCCTTCTCGCCCGCAAGGGAGGATTTTCTCCCCTACACACCCTGAGTCAACCAGGATGATGGAAAACCTAGCACCCATCACTTTCCTTTTATCATCCTCATCCTCCCTCTCCTCCTTTTAAAAAAGAAAAAAAAAGAAAAATCTTGAAGTGGGATGCAGTCTCTAAGTTAAATTGGGGCTCCAGAAAGAGCACTGGACTAGGAGTCACAAAGCTGGGAGCATCAAACACAAGCTAGCCTTGAAACCTTGGGCCAACATACTCAGTGCCTTTTCTGTGAAGCAGACGGTGTGGGCCCCTCATGCCCCTTCCGGTTCTAAGATTATATGTATTTGTCTAGTGCAATCCCACCCCACTCCAACCTCATCCCCGGGAAAATCTCTTTCCACACTACTCAAAATACACAATTATGTTTCGTTTCGGAACATAGCTTTCAGGACTGACTTGGTTACTTGTTTCCGGGGTTATTCGCCTCTGATGTCAAGTGGTTCTTCTGTTTAGCAAAACTCTCCGCTGCTGCAATGTAAGGCCGCGTTTTTCTCCCTCCCTTTCCTGTGAGAGCACGGGACAACCCATTGGAATCTTGCTTCTAACCACTCCTCTTCCTCATGTTGACTGTCCCTCACTCACTCTATGCTGTGGCCTGGGAGATGGGCGTTCAGATGTCCTCACGCCCCCTTCTCCCGCCATCCCCATCACCACGGTCACCACTGGGGGCACGGCTGACTGGGGGCTGTTTAGAGGCCTGGGCGTGATTCTGTGGGTGCCACATTTGTGGGTGTGCGAGAAGGCACAGAGAGAGCAGACGTTGCTCTGCCGCTGAAGAGGGCTGCGGAGACCGAAGTCCTAGACACGCTTCGGTGCAGGAGGAGGACGTGCCCAGATGGGAAGCCTCAAGTACAGAGGCACTTGTACATCTACTTATCTTGATCTCAATGATGCTGTTTATGAGTGAGCTATTCAGGAGGAGGGAGAAACCCACAGAGAAGGAAAAATAACAGGTTGGAGTGATTATGTACAGGAGGAGAGGCCCTAGTGGAAGTCCGGTGGGAGAGGAGGAAGGGAATAAAATTAAGAATGATTAATGGCGGATCTCTAATGGTTTCATTGGATCCAAAGGAACAGGGCAATACCAAGTAAGAAACACTTGATACAGGAAAGGAGTGTAAGTGTGAAGGAAAATATATCATTCTACAGACGCTGACAGGCTGCGAGGATGGGGAAGAATCCCTCCAGAGCAGAAAGGAGCAGCCCCCTGCCCCTGACACCCACGCAGAGGTACCCTGGCCAACATGGCGTCTTCTGATCTTGCTGGGAAATTCCGTCCCGCTGCATCCCAGAATAGCTGTCCAAGTAGAATAACTGTCCATGAGATGGGAGTGAATCCAGGATAAGGGAATTCTACTTCTAGGAAGATTTAAATTAGGGACACAGGCACCCCTCCTCCAAAATGTAACCTTAACAGTGCTGTAAAGGATGTGTGTTTGCGTGTGTGTGATTCACAGTATTTGCTTGAGAAGCAGAAAACTGGTCAAACTGCAGTTGCCTGAGACCCAGCCCTACTCTCCCCCTAATCCACTCCCCTGCCACTTCCCACCTCCCTCACATCAAGTGAGAATGGCCGTGATGCTTAAAGTTCCTCATAACAGGAAAGGATAATATCTATAATTTACAAAGTTCTTGACATCTGCCAGCATCATGGTCAGCTCTTTACATGCGTTTTCACATTTAGTCCTCACAGCAATATATGAAATAGTCACAAACATTTACATAGTGCTTTTTGGACGTCAGACAGCATTCTAAATGCTTTATATATATTAATCAAATTAGGTACTATTATTATAATACTTCTTTTTTTTTTAACATATGAGGACACCCTGAGGCATGAAGATATAAATAACTGGTCTACAAAGAACTAATGAGTGGCAGGGTCGGGGTTCAAAACTCAGGTCTAACTTATCTCATGAGACAGCAAGCTCCTCAAGGTTAGCAGCTGCACAGACCTGTGACCTGTCACTTCCTCAATGCCACGGTCACAGTCAATGCTCATACATGGTGGCTGAATGACTGAATATACAGCCTAAACCATTATCCTCTATGCTGTACTGGGGCCCAGAGCACACTTTCCCCCAAATCAAGGGAAACACAATCAGAGAGGCAACAGCAAGAGGGAGAGAGTCGTTCATTCAATCATCATTCATTCACCCAATATTACGGAGCACCTGCTATGTGCCAGGGCCTTGCCTGGGTACAGGCGGACTTTCTTTTTCAAGAGGAAAAGGCTAAACGACTCGCCCTAGTACCTCCCACACCCGGGCGGTTTGCCTCCAACTTTCCTCCACACCATCCTTGTCCTCCCACAGCTAATACAACGGGCCCTGAGACATGGGGAGGGCGGCTTCGATCCCATGCGAACGGCTCTAAACTCTATTTCTCTTGTTTTCCATCCGTCTTAGGCTTGCAGGGCCCACTGGGGATAATGAGTCAGTGCCGGGGAGAGCATGGGGGCGCATGCGGCCCATCTCAGAGGGAGGGACTGCAAATTGGAGACATTTTATTGTTTTCTCCTTTTCACTCTGAAAACTTTCCAAAAAGAGAGATTTAAGTGGCTTGCAAAATTCATCTTAAGGTCAGCTCTAATTAAGTTGGGGCCTGGCAGCTGTAGGATTTCAGCGTCGTTTCACAGCTGCCAGAGTGGAGCTAGGTGCTCTCCTTCGCCATGGGCAGTGAGCGGCAGGCTGCCTGCACGGCTCCCGCAGCCTCCCAGGCGCACCGGGCTCCGGGAAATGTGCAATGGGTCAGTGCCAGAGAGGAAGCCTGTCCTGTGCCGTGGATGAAACAGACCGATGAAGCAGTTCAGGATTTCAGTTTATGGGAAATTGGAGGAAAACATGGTCAACCATGGTGTCACATAGTGGATACTCAAGAGAACTTCCTCTACATCTCCGTCATCAGAATACGATGTGAGCATCAGAGAGAGGAATTGACACGAGGCCTGGCGCATCGCGGGCCTTCAGGAAATTTGTGTACAATAAAAAAAAAGTATGAAATAATGGAGAAAGTGAGGAATCAAGAGACTCAGTTTCTAGCCCCTTGATTTTCTATTAATTAATATCATAAAAGTGTGGACATCATCTCTCTGTGGCTCAGTTGTTTCATCTACAAAATAAAAAAGATGAGATAAGTTCTAAAATTCCTTCCGGTTCTTGAATTTCACAAGTGAAATTTACAGAGCGGCGGTGTTACACAGGAGAAAGAAAAGAACGCAAGACCCAGAGCCCACAGACAGGATTTAAGTCCAGACTCTGCCACTGACCAGCCGTGAGAGCTTAAGTTGGTTACTCGGCATCTCTGAGCCTCAATTTCTTCATCTGCAAATATGGATATTGAAATGCATCTTGTAGGACGGCAGGATGATAATAAGTCAAGGCATAAAATATAGAAGGCTTTAAAGAAAAGGAAATAAAAAAAATAAATACCTATTTAAACCCCATTCTTCTTTGTAGAAAGTGCTATGGCCATCTGGGATAGACCCTGCTAATATTAGGCCTCAATTCGTCTCCACTCCCTGCATCTATGCCGTTTGACCTGCCCCTCTGCAGTGCTCTCCCAAACCTTGATTTGGTTCAGCTAAGTGACTTGTTTGGCCAGTAGGACATTAGCAGGCAGGATGCAAACAGGTTTGAAAAGGGTTCGGACTATCTTTTGTGACTCTGCCATTACCAGGAGCAGGATATGCCCAAACTAATCCATGGGTCCCAAGGAGAGGGTGACATGGAGCCACCACTAGCCATGACCAGTGTAGGTCAGTCAATCCCGGTTACCTTGACCCTCAAAAGCTAAATGAATGACTGTTTTGAGCCGCTGGATTGTGGGGTGGGTTGTCATGCTGTAGTTCGACAGCAATCGCTAACTGATGCCCCATTGGTTTATAACAGAAGACAGGAGCTACAGATTAGTTTATTTTAAAATTGGGGTTCATTAGTAAAATTTGCAAATATATTTACCTTCCCAGATGTGGTGAACATTCAGATATACTTTTGGATCCAATTTTGGGAAGAGAAAGAAAAAAAATTAAAGATCTTTCTAGTTCAAATGACAACTTTAATGCTGTCTGAAACATTTTAATTTGCTAAATTATGAATGAAAAGTTGCCTTTAGGTCTGAGTAGTCAAGCTTTAAGATTGGGAAACTTTTAGCAGAGAGGGACTTAATAATGTAGAGGCCCAAGTCTGATTACTCTGCATGTCTGTGTGCTGTGTAATGCCATTGTCCTTTTGTAAAACCCAGACACTTTAGTAACAGTTTTATTCAGATTAATGAGGCTTTGAAAGAACAGTGTCAAAAGGTGACCCCGGGGCCAACAGGACCCTTTGTTTACAAGGTTAACATAAAAAAGAAACTCACTTTACACCTTCCCTGTAGGGAAGAAAACCCAGTTCTTCCCTACAATGACTTTCTCTCCTGTGAGTCTTCTTGACTACTCATATGGGACTCACACTGCTGGTCACCCCATGCATGGAGGTTTTTTCCCCCACAGTAAAACCAGCGGGGTGTCCTCCAATTTAACTCAATTCTGACACTGTCTACTCAGAGATAGCATCAAATCCCACAGGTGAAAGACGGTCCCACAAGACCGCCCCCCACCCACTTCAGACACCATTGGACTGAAGGTTCCCACGACCCGCCCCCCTTGGGTTCCGTGAAGTTGCTAGAGCAGCTCACAGAACTCAGGGAAACATTTACTTACATTTACCAGTTGATTAGAAAAGGATCCAGACGAACACACAGATGGAGGAGACACACAGGGCAAGTACGCGGGAAGGGACACGGAGCCTCCACGCCCTCTCTGAGCGTGCTGCTCCCCCAGCCCCTCCACCTGTTCAACAACCTGGAAGCTCTCTGAACCCCATACTTTCATGGAGTCTTTGTCACATAAGCATATCCATCATTAATTCCATTTTCAGTCCTCTCCTCACTGGAGGATGGGGGTTGGGGGGGGTGAGGCTGAATATTTAAGTTTCTCATCATGGCCTGGTCTTTCTGGTGACTAGCCCTCATTCAGGAGTCATCCAGGAGCCCACCCAGAGTGCCCTCCTTAGAACAAAAGACACCCCCAAAACCCCTGTCATTGAAATGACAAGAGTCTCAGGAGCTCTGTGTCAGGAACTCGGGCCGAGATCAATATACACTTTCTATCATCTCACAGTTAGACACGTCTCTGAGAAGGAAGGACTCTGGCAGAAACCAATCACCTCCGAACCAGTACAATCACTTCTTTAATAAATTAGTGTGTTAGTCTATAAAACAGAAGCCACATTCTTCTGGCAGGACTGAAACTAGCCGGTAAGCTTCTTCAGGGCAGGGATAAGGGCAAAAATGCATAACACAGCAGACAGTTGCCTGGTTAGCAGAAAAGGGACACTCTTGGTGAAGAACAGCAAGTTAAAACCTGCTCCTCATTACTTAGGACCCAGACCAAATGTTACTCCACCAGGAGGAATGTATTCCCTTCTCGTCTGAGTTCCCCTGGGACCCGTCTGGCCTTTTCCTTTCCGTGTCTGATTCTGCCATTAGGCTTACGTGTAAGCTCTTCAAAGACGTGAGACATACCACACTCATCTTAGGTCTCTAATACCTAGCAAGATACCTTACGCATAAAATAAGCTTAAGAAACTATTGTTAAATAAATGGATGATGACACTGCCCGAATTCATAAATGAGGAGGCTGAGAGTTAGAGAGATTAACTAATTTTCTGGAAATCACACAGCTGGACAAAGCCGGGTTTTAAGTTGCAGCCCAGCTCTGGGTGATTCCAGTCTATTCTATACCACACTTGAATCAGGATTCCTGTGGCAATAAACGAAGTAGCATATGTAAAGTACCTAGAACAGTAACAGATGCTGAATAAATGCTACTTACCTTTTTCGTGTTTGATTCTGGTGCCAGGAATCCCACCATTGGAGATTTATCTCTCTTCTCCCAAATTCCCTTCTTAAAAGTTAGCAACTCATTGCTGGTTAAGGGAGATGAAAAACAAATCAGGTATCTTTTTTTAAAGATCTATTTATTTACTGAGAAAGAGAGAGAGAGAAAGAGAGAGCACACACGCACATGAGCGAGAGGGATAGAGGGAGAGGGAGAGAGAATCTCAAGCAGGCTCCATGCTGAGCACAGAGCCCAATGTGGGGACTGGATCTCAGAACCCTGAATTCATGACCTGAGCCGAAATCAAGAGTCGGATGCCTAACCAAATGCACCATCCAGGTGCCCAACTGAAATATCTGAATGGAGTAATCACTAATGTATGGCAGTGAATATCAACTGTACTATTATACAGTCATTAACAACTCGGTATAGGAAGAGTTTAAAATAACATGGAAGTGCATCCAACAATGACACATTTTTTAAGCAGCAAATTAATTTTTTTGAATATATGCAGTATATTTGCAGGACTATCACAGTGCTTTCAAAAAAGTTATTGAGAAAAGAAATGAAGGACATGTTAGAAGCAGGTCAGCAGTATTTCTTTTTAGAAGATAAGAACAAGGATATTTTTGCCATCTTCCTATTTCCCTGAAATTTTCAAGTTTCAAAAAATGAGCAGGTCTTACTGTGATACACAAAGATTTTCAATGTCCAGACGGCCTTTTTTGTTTACCAATGTGTCTTTGGGAGATGGACCACCATCACCATTCTGCCCCTACTTTGTCAATGATCCTAAACCTTATCATGGTCTCTGTGATCCTGTATTGTGCTTGGTTGTTTCATATTGACCCTCCCTGCTGCTTGTGAGTTTATTAACAGCTGGGATCATCTGACTTCTCTGCAGATCTCCAGCACTTGGGTAGTCCACAGTCCCCTAGAAGGCTCATAAATTTTTCTTAAATGAACGATATCTCTCATGACCGAATTAATGGTTTGCACCATGCCCTCCGTGAAAAGGGATAATAAGAGAATGTTTATAGTCGTATGTGTCTATTTCAGTAGAGTTAGAGCTTGCAAATGCCATACTACATGTTTTCACATGTCTTTTTTACATTTTGCACATTCACAAATTAAAAAAATAAAACCAAAAATGCAGCTGAGCCTTTTTTTTTCTCTCACATTGACTTTTCTGTGCAACGATGAACAGTGTTGAGTATGCATGCTTTTCTAACATGAAAGCTGTAAAGTCTCTGAACACAGGCAAAATGTATGGAAATTATATCAAATCCAATTTAAGTGTGTTTTCTTAAACTTAGGATGTATAATATTTAGTTTCATCAGCAGAACAAATAATACAATTAGTGTTTATTCTCTGACTACTCTCTTACTAAACAACTCAGTTAAAAAATGCACGCAACACAAAAACATAGTGCTTCTCGGTCGTTGCTCCAAGTTTCATATGTTAAACAAAGACAGACCGACCTTAAACCTTTTGATAAATATGATGCTTGTGGTAACTGCAGCATTCACTTTGTATCCCATTTCTCCAAGTTCCTGTCAGCCAGATGTCACTTGCAATGCAAACACTAGAAAAATATGAAATAATAATTTCATACATCATCTATGTGTGCGTGAGCCGGTCAAACATTCAATACAAATTCAAACTGCTACTACACACAGAGCAAATATCATCCAAATAATATTTAAAATGATTGAAAGGCTTTTGATTTGGAAGTGTATTCTCTTAAGCTAAGTGGTCCCCAAGACCATCTAGAAAATTCAATTGTTTCATTTTTAAAATGTTTTCTGCCCAAAATTATATCAAACCCTAATGTCTCAATAGAAACACATGGGATTGGATTGCTGACTGGGCGCCTGATGTCAAAGGAAAATCTAATTTCACAATGGCATTTCCTCATACTGTCTCACCAAAATACAAAATTGATAAAATTTTAATGGATAATTTTCAGAAGCAGACCGTTAACCATTGGGAAAATATGAAGGGGAACTTAGCATTGAGCATAGAAGAAGCAAAGTGAAGGAAGAAATTGACTATAAATACAGATATACAATACTATATAAAAAGCATTCTTAAAAGCTTTTTCTTATCAAAAACAGAACTTCAACTTTAAAAAGCCCTTTACTATCAAAATATATGCTTTTTCTGTGTCCACTTCTAAGTTTCTCTTCCCGAATCTTTTCTACTTTGTAAAATGATACAGGGCAAAGGAAGCACACCGTAAGCTACACTATTAGATATACATTTGCACAGTGTTGATTTCTATTTTCGATGTTAGCTACAAAAACGGTCCTGTGTACCCCTGGCTTCAATTAAGAGATAAGAGAGAATGGTATTAGATTCAGCCCTGCTTCTTTTCACCACGGCCCTGAACATCATCTCTTTTTGTTTGCTGTTCAGTGGTGAATTTTCCTGCCTGTCTGGAGGGAAGAAGGTTCCGTTCCTGTTGTTTTAAGGAGGGAACTCCATGGCTCTGAAGCCTAAAGCAGGGTTCAGCTCAGATAGACCTTCATATTAGCTGTGTGACCTTCAGCATGTTCCTGACTGTCCTTGAGCCTCAGTGTTCTCATCTGTGAGAGAGAGAGAGATCACGATTTTGCTGTTTTCTTGCCCTGTTTAGAAATAACGCCTACAAAATACTTGACACAATGCCTGACACGAGGGAAGTACTCGACGATGATTTTATGAGGATTCTAATTTCTTGGCGCTTCTCATACTTGCTGCCTTGGCTTCTGCATGCTTTTGAGTCTTTCTTACTCATCTGCTTCTCACAAGCAGGTGGCACATGCGGTGCTGAAAGAGGGGAGGGGCGGCCCCCTCGCTGGACAGATTCGCCAGGCACCCTGGTCATCAGTGAGGCAAGCCACGTGACAGCCAAACCAGTCACTGTGTAACCTAGAGCGTGGTCTGAAGTCATCGGGGAGACCACAAAGAGGCAGCCGCTGATCTCCTACAAGGAGGAACATTGCTCCTTGGGGTCACTGAGGACGTTCATCTATTTTCCTCTCAGTAACACTCACCCCAGACTCTCCGCAGAGGAGCTCATCACTAGTTCAAGATTTTAAAGCAAACTTGACTGTAACACTGTAATGTTCCTGCTTAAAAGCTTGAAACGGATCAGTAACACATTCAGCGTCTCACTCTCTCTTATGTTCTTTACTACATTATATTTTCCTGGGAGGGCAGGCCCTGGTTCTTTAATTATCTTGGTCATGCATCCTTCCTTCTCTCCAGCCCTAACACGAGGTTTTGGACCAGATAGATCATTAATAAATACATAGTATTTAAAATTGAAGTGAGCTCTCTTGGGGCAGTCTATTTAACTGAATAAAAACAGATTCTATTTCTTCTCTAGGATGAGGAGAACCGTGGCAGAGTTGCTGATAGTATAGAATTTAGAATCAAACAGAACCAGTTTGCTATTCCATCTCTGACGTTATTTACCATCTTGGGCAAATTTCTTAATGTCTCTGAGTCTCAGTTCTCTCAATTATAAAATGGGAATAGTAATTCCTCCTGCTTAAGATTATTGTAAATAGGGTTGCCAGTAAAGCACAAGACTTCCTTTTAAGTATGAATTTAAAACAACTTTTCTATTATAAGTATACCCCAAATATTGTATGGGATGTACTTACACTGAGAAATATTTGTTGCTTACCTAAAATTCAAATTTAACTAGATGTTAACTGGATTTTAATTTGCTAGCTATAGCAACCCTAATTATAAAGACTAAACGAAACAATACATTGTAAAGCTACTAGCTCCATGCCCATTGGATAGTGGGTGCTCATTAAGTGTTATCTCATTTCCTTCCTCCCTCCTGGGACTGTTGTGTGATTAAATGCCTGCTACCTACTACCAATTCAGTAGATCTTAGTGAGCTTTTGCTCTCAAGGCTCAGCCTCAAAGAATGTACTCCAGGCTAACAAGGGAGAAAAAGCCTCACCTGCTTGCAGTGTTTATCTCTGGGTGACTTGCTTTCTTCTTTCTCCTTCCCAGCGCCTGCCTGCCGCATGGACCCCAAGGGTGTGGAGCGGGCGCGTTAAAAGGCCAAAGCCGAAGAGACAGAGCTGTTAACACAGATCCCCCTCAACTCATGGCAGCTTGATATTTGAAGATCTGAATTTACCTTGGAAGTAGGTATTAGCAATTCTTAAATTATGAACCCTCTAAAGAGTACCAAGACGGAATTGCAAAGAAGGATTTGAGTTACAAAAACGTAGAGGTAAGATAAACTGTCCAGTGAAAGTTTGTTACCTAAAGTGTGTTATAAAGGCACTGCCACAGCTCTGAGAAGCTCTTCCTGGCTTCCACACGCACAACCCTCCCCACAAGTCAGTTTTTCTAGACACTTGTCTTCGTTGGGCAGAAAAGCTTTCTCCTGCAACTATTGCCAAACGCACTCTCAAAGCAGGAAGCTAGGCGGGAACTGGGTTATCCGCAACAGACGCGGGATTTTGAGGACAGCTCTTTCTTCTTACAATTCTGTGTTGTTTTTCTCACAAGCCAGAGATAGTGCATAGGATATGATTCAACGGAAAGTCTTTGTATGAGAAAATGGCTCTTTCAACATGGCCTATCTGTGGATCAGTACATTTGGACCCTGCCCGACCCATGTTTCTAGACCTACAGTTGGCTCTGCAGAAGCTCCATTCTGCCCCAATTCTGGAAAGGGAAGACCCCATGTCTGGAAAATAGTTAGGGCCAAAAATCTATGAATATTTCTAGATTACACATCAGATCTTTCCACAGGAATCCAGGTTTTGGCTGACAACGGAAAGCAGGTACTGTCCACTTCCTTCAGCTCTCATTCTCATGTAAACAGGCGGCCACCTTATTCAGCACCAGCTGCAGCTTCTGGGTGGTCCTGCTAGGAATTTCCAAGTGGACTGCAGTGCAGTCTTGCAGGCTGGTGGTCACACAGCTGTAGCGAGCATTTGTGGGAGACAGCAAAGGCACGCCTGTTCTCCATGCTCCGGTCTCGGGCGGACAATCCAAGCAAAACCAGACTTCCCAGAGAAGGTCTAGTCTCTAAAATTCAACAAAACAAAACAAAAACAAA
Source organism: Ursus arctos (assembly GCF_023065955.2). NCBI lineage: Eukaryota > Metazoa > Chordata > Mammalia > Carnivora > Ursidae > Ursus > Ursus arctos. The sequence continues at coordinate 33,651,637 of NW_026622786.1, read as the reverse complement.
AAGCAAACCAACAAACAAAACTGAACAAGACAAAACCATAGAGGCAGACAGTGGGCAGATTTTCTGGCAGGCAATTCTTGATATGAACATTTGGGAGTTCTGCCTCCCCCTTTCTCTGGGGCGTACAGACGTAGAGTCTTCATAACTACAAGCTGACTGGTCAGTATTACTGCATACTAATGTATGACGTTATAGTACTTCCCAGAATCTCTCCTTAGGAAGGTAAAACAAGGAGATTTCTGGTTGGAGTCTCACCTCCACCACTTATTAGCTGTTTAACAAGTTACTTCTCTGCTGTGAGAATATAAAGAAATTAATGCATGTGAAGGTTTGGAATACTACGGGGCATACACTAAGCAAGTACTAACTGCTGTCAATATAATTTAAATGTCTTTAGTGATTATGCTGTAGATCAGTAGAGTGCTTTATAGTTATAAAGTACTTCCACCCCCTTTGTGTTGGATCTGTAGTCAAGGTGAGATAGAGACAAGAAATATCCTTTTTTCACAACTGGAGACGGGATAAATACGAGTAATCAGATGGCTGCATAAGACTACTCCAGGTACAAATGGTGGCATGACTTAAGAGGTGGAAGAGGCAAGTCCCATAAAGAAGGTATTGAGATGGTCGCTGGGGTGGACCTGAGAATCCAACAGAAGGATAGTGGAAACCTAGGCAGTGTTCAGGGGTGCAAACAGCGAGGGCATAGAAATGGTTGGAAGTTTTAAGACATGTTTACAAGAAGCTTACAAATAAAAATCAGGTGTTTAAATACTATTCAGGAGACAATTAAGGTCACAAATAGCTATTCAGCACTTTGAGAAAAACGTAACTGCCCTAGTCTTACACCTTACCCCCAGTCAGTCATAGACGGGGATTTATGAGTTGAATATATAGACCATGAAAAAACATAGAGTAAGCAGAAGAAAAGAAAACTGAGAATGCATCAAGCATTTGGGGGTAGGTTTAATTTTCTAAGCTTAGAATCAACAGAAGAGATGCTTCTGAGGGCTTGCACTTTCACTTTGATACTCATGGACCAGAGCGGGGAAATCAATGTCAGGGCACGAGGTAGCACTTCCAGTAGTGACCCCCTGCTTCTCTTGGGTTCGTCTCTCCATCAGGACTCTCATGCAGGTACTACACAATCTGTGGTGCCCTGTGAAGAACGAAAATGTGCAGACCCTTGCTCAAAGAACAGGAAACAAATGCCATTAGACATATTAAATTATAAAACTTTTTTCCTTTCTTCCATTGTCTCTCTCTTGAATTGCCATGATGGTTTTTATTTACTATTTAGTGGCATTCTAAGTAAGTAAAAATTGAAATTTTAAATTATTTGCCTGGATTTTATTGTTCATCTTTATATTATGCAATGACAGTTTTAAATAGAAAGTATTTAAACTTTACTGTAAACAGATTTACTGAAATTGCACGATTTTTATTTTGTAGTTGGTATACGCATAGTTATTTTGTTACCAAAGCTGTGGAAATGCTGACAAACCTAGCTCACCTGTTCTTACTGCACTTCTTTATACCCGCTCATTCTACCAATGTGTTAATTTCAATACTGATGAATTAGGAGACTGAAAGGAAAATGAACCATGGGTCATCCTATCGTTGCCTTTCTTTCCATGTCATCACTTCCAGCACAAGTGGTTGGCTCCAGAAGTCCACACTCCCTGGACACCATGAATTCTGTATGTGAACAGGGCAATGAGGAAAGATGGACAACGCGTGTCACACGTAATCCTTTTCCCATGCATGTGCTCCACTGGCCCTTAGGACTTACAAAACACAAATTCAAAGATTAAATTGTTAAGAATTTCAAGCTAGTGAGAGACTCTTAACTATAGGAAACAAACAGAGTTGCTGGAGGGGAGGGGGGTTGGGGGATGGGGTAACTGGGTGATGGACATTAAGGAGGGCATGTGTTGTGATGAGCACTGGGTGTTATACACAACTGGTGAATTACTGAACTCTACATCTGAAACTCATGGTGTACTATATGATGGCTATTTGAATTTAAATTAAAAAAAACATAATTTCAAGATAGAGGCAGCAGAGAATTAAACCAAGTGTGAGGTCCCCTGAGACTGCACAGGTCACACACCCACGAAGCCAGCCATGTCCCTAGGTAAAGTTCTACTTTGTTTCAGTTTCAGTCATTGTATTGTCTTGGGAACACCTTCAATGCTAATGTCCAAACAAGTGTTATATGGTAGTTTGTATCCTTTAAGTCTATGGTGGTCTCTCTTAGTCTCATTATAATAAGTCCCCAGAAAAAAAGAACTGTATTTTATAATGTTTTGCACTGTTCATGAATCAGAGTGCCCTGTGTATACAGCAGGTGCTTGTTGTGGGTAGTGACGGCAGGGAGCACCCTACATGATGTGAATCATGAAATCCCTGAGACTATGACCTAGTAGTATTTGTTATTCTACTCTTGCTTGCTAAATCCCTTATTATCAACTAACAAAGGAGTAAGATGCTCAGGCTATTGCTTCTTCTGTCCCTCTTTAATCTGACATATCTTGAACTGCCAGAAATTCATTTTCTGGTTCTTTCCTAGCCCTGGAATACTAGCGCAAGAAATGGTAACAGCAAGAGCGCCGGTCACTATACTATCTCAGTCCAAAGACTTAGAGGGGCGTCCAGCAGCTCCAAGGATAATCTCCATGGAGAAGCAGTAAGGCATTCAGGGCCGGGATCCTGGACATTGAGATCTTTGTATGTGTAAGATACAAATCTTAAATGTATAAATTCCTAACCATCACCAGATAAATGACAGGTAACACAATGACTTTAGAATATATAGGCATGGGCCAGCTCACCACGGTGAAGAAAAGACATTCTGAATTGAGGCAAAAACGTTTGACGCATTACCCACCTCCATGCCCTCAAACCTGGGGACAGTGATGAGTGCTTTAGTAACCAAGGAAAAATGGTACTGGGGAAAGATTCTAGGGGTATAAGTTAATTCTATCTTTAGTAGTTTCCCAGCGTGGTCCAAAAAGGAGAGAGTCCAGCTGATTTTCAGGTTACATCCTAGGACCATTCTAGAATCTACACAGTAACGCAGGTAAAAGACAGGGAACCAAAATGTCTCCCTAGACCAAGGGGATGAGCACAGGGCCAGACAAAGGGAATCAAACCGAGAGGATTATGATCCAGGTACGTTCTACATCACAGCAGACAGCACGCGGGCGGACGTGGGCCAGATGGTTTAAACAACTATTGGTGGATGACTGGCTCAGTGAATTTAAGGCACTGAGTCTGGTCATCTAGACACATGACCAAGGATATGTCAATATGATCACTGTCCTTTTGCTGAGATAGGGTACCTCACGGGGTAGGCAGGGTTTAGGGAAGGACCAAAAAAAAAAAAAAAAAAAAAAGTCGGGGAATGCTAACACTATCCCTGTACTTAGCATGAATATTGGAGGAGGAAATCCAAGGGGACTGAGAGAGGATATAAAAAATCTCTTCAATGAAGCAAAATAATGAAAGTGTGTTTGGAAAAAGAAAAGGAAGGGCTGCAAGGCGGAAGGAACAAAGGAAGGAAAAGAAGGAGAGAAAAGGATTCTATTTGCATGAGTTCTTTGCCTCGCGCAAGGCCAATGCATAGCAGTCATGGTATTTTAAGTCAGCTGCAGATTAGAGAAATTAGAAAGGGAGAAAATAAGCTGTGATTTAGTTTGGACTGGTGCAATTTTTCTCTTCGACCCCTGGCTGCTAAAAATGTCATAATTTACCCCATGATGAGAAACTCAAAAGATAAACACTTAATTGAACTAGGCTGACACGTTTCCTAAGGGTACTCATTTTAGGACTGGGAAGAAGGGAAAGAAGGAAAGATGGAGAATGAAGGAGAGGAGAATTGATAGCTCACTCATCTATTTCCAATCAAAAATAGCTTGAGTTGCTCAGAGGGCGGCCTCTGTGGTGCGGTTGCCAAACAAAACCGAGAGAAGTTGACTTGCTATAATCCACAGAGAGGTGGCCAGCTCCGAAAGGCCAACGAGCACAGGTAAGAAAGATCTTCTTAGGAAAGCATCTCTAAGGGGCCATGGTTTCTGTGTTCATCAAGAATCCCCGAAAACCTGGAAATTTGGAGGTAGTCAGAATTGATTTAATCCTTTTTACTATAAATCTCATTTCTGAAAATGATTAACAGAGGCAGAGACATAAATGGTAAAGTCTCGATCAGGGGAAATGCTGTCAGCGTATCATCTAGATAGATTAGAAAATGAACGCTCAGGTTTCTGTGAAGGAAGACTAATGACATTAAGTCAAGATGAAATAGAAAGGAGCGTCACACAGGCTCAAAAATCATAAACCATGAGCTCGCCCTGACAGAAGACCCTCAACAACTTTCTGAACTGGAAAATTATCAGGAGTTTGGTCTGAGAGTATTTTCTTAGGCCTCATTTAGAGTCCCTGGCTTGTTTGGGTTTGTTCTGAGGTCCTGGGAATTGCTTTGCCAAGGTTCTGACATGTGTATAAAAGTGAGGTCCTTCTGCCTACGACTCTGAGCGCAATCAGTGGCATACTCAGAAACAAGACAGGGAGGGTTTGGCTCACTAAAACAATAAATAAACATTTAAGGTACTTCCATACGTGCCACCATCTGATTTCTGAGGTGTCACAATTCCACAGCCTTTCAGAAAGAAGACAGAGCCGTTGCCCTGAAGTCAGTGGTGGCTGAGACCAACGTCCTTTGTTTAAGTTAAGATCAAATAGTGAAGCAAGTATAGAAATTCCTGCCAAATAAAGCTAACGCAGGCCTTCTGCTCTGTGTGGTAGTGGGAACAAGTCTGTACATCTGTTTCACATGTGGTATATCACTTGATTACTTAAACTATGCCTCCATTGGAAACACTGTCTCTTTCTCTCCCCTCCAGTTTTTAGAATAAGCCAGTAGAATAACCTCAAACCTAAATATCAGTTTGCTGCAGTTTCTCTGGGATTTGATAGAATAAATGGATGGATCGTGTTCCCATGCAGTCTGGTTAGGTTGAATCATTCTCTTTCGGTGACACACAACGATCAACTAGAAATTGTTCCCATTGTCTTAAACACTGGGAGTCCCTGCAACTAACCACAGGTCTGTCTTATGCAGGGAGCATTGGGGTTCCTGACATTTGATGTTAAAGGTGCTGACCCCGTGGCTCGGCCCGGAAGAACACACCACTGATTCTCAAGAGAAATAGTCCTATTGATCTAATATTCAAGGCAAATCTTTTTCCAACTTCAGAGTTGCAATGGCTATGTGAACAGTATTTCCCACCTCCTCTCCAACCCAACCCCCTTATTATGCCTACGACATTGGAAGATAAAAATGTGCTGCTTCTCATCTCAAATTTTCAAAATATGCAATATTCAATAAATAGATGGGGAGTTAGGTGGGTAGATAGATACTTACTGTTCAATTCTAATGTTTCTGACTTAAAATTTTAAGGTCATTGTCTCCCTTCTGACACCTCTTACTACATCAACATCCCATTATATCATTATAGACTCATGAAGCAACGCACTTTTACATTTTGCAGGATAATGACTCTTTTGTATTTCAGTTTTTATCATAATATAAATCTTGAATTGCAATTTGCATATCTTTTGTTTAGAAAAAGAGACCCCTATTTAAGACTTTGTCATTTTAATACATAGGCTTGAAAGTGCCTTTTTTTTTTTAAAGAAATGCACCAAAATATTCCAATTTATTCTTCAGCTGAATAACTGAATCTGATTGTACCTCTGCTGCATCAGTAAATTAGCAAATGTCCTGAACGATACATTTGCAACAGCGACGGCTCTCCGGCCGAGGCCTCTGTGCCTCTAGGTTCTCCGCCTGTTAGGAGCCCAATCATAAATCTGTAATGGCAGTTTGGGAGCCTGGACTGGACGTAGTCTGATTACGTACACAAATGCACACATGTATGTACATATACATGTGTTCATTCATTCTATGTGAAGGTTATACTCTGTATGGGTATTTACATACACAGATATATGTTCGTTTACTTATTTCATATGAAGAGTACAATGTCTGCTCATCAGATCTTTTATTTTCTGCCTTTGATTCGTTCTTCCCCGTGGAAAAGCTACCTCTGAAGCGGCTTGGGAAGTTGGTCACTGTGGCAGACCTTGGGCAGACCTGGGAAAGCCTTTAAAGAGACAGGGCATGGCCAGCATCCCGGCCACCTCTGCAGGGCAGGAAGGGAGCAGGTAAAGTGCTACCGCAGTGCCTCGTGCAGAGGGTGCTGACCAACTATGTGTTGAATAAATGAATGAATGAAAGAACAAAATGGGCCCGCAGACATTTCTCTTTCCAATTCTCTCATCAAATTACACAGAGCTGCCTCAGTAGCTGCCATTCCCGGGGGCTGACGGACATCTGCCCATTTTTCCTACGTGGCCCCTGACACTGTCCAATGTGCTTTATTTTGCTCCTGCCCATTCCATTCTGGAAGGGTGTGGTGAGGCCCAGGGATAAGACCATTGTGGAAAAGCTACCTTTCTGCAGCAAAGCAAACCCACTATCTTAAAAACCAAACAGTTTACCCTCTGCTTTCCAATGTCCTGATGACACAAGGGAACCAACTGCTAAAGTTAAAAGAACGTCAGCAAGCTGTAAAAGAGGGGTCAACCCAGTGTGGAGCTCAGAACCGGGACGGGGAAGCCACAGAAAAATGGAGTTCAAATCCCAGCTCTTGTGTTTACTAGCAAAAGTTTTAACTAAGCCTTGGTTTCCTCATTTGTAAAGTGGGGACAACAGTCTCTGCCTGACAGGACCGTCGTGAAGATTAAATGTGACGGTGAACGTGAACATGGTTCTTTAGCCCACATTATGTTTGTAACACGTGTTTACTTGCGTTCTTTCCACTCCCACTTACCCTCTCAATGATTTCAAATTATTTTTGAAACCTGCCATCCAGATTATTTCAAATTATTTCCCCTCTCTTCCTGGAATACACAGAAAGTTCAAATGTGTCTTCCGACATGGCCAGAAGGAGGTAGAGGAGACAGAGAGAAGTGGACCAAAGTAGCCAGAGCAGAAAACCAACCTAAAGCTCCTTAGAGCCCTTCAGCTTTTCTCTGGACCTCCTCTTAGACTAGGACATGCATGCTGGACGCTCTGAGAAGTCTACGTTTGGCCAACCTGGCTGACAGTGACACTGGGGGGAGCTTTGCAACCCCTGTAAACACAGGCAATTAAACCCCTAAAAGCTTTTAGGCTTATTGCCCAGTAAATTCACAATGAATAGTAACCTTAATAAATATAAATCTCACCTCAGAGCCAACAGGAAATTCAAACTTTTGCATGTGTGGGATCCAAAGTGCTGCTGAAACAAAAGGGAGGTATGCGGACAAGGAGAACATTGTGCTCGGTGCTCCTTTCCGCTGGCAGCACCAAGCGCCCCAGGCCTGGGAAAGGCCCTTAATTGTATTTTGTGAGGCAGTTCTCTGGCCTCCTCACTCCTCCCTTCCTTCACCTGCCTTAACTCTTTCTTATCTCGGTGGCCCAAGAAGTAATCCATCCACACACATCTCCTACTGATTGAAATAAATGATGGAAATATTTGATGGGGCCCGATTAGGGAGAAGCGGCTTTTTTATGTCAATGTTTTAGTCAGAAACAATTTCAGAAACTTAATTAAACCCTAAAACTGAAACTTAAACTCAGTGCGATTAAAAAAAAAAAAAAAAGAGGAAATATCAAAGAAGAGAAACCACTGGATATTTTGATCCACACCCTCACAAAAGGGTGTTAGTTTTAATAAACAGTCGCGATTTGGGGCTGTTATGAACCATAAGGCACACTCCTGGCCATGTTTCCAATTTCCTCTCTTGCCTTTACTGCTGTTATATTAAGGTCTGTGGTGAGGCAAAATGTTTATTAAAAAAGGTGAGGAGAGCAATATTCCAGATTAGATTATTTCACCTGTTCTAACTACGCACTGGCCAATCGGAGCTCTTCGCGGTGGGTTTAAGAGCAGAAGCCCTCCCACCTCTGGGGTTGAGGGGGGGGAGTCTCAGCCTGCGGTTACAAAGCGAATGCAGATTAGGCCATTTTAATTACTGAGTTTAACTGAATATGGAATACATTTTCCAGTCACAGAGAGGGGCAAATAAACGCATCTGGAGCCTCCTCCATCATGGAGATAATTACACTGGGATTGAAAAACATCTCAGGCGCAGTGCGCAACGAGGGCTCGAGTGATGGAACAGTCTTCTGAGAAGGCGTCCTTCATTTCAGGAGGGGTTAAGCTGGAGGAGTCTTTGAGTGGCTTCATAAGGAAACAAAACGTTTTCTCTTTGAAGACCCAATTCATACAGAACTCTTCTGGAGCAAGACGGGGAAGAAATGTTCAGCATGTTGAAAATTACCTAGAACAGCAAAATCCCATGAAAGCAACGCATTTCTTTGATTCTCCTGGGGGTTTCTGTTAGACAATAGGCTTTCTTACAGTGAATCCTTGGGGACTTCCAAATCCTTTAATTGTTTCTGGAATTTCTCTAATTGTGGGAGTTGCTGAAAAGCACTTTTATATAGTGAATGAATTGTCTCTATTCCCCAATCTTAGCACTTTCCTTACACTCCTTCCCTCTCTTCCTTCTTGTCGGTAGGTGTGCGATGCTGCATTCCAAGCCAATAGGTAGATGAGATTTTGTTGAATAGTGTTATTAAGGTTTAGGGTACACTACTTGATCCACGGCGTAACCTGATCTGCATAAGCATAAGATGCATAAGAACAGTATCCTATAGGATTTATTTTAGAAGCATGGATTTCTTTGTTTTCTCTTAGCTCCTAACGCAAGTGTCCCTCCTGTGTTCCCCCACATTCAGATACGTGCGGCTTGCTCATGGGGGCAGCCTCCAGGCCAGTGCTGCCCAAGAGAAACAGAGTGGGCACCACTGTGCAAGTCTCACAGGTCATTTTAAACTTTCTACTGCCCATATTAAAAAACATACAAGGAAACAGGTGATATAAATTCTAATATGTTACTTAGCTCAACATGTCCACAATATTGTTATTTTGACATATAATCAGTATAAAGATTTATCAATGAGATATTTCATGTTCTTTTTCATAGTAAGTCTTCAAAAGCCATTTTGTATTTTACACTTAAAACTCATCTCGATTTGGACCAGCCTCATCTTCAATGCCCTATAGTCATTACTGTAATAATGGCTACCATATTAGACAGTGTAGCCCTAGACTCTGAATTTCCAATTCTTTATAGAGTTTATCTGATTCCATCCTTTCCTCTATTAGCTTTGGTGTATATCAGTGCTACCATTTTCTTACCAGCTGCGTCTGCTTTAAAACTCGTATGTCCTCTAAGTTCTGAGCAAACCCAGGTACCTATCGGGTAACAACAGACCCTTGTGGTTTCAGCAAGATGAACCTGATACTTCCCAGTGTTTACCCTGAGAACATAACGTCCTCATCTGTTAAGATGCCTGTTTCTTTCACGTGTGCTCACGGGAGTGCCAGTCTGCACGTGCATATCACCAGAGAGGGAAGGGGCTCCTAGAGCGGGAAGAAGACCATGCCCGTTCTCCAGCTGGGCTTTACTGAGGTGTGGCACCAGGTTCCATGCCCACTCATGTCTGTCTCGCTCCTTCAAGGCCGTCTCAAGCCCCACGCTCGCCTGCCCTGCACTGATCTGCTTTGGGGTTTGCCAATGTCTTTCGGCGACACGTTCAATCTGACAGGCTGCCACCATGAGTAAGTAATTTAATATTGTCTTTACCTTGAGATAGTTAAGAACTAAGGGGGTAGCTTTTAAGTACTAACTTTAAAAAAATACATTAAGTTCCAAAAACATGTTTCTTCCTTTCTCTTAGCCCCTAATCACAACGGCATAAAACTACTTCGGTAATTGTTTCCCTGGGAAAGACTCCTTATAGTCCACAAACACGATCTTTAAAATCCTTGTCAGTGTAAACGAATACGTCTTCATACTGTTACAGAGCTAGAGAGCCTGAAAGATTCTGAAAAGGAGCAACGAAGTGGAGGGCCATTCTGGCCAGTGGGCAAATGGACTTTTGGGCATCTCATTTCCAAATTTTTATTCTCAGAAAGAAAAAAAAAAAGAACCCTAAAAAAATATTCCAGATTCTAAAGTATTCTGTCATGCCATCAACCTCTTGTGGTGTTCATAGTCTTGCTACTTCAGAAGCCCATTCGTCTGAACAGGGCCTTTTGATAACCTTTTTCTCCAAATACCTGATCTGATCAGCCCCAGAATATTAGCTGTTTGTGAGAGGAAATCCATGCAAAGAAAGAGCCAAGAATAACTAAAGCAGAGGTCTAAAATTTAGGGTCAGTGGGAAAAGTATTCAAGGGCTCCCAGGGGCCTGTACTGATTTTTCAATTTTACCCAACATTTTATTGTCCTTTCAGTTGTTATGCAATAATCGATGGTGACTGTCTGATTAAATACTTAAGCTAATTTTTGTTATAGAGAAAACATAAAATATGAGGTTTAATTTTTAGTTCATTCTTCCTCTGTCTCCATTCCCCACATCTGGGTGCCTGCCCCTCTAACCAGGACAGCCACGAGGTAAGATGCAACACTCACTGGGTAGCGACTACTTAAATCTTCGCGCACTGCGTCGATAACACAGAAAAGAAGAACAAAGAGAAGACCTTGCACCACAAAAGCAGACCTATAAAGTGACAACAGATGCCACAAAGTGCAGTCCCCAGGCTTGTCTCTTGCCAACACTCCTGCTGTCTTCTGAGCTGGGTAAATATTGCCAGGTCTGGATAACGTGTCTTTGTTCAGGCCCAGACTCCAGGGGCTCTGCAGGTGAGCGGAGAACCCCGGGCCTCCTCGGACGCTGCTTGGGCAGCACAGACCCTGTGTTTTCCCATCCTGCCTGTTCAACCGGAATGCTTAGGCCTCCCTCAGCTACAAATGTCCTTAGGCACGGTGGAGACAGTGAATTTAAAAGATTTAAGCTTGTCTGAAAAAGAGTAGCGTATTTTCCAGGTTAAGAAAAAAAAAAATCTTCGACATCAACGAAAGCAATCTCACGTGTGAGAGAATCAAGGTTTAGAGAAGTTAAGTGCTTTGTTTCAGATCATACATTTAACTAGTAGCAGAATTAGGGCTAGAAATTGTAGGGAAGTGGAAGTAAGGAAAGGAAATTGAAGTATACCATGTGCGAAGCGGCTTGTGGCTCTTGTGTTTTCTTTGTGATTTAGATCATCTGGTGCCTTCATTGTGTAAGGAAAGTAAACCGCTTCTTGCTGACTCTCAGATGGCTCTGTGGCTGGGAGTGGTTCGATTTTTCTTTCTTTCAATATGTGGGAGAAATCTGTATCACAAATAGAGACGTGAACCCTGCTTTTTCTTGTCACGCTCAACTTCATGGGAGCAGAGAATGTCTCTCCTCTGAGTGCCGCCGGACCCTGGCTCCCAGCACAGTGCCTTTACGGGGTCTCCATACGTAGGTTCCGAGCGGAGGAAAGGGTAAATGAGCGAACAGGTAACTGCGCCCTCGGAAGGGCAGCTTCTTACAGCAGAGATGTGCCTTACTTTCCATATTTATTACATTCCTGTAAATGTACGGGCACGCCTGAGTTTGGTCACTCACGTGATACACTCTTCTTGCGATGCGCCAAGTTTGCGTCTAAATCAGCAGCGGCCGTTCATTTAAGTCATTAATGATTTGAACCAAACACACACAACCAGAAGGGGGGCTGTGTTTAGAGGAACTTTCTACAAGTAAAATCTTCTTCCTGGGTTAGGGAGGACTCATGAGCCCCTCCCATACTTGTTTTGGGAGCTTGGCTCTGCGTCTGCCGCTTTGCTATTGTGGCTTGAAGAGCTGTACTCATCTGTTCCAAAGAAAGGGAGAACCGATGACAAAGAACAAAAAGCGACCCCCTCTGAATGCTCTGAGGCCCTCCAGGAGTTGTGACAAGTGATTAAGAGCAGAACGGGGCTACGCCTCAAGAACGCTTGCTCTCTGCCGCTCCCCTTGAACCCTGGGAGACTTGGTTGGCCATCAATTCTGCACAAAGTGAAGCTGTATTTTTCAGTTGCGAGGCATTCGTGGGGGACAGAGACGAACACCTTGGTATGTCAACCTTGAAGTACCACCTGGAGGGCGAGGGCCTTTCACAGTTTAATAGTGGACAGAATGTTATGGTGATGGTCTGGGTCAGGTGGTGACTGAAGCAGTCACGGATCCCGGAACAACAGATGTCACAGTGACAGCTGTAATATCCAAGACTTATTTTTCTCCTTCAGCAGCAGAACCAAATAATGGGTAACAGATCTGATCCTACAGAGGAAGCACCGCCTTTTCCTTTATGAGTTTGCTCACTTTGGCTGCACAATATTAACTCCTTACACCATGTGTGCTAAAATTTAAGCAGCCAAACGATTCCCGAAGATAGGAAATAGAGCCCCTGGTGCTGAAGGTAGGCTTTTAACTCTTTTTTTTTTTTTTTTTAAAGAATTTTATCCTGGCCTTCCTGTCACCAAATTTTCCTTGGGTCCCACTGGAAAAAAAATTATCTGCCTTTTTTAGAAGCCTACAGGCAAATCGGTAGACAATTATGGACAAAGTAGCTCTTTATCAACAGTGTGAAGTCCAGAATATCATGGTTCTAAAGATGCCACATGTTTTTAAGTGGCCCAATACACTGGCCAGTCTATGAGACCATACAGTTCATTGATTTAGAATGGATATAGAGTAGCTTTACAATATTAGACAATAAACAAATAAAGCCATGTTAGCATAATACCTGGCCTAGTAAACACTCAGGAAACAGTAAACAAATAGTGAGTGATCCAGAACCGTTTCTGGAGCTTTAGGTAACTGTATCATGGCTCTTAAGTATTTATGACTTATACCCCTCTTTTTCTACCTTTCTCTATACACACTTCTTAATTAATCTTGCTCTAAATAATATAACACACTGGGGTTTTTTATTTGTTTGTGTTTAAAATATACAGGGTGCAATAAAAGTAAATTAAATACCATGAGTTAAAACAATTATCAAAGAGAAACTACAGAAAACAACATCTTTTAAACTAGACTTCCAAATACCTTTCCCATCGGAAAAACAGCTCTGTGTTTCTCAGCTGGTGTGGAACAGAGCGACCGTCCACTGCCGAGTGTGTCTGCGGTTCCCAGTGTGAGGTCTTATGGCATCTTCTTGGGGCTGACCCAGAAGCTCCTCTAACTTGCCATCACAATGTCACCTCGTTCTCAATTTGCATGGGGAAAAAGATATTTCTCAGCATTTCTCTTGCTACCACCATTTTACCTAGATTAGTTAAGCTCTCTCCATAAACATTCTAGCTACCAGTTCCAGACAAGTTGGTCTAAAGATCTGGAATTATGACCAAGGGCTCCTGGTTATCCTAAGTTTCCCTATGGTGGGAGTGAGGAGCAAATTGATGACAACGTGGCTTTTCTGTCGACGATCATCGTTCTCATGAAAACGTTAATTGAGCAACCCTATTTGTTGACCCTGGAGACACAGACAAGAAGAAAAGACACGATGTTTCCTTAGGAAACTTAGAGATGTACCTGGGAGGAGAACTGGTCACATAATTCGAGAAACACCCCAGATGCGTGATCTGGAGGGTTACCGTTGGAGAGGGGCACAAACACAGCGTGATGGAGCAGCCGAGCACATCTGGAAGACAGGGAGAAAATCGAGTAAGCTGAGGTCAAAATTCTAAAGAAACTAAGCCATGAAATTCCCAAAAGGGTTCGTTCCATTTCAAACCACGGTAAAAACCCTGAAAGCAAGAGAAAAGATTTTTATATCCATACCTGGCCTATTCTAAACCAAGCAGTATGAGGAACTTCACAAGAACAAGTTTGATCGCATATGATTGACAGAGTAGAAACTTTCAAATAATGTTGGAAAAATACCTGAACTTCTGGGAGCCTCTGACACCAGCCCCTCCTTGCCTATCTGTGGGTGGCCCAATGTAATCATATGAGCGATTAGAACTAGATGTGGCAGGTCACAGCCTAGGTGAGTCCTAGAAATATAACCAAACATGTAGTGTTAAGAAGACAGAAGGAGAAGGAAAAAAAAAAAAAATCCTCAGTGGGATGAAACCCAATTTTAAGCCTCTAGAGCATAGAAAAGCCCCACTATTCATTAAGGGAGGTCCCACCAGCTATTTTCTCAGGCAGCTTTGTACTCACATTAATGAATGAAAGAGAGAATTTTAATGTGCACCTCTGAGAGAAATAAGACCCCCAAAAAGTTCATTCCCCAGATCCCTCTGGGTTTTTTTTTTTTTTTCCTTTTCCCTTTTCTAGTGCATAGTAATGAGGTCTCGTGGTTCTGTCAAGGTGGGGCAGGATAGAGACGGAGCAGGGGAGTCAGGTTCTGCATTCACAGAGGCTCAGCGCCAGCGAGCTTTCCTTTATCTGCATCCTGGCCCTTCCTCCAGTGCTTCCAAGTCAGACCCAGCCTCAGGCTCCATCCAAGGGGACAGGGAAACACAGCCCAACCTTGATGGGCCCGAGGGAGCCCAGGCTACTCCTGGGAACAGCCTTATCACCCCTTTGGAATAAATCTCCGAACACATCCCACCCTTGACTCTAGTCTCCCACTGTTTGATCCTGGCTTCTGTAACCTCCTTTCCTCACCAGCCCCCCTCTCCCCCAACAAGCAGAGAATAAACTTCTGCCAGACATTAGAAGAAAGGCTTAATGCAGAGAGCCACAGGTCACGATGTCAATCTTATTCGCCCTGAAATATCCCTGAACTTGTAGAAATTTATATTTGTTTACATTATAAATGCACTAAATGAGCTAATTATAGTGATCATAACTCACAATTAAAAACAAACACAGTTAGAAATTTCAAAGACTTTCAATATCTTTTCTTTAATCATTCACCTAGGCTCAAAATATGCATTTTTTAGATTAAAGCATTAAAGTCGCTAATTATATTCTCAGAACTAACAATTATTTCTTTACCCTTTTACTACCTTCTTCTGGCAACAAAAAATGTCAGCACTGATTTAATTTTTTTGTTATTATAGGATTAAAAGAAGTTTCTAAAAACGCAATTAAATTCGCCCTATAGCTAGAGTAACTTCCCTATCAGCATCCGAAACCTCTTCTCTAAAACAACAGCATAAAAACTGATTCAGACTTTCTTGACTTTGTGATACATTCCTTCGGTGATTATCTCCAATAACAACTCAACCGTTTTAATGAAACTCCCTGCACATCACGTCCTGGTGAAAGGTAGAACATATTAGATTAATAAAGAAAATGAAAGTTAAATTGGCTGTCGGAGTGTGAAGCCCTGCCCGTGTCATGCATGGGTTCTTCACCTTTGGGAGCCTAGTTCAACTTCAGCCCCAGGCCCTAAGTGAAAAGTTCAGTAGTCTTGAGTACGTCCCCACTTAATATATCACAAAATCAATTATTTTATGGTGGTACACTTGGTAACCTATGCTCAGACAGAATCAAGTTTTGTTCCCACTGGGGATTCACCAATTATCTATTCAGTGAATTATTTTCAGATAAAGCAGAAACACCTGCTGTCAGCAGAGGGAGTATCTGCCTAATATGGGTATCATTCCGAGCCTGACGTGTTATTGCATTTGTCACGTGCAGGATGGCACTGTGAGACTTTGGATGAATTTATCACATTACCGAGATGCTTGATGGGACATCGGAGCATGATTCAGTGCCCAAAGTTAGAGCTAAAATGCTGTAGCAAAGAAAGCCAAAATGAAACCACAGAAAAATTGGGGAAGGGGGTAATCAAGTGTGCAGATACTGCACCTCATCCGTCTTGCCTGATTTCCAAGAAGTCAGCACAAATACAAATTGTGATAATTCAGCACAATTTCCTTTTACTGGCTATTGACCTGGGCCAGATTCAAAGTAGGAACCCAAGAAAGGCTCCACGGACTTTGATTCCGAGATTGGGACAAAGGTCAGGCTGGAGACAGGCGTAGTTTATGAGGGCTGCTACCCCGAACCATCTATTCAGGTAGGATTTAAATTCTTTAAAGGTCTCTCTTCTCTTTCTCAGAAGTCAGTCAACCTCAAAACACCAATGACACCCGATTTATTTTTCACTTTGGCCCAATTAATACCAAAATCTGAAAGTGAAACAAAAAACAAATACAACAAATAAGGTCTGTGGAGCTCTACAAGCTCATTTGCGTGTCAAATTTCAAAGAATGAACACACTTCAAAGAACTCCGGGACCCCTGGTGAAGTCCACGGGCATGCACGGAACATCTGCTCTGGCGAGCAGCGCATGCTCCGGACTGACAGAAAGAATAGGACAGTGTGATTCTGGCATGTGGCCGGGTACCTTTCTGTGACTGTTAGGTTCTTGACTGGAGTAATCGCCTATCAAAAGTTCCATGTTAGGAGCCATGGAAGCAAGTATAACTTCCTGGTTTTGAACACAGTTTCTAGAACCAGACAGATTCAGATTCAAATCCTAGATCTACCCAATTATCAGCTGTGTTACATCAAGCATTTATTAAACTATTTAAGCCTTAGCTCCCTTATCTTCCAAAATGAGAGCAACGGCTCTTAGGATTATCGTGAGAAGGATTATCAACAATATATGTAAAGACCCTGCATGAAATCTGTCCCATAGCAAGTAGTCTGAAATCTTTACCTGTTGCTGTGGTGGGGCGATTACTGTTACTGTCATTGTGTTGTTGTTATATTATCAGCATAGAAGAATACTGAATGATTCCCAGGACCAATTCATAAAATTCTTAGTTGAGAGAAGCAGTGGAAGAAACTGATAATAACGGAGCTTTAAGCTGAAAGGAAAAGAGGCAATGAGTTCAGAATGGGCATTCGTCTTGCTGCACAGATTCCTAAGTCAGCTCTCAATGAGCTTTGCTAATAGAAGGGAGAAAATAATCCCAAACAACAGCTGACACAACAAGCTGGCATTTTTTAAAAGTTGAAATCCCACCAGAGATATAGACATACAACCTGTCAGCTTTTGCTGTCTGTCCTGGCCCTGTTCTTGGTCCCAGTTGCTGGTGAGCGACTGAAATGCTGTTGCATCTTTGAGAGAGAAGTTGGCCTTCCTGATGACCTGGTACTTGCCACCCTCACGGCCACCCCGTGGGCTCTGACCACAGGAGAGCTTCACTGGGCCTCAACCCCACACGCATTGCTCAATCACCCCCTCCCCAACATTTCTTCCCATTTCAGCTCCTTAACTTAGTTTTTTGAAGCAGAATGTCTACTCATCCAAGAATAAGCCCTACTTTGAAATGCCTCATCGTATCCTAAAGACAACCTACTCCACGTGTAGACAAATGAATTTGCTCAAGCCAATATAGTCACTCCAGGTCTGGCCTTTCTTCTGAATCTCTGATTCCCAAGCTACAGTCTTTTCCCTTCTGCTCTTCCCCTGCACCACTGCGGTTATCCGCTGATATTGTTCTCAGCTCTGGCTAGCACCATGAACACAAAGCACAGTCTCTTAAAAAAAGGGTCAACTTCCTTCCATTACCTGGATGGACAATTAGAAAAGAGGAAAGTGTTAGTATAGACCTGATGGAAAACCATAGGACAAGCTCAAGCTGCTTATCCCTCAGAATAGAGTCAAGCAGAGTGCAAGTTTAAGAGAAACTTTTGGCAAATAGCAGTCCTGCCAAGGGGCCTTTCCAGCTGACCACTGCAAATGTTTGCTGCTTCTTTTAACTTGAGACTTAATAGGTCAGATAGCTGGATTATAATGATGTGACAGAAATCTATTCATTATACAAATAATTATTCAATAATGATTTATTAATTTATTCTTCAATAAATATTTATGTTAGCAGGTACTAAGCTGAATCCTGTGGGGGAAGAGAAGCTAAGATATATACACAAGTATCTAGACTAGTGGTTCTTACCTGGGTGCGATTTTACCCTGAGGGGAGATTTGGCAATTTCCAGAGAAAATTTTGGTTATTATAACTGGTGGGGTGTGCTACTGACTTCTGGAAAGCAGAGGCCGGAGAGGCACCTAGACATCCTACAAGGCAGAGGACAGGCACCCATAGCGAAGGAATATCTGGCCTCACATACCACAGTGCAGACGTTTAGAAACCTGAACTACGATAAGGCATTACAACCTACACTCATATGAGAGATGAAGGAAAACACTGTGGAGGAGTAAGTCCCTCCTGTCTGGAAGTCTAATCTAACCAGTCCAAAGATCTAAAGAAGAAAGTAACATTTGACCATGCCATGAAATTTGGATGAGATTTTGAAAGACGGAGATTATGATGTTCTAGAAGATGAAAAATAGATTTCTAGCAAAGGAAAGAAAAAGTATATTTCTTAAAACGTGTTAAGGTCTCAGGGGAATACTAACAGTAAAAAACAGCCAGAACCATTTGAAGAGCAAGATGGAAAGGCCAGAAGAAGAGGTGACGATATTCTCAAGGCCTCAAATACCAGGTTGGAGAATTTGCTCTCTTGTCATTAGAGACAATCTGCCCGAAGCCCCAAACCTGACAAATGTGAGAGTTGATATTAAGGCCTTGGTGGGCACGTTATTCTGTGATTTCAGAGTCAAATATATTTAGAGTTGAAACTGCTTTGTAGACAAGTTTTGGTCAGATGCCCACGTCTGACAGGTGAGGAAGCTGCAGCCCAGGGAGGCCCCATGAGCTGAACACACTCGCAGCCGGTTGTGCCAGAGCCAAGCTGCCATTTGCCCTCTGCCTGAGTCTTCACCATGACTCTACGCTGACTCTAGAAGGTGCTGCCGTAGTTTGGGTTGGGTTGCCTGGCTCTAGTCAGCGCGTGTAGGACTCCGCACGGGGCTAGATGGAGGGGAAGGCTAGCTGACGACCATCTGGCGAGTGGAGTGCAGGGATTCTCCACTGGGTTCCGAGCGCAGTGAGGCAGGAGGTAGGGAGCAACCTCACCCCCACGCCCAGTTACAGGCATTTCAGAATCATCTGAAGGTTTTCTTCGAAGTCAGCATATTCCCTTCGAGATTCTAACATACCTCCTAAGGGTGTTCTAAATTGTCTACCTCAAAACCTTTGAAAATTGTTGCTTTCGAGAATCATTGTTGAGTGGGGAAAAGGCATTGAGAAATAGAACTACAGGTTTTAACAGGGAACCTATCAGACTCCAAAGTGACTTTGTAGTTCAACTTACCTGGATTCCTAAATTTGGGGACAATTTTAGCTCTGTATTATTTTTTAAGTAGGCCCTTATGCCCAATGTGGGGCTTGAACTCACAACCTCGAGATCAAGAGCTGCATGCCCTACCAACTGAGCCAGCCTGGCACCCCAGCTCTGTATTATTATTATTAATGTAGTTTTCTGACACACATTCTTCCAGAGTCTTTGAAAGTTCTACATGATGTGTTTATTTTCAAATGAAATGGAATGAAGTTAATCTCATTTTGAGCTCTCCCTCCTTTTATGAGGCAGTAGTCGATATCTTTCGAAGCATAGGAATCCATGTAGGGAAAGAAAAGAAAAGAAAGAAAGAAAAGAATAAAAACAAAGAAAGAAGGAAGTCCTTGGTGCTGAAAAAGTTTGGAACTGCTGAGTTTAGTGTACTTCCTATATTTTTTCTCTATTAGGCCACATACAGTAACTGTCTTCTATGTGCAAACTTAAATGCTAAATTAAGAGCCAGATTACATGACTTCAAATATCGGTTCTGGCACTAATTAGCTGTGTGACCTTGGGCCCACTGTGTAACTTCTCTGTGCCGTAACAGAATGCCAACATGATAAAATTAGTTAATATATGTAAACTGCTCATTACAGTAGCTGGTTCACAGTAAGTGCTATTAAAGCGTTAATTATCCTTATTTCTTTTCAAAGAATTTTGAGGCACCATTTGAGACAAAAATGGATTTTTCTTTATGGGCTACTAGTCCCTGGCTCGAGGGTTTTACTTGAAGTCATCTTTTCCCTTCCTGTCCACACCAACAGTCTTCTCGTTGGCAGGTGAACAGTCACTACAGTTCCGGCATTCACGTTCCCAGCCAGGGGCTCTAGAGTCCCCAAGATCCACGAGGTTCTTTATCACACCTCAAATCCTAATAGAGATAGTCCTCTTACTCATAACAAGGCGACATGTACAGTGCCCTGCACAGAGCAGGACACCATTAGTGATATGAATGGATTACAAATTCATGTTTCGTTTGTTTGTTTGTTTGTTTGTTTACTTTGGGATATAATTAGATTGGCAGTACAGTTATCCTGTTCTGAAAAGATCACTTTGTGTTAATGCACATCTCATGAATAAAAACAAGGATGTAAATTCATCATGTCTTTAAAACTACACACTGTTTAGTGGGCTAACTATTATAAAGTAAGGAGTCCACGTCGTTAGGGAGGGGCTAATCAAAGGGGGTCCTCATTAACATAAAGGTTGGAAACTGCTGGAGTCTAATGTGTTCCCTGAATTTCTCTCTCTCTCTCTCTCTCTCTCTCTTTTGGTTTCTGTCTCTATCTGTCTTTGACTAAGTATCTCCATGAAATAACAAAAGCATGAAAGTCTCCAAAAAGCAAGCCGCAGAGTGGAATGGGAAGCACTGTGCCTGGCTGGTGCAGAATGCATGGTTGAGATATAATCTTCTATGTGCAAACTTAACGTGCCAGTTGTTTTATTTAGGGAGGGAAAGGAGGGGGGATGCATTAGAGGGAAAGTCCACAGCATAATTAGGAAACAATCAACACGTTTTTCTTGCTGTCCTAATTTTTTCTTCACTTTAAAATGCTCCATTGAGTTTAATTAAACTTGCCCTAGGCTTATAAGCCTAGCAAACTGGGGAACATTTTTTTTTTTTGAAACTCGCTTTCCTGTCAGAAAGGTTTTCTTCAAGCTGGCCCAGTACTGCTGAACTTCAAGGTTTCAGGGGATGTTAAAACAACTGCAACCAAATTAATGTAGATTATCTTTATTTTTTCCCATTGATTTGAGCAGAGGGGACGGGAAGCTGGGCACTGCCAAATAAAAGACTTCTACAAGGTTATTAAGGATGCTTGGTTTGGGAAGATGATTTCACGTGAAGGAGAGAGAAAGAGACGGATACAGGGGACATGCCAATAATGAATAATTACTGTTATTTCAGTGGATTGCTACTAGAGGTGCCATTTCTTCCTCTCTTTTGGATGTCAGCAACCGATTTGCTTTGGGGAATCACCCCCACTCCATTCCATGTGGTCCCAGTGGGATGGTCAGCTGTTTTGGTTTGTCCTTCACCAGCCCCCGCTCTCCTTGGCAGAGGAGCAGATGGGCATGTGACCATTCTGGACCAGTGAGACTGTCACTCTCTCCCTCTTTGGAAGTGGATCTTGATCAGAGACGCACATAATCAGAAGGAGTTTGATATAAATCATTCCAATTCAAGGCCATGTAGAGTTTATCCAGGAGCCTTTACTGAAATTCTTTATAGTCACTTAGATTCCAGTCCTTTCTGAATGCTCAGTTTGGGGAAGGATTTTGCAAGTTCTTGAGTATTTGCATTAGTTAGATTTTACTAGTTTACGCTAAGGTAATGAACAACCTCAAACTCTCCTGGGCTTACAACAACACAAATTTATATTTTACTCGTGTTAAGTGTTGCCTGCAGGTTGCCCGAAGCTCTGCTCCACATATTCTTCACTCCAGGTTGAAGGTACAGCTCCTGTTTGGGAAACTGCCACTCCTGTAGCAGACAGAGGAGCATAATGAGGAAATCGCAGGATGCCTCTTAAACCTTCTGCCTGGGAGCTGCATGTGGTGTTTTCACTCACCCTCACTTGGTCCAGGCAAACTTAACCATCAGAAAGGCTAGAAGCCTAATTCTGCTTCAGGGAAGGATCAAATAGGGAGAGACCAAAAGAAGGACAACAGACATTTTTGAACAATAATAAAATTTGAATCCCAGTTCTGCCAAGTTTTAAATGTGCAAATGTGGGGAAATTACTTAACCTCTCTGAGCTTCAGCTCCCCCATACCCATATCTAGTCCCCTTTATTCCCGGCACATGGAAAACTGCATATCCCAGGGCCCTTTTAGTTGAAAGGGACCAGCCAATAAAATGAGCAGAACTGATAAGTGTTATTTCCAAGATAAGACAGTGACAAGCCATGTGAAATTCTCCAGGCTCTTCACCTGCTGGGGCAACTGAGAAGACTAGAAGTTCCAATTGGCACATGTATAAGATATTTGAGTCCTTCTCAGCTTGAGTCCCTAAATGACTATGTAAAGCAGAATAGATTCTCAGCTATTGACCCAAGTTTGCCATTGTAGTGATGGAAAAATGGCAGTACTTTGTTATAATAAGCTGTGGGTTTTGAAGTTAATTTGTATCTTCAACATTACCTAGATCTTCCTAACTAGCACAGAAATTGATAGTGATATTAAAATCATCAAATTTCTGATATTAAATTTCTTCCTGCTTGAAATACCTAGAGTGGCTTCTGTTTCCTGCACTGATCTGACTGACATAGGCACCTAACCCAACCAGAAGATGATGTGAAGGATTTATTACACAAAGTGATGCCTGAACTATGTCTGAAAGAATGAGTAGAATAATTGAAGAAAAGCAGAAAGGACACTCAAGACCGAATTTATAGCATGAGCAAAGGCCAGATGCAAGGAATAGCATGATAGGGATTTATATTCAATTCCATCTGCGATGTTATAGAAAATGAAGTTGGAAGATAAATAAGAAATGTGTACCCAGTTAAACCGATCAGAGAGGGAAGACCTTGTGTCTAATATTAAGGTTCATGAAGTTACATTACACGAAAACAATGGGAAAAGTCATTGAAGGATACTAAGGGGGAAAGCGGAGATGATCAAACATGAAGAGTCAAGGATAAAGGGGAAGGACTGCCTTAGAAAGAAGAGACACCCATCCTATACAAGTAGAGAAAGGGAGATGAATCAAATGTGGCTAGAGAAAAATCTTCTGAGAAGACTTAAGATATAACTTCATTGCATTTAAGACTAAAAATGTCATCATCCATTCTGGGTGGTTGCAAGTTTAGAGAGTGGCCATTGTAATGGGAGAGTGAAATAAAAGGTAGGCAAAGTCTTTAGAGGTGAACAAGATAAGAAAGCATGTTTAGTATTTTTGCATGGATATCACACATGGGCTTATGATGTCATTGAACTTGGTATGGAAAGGAGGACTACAGGACTGTTTCAAAGTCTCCAGTGACCCAAAGCTAGGGAGAACTGAGTTGGTAAAAAGACAGCAATGGTCTAACATCATGATCTCAAAAGACTACTGAATTTTAATGGAGAGTAAAGGGATGATGATTTAGAAGTCACATGAGAAACAAAAAGAATACTGAGTCCACTCCCAGTTTAAACCAGAAGCATCCCAGCCTGGATGATAAAGCGTGGTCACACTAGTAAAGGGGAAGTCGATCTTTAAGGAACACCCAAGTTTCAGCTAAGAAAAGAGATGGGGGAAAATTTGTGTGTTTATGCATAGGATTTAGCAAAGAAGGTTAATGGGGGGGTGTTTTGGAGATATGTTTATACAAGTGGTTCCTTAGTCATTCCATAACTGACCACTTCCTTTCTTTTTGCCCTAGAAATCTCAGTAACTCATCATGGTCATTGCCTCCTCACTGTCCTCACCTCAAAGGCCTTCACTAATCTCTCTACCTACCTGTCACTCTTTCAGAGCCCCGTTTGAATTCTGCTGCTCTTATGAAACCTTCTCGGATTATAACAGATTTTCTGAACTTCTCAATTCTGTGAATCATTATGCACTTTTTGGATATGTCATTGTGGGTTACATCATTATATGCTGTTTATGAATCACTGTGTTGCTTTGTTCCTCTAAATAGCTTGCAGACTCTTTGAGCGGGTGGTCTGTATGGTGGCTATTTATTGTGTTGTTTGCACTTGAGCATTCCATTCCTATTTCTTTTGAGAAACTGCCTCTTACCAATTTTAATAATATAGTATGTTTCTATTGGGGATCAAAATTGCTACTCCATATGTAAAATATTCCATCCTATCTTTCCAATCACAGAAATAGCCAGGTCATCCAGGCTGGATCACTTATAATACTACATCCCAGTAGTCATAGTGATTTGTATATAAGGTAACTAATAGGAATTCTTCTCAAGGATTTTCCAAAGGAAAGGAAATGAAAAAGATCTCTTGTCTATTTTATTTGTAAACCATTAAAGTCAGCCTTCCTAGCCAAAGGCAGGTATGTTCTATGATGGTTAACTTTATATGCCAACTTGACTAGGCCATAAGGCACCCAGATATCTAGTCAAACATTATTCTAGGTGTTTTTGTGAGGGTGTTTTTGGATGAGATTAATATTTAAGCTGATAAACTGAGTAAAGCAGATTGCCCTCCTTATGTGGGTGGGTGTTGTCCAATCAGTTAAAGACCTGCATAAAACAAAAAGGTTGACCCTTCGCCAAAGAAAGAGAGAATTCTTCCCATCTGCCACCAAACTGGTACTCTGGCTTTTTTTCCTGCCTTCAAACTCCAACTGCAACCTTGGCTCTCTCTGGGTCTTGAACCTATAGTCCTTTGGATGGGAACTCTTGATTCTCAGGACTTTGGACTCTGAACAGAACTAATCTGAATCTCCACTTTGCCAATTTACCCAGCAGATCTTGGGTCTTGCCAGCTTCCATAAGCCTGTGAGCCAATTCCTTACAATAAATCTTTTCACAAATATAAGTATATCCATACATATTTATACATAAATACACATATATTTGCATATCCATCCTATTGGTTCTGTTTCTCTAGAGAACTCTAATACACATTCCCTGGTGTGTGGAAAAGGAGAACTAAAACTGACATTCAGAAACAAGAGGCACAGAAAGAGAGACACATGATTTCAAAGTATCAAGACCCAGGTTTTTATTTCATTTCTTGTGTTCCCGGATCATGGCTTTAGCATTGTTTCCTTTCATTCTGTGAGCTAACCCAGAATCTTCCAAAACTTTCCTTCGGTGCTTTTACATCTGTGATGTAAAACCAGAAGACCCCTGACTAAAACAATCTATGTTTTATAGTCTATATCCCTTTTAGCACTCAGGACTGTGCACATAGTTGTTTCAATAAAAGCTGGTTGATTGATCAATTGATATTAGAATTACATCACTCTTTGCTCAGTTGGTAACTGCTAAGTTCCTGGTCTTCTCAGTATTTTATTCTGAGCCCTATAATGAAGAAAATTTATCCAGACTGCTCCTAAGAGATAATCCAACTCTGAGAGAACAGGGCCACTGGCAATAAATAGCCTAGATTCACAAAGAATAAAACAGATTAGACTAACTAGAAACTTTTGGGCTGAAATCACAAAGATTATATTAGCTGAAGGGAATGTGGTAGATGATTATTTGATCTTGTAGCTTGATAGTGCACATAGTAAAGTGCTGGGTACAGCATCTCATGAAATCTTGATAGCTAAATTAATTTAAATTGGCTGAATATGTAGATCTTAAATATCTGAATACAGCAAACATGGGATGAATGTAATATAGGAAGGTGTCAGGTTAGAATGTGCAGACTGGCTAATCAGATAATGGGGGAATCAGTTTAACTCTGTTTTATTGGACCATCATCACTAATAGTATCTGAAGGGGTAAACAGCATGTTAATGAAATCTTCAAAGCATTGGTGAGAACATTAATAAATTAAACAAAGAACTTAAAGAGATATGAGAGATACACTGACAGAATAAAAGTTAGAACATTAGAGAGGAAAATATTCCTCTGATCACTTAGATACCACATGCTTAATTAGAAATAAAAAGGGAAGTGACTAAGTAAGATAAAGTTGTCTGATTTTTAAAAGAAGCTAGAGATCAGCGCTAAATACTCCGGAATGCAAGGTGACACGACAGCCCAGAAAGCAAGTGCGGGTAGTATAGTGTGCATTCAGCCCCCTGATTTTATTAATAGGGAAAATACATATCTAATCTTAGGGTTAGAAATGAGTTTTAAAACATGGAATCAAAAGAAGAATCCATAAAAAAGAGATTGGTCAACTTAATGACTATATATCATTAAGCATTTATTATTAAAAACAACAAAACATAACAAGGGGATAATAATGATTACACCTAAAGTTTTTCAAATCCCAAAAGAATAAGATAAATAATCCAATAGAAAATGAAAAATTCTATGACAAAGAACACTCAAAAGACAAAAAATGATAAATGAATTTTTTTATCCTTATTAAAAAAAGATATGACATTTTTGACCTTGAGAATCAACGGGCCTAGAAATAAGACTTTTATTTGCTGCTAGTAGAAATAGTATTGAGAGTTAACACACACTCAGTGCTTAATATCACAGCAACTTTTAGGCATGAGAATTTGGAGGGTAGGATAGGAGGTGTATATTAAAATAGAGTAAGCTAGTCTGCAATAACAAAGAGATCCTAGACTTCTGGTGGCTGATGAAAAGGAAGTTTATTTTTTTCATATAAGACTTTTGGGCAGATGTTTGGGTTGGTAAAGCAGCTTTTATCTGGTCATCCAAGAAACCGCTCTCCCTGCCGTCTCTTTTGCTCCACTATCCCCATGTGCACTGTCATCATCTTCATCCAGTGGAAAGGAAACTGCATGGTGGAGGATGAGTGAAAGGTCTTTATAGGAATTCCTGAAAGCAGCATGCAGCATTTTTGTTCACATTCCAGTGGAGAAATTGCAGTCATTTGACATCACTGAGTATAAGGGAGTGTAAGAGAAAGTATAAGGGAAACAGTCGAAATGTGTGTTCTAAGAAGGAGAGCAGAACTGGGCAGTCGGCTGGTAGTCTCTCCCACAAGAACTGAAGAGTCAAGGTAATGAGCTGAAATGGAATCGGCTCCAGAAATAAATGAACAAAGTCACATTTATTAACTCATCAGGAAATCTCTCACAACACTCCCATTCGGTCCTCAAAACGCCTCTGTGAGGTAAGTATTAATGTGTCCATAAGGAAAACACAGATCCGAAAGTCTTTAAAATTATCTTTAAGTCAGACGGCTAGTGACTGGTGGAGTTGCACTCAGTCTGTCTGATTGCACAGCCAGCTTCTTTGTTCTTAGTCTATACCACAAGGACGGAGTTGGCCGTTCCATCCTTCTCCACATTAACCACATAGAATCCAAAACTAACTTTATACCCAGTCACCCACTTTCAAGTCAACATGTAGTAAGAACTTACTATTTGCTGGGTTCCAAACTAGTCAAATTCATATATATTATCTCTCAAGCATTAACCGCCTATGAGGAAGACACTTCTATTCCCCACTATGTGTCAACCTGGCAAAAGTCACACAGCCAAGTGGGCAGCAGATCCAGACTGCAGAAAGTGTAGACTCCTCACCAGTAACACCACAGAGCATCCACACTCCCATACACCCACTGCCCCAGTGAGACTTCGCAGAAGCCAACTGTGTACACAGCACCGAGAGACTCTTCGAGAGATGGCCCAATGTACAAAACCTACTCTCTGCTCCCAACAACCTTACAGATTAGTTGGAGGAGATATATCATATACACTCATGTGCACACACTAACCACGCACCTATAAAAAGCAGTGTATAAGCTGAAGTAGTGGAAAGGGTACCAACAGTTTGTATTTCATAGAAGGACAAATTTGAAAGTATATTGGAGATATGAGTGAAAGCTTCTTGGATTGAGGAGGAGATGGAATGGGTGGGTTGAAAGAGACAGGGACTCTGGGAAACAAACTGAGGGCTTCAGAGGGGAGGGGGTGGTGAAATGGGATAGGCTGGTGATGGGTATTAAGGAGGGCACGTATTGCATGGTGCACTGGGTGTTATACGCAAGTAATGAATCATGGAACTTTACAGCAAAAACTAGGGATGTACTGTATGGTGACTAACATAACATAATAAAAAATTATTATTAAAAAAAAAAAAGAAAGAAAGAGACAGGGAGGCCCAGGAAGAAGACAGAGACTTCCCACATAGGAGAACAGAGGAGCCTAGCCAGGGAGGCTGGTAACAGAATTGCTTTCAAGTTCCCCGGGTCACTATCTGGCCAGTAACGTTGGTTAAAACAAGCAAATAAGTAAAAGCACTTTACAAATACAGGTTAACAAGGTCTTGGCTCTGTTATTTTCCCTTCCAGGGTGAATGATATGAATCCTAACTCAAAGTCTCCTCTGAAGGGCTCCAATTCTTGGTTTGAAATACCTTCCCCTCCCCCTTTTTTATGAATGTGCAAATGTTATAATGCAAAGGTGAACTGAAAGCTCTTTGTCTTCAGAGACTAAAATATATTGCCCTAGTATTAGTTGGTGATATTGCTCTTGCAACAGCTCAACAGCTGTTTTCCTATTAATATATGTGCAGTCTACTTTGTTTAGCCAGGCTTATGCCAAGAGCTCTAACCGGAAGGGAGAGTAGAGACCTCAGGGAGAAGGGAAGAAGAGAGTTCCCTGGCTCCAAAAATCTTATTTTAATGTGTGGTCAAATTGTTTCCTGTCCCAGAAATGGCATGAATACATTTTTAAGAAAACTTTGCCAGCCTTTTGGGGGTAGTATATGGGGATACTTTTTCTTTACAAAAATTATCCTAAAAATTACTCTTGACTGAAAATAGCATGGCTCTAGGAGGAAATGTCTCATAACATATTGACATTTTTAAGTCATAAGGCAGCTTAGTTTAAATCAGATATTTCTTAGAGCCTTATTAGGCATGGATACTATCTTAAGTACTTAATGTCCAACTCAGCTTTGATTCCAATGATCCCAGCCAACAACTGGAAGAGACCCGTTCCCCTGGTAGGATAGAACTGCCCTCTTCTATTCAAACTCCAGGCATTCACTCATCTAATAAATATTTATTTCTCTCTAACCACAAGATAGGCACTTTTCTAGATTATCGGTAATATAACAGTAAACCAAAAAAGGGCAAAGTAATAAACAATCTAAAACATGTTACATTCTGAGAAACAAAATAACTCAAGATAAGGGGGTAAAAGCATGGACGGGATGCTACTTAGAATGCACTGGACAGGGGAATCCTCCAGGATGATGTGAAATTTGAGCAGAAGCGACCTGAATGAAGTAAACAGGCGAGTCCTCTGGCTCCCTGGGGGAATGTCGTTTTAGGCAGAGCTATGAATAAGTTCAAAGGGCCTGAGGAAGGAAGATGCTTGGAGTATTTGAAGAACAAGAAGGAAGGCAAGGTGGCTGGCAAACGGTATCCAAAGAGAAAGACAGAAAGTGAGTCAGATAGCAAGTGGAGGACCGGGTAGATCAGTTTTACTCTAGATGATGTTGAATGTCTCAGAGTGTTTTGAACAGAGAAGTGATATTATATAACTTATTTTTTAAAGGTAGTTCTAGTTGCTATTTTGAGAATAGATGGTGGAGGCACAAGTGTTGTAGCAGGGAAACCACTAGGAGGCTATGCAGTAAGGGAGAGAAAGGGAGAGAAAAGGTGATGGTCCGGATCTGAGGGAGGGGGATTAGAGTGGAGAAAAAGTGTAGATGTATTTGAACACAGAACTGACAGAGAATGTTTTGGTGGATTGGATTTAGGGTATTAGGTAACAAATACAAATCAAGGATGAATTCAAGTTTCAGGCCCTGAGTAATTGAAAAGTGGAGTTGAAATTTGGTGAGCTGAAGAAGGCAGGAGGATAGAACTCTATCATCATCATACCCCTTATTTGTAGACTGTGTGGCATATAGTGATACTTTCATTATTTTCACAAAAACAGTAATGATGATATTAAATTGGTCTATAGTTTACAAAGTGGCTTCCTCTCTATTTTCTGAGATAATAGAAGAATTAGCAAAATTTCATTTAAAAGTCTTTGCTCTCCCCTCTGGTATAAATTCAGCTATTGTATTCATTTATTTCATTCGTCAGTTATTTATTATTGTACATATGCAAAGGTGAATGAAAACCCATGGTCGCTGACCTTGTAAAGCTTATTGTCTATTAGGAAACAACAATTCATTTATTATCCAACCTGGGGGGGGGAGCAATTCCATGAGACCATGTAAGCATATAACCAAGAACTCTATCCCCTGTTGACAAGGGCAGGTAGGCCAGGGTTTTCACAGAAGAATCGTTACAATGAGGGTTTTTACCAACATGTATTCTCTGCCATGTCCATGATTCATGAATCAAAAGATCCATAATGCTGATTCACTAGAATAAGGACATTTACATTCAATGATCCTTTGGTCCAATCTCCCAAATTAGCTCTATAATGTATCAATTTATACCTTGTTTTATTAAACCCTATATGTCTTCTGAGAAATATATGTTTTGTAATCATTAGTCAGAAAGAACCACATGTAACTGCTGGGGCAGGAAAAAAGAAGAGATACTCCCAAATGGGCTGTTATATATCCAGGGGGAAACACTTTCAGACAGGTTTATATTTGGGAAAGAAGCATATTGTCCCTTGCCCAGCACACTCTGCTCCAGCAATGAGTGGAGGGTTTGGCATTAGGTCGTTGCCTTGTCACGTAACCAGAGATTGAGTCATTTCTGAAGGTTATTACCTAGGTATGAAGGAGAAAAGCCACATAGCATAATGGCATATATCTCCCCGCGTCTGACTCTTTTCAATATTCCTAGCAAGGTTATAAAACACTTTTTAAGTTAATCAAACAATAACATTCATTCCTCTTGTAAAAATGTAGACACCAGATATAAGATTAAAATCACTTGGGACAACCAGTCCTATATCCCTGTAGCACGTACCATCAATAGAGATCCATCAATTTGATGTACTTTCTCCAGGTCTTTTTTTTTCTCTGAATTTAAATATATACATGAGGGTACCAATTTTTCTGGTTTTGGGTTTTTTTTTAAACACAAATAATATTATTCTGTAGATATTTTTGGTAACTTGTTTTTCAATAAAGACTACATCTTACAGATTTTACATGAGAACACCAGATCTACCTCATTTATTTTTATTGTTGTACATTATACCAAAGTGAGGATATAGCAGAATTTATTAATTCCCCTACTGGTGGGCATTAAGGTTGTTCCCATTTTTTCCCCTATTACAAAGAATGATGCAATGAATATTCTTGTGAATATGCTAGTAGGTCTTCTGCTAGCTCTTAAAAATGTTAGCTTGTGAAAACTTCTGAAGTGTTGTCTATCACTTTGTAATTGTACATATTATCATGAATTACATCAAAAAAATGTCAAAAATCAGAATGACACAGGCATTGACTAATCCGAAAGAATGTACAAAGGAGTCAGGGCAGATGCCAACAGGAATCATTCAGTATGCTGTACTTGCTCCTTCTGCTCAAATGCCTACACTGGAATTAGGTTTTTCAGTGTTGCCATTCAAGAAACATTTTTACCCTCTTACATATTTTCTTGTGATCATATGTGGCTATCCATGCTAACAGTGGTGCTCATCCATGCCCAAAATGTATAAGCCAAAGACTCTGTGTGTGTGTTTGTGTGTGTGTACGTGTGTATGTGTGTGTACATGACCTTGCCATGGCTCATTATAGTTGATATGAAAATAAGTACTAATTATTACTTTTAAAAGGTGTTACATATCCATTAAGTATCTAAATAAAGAACATAACTTTATTTTTTTTAAAGATTTTATTTATTTGACAGAGAGAGACATAGCAAGAGAGGGAACACAAGCAGGGGGAGTGGGAGAGGGAGAAGCAGGCTCCCCACTGAGCCGGGAGTCCAATGCGGGGCTTGATCCCAGGACCCTGGGATCATGACCCGAGCATAAGGCAGACACTTAACGACGGAGCCACCCAAGCGCCCCCAAGAACGTAACTTTAAAGGAAGGTTTTTAAAGGATGTGATACCCAAAAATCGGTTGGTATCTTTCTCAGTAAATATTAACTATTTTTTACTCATTCCAGTCCCAACGTTACATACAAAGTTTGATCAGGTATTTCTTTCTTAATAATTCACATTTTTAGTTTTGACCTTTTCTAGAATTTTATCTGCTTCTAGTGCTTCAGGTCAGTGCCCTGCAAAAGCTCCTCTAGCTTTTTAAATTGTAACTATACATTCTTAAGGAACTAATCTTGTGACTACTCAGCTTTCATATTTGCTTTAAAAATGTCGAAAGTTTCAGTAGTCTTCTTCTTAAGGTGTTTCTTTCATCCTTTCCATGACATAGAATCAAAAAAGAAGGGAAAGAAACACACGGGGTATTCCCTTTGCTGAGATTTCAAAAACTCCTTGTGAATACTTCAAAAGAATCCGAAAGATGTTCTTTTCTGTTCAATTATTAAACAAGAATGAAGCATATCTCTTCCACAGTTTTTAAGAATAACAGGAAATGGGAATAGCATGGCATGCTACAGTCTATAAAGCACATCCTCATCCCCAAATGGAAGTGCCTAGCAAAGTAATACATCTCAGAATATCATTTCCTTCAGCGATACCCGAGCGATGATGCTGACCCTTACCCATGGATCTTCTCTTGCCGGCACTTACATGCTGTTAGAAAAAAAATTAAAATAAATTATATGAGGATTTTGAAAACTGGTTATCTGATGGCAGCCAAGAGAGAGGACTATGGGTCAATCCTATTTTCCATTCCCCTTTCCCCAATCACTCAGAAATATAATTGTTTCGTACCTTTGTGATCCAAAAGCAAATCAAAGCCATATTTCATTCAAAGTGCTCATGGCAGAGGGATCTTGGGAAGCAATTTCCAACCCTATGATTTTAGAATCTATTAAACCTCTTGTTCTTATAATTATCTTCACATTTTCTCCATTACTTTACATAGATACCAGAATAAAGAAGCTGCAATTTTGATTACAGGATTGTTTTAATCTCATTACTTCTACATATCCACTTTTTCTCTTTAATTTCTAATTTGAAACATATTAAAATAATAAAAAAATTCAATGATTCTAACACTAATTATTTGACAGGTCTAAGATCCTACTCTCAAAACATCTTACTTATTTCAGTGAAGCACATACAATTTTAAGCATTAAGAAAAAACTTAATTTATTCCATAAATGAAGAACATTATATTTAATTTGATAACATATCTGTCTATTCAAAGTGAATTTGAAGGGGAGAAATAGTACACTCTTGAAAACCTAAACTCAAGGTTGCCTACTTTATGCTGTATGGATCAACCTGATATTTTCATTCAAAACACCTTTATTCTACAAACTATGAGATAGATATATTCACCACTCACACATAGCTCCGATCGAGGCACTGTATTAAGTTCTTGGATACAAAGATAAAGAGGACTCTGGCTTAGGAAGCTCACAATTTAATAAAATACAGAATGAACAGCACTAACAGATGTAGGAATTACATGCTGGTGGGATATTACAGGTAGCAATGATTTCTTCCTTTCAAGGAAAACACTGGGAAGGCTTCCACAGGGGTGATGGTTCATTAGAATGAGGAGAACTCAGAATGAGCAGATATTGAAATATATTTTAAATTAGCTCAATATCCAGGTATTAAAAACCACTTTGAGAATTGTTTTTCCTGGATAGGTATATCTACTATTCCCTTCTACTTAAGTAATTTGCAAGATGAATTTACAGGAGGTTTCCACAATAGGGAAATGCAAGCCAAGAAAGTTTCTACTTTTCTCCTCAATCTTCTCATCAACATTTGCTCCCTTTCCAGCAAGAAAAGCTCTCCTTTTAGGTATATTATGTTTACATGATTGTGCTACAAAAAGAAATTGCTTTCTCAATTTATGTGTTATAAATTTAGATTTTTATGTATATACATATATTTTAAATATCAAGCCCACCTATATAATAGATAGTGAGATATACATATGAAAAAAAGTTTAGGCCTTGAAAATAAGAATAGAAGAATCTCTGACAAACACTTTTGTATTATTAACCAACTTCAGAGAATTTGCATATAGTGAAAACAATGAGGTCAAGTATGAGTGGAGTGCACATTATCCTTTACACTTACTAACAGAGTGACTTGCTAAGATGGCAGCAGTTCAAAGTGGGAGTTAGTGTGTAAAATTTCAGTCTTAGATTTAGCTACTTTCTTTTTTGCATGAATTCTTCAGCATAGCCCATTATTTTAAAAACAAATTCCTAGACCAATGCTAGAATTTAGAAAACATTTTTAAACTTTGAAATCTACCAGTGTTCAATCATTTTCATTTGCCATGAAAATTCTGTTCTTAGAATAAGAAAGAAGAGTAAAACAGTTCCTTTGGATCTACCACATACAAATTCTCTCTGGGGGAGTGAGGTGCAAGGATAAAGAAAGGCACGGTTCCTTTATTCTTTGACTGCAAGATCTTCACATCAAATATAGAGTGGTCAATGGATTACATATAATCAAAATTTGAGAAAGGTGTTTGTATAGACTGACATATCAGTGCTTCCCTAGTTTACATGAGATTGACCTTTCCAAATTGAATTACACTTTCACTATATGCACAGAAATACACACACACACACACCTACACACCTTTCCCATCCATGCTCCTGATTTGTCTTGACAAATGAGAGAGACAACCAAGAAGTGGTGACAAGGAATTTTCTATACTGAGGAGAAGGGAAATAAGTTTAAGAGCTGGTTGCAGAAACTCACAGAAGAGAGAACTCTGTTTGGTAAAACACTCCCATGTCTTTGGTTTTGTATAGTGAGATAATTCATTTCGTGTGTCAATTTGATGGGACCACATATATTTGGTCAGACATTATTCTGAATGTTCTATAAAGGTGTTTTTGTACATGATTTACTTGATTTAAATCAGTAGACTATGAGTAAAGCAGATAATGTGGGTGGACCTCATCCAGTAAGTTGAAAGCCTAAGTAAAACAGAAGTCTGACCTCCCCCAAACAAGAGGGAATTCTCCAGCAGACTGCCTCAGACTTCATTTCAAACATTGGTTTTTCCTTATTCTCCAGCAGACTGCCTTTGGACTTAAACTGTAATTCCTTCCTGAGTCTCCAGCATGCTGGCCTCCTCATCAGGTTTTGGACTCACCAAATCTCCACAATCACATAACCCAATTCCTTAAAAACAATCTCTTTCTTTCTTTCTTTCTTTCTTTCTTTCTTTCTTTCTTTCTTTCTTTCTTTCTTTCTTTTTAAGATTTATTTATTTATTTGACAGTGAGAGAGAGAGAGGGAGAGAGAGAGAGAGCAAGCATGAGTCGGGTGCAGAAGCAGAGGGAGAGGGAGAAGCAGACACCCTACTGAGTGGGAGCCTGATGCAGGGCTCGATCCCAGGACCCTGAGATCATGACATGAGCCGAAGGCAGACACCTAACTGACTGAGCCACCCAGGTGCCCCTTAAAAACAATCTCTTCCTAATATACACATCTCATTGATTCTGTTTCTCTGGAGAACCCTGACTTAGGACAGCTCTTAGAGTTTGTCCT
The DNA here is from genome assembly GCF_023065955.2 of Ursus arctos. NCBI lineage: Eukaryota > Metazoa > Chordata > Mammalia > Carnivora > Ursidae > Ursus > Ursus arctos. The sequence continues at coordinate 33,616,311 of NW_026622786.1, read as the reverse complement.
GTTTGGATTGAGAATAAGTCAAGTAGATAGATAAGCCAGTCTGCCTTTGGAGGAAGGGATAAGCAACTTTGGGGGAAAGCAGTAAGGAAGGGTACCTTCAATGGAGTGAAGGGATGAAACTGGATTGAGAAAACAAATGGAAATTTTCCAGAGTTGGTAATGACTGAGGCTTTTAAGAAGAAAGTCCTCTAATTTTCTTTCATAGCTTGGCTGTACCACATTGTGGTTTATCCACCTTTCAATCACTCCATTATCCCATCTCTCATTCATATAAAATCTACTACATACTTAGTCTTCAGTAAGTAGTATTTTGGAAAGTAAAGAGATTACATCGGTGTCCAACAGTGTGATATGACATGAAAACTAAACAGTATATACAGGTGATTATGTTGAGAATTCAGAAGCAGCAGTAATGTCTAGGGAAAAGATAAGCCCAAGATTCTTCAGGGGTGTTGGAAAAGGGAGAAACTAAGTGTCCCATTACCAGTAGGACAAGTATAAGGTAATCCTTGCAAATTGGGGATTTGCAGATATTCAGAAGTTTGACTCATGCATTGTATTTCTCATTATACCACAGGGTTCACTAAAGCCTACACTTAGAATGTAATAGAAAAGGAGAAAGAGGAGGAGGTGGAGGTTAAAGAAAAGAAAAAGGAAAATAATGTAGAAGAGCTATGTTCAATCCCTATCATTGACTTAGTCTCTGATATTTTGGTAACTTCTCTAAACTCAAAGGCTCAATATATTGTGAAAGAATTTCAATTTAAAATGGAACTGGAGGATATAAAATGGAAAATCTCACACACGTATGCTCAGAAAAATAAAATTTAAGCATTGAGACTAATTTTTCATAAATGCATGATTTACACAAAACTCAGCACCAGCCAAGGTCCTCCCAACCCCATTGCTTCACCTCCTCTAGATCCAACTCTGTCCTCTTCTAATCCTTTTGTTTATCTGAACTCCCCTTCTTTTCTAATGCTGAAACCTTACCAACTGAGCTGTTAAAACTCTCCCTTTTAAAATTAGGCCTTCTGGGGGCACCTGGGTAGTGTGGTTGATAGAGCATCTGATTCTTGATTTCAGCTCAGGTCCTGATCACAGGGTTCTGATCTCAGGGTCATGAGATTGAGCCCCAAATTGGGCTCAATGCTCAGGTGACAGTCTGCTTGAGACTCTCTCTCCCTCTCCTTCTGCCCCCTCCCCACATGCGCATGCTCTCTAATAAATAAATCTTTCTAAAAAAAATAAAAAATAAAAATAAAATAAAATAAAATTAGGCCTTCTGAAAATCCTGATAAATCCTTAGTTTCCTTTATGCCATGGGCCAAAGCTGAACTTAGTGCTATAGTAAAAGATTTTCCCAAAGTATATATGAGGATCCTCATAGATTTGCTAAAGAATTAAATATTTTAATTTAAACTTGTCAACCTGGCTTCTCTGATCTTTATCTATTAGTTTTCATGCTTGCTGGAGAAGGTCAAGTCCATCATTGGATGAAAACTGCTAATTGGGAAAGCCTTGAAAAAAAAGTTTAGTATTCCAAGTAACTCAACCACCAGCTCTTTTTTATGACCAAGCTTGTGCCATAGCCAAAAGGCTGCATCTTGCCATCCCAAGGGCTTTCCCTAAATCAGGAGACTGGAACAAAATTCAGGCATGTACCCAAAAGTCTGCCAAATCTGTTCATGATTACTATAGCAGATTCCATGCTGTTTTTAGAGAAAATTCTAGGCTCCCTATAAATGTTGAATCCACCAGGGTGGGTTTAATTCAATGTTTATAAATGGTTTAAACAGAGATCTATTTCTGTTAGTCAAGAGAATCTGCATAGAATGGAGAACACTGTCCACTTCTGATCTTGTCAATGTAACCAATCAGTTAACCTGCACCTTAGAAGATGAATCCAAAAGAAAGGCAACTAAAATTTTAAATCTTCAATTTCAATAGATAGAATCTCTTAAGCAAACTCTCCCCATTGGACTCTGTCATAATTGTAAAAAACCTGGCCTTTGGAGAAAAGACTGCTACAAATAAAAAGGTCTAGACAATTACAGCTTTCCAAGAGCCAAGGATCAGACTCATCCCAATGACAGGGCTCTGAGGAAACACAAGGTCTATTTCCCATTCTACCATTGTATAGGCAAAGGGAAACTACTCGCCAGATTGGGGACCAATCCCTTAAAATATTGACACAGGAACTATCCTATCACTGGTCAACCCCACTACTATTACACAGTCCCTTCCTCAAAGTGATGCATTTATTCAAATATTAGGGGTCTCAAATAAACCACAGTGTGGTCTTATTTCTAAACCTATACACTTTTGCTTGGGACCTTTGCAAAATAAACATCCATTTCTCCTCAGTGAATCAGCTCCTATTCACTTACTGGGATGAGATTTCCTAAAAAATAAGCTGCCATTTTTTTTTTTTTCTCAAAAGAGAATAACTTTTGAGTTTGAATACCCTGAACTTAAATCCCTTGAAACTAATCACCAGGAAAATCCACACTCTTTTTCTTTTACGTGTACTTTACAAACCAGAGAAGATCAAACTTCAGATTCTTTCTCATGATTAGATGTAATGTTCCGTACTCTATGGGCAAAATCCTCCACCAACACAGGCAAATTCATTGTGCACCCCACCCCCCAATAAGATCCAAATAGATCCCTCAAAACATCTCCCCAGAATTAAATACCCTATAAACAAAGAGGCTTTACAGGGCATACGACCTATCATAGAAGACTATACAGTATAGAGTTATTATCCCTTGCACCAATCTTGTAATATCCCTATTTTACCTGTAAGAAAAACCTAACGGCTGTGGATGGAGACTGTCCAAGATTTTCAAGCAATAAAAAACATTGTTATTCCTCACTATCCTGTTGTTTCTAATCCACATACAATATGAGCGTCTATCGCTACCAAATGTAAATTTTTCACTGTGATCAATTTATGCAGTGCCTTCACAGTTGATAAGATTGAACTTATTAATGTTGGTAAATTTTTGCTTTTACCTGGGAAGGGCAACAATATACATGGACAGTAATGCCCCAAGGTTTTACTAAAAGTTCTCACAAATTTCAAAACCTGACCTAGATGATCTTGGAGACTCCATCTTACTACTGTAAGTAGATGATTTTCTTCCCTGCTCACCTTCTCAAGCCTCCTCACAAGAAGACAGTATGCACCTGTTAAAACTCTTAGCCACTAAGGGATATAAGATCTCAAAAGAAAAGTTGCAATCTATTGAAACTGAAGCTGGATATTTAGTACATTTAATCTCAGCACAAGAGTTATACCTAGATCCCTACAAGCTTCGTGGCATCTTGAGCTTCCCTAAATCTAAAACCAAATGCCAATTACAGGCTTTTCTTGGGCTAGCTGAGTTACTGTCACAATTGGATTCCAAACTTCTCCTTGATGGCACAACCCCTATATGCCCTATTAAAAACCACTAAACCTAATCCTATTGTCTGGGAAAACCAAGACAACTTGACATTTAAAACCTTGAAGGAAGCTTAATAAATTCACATATGCTTGGACATCCAACCTATCAGCTACCTCTTTTCCTTTTTGTATATGAAAAGGGGAAATGGCCTCAAAATACTTATCTAAATATATGGGAGTTACCACCAACCTCTAGGTTACGACAGCCAAGAATTAGATCCTATGGACTGAGGATATCCTCCATGCCTTAAGGTTATCCCTGCTACTGCCCTTCTGGTAAAGACCACTGAAGAAATAGTTATGAGATCATCCTTAACCATCTTTGTACCTCATGCTGTCATAGCTCTCTTGAACTCACACCACACCCAATACATTTCAGGAAGCCATCTTATTTCTTATAAAATTCTCTTGTGTACTGCCCCTCAAATCACTCTTGTTTATTGTAACAATCTCAACAGTGCTCCTCTTCTTTCATGGATGAAATACCATAATTGTTTGACTTTGATGAATCACCTATTAACCCCTCATGATGACTTTTGGCCATTTCAGCCCAACAAGCCAAATTATATGCTCTTACTCAAGCATTAATTCTTACTAGAGGTAAAACCACAAACATCTATACTAATAGTTCCTATGCCTTTGAAATAACTCGTGATTTGGGGATGTAATAGAAGCAACAAGGTTTTCCTACTTGCAGTGGAAACAAAATTCAAAATGGTTCTTACGTCCAAAGTTTATTAGATGCTATACTCCCATCAACAGAGCTTAAAGCTTATTAAAGTCCCCGGACATTCTAAGTCTGACTCTCTGGACGCCAAAGGAAACCACTCACTGATGTCTCCACAAAAAGTGCTAGTCCTATGGGATCCATAGACAAATCTGTGTCATGGTCCAGAAAACTATTTCCCCTGGTGATGACCTAAGAGAATTATCCGGGCAAATACAACAATTTGTCCCTGTAAAAGAAAAAGAAAACTGGAGGTCTAAACACTGTTGGTAATCATGAAGAAACAAAACTTTGGTTCTGGCCCAATAACAAACTGGTCCTGCCAGAAAATCTAGAATTATCACTATTAACTACCATTCATAAATTAAAACATTGGTCAACTGTTAAATGATAATGTTCATGAATCAACATTGGTGGGAAACATCTGCAAGACCATGAAGGGCACTTATCTTACCAGTTTCACCATCCTAAATTTAACACAAGGAAGATTATCCATACTGCCTCTGGGCATTTTAGTTTACCCAGGTTTTGGTTTACTGAGGTTTGGCAAATGGATTTCATACAATTGTCTCCATCTCATGGATATAAATATGTTCTAAGTAATGGTCTACATGTTTCCACATTGGACTGAAGCTTTCCTATGAAAACAGGGAACTGCCTCTTCTGTAGCTAAAATCCTATTAAGAAAGATTATTCTCCCTTAACCTTCATTGTGACAGGAACTCACTTTACTAGCCAAATACTTAGACAAGTCTGTGCTGTCTGACCAGTTTTGCAGTACCAGCATTGTGCTTATTATCCTAAAGACTGGCCTAACATACAAATGGAATTATTAAGACTCGGTTAGCTAAATTAGTCAAAATCCTTCAAAGACCTGGCCAAAAGAATTACCATTGGTTCTTCTAAATCTTAGATCTACTCCCTTTGGAATCTATAAACTTTCACCTTTGGAAGTAATTATACAATGGCAGATAACACTTAGCCCCCACTTCTTCTGACCCACAACTAATAAAGGGGAATATACTTTAATTTTGCAAAGGGCTATTCAAGTCCAAAGAAAATAATTACCATCTGGTAAAACAATCTTTATACAGAGCATTCCCTGGAGACACAGGCATCAAACATCATACCTTATAGCCCAGAGAGTTCTTCTATTGGAAAAGACATCTCCAAAATGACTCTTTTCAACATCGCTGGAAAGACCTTTACTAGGTGTTGTTAATTAACCCCTGTGCAGCCAAACCTCAGGGAATAAACACCTGGATTCATGTGTGACATCTGAAGAAGGCCCCCAAATCTGAATGAATCTGTACACCAACTGGTGACCTGAAATTGAAAATTTCTAGGAACCGAAGCAGATGGCATCTGGAGTAGACACCTTACCCAAGCTCTCTGGACCAGGCCTATATAACTTTCCTGGGTGGTGGCGGTGGTGGTTGTTTAATTACTCTATGCTTAGTTAAATTAGGTCATTTAGGCCTTCAACTGTTCTTTTTCTAGTTTTCCTACTGCTCTTTACTTTAGTTTTAACATATCCTTTTATTCTCACCTTACAAAACCTCTGATTCTGCTAAAATACTTCTTGCCAGATTTGTGCCAGAGCAAATATTACTCACAATGAACCTGAATCATCGGCCAAGCCACAATCTTTAGAAGAATGACAAAACCTATCTGGTAAAGATGTAGGATTTTCCTCTGGTAACTGAACATGTTCTTCCTTCTGGAAGACTGGTACCAAATATTATGGCTTTCTATTGGATGCCCCCACTCATAAATGGATATCCCTTTCAGATCTGGAATCTTACCCCAAATTTTTCTTTGTTTCAAATCAATGATGGGAATGTCAAAACTCTAGGATCTCTCCCACTTAATATTTGTAACTATACTATTTTATATGACCCAGATGAACATGAATTCACTTCCCATTGAAATCCATAAGACTATATCATCTCATCGATTAATGTATCTCTACAGTGGATCAATGAAAACCATAATACCAGGAAATGAAAAGTTTATGTGCTCCCACTCCATGGTACTTCATTAGGAATTGACCAAAAATATGGTGAATGATGGAAAAACTTAACTTGCTTTTTCTCCAGAGATTTTTCCAAAACTCTACCAAATCTTACTTATACTAGGTCAGCTCACTTGTATAAGTGAGATCTATAAGTATTTCTACTCAGAAATTTAAGGTGCTCACATACCCATCTCCACAATGCTAGTGAACCAGATTATCATGTGCTCTTTATAAAAAATTATATTTCCAATTATGAGATCCCCTCTTTCATTCCAGGGAAAAGAATCTAAGCAAATTATGTTACCCTTACAAGACACTAGGGTATTTCTTTTTAAGTAGAAAAAACATATATTTTATACTTCCCCTTAATTGCAAGGAATGTTGTGGGATCGTTGTCCTCATCCCCGACACCAAAATTAGAAAAGCTCTTCCTTCCACTGCTTATATACCTAATCCGTGGTCTTTCTCCTATCAACTTAAAAGGACATGTTGGAACTGAGAATGTTATCATTTTGGGTGGCTGCCTATATATAACCCTATAGTAGACAGAAAGGGTTTGGGGCACGCTTTTGTCAGAGTTTTTTCCCTTGGTTTGGAGTAGCAGACCTTGAAAAAGCAGTTCATAATCTTTCTATAGTCATGTCTACCACTTTCAATACTTCTGCCAGAGCTTTTGGATATCAACAAACCCAAATAGATAGGCTTGCAGAAGTAATCCTAGAAAACCAGAGCCCTAAACCTCCTCACAGCTCTGCAGGGGGAAACCTGCACCTTACTTGGAGAAGAATGTTGTCTTTATGTCAGGGAAAATAACATAAGAACTAAAAAAAATGAAGGACAATATCAAGCTGCTAGCAGAAGTTGGCCAAGCTCCCAGAACTTGGGACATTTTCTATCTATTTAACATAGGCAATTGGGGAAACTAGTTGAGAGGTGTATTTCAATCGATAGCTATCATTGGGCTTTTGGTCCTTATTTTAATCATTTTAATTAAATTTCTACTGTTTTGTATTAGTAAACAAATGCCTTCTTCCCAAATGTATGTACAAATAAAATTATTTTCCTTTCAAAGGCTTTTCCTGAAACTCAACTGACCATGGGAACTAAATGGTCCACCTTATAGGGACATAACAAATTTTTCATTTTCAATCCTCTTGTGGCCCAAATGAGGTCAATGAAATTCCATATCATTTACCTCACTGCCCCCCACCTCAGGCACAAGACTCCTGAGGATGGCCTTCTTCTGCTTCATGGAAAAAAGACACCTGACGGTCCTCCTCAGCTTCATAGAACATACAACACAATCCATCTATAAAGAACTATACCTTTGACAAAAATTAATGAACGTCTGAATACCATAACTGATCAACAATGCTTTCTGTGAAGGATCTTGATCAAAGGGAGGAAATGTGAAAGAATTTCAATCTAAAATGGAACCAGAGGATATAAAATTTCAAATCTCACACATGTGCTCTCAGGAAAACAAAATTTAAGGACTGAGAGAGTGATTTCCCATAAATGCCTGATTTATGGAAAACTGATAGTATTGGAATTTTCTTAAATAATAGGAAGATAGTCAAGGAGTTGCCTCATATCAACCCTGGGAAATTTTTGCTTATGGTTGGTAGAGATATGAATAAGAAATGACCTAGACTGGGCTTGTCTCACAAAATAAGCTGAATTGAGCTTTGTATGACTGGACTGGTTTTGTCCACTTGGGGAATTTTCAAAGCTGGTCACAATTTTTTTTTTAACAGAGTCTAACTAAAGTCTCCCCTCTTTACATTACTTGCTCATAAATATAGCCTGCCCCAAACCCTTAAAAGACTCATCTGTAGCTTGTTACAGTTTGCATGCCCTGAATTGCAACTCCTCTGCTATTTCTGAATAAGCTCATATTTTTGACAATTTTGAACTTGCCTTAGTTTACCTCTTTATTTAGGCTGACAATATCACCCAACATTATTTTCAAGATCCATCCCTTTCTGACTCCAAAATGTCTTTTGAGTCACATCTCCCACTAAGTCTATGTGTCACTCAGGCCACTGGCTGGTGACCGTTGGACTAGCAGAGATGGGATCCAATTTGAACTGGGAAGACCCTCACTACCTGGTGAAGTAGGAAAGCATGGAGAAGAGTTTTGGCAGAGTGCCTACAGCTCCAAAGATGGTAGCTGGTCAGGTCAGGCATCTATCTCCTCTTTCTTGAATTTGGTCTGAGTTGGAAAGCAGGCAAGTAGAATGTAGAAATCTTCCATCTATCCAACTAAGAGGATCTTAATATAATCCTGAGGATAAAACCCAAGAATGTGTTTTATTACATTTTATGTTAACTATGTTCTCTGCTTTTCACTGAATCAAAAAACCAAAAGAAGTCCCTTCTTTGTTCTCTGAGGTTGCTCTTTACTGGTACATTGAAAACTTGTATCTACTGGCTAGAACAGGGAATGGTTCTAGGTTTAAAAGTAAATGTGTGCAGAGGGGAGACATATTGGTCACAACTGAACAATCTTATCCTGCTCCTACCAGTAATGGAAAATTGCCATGATTTAGTCACTAGGATGAAACTTCCCTTCATTAACTAGGAAAAGTTCAATAAGCAAAAGGAAGAAACAATGCGATTTGGTCCCTAGCCAGACTTAGCCCTTTTCTCCTACCACTCTTAACGTTTTTCACTAGGCTACAAACACATGAGATTTTAACACACTGAGCTTGTTTCCACCTCAGGGCTCTTACACGTTGCTTATCTACCTCCTTGAAATGCTAAGATCTTAATACAGTGATTCCTTCTCAATATTTGGTCTCTGCTCTATTGTCACCTTCCCTAAAGGCTTTTCCTCACCCCTCCAAAAATAGCATCCAAAATACCCTAAAACATACCCAGTCACTTTCCATTTTCTGCCTAGCACTTGTCATTACTTGACATCCATTCGTTTTTATCTATCTACCTATCTAATCATCTAACAATTATCTTTTTCTATCTTTATAGAATACCCTCACTAGAATCTAAATTGCATGAAAGTAAGGACTTTTTATGTCAGTTGTCTGTTCTATTGTTTGCACGTAGAACAGTGTGTCCTACACATAGTAGGTGGTCATGAATGAATATATTTAAAGAGATTTTAGGGAGAGTGTTCATGTATTATTCTTTGTTTCAATATGTGCATTAATAACAAATGATTCTTATATATTCCTCAAAATTAGACCAGTGAGACCTCTAGCTAAGATATTTTTGTTCAGTGTCTAATAAGATTCTGCCTAGAATGTAATAAATTTATATATAATTTTTAAAAATTGCAACCGTTCAGGCTTTTTCACTAAATGTGTTCAGCCCTTCCCCAAATTAATATGAGTTATTAAGATTTTAGTAACGTAATGTATGATTTACCAAATATCTCAAAATCCTTTTTCCTTTGTTAAATAAAATCTAAAGGAAATGACTAATTAGTCAATTTGAATGATTTCCAAATAACACCACCAGACTGTGTTTGTCTATACGACCAAGGTGAATTATTCATTAGCATTTATGAGAAGTGCCTGAAGAACACTAGCAGTGGGAGTAAAACAACCTGGAATGGTTTTTAAATGACCTTCCAAGCAACTTGGATTAACACTGGCATTATTCTCCCCGTACAAATCGAGTTAAAATTTTCCATGTGTCAGGTCTCAGAAGAAGGCAGTGAAGGAGTGCTGTCTTAGAAAGGAAATGACCTTCTGCACCTCCTACAATTAGATTCTGCTTCTTTCTCTGTGTGTAGTGTCCGTGTGTGTCTGTGTGTATCTGTGGGAGGAGAGAGAAGGAGAGTCAGCAAGAAGGGAAAGAAGCAGAGAAGAGAAAGGAGAGTCAGATGAGAGGTGGGGGGGAGGAAGACAAGGATAAGAGAGAAAGAAATAGGAACAAACAAAAGGAAAGACGGGGCATGATAGAAAAAAGAAAAAGAAAACATGAAATAGAAGAAATAAAATGGAGACAGCAGGGAAGGGGGACGGAGGGAAGAAACTGATGATCGAAATGACAGATTCAGAGGCAGGCTTTCCCTTGAGTTGGCACACCAGGCTTCCAGGCTCCCAGGAGTTCTCCCAGGTGTGCAGGGTCACCTGACTTAATACTGATTAAAAGTGTAAATTGCAACACAAAAAGAGAAAAAGTAATTGTCATGTTTCTTCTCTCCTGTGAGGTCATACTCCCCGGTTGTAGCTGAACCTGCTGCTAGGCACACCCCTCTTGTTTAATAAAATTGTATTAACTTTATCCCTGCCCTTGATTTGCGGCTTTCTCACGTTGTGAGGAATAAATAATAAATGATTGTAAAGCACTTGTACATATGAAATGCCACATAAATGCTTAATAATAATCAGCTTAAGCCAGGAAGCCAGGGGGGTTGAATAGAAATCATTGCACACGGCCATTCTTGTTTATGTGGCTAAAATCGTCCTGTGTGCTGTCTCCACGTCAAATCATCCCGCAGATTTAATTTTCACCCATTCAAGAATCCACTTCTCTGCAAACTAAACAACCTTTGTTCCCCCATGCCTACAGTAATGTCATTTACAATCATAGAACGTAACTGCAACAACTCATCTTTGCCTTTTCATTTTAGCGTGGTTTTTGTGGCACCCCTTCTCTCCTCGTTAGCCCTTTCCAATCCCCACATGCACCATCTTGAGTCCTCCTTGCTTATCCCTTGGAGACACTGCCTGTTCTACTCTGGTTATCTTTGGAAAAATATGCTTCCCAGACTTGGATTTCATTGCATTTGCTTTTTGGGAATCCAGTATAGCAAAGTTGGTAGTTCCTTGCTGCCCTTCATCCATCCATTCCTTTTATCATGTATTCACTCAGCACTTACTGATGGAGCGTTGTGCTAGGTGCTGGGGGTACAGTGGAAACCAAGACACAGACAGTATGCGTTCTGGAAGGAAGACAGGGTAATTCCAGCTAGTTTGGAAGATGCTATGATCAGAGTAAGCACAGGCATCTGAGGGAAGTCAGTATGTAAGCAGCATGAAGTAGGAAATTCTGGTAAGGTCTGAGATGGGGTTTTTTCCTTTTATTTTCCAGTGTCTTTAAAAGCCTTTCTATGTGCTATTTAACACAGCTGAAACTCACTTGGTGTGACCTGGCTGTGGATAGAAAGGAGTGGTTAGGTACCACAGAGAAAGCCCAGGCTGGCCTCTCCCGGTCATTTAGAAGGAGAACTGTCTGTTTCAGTTTCTATGCGTGGGACCCAACCTTTGGGAGTTGCCAAGAGTTGGTCCTTTGCTAATACAACCGTCTATTTGCAACCTGGAGTCTATGTTTTCAAAAGAAGGTATTGTCTAAATTTGTATCTGTACATTTAGTGACATAAAAGCACATGCTTTTTGCAGAAAATGAAATGAAAATAAAGATAAGCAAAAATAAATTAACTGCAATCACAGCACCCACTGGGGACAATTTTTATCATTTAGTGCATATCCTACCAGACTTTTTCCATGTTTATATTGTATCAAAATGTGCCTTAAGGCACATATTCCTCAGTCCCATAGTATTACATTTCTCATCAATGTGTATTATACTATACTCTGTATACATACATATTAGTTTATTGCTTTTTTCACACAACATATCAAAACCATAGTTTCATATCAAAATGCATTTCATCATGATTCCTAATGACTCCTCCATATTCTATTATGCATATGAATTATTTTAAAGTTTTAGATATATGCACTGCTGCAATCGGAATTACTGGGTAGAAGTATGCCTGTGTTAAAGTTTTTGTTACCTTGCCAAAATGCCCTCCAGAGGGACTGAACTGGTTTACGCTCTCATCTCCCGTATATCAGGCCCCTGCCCACACCACTTATCCTCCCTTATCCCCCCATACACCCCTTAGCCAAAATGAAGTAGTCTCAAGGAAGATATGTTTGAAGCTCCACAATTTTAATTTTTCCTCTACTTTCCCATCCGTTCCCTTGTGGCATGAGAATTAGTGGGCCTTGGGTTTTCAAACAGGTGGAGAAGGCTGTAGGGTGTATAATTGCTTTTGGTGAAACCATCAACGTCCACGTTTAGTTCTTCTTGCTCCACTTCCTCCAATTCAATTAGGCTGTTCTTACCAGGGGGAGAGTTTTCAAAGCATCAGATGAAGTGCTACCTCATGATTAATAATTCATGACAAGAAATGAAGATCGGGAAAGGTAATAATGCCCTCCAAGCTGTTTTTCTCCACCACTCCCTTGTTCTCATTCACATAAAATGCTGTGTCTCAATCGTTAAAGCAAACATAACAAAGTTTCACTGCCCCATAAACCAAAGTTCCAAAGCAGGAATTCATAAGCTTTTGAAGTCCTACGCCCCTTCGAGAATCTTGTGAAAGATTCAGACTCTTTCCTAATGGAAAAAAAACAAAAATGGATGTGATAGTGTGCACAGATATTGTGCTTCTAATTCCCCTGGGTCAGGCATCACTCGCAGATCATCCGAGGACTCTCTAGGAATAATCTCTGGACAAACAAACAGACAGAAAAACCAAGAGAAGCCCAAAAGGATTCAAGGTAGAATGGACAAGAAGTTTCATATGCATTGCCTCGACTTCCTGTGCCCAAATTTGCAGTGAAACAAAGAAATGTCTTCCAGCGTGATTTATTTAGTTATTTAGGTATTTTGTGAGGGGACTAGTGAGTTAGCTGACAATTAGAAGAGTGGATTTTGGCAAATGCATATATTACAGGGCAAATCAAATACAGGTGAGGGTGAGGGCATGGTTAATGTTGAGACCTATTTGCAAGACTACTATAGAGGCAGTTTTTTTCTTGCCAAATGCTATCAGCCATAAAATGTCCAAGGCAGTGGGTCACACCCACTGCTTCATGCTCTGCTACTTGGCATTCCTCTAAGTTCTTCCTCAATTGTCATATCTCCACAGGCCATAACAAGGGACAACAGTCAGCAGCAATTCAATTTCGACCTCCATCTGCTGGCAATAACAACATAAGGGGGAAATTAATGTACACTCACACACTTGTCATTATAATAGCCCAAATTTGTTTTTATAGAATGACTTTCTTCCAAGGAAGTCAAAAAACAATTTGTATTCGAATTCCCAACTAGCAACTCACCTGGCAGGTAGATAGCTAAAATCGCCTCCATTTTTGAAGGCACAGAGATGCTATAAATTTTATCAAAAGCCACGTAGCACTTCCATGGTGAAGTATGGTTATCAGAAAAGCTCTCTGGAAACCATTTTGGTGTTCCTTAAAAGTCTGATATCTAATACATAAGCCAGACAGCAGGTTATATTAACAGTCAATCAGATTATATAAACATACAGCAAAATATTTGTGTTTTACTAGCTACATTGTATTTCTTCATCAATTTTTCTCCCTTTAATTTGTTCTCCTTCCCTAAACCCAAGACCCATAATTTTCCATTTACCAGTTCTGTGATTTTGGACAAGTTACTTAATCTCCCTCTACCCTCCACTTCTTCCTCTATAAAATGAAAGTAATAATAGAAGCCAACTCATAGATTTGGTATGAGGATTACATGAAAAAAGAAGATTCCTCAACATATGTAGGGTATCCATAAAATCTGGAAACACAAATACCATAATTTCATATTTTTTACAGATTGATGAAAGATGAATGTGTTGAGCTGATAGTGCTAAGTACATGAAGGGCTGAGCCTAACAATGAACAACAGAGCCTTTTAATATGCACCACCTGAAAGAGCTGCCATGTTTCATAGCACAATTAGAAAGCCGGTTTAAAAATTCAAAGATACAGTCAGTCTGTTAGACAAACTCTTTTGTGGACTAGCATCCATTTCCAAAAAGGTGAAGGAAACAGTCATAGCCACGGTTGTAGCCGGTCCAAACTGGCCAACTTACCAAGCATCTAAGGGATTGGAGATGCCTTACAGAATTGTTCAAAAGATTTCCAAAGTACATGCCTTTCAACTGTATAAGATGTAAGTTCTGCAAAGCTTATCTGAGGATGATGACCACATGATGAGAGGCAACACACTGTATCAGAAAGTCCACTGAACAAATCATACATTGTAATATTAGTAACTATTTATTGTGCGTATTTGTCTATATTTCCAAGCTTTTGGTCACCTGTAGTAAGTGCTTACTAAATGTTTATTATTATTATTATTATTATTATTATTATTATTATTATTATTACTATTTATGATCTAAGGGAAAAAATTTAAAAAGATGTTTCATAATCCACTATGTTATTTTTTTTACAATCACATTTTGGCACCGGCAAGTAAGGGTAGAGGAATCACTAGCTAGAATTTGATTCTCTTCTATTCGGTTATGGTCCCCTATTGCTCTCTTTTGTTATTAGCTTACCAACATGCCTCAATTCTTTAAGAAAATACAAGCAGTGAAATGAGCCTGTGTTTTGGTCCTTCCTCTGTAGAATCTACATATTTTTTCTCTACTTCCTGCTGTCAGAGTCCTTCTCATAAAGAGATATTAGTCTTAAAGCTGATTTTGATTCATGAAAATATTGTATTCAGAAACCAAAAATAATTATACAAATAAGAACAATAACTTTGTACATACGCAATAACAGCAATTTATTTCTGACCACTTGTGTTGCACTTTCTGGAGAAGATCTAATGACAGATTTCTGATGAGCAATTCCATAGGAGAAATTATGACCAAATTATATATGGAGAAGTTTTGAAAAGCCTGTCTTTGCTTATGCTCGTCACCAATAAAGATTAGAGAACTTCCTAAATTGGAGATATACATGTATTATACAATTTAAATACCATATAGCATGCTGTCATGTCAAATAGACCTGTTTCATCAGGTACCTCACACTGACCTTAATTCTCTAGCTTAGGGTAAACTCAGTGTGATATAGTCTGGCCAAAAGGGAAATTCAAGAAATGTCTGTTGTTAAAATGCTGATGAACCTCCATGTCAACAGGTGTGATCAAGTGTAAAGAGGCAAGTGTCACAAGAACATCAACAGTGTCATAGAGCAAAAGCTTCCTATAGGATCCCTCAAAGGAAAGTCAAGTTTGAAAAAACTGAAATACTTCATTAGACTGCCATTTGTTAAGTATATCTATCTGAATTTCTGTCTGCCACCTGTCAGAAACTGAAGATAGAACAGATATGTATAATCACTGAAATCGTGTCCTTCCTATGGATATGAGATTTTGGAGGAATCAGAGGGCATGGGCATCAGAGAATGGCCAAAATGAAGGTATGAGGACGAGTGGCTTTTAAAATAGATTAGTAACTGGTTGAATAACACCAAAGAACGTTATAAATGGATTGAACCAATCAGGAAGGAGCATTCTAATAACTGTCCACAGATACTATTCTTAGCCCTAAATGGTTTATAATTTTATTAACTTGATTAAAAAATAGAAGGCAGAATTTTTAAAATTTAAAATAGCACAAAAGCAACAGGGAAAGACAATATTTTTGAAGACAGAAGTTCAATATGGAGAAATGATGGGCTGAAGTTTTGATCTAATAAAAGAAGAATAGAAAGATTTGCAGTATGAGATTTCCAGCTTGAAAGGAAAGGCAAATTAAAATGAATAAAATTTATGGGAGTTAAAAAAGGGGAATTATTTACAAAAGTGTGGACAGGGATTAAGGAAACTACAAAGGATTTTTAATATCCCCCAAAATAGTAAGTGCTCAAATACTCTCTACAACCTGAAGGTGTGAAGAAAGGGGCTGATTATGAAGCCACTGATACACAGAAGGAGGGATGAAGAGAGCCATCTAAATGAGAGATGCCTGGAGGGAAGAAACAAGGGAAATAAACACCTTGACCTCACTTTTCTCTCTCCTTCCTAACAGTCTCCCAGCAGTGATCCCCATTTACCCAACTCAACTGAAAATCAGAGAACAAGTAACTGGTTGATGTTATGATGCCTAAGGTAGAACCCAGAAATCTGTACTTATTTACAAATATGGTTAATGATTTGAATACATCCCCAAAACTACTAACATCCAGTGAAAACTACTTCAAAAATCAGAAAACGTTTTATGTGAAGGGATATTAAGCATTTTAGGCTTTCTGGGACATACAGTCTATATGACTGTTCAACTTTATCTTTGTTGTATTAAAGCAGCTTAAGCAAATGGCTTTGGCTAGATTTGGCCCTCAGCAGGCTGGATTTGGCCAACACACTGTAGTCTGCTGATTCCTGATCTTCTCTGTGAGAGCCAAATAACCGATGGGGTATTATGCTCTTTAAAGCCCTTGCTTTACAAAAGAGAATTCCTGAATACCCTCTGATGTTTGAGGGTTTAAACATATATTTCTTCTAGAATTTAAATTAAAACTTTTAAAATATACTGATAATTATATTTATTATCAGTATTCATGATCAATAGAATTTATAAGCCTTGATAAATCGTTTTGCACTCTCAATCACACCAGAAGTAAAAATTTTATAGAAATCTCCAAAAAAAGAAAAAAAAAAAAGAGCTCATATCCCAGGAAGATAAATTACTGAGGTAAAATAGGGAATATCAGAATTTTTATTTATATTTGCTTTTCATTACATTTGTTTTAAATTTTTATTTTCAAGTAATTTATGATGTACTTAAAAATCAGTACTGTAGTACATGCAAATATTTATGATTTAAATAAATTATTCAGTTTTTAGAAAGCAGCATTGGCAACGTAAAGACCTCCAAAAATCCACTTTTCCATTAAAGCAATGAGAATACTGGTAAATAGTTGTCAAATCATCATTTTAAGGGTTCCTGAAATTAACCAAAGGATTGGTTATTCAAGAGAGTTTATTCAAATAGTTGAATTAGTTGAATGAGAATATTAGGCTTTGTGGCATTTTAAGCTGCCATACTCCCATCCCATTCTTTCCATCTCTATAGTAGCCTTGAAAAGCAGTCACTATGGAATGACAGTAACTGTGAAACAGAAGTCTAGCAGACACAGGAATAGATAGAATGGGTTTGGAGCTCCCCTAAAAGAATATCCCCAGAGAACTGTCATTATCTGACCCATCTTGGAACTCCCTGGAAAAATCCCATTCTCATGGTTTGTCATTATTTCAACTGACTCAGAGCTCATTGGACAAGGAAAGCAGTATCTACAGGGCATTTGCCAAAAAAAGTCAGAGGCAGTGGCTTAACATCATAGCTACTGAGGGCACCATTGCCAGTTGTGGTAATTAAGTGGCAAAAAGAAAAAAATTAAAGGCAAATAAGGGGGATGAGCTCTCCATAGGGGGTTCTGAAAAGATCTAACACATTTCTGGGGATACAGAGGGCGAAATGCATGTGCAGTGCTGTGCATATATCACAAAAAGATGTGAAAAGGCTCTAATCTCTATCCATAGCTGACCATGAGGCTCTGTGCAAGCAAGAAGTAAAGATTAAGGCATAATTATAAACTAGTGAAGCACTGAAATCCTACTCCAACCCACACATTACATCCTTCAGCAAAAAATGAGAGACTCACTGGTTGAGGGTCTTTAAGGAAATCTCTGTCCCATCATTATTTGACCACTAAGATAATTAAGCAGACATGAGACTTGAGTGGCTGCACAAAATGTAGAATACAGATATTATAGATTTTTCCAGGAAAATAATTGAACACATAAACAGCAACAACAATAATAACAAAGTCTGGGGGAGGAAGCAGAGATCTATTCCCAGAGTTACCACGCTACATTATTTAAAATATCTAAGTTTCAACAAAAAAATTACAAGACACAAGAAGAAACAGGAAATTATCCAATACATAAGAAAGTAAAGAGCCAACAGAAACTGTTCCTGAGGAGCCCAGATATCGTACTTACAAGACAAAAATTTTATTTATTTATTTTTTTTAAAGATTTTATTTATTTATTTAACAGAGACAGCCAGTGAGAGAGGGAACACAAGCAGGGGGAGTGGGAGAGGAAGAAGCAGGCTCCCAGTGGAAGAGCCTGATGTGGGGCTCGATCCCAGAATGCCGGGATCACGCCCTGAGCTAAAGGCAGACGCTTAACGACTGCGCCACCCAGGCGCCCCATAAGACAAAAATTTTAAATTAGATATCATACACATGTTCAAATAATGAAATAAAATTACATTTAAAAAACTAAAGGGAAGTATGATGATGCCACACCAAATAGAAAATATGAATACCAGGATTAAAATTAGAAAATGAAACCAAATAAAAATACTAGAGATGAAAAATATGATAATTAAAATGAAACATTCACTAAAGGGGAATAACAGAGTAACTGGGTGGGTCAGTCAGTAAAGCATCTACCATCAGCTCAGGACATGATCTCAGGGTCCTGGTATCGACACCTGCATTGGGCTCCCTGCTCAGTGGAGAGTCTGTTTCTCCCTCTCCCTTAGCTTCTCCCTTTCCCTCTGTCTCTGCTTCTCCCCCCACTCATGCTCTCTCTGTCTCTCTCAGTCTTACTTAAATAAAATCATAAAGGGGAATAATGTGATAGCTGGTAGAAGAAAAATAAGCAAACTTGAAGAAAGGTCAGTTGAAATTATCCAGTCTAAGGAACAGAGAAAAAAAATAATAAAGAAAAATTACCAGAGATTCAGAGACAGTGGGATAGCAATGAGTATACCAACATATGTATGGGAGTCCCATAAGAGGAGAGAGAGAGAAAAGGCAGAATGAATATTTGAAGAATGGCTGAAAATTCCCAAATTTGATGAACAACATTAATCTACACATCCACGAATCTCAAAACACTACTAATAGGATAAACCAAAAGAGATCCACAGCTAGACACATCATAGTCAAACTGCAAAAGACAAAGAGAGACTCTTGAAAGCAGTAAGAGAAAGAGAAACAAATAAATGAACCATCATGGACAAAAAGTCTTTAATAAGAGGTACACTGACTTATCAGAAAACAGGAAAGGCAGAAGGCTGTGGGATAATGTACTCAAAGTGCTGAAAGAAAAAGACTATAAATCAAGAATTCTCTGTCCAGCAAAATGATCATTCAAAAAAGGGTAATTCTAGAGTTGAAAATATCTGGTTTATAAGTATTTGATATATAAAATGTATTATATGAGTTTAACAGGAGAATGGAGAAGACAGAGAAAATATTCAGTAAACTTGAAGAGAGATTAAGAGTAATTATCCGACTTACGGAAAAGAATGTTTAAAAATAAATCAACAGAGCTTTATTGATTTATGAAATAATATCAAAAGATCTATTTGTATAATTGGGAATCTCAGAAGAAAAGAGAAATAATAGAACCAAACATATTTTGAAGAAATAATGGCTGGGTTTTTTATTTTTTGTCAAAACTTGGCAAAAGACATAAATTTAAAGATTTAAGAATCTTAGCGATCTCCAAGCAGGAAAAAAAATAAGAAGAGAACCATACCTCGATAGGTCAAGATAAAACTGCACAAAACCAAAGAAAAAAAGAAAAATTTCAAAAGAAGTCAAAGAAAAAGGAGACATTACATAAAGAGGGAAAATTAAATCATGACATCATTTATTTTTCAGAAACTATGGAGCCCAGAAGACAGTGGAAAAAAATATTAAGGTGATGAAAGCAAAATAGCTAGTAAAAACCATCAACCAAGAATTTTATATCCAGCAATAATATCCTTCTAGAATTTGGAGAACATATATTTTCAGACAGAAAGAATATGAGAGAATTTGTTGCCAGCAGACATATATTAGAAGAAATGCCAAAGGAAGTTCTGAGGCTGAAAAAAAAATTATTCCAATTGGAGATTCATATCCTCAGGAAGAATGAAGAGTACTGAAATGGAAAAAATAAAGATAAATGACTATTCTTTTTTCCTTTAAATGTCTCTAAATTTCATATGACGATTGAAAGTAAAAACTATAGAGGCATCTGAGTGGCTCAGTTGGTTAAGCATCGACCCTTGGTTTCAGCTCAGGTCATGATTTCATGGGTCATTTGATCAAGCCCCGTATTGGGCTCTTGGTTTAGAGGGGAGTCTGCTTGAAGATTCTCACCCTCTGCCCTCCTTTCACTTGCACGTACTCCCTCCCTTCCTCTCTCTCCCTAAAATAGACAAATAAATCTTGAAAAAAAAATGAAGTAAAAATTATAATACTGTCACAAGGGGTTTATAATGATTATAGAAATAAAACATGTCCAGCATAAAATGAGGGACATTATATGGATTTACACAGTTGCAAGGTTCTGCATTTTATGTGAAATGGCACAATGTTAACTCTAAGTTCACTATGAGAAGTTAGAGAGATATGTTTTAATCCCCAGAGCAACTACTAAAAAAATAAAAAAAGGCATATTTTAAAAAAACAATAGATAAGTTAAAGTAGAATTTGGAAAATATTCAAAACCCCATAAAAGGACAGAAATGTAGAAACAGAAGAACAAAAAACAGAGAAGATAAATAGAAAATGCATTAGAAAATAGGAAAACTAAATCCAGCCCTATCAATAACTATTTTAAATGTAAATGACTAAACTCTCCTATTAAAAGTCAGAGATTATCAAAATGAATAAAAAAATCAAGACCCAACTATTTTATCTTCAAGAAATTAACTTTAAATACAAAGATACGGATAGGTTGAAAGTAAATAAATCGAAAAGATACACCATATAAACAGTAAGAATAGGATTGGTGTAGTTAAACTAATATTAGATAAAATAATTTGAAGACAAAAAGTACTACCAAAAATAAAGAGAGAAATTTCATAATAATAAAAGGATCAAATTGTCTGGAAGAAATAACAATAATTAATATGCGCAATCCTCCTAACAGGACTTTAAAATACATGACTCAGAAATAAACACATTTAAGGGGAGAAATAACTCCAAAAACAATGTGGGAGATTTTTTAAATATGATCTCTTAGTAACTGATAGAAACAATCAGACAAAAATTCAGGAATATAGAGATGATCTAAACAATATGTTCAACACACTGGTCTAGTGAATAGGCACAGAACATCAAAACCAACAACAAAAGAATAAACATTTTTTCAAGCACAAATTAAACATTCAACATGATAGATCATATAATGCATCATGAAACAGGCCACAAAATATACTTAACAGAACTGAAATTGTACAAAGGATGTTCTCTGATCACAATAAAATTCAATTAGAAAGCCATAAAAAATAAGATATTTAGGGAAAAAAACAAATATCTGAAATTTAAACAACAAACTTCTAAACAATCCATGAATCAAAGAAGAACTAACAGGGGAAATAAGGCAGTATGTCAAACTGAATAATGATAAATTCAACATATCGACACGTGTGATACAGCTAAAGCAACACTTGAGGGAAAATGTACAGCTTTAAATGCTTAGATTAGAAAAGAAAGAGGTCCACTGGGCACCTGAACTGAGTGGCTCAGTCAGTTGAGCACCTGCCTTTGGCTCAGGTCATGATTCCAGGGTCCGGGGATCTAGCCCCCTGTCAGGCTCCCTGCTCAGCAGGGAGTCTGCTTTTCTTGCTCCCTTTGCCGCTCCCCCTGCTGTGTGTGCTCTCTCACTCTGTCAAATAAATAAATAAATAAAATCTTAAAAAAAAAAAAAAGAAAGAGGTCTAAAGTCTGGTATAAAAGTCCTACTTAAGACACTAGAAAAGGAAGGGGAAAAATAAGGCGAAGTAAGTAAAATGAAGGAAATAATCAAGATAACAGATATCAGTGAAATAAAGAAAAACAAACAAACAACAGAGAAGTTAATAAAGCCAAAAGTTGTTTTTTGAGAAGCTCAACAAAATAATAAGCTTCTAGCTAGACTGATCAAGAAAAAACATAAAGAACACAAATTACTAATAAGAGGAATGAAAGCATCATCATTACAGATCATATAGACATTAAAAAGGATAATAAAACATTATGATGATCAACTCTATACCAAAAAATTATTGACAACATAAATGAAATAGATAAATCCTGGTGGGGAGAGAGGACAGTTTAACAAAACTGGTATTAAATGCAACTGAAAATATGAAATAGCCTACGTTTAATTAATAATTAACCATCAAAAGCTTTTCTAAAAAAACAAAACAAAACAAATCAACAACAAAAAACCCCCCAAAACACAAAATAAAACAAAACTCCAGGCCCGGGGGAGAAACTGACTGAGAAGTCCATGAAACGGCTTTGTGGTGATAATGCTGCACACCTTGACAGAGGCTTCAGTTATAGAGCATTTGTCAAAACTCACCAAATGTATACCTGAATTTGTGCATTCCATTGTATATAAGTTTTACATTAATAACTGCAAAAATATCAAATCCCATTAATGTTATGAATGTTAAAGTATTTAGGGAGAAAGGGAAATCTGTAATTTTTAAAAAGATGAGTCGATGAATAAAGGGATAACAAATGACTATATATGTGATAGAAGAGTAGTAAAATGTTAATTTCAAGCACAGCAAAGTTTACTGTTTATTACAAAAGTCATTCAATCTTACTTCATATTTGTTATTTTTTCATAATAAACTGACGGAAAAGATTCTGGAGTTCCAAATTATTAGACTCTGGGAAATTTCTCATGTAAAGATTTGAAGAACCAATAAGCAAAAGAATCTTAATATAATTATGAAATTACTGGAAAAGGAAATTATACTCAATGTAATTCCACTATGAAATGAGAAACCAGTACTCCGGTTCTGGAAGAAATGTTTTCAAACCTCTTCCCTAATGGGTCAGGACTAAGAATGGATTTCTAGTCAAAGCCTTCTCCATTTTCCTCACTTAACTTCTTCCTCCCGTAGACCATTTCCTCACTTAGACTGAGCCACAAATCCAGGGTGTGCCTTTGGTGCCAGCATCACAAATTTCCTTAAGCAAATGTCCATTTTTAGTTTTGTTTTGTTTTAGAGAAAGAGAGTGCAAGTGGGGGAGAGGCAGTGGGAGGGGAAAGAATCTCAAGCAGACTCCACATTCATCTGGGAGCCCAGTGCGGGGCTCTATCTCAGGACCCTGAGATCACGACCTAAGCTGAAATCAGAAGTCAGACACTTAACCAACTGAGCCACTCGGGCACCCCATAAATGTCCATTTTTAAAGACAAAAACCAAGCAATAGTTCTGCCTCAGTTTCTCCCAGTTCCCAATGTTCCAGGGTCTTCAAAGTGCCACAAAAAACTTAATAAATGTTTAGCAACTATTTCTCTTGTTCTTCAAATTGGACTCCACTATAAAAATTGGTTGGATAGGGGCGCCTGGGTGGCACAACGGTTAAGCGTCTGCCTTCGGCTCAGGGCGTGATCCCGGCGTTATGGGATCGAGTCCCACATCAGGCTCCTCTGCTATGAGCCTGCTTCTTCCTCTCCCACTCCCCCTGCTTGTGTTCCCTCTCTCACTGGCTGTCTCTATCTCTGTCAAATAAATAAATAAAATCTTTAAAAAAAATTGGTTGGATGAACAAATACACAACTAAAAGAAATGGACAAATGAATAAATAAATATAATTTAGGCAAAACCAGCAACTCATCACTTTACAAACTCAGCTGCCCTCCAATGTCAATGAGCAGTCAAGTAGCCTGCCTGGATCTCGGTCTGTTATGAGCTGAGTCTAATCCTTGTATCCTGGCTATCCTCGAACCCATAGACTAAATAGAAATTTTTTTGTTCAAAGTTAAGTAAACATAAAATGTCAACAGGTAACCCATGAAGAAGAAATTTGCAGTACAGAAGTGTAAATTCTTCCCATGACTAGATTTAGACCATCACAGAAAAGGAAAATTGCTTTATTTTTTTTTCTTTTGTCACTATAAGAATATATTGCTCTGAGTATTTTCGTCTTAGCATTCTCTTGCAGCTGGCACAAAATAAATTTAAATATCTTTTGAATGGATGGATGGATGGATGGATGGACAAATGAATGAATGAATGAAATTCTCTTATGTAAGAAGATGACTTAAAGATGATATGAGAATGAATATTAACAAATTAAATCACCATTTGAATCTGGAAGTCACTAATTGATACTGCAGAAAATAAAATAAATAACTCAAAGGACCTTCTTAAAAACTATTTGTAACATGAAGACAAAGTGAACAGAAATTTAAAATTAGAGAGACACTATAATGGATTAGAGTTTCTAGAGTTTATAAAAGACACTAGAGTTAAAATGAAAAGCGGCATTAAAGGTAGATCAATGAGAGGAGACTTACACTTAGATATATCCTGGTAAGATATTTACATTTAATAAGTGTATCCTCAGCATTTATATTATGTTATATATATCTTATATTGCTTTTTTTTTCACTTTATTAGAAGGTAAGCTCCAGGAGGTTGGAATTTTTAAATGTTTTATTCACTGCTATATCCCTCACCAGCCACCTGTTTGATTGATAATACAATATTTATTTATGAAATGAATTAGCTAATTTTTAATTAATTTTTTGAAAAACATCCAACCTAGGATTGAGAGATAATGGTGGTAGTGTGTGGATCAGGAGGGAGCCAAGTATATATTCAACAAAGCAATTAAAACCAAGTTGGTCTCGGTTTCTCCTCTGCAACAAATGCTATCATTTTAAAAAAAAAGCAATATAGCTTAAAAAATGTTTCATGATCTAAGATTGCACTAATAAGACACCTTTTATACAAAGTAATAGAAACAAATCTCAAGTTTTTGCAAAGTCTAAGAAACTACAGCTCATAGAAATTGTTTAAAGGGGTGCTGCTGATAACTTAGACATTTTCTCAAATTTAGAGCTCAGGAAAGAAAACGAGGTGGTTATAAAAAAATCTTACTGGTAATTTAAAAATCAACCAAAGTCTTTAGAATTACATGAATCAGAGGACAACCATCATGGAGAAAGAGAAGTGAGGCTATCACGTCAAAATGGTATATTAAAATTCACTAGGTGAAATATTAAATGTGAAAGACTAGAATAAAGAATGTACATACACATATGTATGTATACACTATATATATATGCTACATATAACATGTACATATATATTACATATGTTTATAGATAGATGGAGTGTGTGTGTTATTGCTTTTAGTTACAGAATACTCAGGACTTTCATAGGTGGAGAAGGAGCAGTAAGGAGGCAGAGAAAGAAAATAGTTTGCTGAAGCCCATTAGCAGCTGTCTTGCTTCTGATATGAAAGATGTCAGGCAACCTGGAAAAGTTCTGTCGGGTCCCACTTTCTCTAACCTATTCCAAATCTACCAATGCCTTTTGTTTTACATTTAATTTCTAATTAGGCATTTCTTCTTTTTGCCAAGATTCCTCAAGATGATGCTTACCTGGATATCAATTATGACTTGCCCTGTAACTTATCTTGAGTTTTCTTGGAAAGCCAAATCTGAAATAATGAGCTATGTGTAGGTAGTTTATTTATGAGGTAATCTCAGAGAGCAGGAATGAGAAATGAGGGAGAGGAAAAAAAAAAGAGGAAAAAAAACCCAACAATACAAGAGTGCAGTGTTTGCTCCCGCCCACCTCCCCGCCCCACCCCGCCCCCCAGCCCATGAAGGACAGATGGAGCTCAGCTCTGAACAGAACTTTCAGAGGAACATAGAAAGTAACTCACAATAGCATTATAGAGGATAGACCAGAATTATCTATATATGAGCCCTGTTTCCTATTGATCAGGAGAGGCCCTTGGGAGCATTAACTCCTTGACATCTCTTGGCTTCACAGGCTTGTTGCTCCTAAGAGCTTCTGTAAAATGAGGGAAGTCCAGGCAGAAAGTGAAAGACATGGAGATGCCACGTCTTCATTTGAGCAAGTCACTGCCAGCATGAGGTGGGTGGAAGGCTCAAGGACCTGTCTGTCACAACCTTGGCTGAGATCAGAGGTAAGACCAAGGGGATGTACTCAGGACACAGAGGAACCTGCTAAACCTTTGATAGATCTTCTAAGATCTACAAGCTTTGCAGCCCATGATTAATTCCCTTCCATCCTCCTACCTAGTCCCAGCGACTAGGACCTCCTTTGGAAATAGTGATTTATGTTTCTGCTTATATGAAAGGACAGTTTAGACAAAGCAAAGCAGTTATTGATGAGGGCAATAAGGGTATTAAGGATAAATAAATTTGTGTGTGTGTGATTTGCATCCTTTGTACACCACAGGCAAAATTCTTTTAAAACATACCAGCTCTTTCTTAAAACATATAGGAATTCATATGCTAAAGCTCAAAACAATCCCATTATTCAAAAAAAAAAAAGAAATTATAGGAAGAAACCTTATTATAATACAACAAAAGTAGAAATGTTCAGGTAGTTTAAGGTGTCACTTCTGTTTTATTCTATAACTTCCATATTCTCGCGTTCATTATTGACGCAATGTATGCTAGCATATTATTATGCCAATCATTTGCCTATTTGCCCACAGCCCTTCTTCCCACCCTTCTGTGCTTTTCTGTGTATTAAAGAAGGCTAGAAGTCTGCAAGCTCCATTTCTCAGTCTAATGCCAGCTGTCTTCTTGATGAGTTCTACTAATAGAAGATACTGGTAGGAGATAAGCCAGCAGGAAAGGCAAGTTTCTTCCTCTGGCTCCAATACTGGCAAGTTGTTGGCAACTGCCGTCAGTAGCTATAGTAACAGCAGGGGTGGGTTCATTCTAGACTCAAGTGGACTGGGCAGAGGTAGCCTCTTTTCCTTGGTTTCAAGCCTTGGTCCAGGTAGCACTCCTTTGGCAGCCCTCCTTCGGCCAAGTGAAACAGCATCTCCAACAGGCAGCAGGAGGGACAGGCTTGTTCACTCCAGCTTCCGATGTCAGTCTCACCCCTTTTGTATCTTTGTTCCTCTAACCCTCTTTCTTTCTCCTGTTTGCTATTCCAGCCCTTCCAATACTCATCAACATTTCTTTATATAAAATTCTCTCTGCTGGATGTATTTATAGTGAATTTTTGTTTTCCTAAGTGGATCCTGAATAATACATATATTTTTGACTAATTCTTAGTTCAAATAGGTTTTTGGGGGGGAGGGGTTGGTTTTGTGTTTTTGTGGGGGGGGGTTTGTTTGTTTGGTTTGTTTTGTTTTGCGCTAGAACACTGTGGATATTATTCCAGAATATTTTGTCATTTTGTTTTATGGAAGCAGAAACCTGAGATTAGCATGACTTTTACTATACTGCATGTATTCTGCTTATTTTGTTTGCCTTTTTGCAGCAGGCATCCTAAGACTTCTCCTATTAACACCCAACGTGTTCCCCCTCTCATTTCACTGGTGTCAGGCCTGCTTCTCATTTCGAAGGCTCTCACTGCCTTCTCCAGCACCCTCCACTTGATCTTTACAGGCACACAGGAAACACCCCTAATAATTTGCTTGCACTTATAATTCTATTTGCTGTTGCTTATCTAAGGACCTTAACCAACACAGTAGGAAATGCAATTTAGTCAATCCAGTGGCTGATTGGAAACTGAATTAAACAGAAACACATTGGAACGAGGGAGATCAACAAGAAGGCTTTTCTTAAAAATGTGTTCTAAATATTCATTTATCAAATCTAGAAATTGTTAGTAAGGCTCTTATTTTCAGAATTTAAAAAGTAAATTTATTTTGTAAAAGAGGGATATGGACAGAACGAGTGTATGTTCAGAATAGAACAATCAGGATAACGAAGAGACGAAAGTACATTATGAGCAAGTGAATGGAGTGAAGAAAATACTGAGAGGGACCTTCGTGTTAAAGAACTGGTACAAAAAATGGGGACTTGGCTTCATTGTACCAGGATCAATCAATATTAAGCTACAAGGAGACAAATGTCAACTTGCTAAAAGATAAGCTTTTACAATATATTCACAGAGCAAATAGCCCTTTTGTGGGATATTCGAACAAGGACTTGACCACCTGGTAAGGATGTGGTAGAAACACTTGGTGGATGGCTGGAGTCTAACACTTTTGAGATTGCTCTAATGCTGAGTTAGTTGAATCTATACCACCTTCAGTAAAACAGAATAATGTACTCTTACATCTCCGACTTTTTAATTTTCTTTTCCTAAGATCATTCTAACATGCATGGAGCTGTCAACAGGACTTGCCTGCAAGAAAGCACACTCTATGAATATGCCTGTTTACTGTGTCTCTGTGAGGGTATAAATCCACACCTCAGTGGAGAAGAACATATGGAGCCCAAAGAAAGGAAGAAAATATATTGGTTTAAAAACAACTAATTAAAACTGGTGACTGGACCAGAAATATCTTCCACCTTTACACTAAAACATTTCAAATTAGTTTCTAATTGATATAAAGTAGAAAACTTAAAAATAGTCTCATTTCTCTACGAGTTGCTTTTGGTGTTGTTGCTATGAATATGATGGGCTAGACGAGGGTGGCACAGAACATACTGGCATAAGTTTTATTAATGCATCTTTAAAGTTCATTGCACATGTTCTGTGCCTGATTTATAGGTCTCCTCTTATATTTCTCAAAACTGCTTGAAGGTAAAACTAAATACCTATTAATCCATACTCGGGTTCCTTTAAAGAAGACATAAATGTAGCCTAATTAGTCAATGAGTTGATATTTATTAAAAGCCAGTGTGTGGTGACATTGTGGATAAGCATTTGATTGCTTATCTCAGGCTATGGTATCACCTTCTTAGTTCCCTAACCTAGACAACTCAGTTATGTTTAACTCTTTTCTCTTCTTTTCACCATAATTAATCTGACTCTAACATGTTAATTCTACTTCCTAAATAGATTCCAAAACTCATCTGCTCTCCAGCCCCACATCTACTTTCCCAATTCAGGGTTTATTACTTCCTCCCTGCATTATTAAAGTAGCCTTCTGTGGATATCCTGTCTCTCAACTATTACCTCGCCAGTCAACTATCCACATTATTACCAAAATTATCTAATTATCTCACTATTACATTTGAAAGCCTTCAATGGCTTCCCAGTGTCTCACAATGAAAGTATATTTTCACAAAGCCCCACTTGCAAAATGAGGGTTTAGACTCTATTATTTCTCAGTCCCTTCCATCTCTGATAAGCTATGAATTTATGCTTTTCAGTAAACGCTGACTAAATGATGAGCAATTCCTAGACAACACTGTACTTAAATAAACATGTCTATAGCCATGTGGTAATTTTCCTAAATTACTGAACTGCTTTTGATACCTGTGCCTGCTACCTATTTATGTATACACTACCTATACAAAGAAAAAATAGCAGGTGAATTTAAAAGAATGTTCAACATTACTGAAATTATATTAGAAATAGATTGTTTTTAATAATTGCCTCTGATTTTAAAATCCTCATGCTTCATTTTAGAAACTTAAATAAGAAGAATAGTGATAGTAAAAATTACCAATAATACCACCATTCAGAGATAATCAATGCTGATATTTCAGATTATTTTTTCCATCTCCCTTTTTTAATGCACAAATAAATTATTTAAAAATAAAAATTCTATGGCATATAAAATTTGTTACTTATGTAGTATGAGTATTATCCTATGTCATTAAACATTTTTTTGGAAAATGTGCTTTTAGGAGATATACAATTTATTTAGCCATTATCTTATTGTTGTTCTTTTTAAACATTAATTACTTAATCTTTAACTATATCCCTAATTCTCTCATGTAGTGATGAATTCTTCCAGACAGTGTACTAACCATGTAAGGAAATGTTTATCACACCAACATCTTGCAACCACTGTGCATTATCTTTTTAAGAGATTTTTTTAAAGAGATTATTTTTGCCATTTTGAACCAAGGTTTAATTTCCATTACTTGGGTAATTGGACATTTTTTTCTTATGGATACTTGTCATTTGTTTTGCTTCTATTATAAATTGTCTATTCATGTACTTGGCCCATTTTTCCATAGGGGTATAAAATATTTGCCAGCAGGTTTCAACACACATGGGGAAAAAGATATATTCATGGAATGTGCCTTTGAACCTGCATTCAAAAGAACTCAGACAGAGGTGTGGTGAATAAAGCAATTGCTTTTGCTTAATGACACAGGTGGGGAAAGAGTTTGTGGAACATGTTTTTCTTGAAAATAAGATATCTGTGGCTCACAATATACGTGTACATACATATCAGCTTCAAAAGTGCTTTCAGAGAGGAGCTGCTGGAAACGTAGTATAAATATCTGCCTTTTGTATCACAACATTTCTTTAGAAGGGCATATATAATAGTTCTTTCAGACCCAAATTTAGAAGCTGATAAGTAAAATATCAGAGAAGCTAGAAACTTCAGAGTCATCCTTGACATGTCCCCTATCTAATTGCTAACCAATTCCTGTTCATTTTTCCTGAGTGTCAATCCAATCGAGTCTGCTGAATCCATCCCCTTTGCCACTGTCTTACTTAACTCAAGCCTTGTCACATCTCACCAGGACTGTTGCAGCACCTTCTAAGTGTCTAAAGTCTGTCTAAATTTGCTCTCAATTAGAGTTCTATCAAAGTTAAATCAATAGTTAAGTAACATTTTTTCCTCTTAAAGTAGTAAAAGCACATCAGGAAAAAAATGTATATGATTAAAAAAGCAAAAAGGAAAAAATTATTATCTCTTGTCCTATCTAACCCTCAGAGACAAACACTAAAATTTCTGACTTCCAGGGAAGATGGCAGAGTAAGAAGATCCCTAAGCTCACTTTCTCCCGCAGACACAACTAGATAACACCTATACCAGTGTAAATAATCCAGAAAATGACTGAAGACTGGCAGAACAGATTCTTGAAGGTGATGTAGAAAAGTGACCGCAACGAAGAGGGTAGGAAGGACACAGTCAGGAAATGTGACCCATGTGACTGTCCATGGGAGGGAGGGATGTCACCGGCCTGAAGAGATGAAAAAAACAGACCCTCACATCAAGCACCCCAGGGACAGAGTAATGGAAAGCAATCTAGCTGAACACCAGAAAAAAAAAAAAATAACAAAAAATGAAAACAGACACATGGAACTCAATGACACCATCAAGCATAGTAACATTTGCATTATAGGGATTCCAGAAGGAGAAGAGACAGAAAAGTGGGCAGAAAAACTTATTTGAAAAAATAATAGCTGAAAATGTCATGAATCTGGGGGAGAAAATAGATATCCAGATCTAGGAGGCATAGAGATCCCCCAACAAAGTCAACCCAAGGAGGTCTATACCAAGACATACGGTAATTAAAATGACAAAAGATAGTGATAAAGAGAATTTTAAAAACAGCAAGAGAAAACAGTTACATACAAGGGACCTCATAAGGCTATCAGGTGATTTTTTAGCAGAAAATTTACAGGCCAGAGGGAGTGACATGACAGAGTCAAAGTGCTGAAAGAAAAGACTTGCAACCAAGAATACTCTATCCAGCAAGGCTATCATTCAGGACAGAAGGAGAGATAAGGGTTTCCCAGACAAACAAAAGTTAAAGGAATTCAGTACCACTAAACCAGCCCTATGAGAAATGTTAAAGGGGACTCTTTGAGTGGAAAAGAAAGACCATAAGCAAAAGTAAGAAAGTAGGAAACATAAAAGCAGTAAAAATAAGTAAATTTATAAAAATCAGTCAAGGGACTCACAAAAGAAAAGGATATAAAGTATGACACCATATTCCTAAAATGGCGGGGGGGTGGTGGTAAAGAAATGGGTACAAACTTAAGTGACCATCAACTTAATACAGACTGCTATATGCATAAGATGTTATATATAAACCTAATGTTAACCACAAATCAAAAACCAGTAATAAATAAGCAAAAGGTAAAAAAGAAAGGGATCCAAGTATATCACCAAAAAAAGCCAGCAAACTATGAGAGATGAAAGCAAAAGAAGAAAGGAACCAAGAAGAACTACAAAAACAACCACAAAACAAGTAACAAAATGACCATAAGTACATACCCTATCAATAAATATTTTGAATGTAAATGGACTAAATGCTCTAATCAAAAGACACAGGGTTACAGAATGGATAAAAACACAAGACCCATGTATAAATGGTGCCTAGAAGAGACTTATCTCAGACCTAAAGACCCATGCAGATTGAAAGTGAAGGGATGAAAAAGCAGTGTCATGCAAATGGAAGTGAAGGGAAAGCCAGGGTAGAAATACTTACATCAGACAAAATAGACTTTAAAACAAAGGCTGTAATAAGAGACAAAGAAGGATGTTATATAATCACAAAGGGAACAATCCAACAAAAAGATATGTTTGTAAATATGCATGCCCAACATAGGAGCACCCAAATACATAAAGCAGCTAATAATAAACATAAAGGAAATAATTAATAGCAATACAATAGGGACTTTAAAACCTCACTTACATCCAAATAGAAAATCAACAAGGAAATAGAGGCTTTGAATGACACATTGGACCAGCTGAATCTAATAGATACATTCAGAACATCCCATCCTAAAACAGCAGAATACACATTCTTTTCAAGTGCACACAGAACATTCTCTAGAAAAGAGATCACACAAGACAAGCCTCAACAAATTCAAAAATTTGAAGTCACACCATGTAACTTTACTGACCACAAAGGTCTGAAACAAGAAATCAACCACAAGAAAAAATCTGGAAAGAACATAAATACACAGAAGTTAAATAACATGCTACTAAACAATGAATGAGTCAACCAAGAAACCAAAGATGAAATAAAAAAATACCTGGGGACAAATGAAAATGAAAATGCAATAGTCCAAAACCTTTGGGGTACAGCAAAAGCCATTCTAAAGGGAAATTTATAATAATACAGGCCTCCCTCAAGAAGCAAGAAAAATCCCAAATAAACAACCTAACCCTACAATTAAAGGAGTTAGAAAAAGAAGATAAAGCAAAACCCAAAACCAGTAGAAGGAAGGAAATAATAAATATTACAACAGAAATAAACAAAATAGAAACTAAGAAAAACAATATCAGACTCTGGCTAAAGGGGAGCGGCAGGGGGCAAACAAACAAAAAGAGAAATGAAAGAGGAAAAATAAGAACCAACAACACAGAAATTCAAAGGATTATAAGAGAATATCATAAAAAATTATATGCCAACAAATTGATGACCTAGAAGAAACGGATAAATTCCCAGAAAGATAACCTACCAAAACTGAAACAGAAAGAAATAGAAAATTTGAAGAGACTGATTATTAGCAATGAAATTGAAACAGGAATCAAAAAACTCCCAAGAAACAAAAGTACGGGACCAGATGGCTTCACAGGTAAATTCTACCAAACATTTAAAGAAGAGTTAATACCTATTCTTCTCAAATCATTTCAAAAAATAAAAGAGGAAGGAAGGCTTCCAAATTCATTCTGAGGCCAGCATTATCCTAACAACAGATAAAGACACTACCAAAAAAGAAAACTACAGCCCAGTATCTCTGATGAACACAGAGGCAAAAATCTTCAACAAAATATTAGCAAACTGCATATCACAACACATTAAAAAAATCATTCACTACAATCAAGTGGGATTTATTCCTGGGATGTAATGGTGTTCAATATTCACAAATCAATCATCATGATACATCACATCAACAGGTGAAAGGATAAAAACCATATGATCATTTCAGTAGATGCAGAAAAAGCGTTTGACAAAGTACAATATCCATTCACAATAAAAAACCCTCAACAAAATATGTTTAGAGGGAACATACCTCAACAAAATAAAGGCCATATATGAAAAACCCATAGCTAACATCATATTCAATGGGGGAACACCGAGAATTTTTCCCCTAAGGTCACGAACAAGATAAGGAGGTCCACTCTGAGCATTTTCATTCAATATAGTACCAGACATCCTAGCCACAATAATCAGACAAGAAAATAAATAAAAGGCATTCAAATTGGTAAGGAAGAAGCAAAACTCTCACTATTTGCAGATGACACGACACTGTATATAGAAAACCCTAAAGACTCCACCAAAAAACTACTAGAACTGATAAATGAATTCAGTAAGGTTGCATCATACAAAATCAGTATACAGAAATCCACTGAATTTCTATACACATTTCTATACACTCATAATAAAATAGCAGAAAGAAAAATTACAAAAATAATCCCATTTACAATTGCACCAAAAATAATAAAATACCTAGGAATTAACTTAACCAAGGAGGTGAAGGATGTGTACTCTGAAAATTATAAAACACTGATGAAAGAAATCGAACATGACACAAATGGAAAGATATTCCATGCTCATGGATTGGAAGAACAAATACTGTTAAAATGTTGATACCAGCCAATGCAATCTACACACTGAATGCAATCTCTATCAAAATACCAATAGTGTTTTTCACAGAACTAAAACAAATAATCTGAAAATTTGCATGGAACCACAAAAGACCCCAAATTGCCAAGGCAATCTTAGAAAAGAACAAAACTGGAGGTTTCACAATCTCAGATTTCTAAATATATTATAAAGCTGCAGTAATCAAAACAGTATGATAATGGCACAAAAACAGACCTGCAGATCAATGGAACAGAATGGACTGCCCAGAAATAAATCCACAATTATATAGTCAGTTAATCTACAACAAATGAGGCAAGAAAATGCAATGGGAAAAAGACAGTCTCTTCAACAAATGGTGTTGGGAACACTGGACAGCAACATGCAAAAGAATGAAACTGGACCACTTTCTTACACTATACACGAAAGTTAACTAAAAAGTGATTAAGGCCCTATATGTGAAACCTGAAGCCATAAAAATCCTAGAAGAGAGCACAGGCAGTAATTTCTCTGACATTGGCCATAGCAACATTTTTCTAGATATATCTCCTGAGGCAAGGAAAAGAAAAGCAAAAATAAACTACTGAGACTACATTAAAACAAAAAGCTTATGCACAGCAAAGGAAACAATCCACAAAACTAAAAAGACAACCTACTAAATGGGAGGAGATATTTTCAAGCGACATATCCAATAAAGGGTTAATATCCTATATATACATGTATACACACATACATACACATATATATATATGCATATATATATATATGTACATATATAAAGAACTTATACAGATCAACACCAAAAAACCCCTCAAATAATCCAGTTAAAAATAGGCAGAGGACACGAACAGACATTTCTCCAAATAAGACATACAGATGGTCAAGAGACACATATAAAGATGCTCATCATCACTAACCATCAGGGAAATGAAAGAAAATCAAAACCACAATGAGATATCACCTCACACTTTTCAGTGGGTAAAAAAAATACAAGAAATGACAAATGTTGGCCAGGACTTAGAGAGAAAAGAACCCTTAAGACTAGGAGGAATGCAAACTGGTGCAGCCACGGTGGAAAACAGTATGAAGGTTCCTCAAAAAATCAAAAATAAAACTATCATATGATCCAGCAATTGCACTAGTGGGTATCTACCCAAAGCATATGAGAACACTAATTCAAAAAGACACACGCACTCCTGCGTGACTGCAGCATTATTTACAACCGCCAAACTGTGGAAGCAGCCCAAGTGTCCATTGACAGATGAGTGGATAAAGAATTTGTGGGAAACACACACACACACACACACACACACACACACACACACACACACAGAGGAATATTACTCAGCCACTAAAAAGAATGAAATCTTGTCATTTACACCAACATGGATGGATCTAGAGAGTATAATGCTAAATAAAATAAGTCTGTCAGAGAAAGACAAATACCATATGATTTCACTCACATATGGCATTTAACAAAACAAAGGAACAAAGAAAAAAAAGACAAACCAAAAAAACCCAGACTCTTAACTATAGAGAACTGACGGTTACCAGAGGAGAGGAGTCTGGGGGAATGGGTTCAAGAAGTGATGGGGCTTAAGGAGTGCATTTGTCATCATGAGCACCGAGTGATATATGGAATTGCTGAATCACTATATTGTACACCTGAAACTAATAGAACACTGTATGCTAACTATGCTGGATTTTTTTTAAAAAGCCCTAAAATTTCTGCATATATTCTTTCAGTTTTTCCACTTAAACAAAAATGAAATCACTGTGTACATGTGTATGATCTATTTTATTCACGGAGCTATTTTTTTTATTGCAAATGCTTTTTTATGTTCTTAAACATTTTTCTGCAACATAATTTTTAAGTGGCTGCATGGTGTGCCATTGTACAGACATTCAGGTCACTCTCAATATTTTATTATTACAAGCAATGCCACAGTAAACATTGTTGTAATTAAATCTTTTCTTTTAATACTTTAAGACATCACTTTACTATTTTCTTCCATGCAACGTTGCTGTGGAGAAATCTGAAACTGATTTCATTCTTCTTTCCTTTTAGGTGAACTGCTCTTTCTGGAAGGTAGCAGAATTTACTTTTAGTTCTTGATATTCCCTGTATGGGGTTTTCCTTATTCCTCTTGGTCGTTTCTCTATAAGCCCTTCCCATTCTAAGGTCTTTCATTTTTCAAAAATCCTGAGATATTTTTCTCCATTATTTCTTTAAATATTAAATCCTATTTTTCTTTTTCTCTTCTAAGATTTCTTGAATCCAGACAATGGCACTTCTACTTCTGCCCCGTGTAACTTTTAGCTTTTCTATGTGCTATCTTTCCATTCTTTTCTGTGACCTTCTGGAAGAATTTCTCAATCTGATCTTTTAACTCATTCCTGGTTCTATTTCCCAATTACATAAGCATTTTTAATCACACTTATTTCAAACAATTCATCCATATATTCTAAAAATTTACTTTCAGAAGATATAGGTTGTCCAGTTTTGTCTTGTGTCCTGTTAAGAAGTTGAACAATACGGTAGCCTGTATCTTGGTTGTTTACATCATTTAATCGTTGTAATTAAATCTTTTCTTTTAATACTTTAAAATATGACTGTTTCCTTCCAAGCGATGTTGCTGTGGAGAAATCTGAGCAAGACAGTGGGAGAAATTAAGAACAAAAACTAAACCTTCTGTTTGTGCATATATCTGTTTACTGCCATATTCAGTTATATGCTGTGTCTCCAGTTAGAGACGCTCACCCTTCACTGTGTCCAGCCACTACCACACACTGAAAAGTCACAGTCCTCTGTGGTTTCATTGATTTCTCACAGTTTTGTGGCATTGTGTATTCCTAAAGTCTGTTTCCCATTTATTCATAATGTCTCTAGGATTGAGTTGAGGCAGAGAGATCTAAAGACCTTTTGGTTTGCCATCTTGGTATGAACCAAAGGCTCATATCAAAATATTTATTCATATTCATACCAATTCCCTTCAGATAAATCTCTAGAAATAGGAACGAACGCTGTGGTATAGCATACCTAAAAATTTTAGGCTTTAATATGTTTGCCAAACTGCCCAGAGTTATAAATAGAAAATCATAGTTCTGGTAATTTACATCCAATCTTGTTTGAGCAACCTTTTTTTCCCTCACAAACAGGCTGTTATGAACTGTATATCATATCTAACCTCATGGCACAGCTTGTCACATGATGAACCCACCTCTTCCCTATATCTGCCTCTTAGTATGAGGTTGTCTTTATTCTTTGCTGAGCTCCAACTCAAATATCACCTTTTGTGTGGATCCCTCCCCCAAATCCCCAGGGTCCCTCCTTTTTTTGTAGATAGTATTTTGTGCATACATCTATTACAGCACAGTGCATTTAAATTATTTACTTTTGTATCTGTATGTACCTCTAAACTGTAAAGTTCTTTTGGACAGACACTCTCCCTTAATTATCTTTTTATTGCCAGAGGCTTGTGACTGGCACCATGTTAGGTAATCAGTCAATATTTGCAGAGTGCATCTTCAAATTACCAGCAGAACCTGAACTAGTTGTGCAAAACACTTCAAGCACGTTCTTTCAGTCTTCAAAACTATCTGTATTATCATCTCCACTTTATAGATGAGAAAACTGCAGCTCAGGGAGTGTAAGTAGCCTGTCCAAGGGAGAGTTGGGATTTGAACCCCTACCTAATTCGAGAGTCAAGGCTCAAGGTAGCACAGCAGAAAGGAAAACAGGTTCCTACCCACCAGGTTAGGTTGAGACTTAATCACTAGGATCTTATGGTTCCTGCTGATCCTCTGTTTTGATGAATGTGCATGGATAAAATCAGAAAGATTATTCAATAAAAAGGCTCATTTTTTTCTTTGTGAAGTCAGTATTTCTAACCTAATATAATCCAGTATTTGAGAGGCATCACCTTCACCATTCAGTTATTTCAAAATAAACCTGAAACTAGGAGGGTTAAATTATGTCAACTGTGAGAAATAACCCAAATAGTTTCCTCTTCTAATAACCTTCCTGAGAGACTATTAAAAGAACAGCCATGGGTGTGCCTGGGTGGCTCAGTCAGTTAAGCTTCTGACTTCAGCCGGAGTCATGATCTCCGGGTCCTGGGATCGAGCCCTGCTTTGGGCTCCACACTCAGTGGGGAGTCTGCTTGAGATTCTCCCTCTCCCTCTGCCACCGCTCAAGTTCTCTGTCTCTCAAAATAAATAAATAAAATCTTTAAAAGAAATTAAAAAATCAAAGAACAGCCATGAAAACATTCATCGGCCTTCAACGTGGCACAACCCGTACCTTTGTAAAGCAGGTCCATCCCAGAGCGCCTAAGCTTGCATCGGCTTTACTAGTACTTCCGGATAATGGAATGGTGTAGGGAGAGAGCAGGAGGGTAGTACCGAAAGAGGCAAACAAACACCCAAACATGACTTGAGATACTGGGCTAAGGTATGAATACACGCTATATAATTTCTAGACTTATCATAAGAAATTTCCAGCATATAATTAAGGACACATATGATGAAAAGCTTACTGATTCTTCCATCTTTATGAAAAACTCACCAGGTGCCTGGGAACCCACATTGAATTATATAATTTTATGCCTCTGGTAGATACACATCGTTGAAGGATGACTATATGATGCCAAGTAGCCCTGAGAGGTCAAGTTTTCAACTGTCTTCATCATCTACTCCTTGGCAGTCAACCAGGCTTATGAAGTGGAATGGATCTACCCATGCCCTGGTCTGCTCTGACATGCTCTGGTTATTTGGGCACAGAGATATAGTCCAAGGTAAATGTCACTGATATGTATTCCCCTAAAGCTGAATAAAAACAAATGCAGAGCTTATTGATTTTTAAAAATTAATTTCTTTCTGCCAGACTTCATTTAGGCCCATTGCCTACTTTCTTTGAGAACACCTGGGCAAGTAGAAATTTCCATTGCTGATTTAGAACATGGGAAAACTAAACTATAAAGAGCCAATTTTTTCTTGTCATTCAATACGGGGGGAAAGGATCTTTAAGAGGGGCATAGTGAGAACACAAATTGCTAAGAGAAGTAAGAAACATATCCAGGAAAATACCCCAGAGGTACAAGAACTTCGACCACATTCTGTTATTTATCCCTTCTGAAATTAGAGATTCTTAATGTTGGAAGAGGATTTGTTTTGTTAGTAAATTTCCATAACCACTGCTACACCGTAATTCGCCATTTTATTAAATATGTTTTTTATGGCACTTTAGCAAAGTACATGTCAGGATTCCTAAATATGAGAGGTGAGAATCCCATGTCAAAATGGGATGGGTGGACAGTCCTTGCCAAAAAGAGAGTAAATTTAAGATGAAGCCCTGAAGGAATCTGCCCCAACGTACTCTCTTACCATCAAAAGATTTCTGTAAGAATAAAATACTTAGGATTTTATGAAAATATTTAGTCAGGGGTGTTCTGACTGAGAAACAAAATGTTTTGGGGCGCCTGGGTGGCACAGCGGTTAAGCGTCTGCCTTCCGCTCAGGGCGTGATCCCGGCGTTCTGGGATCGAGCCCCACATCAGGCTCTTCCGCTATGAGCCTGCTTCTTCCTCTCCCACTCCCCCTGCTTGTGTTCCCTCTCTCGCTGGCTGTCTCTATCTCTGTCGAATAAATAAATAAAATCTTTAAAAAAAAAAAAAAAAAAAGAAACAAAATGTTTGACAGATCTTGCATGATCTAGATACCAAATGTGTCTCAACATGAAAGGCACATGCGAAGGATGTAGTTAAGAAAGTAGTTGCAGTTGAGGAACTACTGTCACGTTTCTTTCTTCAGTAAGCACTGTAAAATTAACCTTCTGAGCCCTCTCTTCCTGATACTGAAAGGAGCAGCTCCTCATTAGAAGCAATGAAAATGAAATGTAACAGGTGCACATCATGTCACTTTTGAGTATAGGAAGATGTGATTTAGGTTTGCTTGTGAACAAATGACCCTGGAGATACCACAATTCTTCTAACTTCTGGGTCATGACCCCGAGAGTGGAAAATAAACTGAATTATATGCAACTGGATAGACTAAGCCTGATGACTTATGCCATGCATATTATAAGACTGAGCACATAACTTTATTTAAGTCAGAGCATTTTATTTTACTAAAGTGTTGGACTCTTCCCTCTCTCTCTCACATTCATACACACATGCATTATGTGCACATGCACGTACACACACACACACACACACACACACAAACACACCCCGTTTTCAACAACTGACAAATTCAAAATTCAAGCCTATTTCACAATCCCTTAAAAATGACCCAGGTCTGGTTGCTATGCAGACATCCCTATTGCCATACAAACGTATGGTAGACGGGTATTGTTTTGTGCTGGGGAACAGATAAATGACATGGATTGAAATTATGGTAAATTTAAATTGATGGCCTAATTAGTATTATCTCTTTTTGTATTCATTGTAAGAAAAATTATCCAGGAGGAACTCATTTTGCATTAATGTTGATATAAAGTGTAATTCTCCAGGATTTTCATTGTAATTTGGCATTAATTAATGCATCATTATTTTAAAGTGTTAATTAAATTGTTACAGAAAGGGACATCTGCAGTGGCACAGAAAGGAAATCACATGAACAATTAGTTTTGTATAGGTCTGTGGTGCAGAATCCGAGATCATATGCAAGAAGGCCAACGTAGAGATGGCAGACAGAATTCCACTCTGCCCTGCCTGGTGCATTGTTGACAATACATGACCACTTCTCCTACCTTTTCCATTGTGTTCAAGTGAAGAATGAGCAGTCTCTGGAATACTGGATATTCATTCCACGCCTAGGACAGAAGGCACATTAGCAGGACCACGGCTCTTCCTTTTTCTGGGAGCTTGGCAGATGTCACTGACCATTCCTATGTTAGTAAAAAAAATAATAGACTCTTTTTGGGTAATATTGTCTAAAGATCTCAGAAATAGGCTGCTGTAGAAGGCGAGGTTAATATTTCTACTGGTAATAAACTCCATACAAAACTGTGACAAAGCAAATGGGAGATAATCTGTGGTAATTCCTTACGCAGTGGACCATCATTGTTAACGCATCTGGAAGTCATTGAATGCTATCATGGCTTAAGATATATAATTCCAAGGAAATTCCACCATGATTTCATATATCAGGGAATCATGGCAATCAGATAGCAATGTGGGTTGGCAAGTCAGAGGAGCTTGGGATTTGGAGGGAAAATATAAAGTAGGCTCTAAACACTCTGTCATCATGGTCTCACAAGACACAGAAATTTGGGGAATCTTGTTCTGTCAGCAACATTATCTTATATTTAGCCCTGAGGGGCTCTACTGAATGAGCATTCTTTGTCAAGAGTTGTAAACCAAGATTCCCATACAAAAAGTATAAAAGGATACATAACATGTAAAACTGTAAAGTCTTTAAATTGGATATATATATTTTTTTTTTTTTTCTGGATATCAGCTTAATACTAAGGTTACAACCTTTCCTTTAGCAGCCACAGTGAAAGTCCTAATTTCCTAGGTTCTGTGAACTTTTCCTTACAGGTGATCCTGTTTTATGGACATAGAAGGCAAAGCCCAAATTCCTCTAATCAAATTGAAGTCAAATCTTCCCTCTTTGCATCAAATGATACACTGGACAGAAAAGACCAGAATCACTCCATACTTTTTTGACAGGTCTCCTTAGATAAACAGTCATTCACTTGTGCCTCTGCATGAAGATGCAGACTCCCTACTGATGGAAGTCTCTCTCTGACCATTTGTCCAGCTCGTAGACTGGTGTCAGGATTGCTCAGTGAATAGTTAAGTAATTGATTGATTCCTGTAGCTCATGGGTAATTGCTTTCTTAAAAAGAGGTGACCACAAAGCTTCTATAAGTTCAATAGGTTCTATCTGAGAGAAACTGGTTTTACAAAAGACCAATATTGTCAAACGCATGGGCCCAAACATTTTCATTGTCTATAATGCTCAACACTAGAAAAGGCTATGAGATGAAGCAGACTGAAAATCAAATCCAATGAAAACTAAAGAGCAAGATTGAGTCATTGAAAAAACAATCTCTCCTGGCAGAGAAATAAATGTTTTTTGGGGAAAAAATTAATAATAATAGCAGGTGGGGTGGGGGGAAGAGTAAAACCAGACTACCATTGAAGTACTAGAAGAACTTATCATCCCCCAGGAAAGTGCTCCAGGACCCTGAGGCTGGGTTTCACCCTGTCCCAGGGATGAAATTATCCCAAGGTGACCCCTCATCTCTCAGTGAGGATTCCTCCCAGCCTCCCCAGAGATTCCTGAAGTTAGGGTGAGTGTCGATAAAATATTTCTTTAGTTCCCTCTGGCTTTGCACTCCTGCTTTGACCAAATTATTTCAGTTTACTGTCTATCATTATGTGCTTTTAGGAAACAGCTTACTTCAGCTCAGACTCCCCGCTTCTCCAAAGAGACATGGGGACGGGCAATAGGCTTACATTACAACACAGGACATTTTCTAACCTGAATAGGACATGTGCCTGGACTCAAAGATCATTTCCCAGCCTCACCAGCGTACAGAATTTCTCCAAATTCCCTTCTTCCCCTTGTTGTTCACCTCCCTTTCTCTTCCTGCCGCCCAAACTTTCCCCCTCTCCCTTCTACAGTGAACTTCAGCCTGAAATTACTGCTCACTTCTTCTGCAGAACAGTTTAGCTACCTCTTTGTTTTACTGTCTACTTTCATACCATGCCCGGAGGCCCTACTCTCTGAACCAAAGTGGGTCTGTCATTTTGCCAAACAAAGGACTTTTTAGTCTTTCTTAGGGAAGAGAAAAGTTGCGTTCAATTGTGGTTTGAAACAACTTTTGTTTTGCTTTGGTTTGTTTTGTTGAGTTTGTCATCTTATAGTTTCAATAGTTACCTTGGGCTCTTCAGAAAATTCTGGTTTTTCTGTTAACACTGCT
Organism: Ursus arctos; assembly: GCF_023065955.2. NCBI lineage: Eukaryota > Metazoa > Chordata > Mammalia > Carnivora > Ursidae > Ursus > Ursus arctos. Next base: position 33,573,125 of record NW_026622786.1, on the reverse strand, counting down.
TTGGCCCCTCACAGCAGATGCCAATTCCTTCCAGGCAAGTAACATGTGTCTAATTTCCTTTGTAGGTGTTTACAAATGCCAAGTAGACTCTTCTGCCCACTTTGGGCACTAAATAAATGCTGCCGAGGAGCGATAGCTGACAGAAATTCAAAATGATGAGAAGGAAAGCGTCTCTAGGCCCTACGTCTGGATGCGGGAAAGGAAACGTGCAGAGGAGGTTTGCTACCTTTCCAATAATAAGGAAACTTCAGAAAGGACACACAACTAGCTTTAATTTTTAAGCATAAGACGCTCCACGCTTCTTATTCTAAATTTAGTGCTGTGGCATTCAGTTAAAACCACCTTGTGTCCAATAATATACTTCCTGGTCTGCCCTGAGGTCTTCAGGAAGCATTTTATCTTTCATATAATTGCCAGGGTGAATCCCTAGTTATAACATACTCTACAGCACATAAAATAATTGTTGCAACTGAACCCATCACATAAATATTAGTGATTGAAGAGACTGGTTGGGATAAATCAATGTGGGTGACATATTTAATAAACTTTGTATAAACATTGTTTGCAACGGCTATAAATAAGATTGTCTTTAGGAATTTTACATATTGCACATCCCCCTATTCATGGAGAGGCACGGGCATGATTTCTAGCTGCACTCAATGACAAGCAGTGCCTTTTCAAACCTGCCCGGATCAGACTAGGCCAGCAGAGTCAGGGAGCGCGCCCACATCAGGCCTGGCCTGGGCCGCAGCTCGCCCCACGGTCCAAGCTCGCCGCACCACTCACTCGCCAGCGGCCACAAGGTAGGGTTTGAGGAGAACGTCAAGCCAACGTGCTTCTTCTTTCCTTTTTTTTTTCCCCAAAGAAAAAGCCACACCATAAATAAAGCATGATCGAGATGGCATTTTACATTCACACAGATTTTGGCATAAATAAATAAAAGGGATTTTGTTCAAATTCTGTCATCCTTACATGCCATTTTCAAAATCTCTTTCCCTCCCAGTTCAGCATATCCGACTAAACGGTGAGAGTCATATTGGCTCCCTCCAGTGGCTGACTCAGCTCTGAGGAAACCACAGGGGTATATCTCAAGGCCCTACAGTCTTGGTGGCTCTACGCGGAATCACTTCCTTCTGACAAAATGAGCTCAAATCCCTTTGGGAATTCTGCTTCACTCTTAACATGCATTACCCTTCCCAGGAAAGGTTTAAGGTGGATGTTGATTTCAATTAATCTACCTCATAATCTCCCATCCAAATTGGTCTGTTCTACTGTTCCCATTTTATGGATGAAAAATAACCCACTGGAAGGCAGTGGAGGGATCAGTTAGTCCTGAGAGGGCAGGGCGATGCCTCACGTCTGAGCACAGGACCAGAGAGGGGCTTTCTCTTGGCTTAGAAGAGACCCTTTCACATTCTCTGCCTTATTATTGTTAGATTCCAAAGGATGACAAATTGTGGAAATATTTAGGTTCCTTTTTTTACAGAGGTCAGACATAATACAGTGTGTCTTCAGCTTTAAGCTTAATGAAATGTCACATACACATTTGGAAATTCAGGTATGAACTATGGGTCTTACAATGTTTGAAATTTACAACTTTCACATTTATTTTTATTAGTGATATTTTAGTCACTCAATATATTTCCCTGGCATTAATGGAAAAAACATGGTGTCTTCAAGCAGCCAAAATAATCTCTCCAAATTCCCACCAAGTTTAAACAAAGGCCACACAATTTAATGGCTAAAGTTACTGCTATATATTTCCAGTGTGCTGGGTTCAAATCCCAATAAATTAGGCTCTAATTAAAATTCACCTGAACTATTTTTTCATTGTATAATTATTTTTTAAATTCTTAATGACTCGTATTAACCTCCTTTTACTCAAGGGGAAAAAAGGGGAGAAATTATTAAAAAAAAAAAGAAAGAAAGAAAGGCAGGAAAAAGAGCAGGTGGATTAGACGATGTTATGATGCCTTTTTAAACTGCAGCCTGAGAATTGGGTGTGCAGTACAGAGATCAAGAGGAGACTTAATTAGGGCTCAACTGCTCAGTTCATAGTTCTTGGGTCTTTATAAAAGCTAAGAGCAAAGCTAAACCATGTGTAATTTGCCATTATTTTCCCAGATAGCTCTTCGTGAAATGTTATTTTTCACTTGCCTTTTTTTTTTTTTTCATCTTGAAAGCATGGTATCAGACCTTGTATATATAGCGCGCCACTTGCCTGCTGTCAGAGAGAGAAGTGACAACACTTGTCACTACCAATCTCTTCATGTCTGGTCTCATCTGAGCAATACATACAGCCTGATTTCCAGGTGTTTGTTGAAACTCCAAGTTATGTAACATGTCTTTGCTGTGCTCAGAATTGAAAAAGCAGCATCACAGGGGGAATAAACTCTTAACTTTCTAAGAACTCTGAGGGTGCACAATACTGATTTTAGCCCAATTCCACATTCTTGAAGGGACCACTTTGGGACAGAGAGGGGGAAGCATCACCAAGCTGAAGAGGAAACTGATGGATTGAGTAGTGGTCAAGGAGCAATGATGGGAAATTTTTACAAACTTTTTTAAAAATCAAAGCAATCTGAGGGGCATCTGGGTGGCTCAGTCGTTAAGCTTCTGCCTTTGGCTCAGGGCGTGATCCCGCCGTTCTGGGATCGAGCCCCACATTGGGCTCCTCCGCTGGGAGCCTGCTTCTTCCTCTCCCACTCCCCCTGCTCGTGTTCCCTCTCTCACTGGCTGTCTCTCTGTCAAATAAATAAATAAAAATCTTTAAAAAAAAAAATCAAAGCAATATGAGTCTACAGTTCATGGGGAATTTAACCACTACTAAAAACACTATATATTAAAATATATATATTAGTCTCTCTTTTCACTTCCCCACTCATATACCATCCAAGGACAACTACTTTGTCAATGCTTTGAACTGGGTCTACTGCTATGCAGCTATATTGTGATTTATCAATTTAAAACATTATCTATTGATCTCTTGTAATAGTAGGTGAAGATTTTAGCTCTTTTGCACACACATACTCTCTCTCTCTTTTTTTTTTTTAAGGTGTACGATTTAATGTGTTGGCATATTTATACATCTGAAAAATGATCACAATATAATGAATGTATCTAACAATTCCAATGATTTCCTTGTGCTTCTCTGTAATTCCTCCCTTCTGCTTCTTCACCATATATTTCTATTCTTTTTTTTTATTAAATGTTTTTTTATTATATTATGTTAATCACCATACAGTACATCCCTGGTTTTTGATGTAAAGTTTGATGGTTCATTAGTTGCGTATAACACCCAGTGCACCATGCAATACGTGCCCTCCTTACTACCCATCACCGGTCTATCCCATTCCCCCGCCCCCCTCCCCTCTGAGGCCCTCAGTTTGTTTCTCAGAGTCCATAGTCTCTCATGCTTCATTCCCCCCTCTGATTACCCCCCCTTTCTTTATCCCTTTCTTCCCCTACCGATCTTCCTAGTTCTTATGTTCCATAGATGTCTCTCTCTCTCTCTCTCTCTCTCTCTCCCTTCCCCTGATCCTTGTAGTAGAGTTTTATCAATTTGGAGTTAAAGCTATAGCTAATTTTTACTGTTGTTACTATGTATGTATATTTCTTTTGTGGGCCTAATGGTCGATTCTGCTTAATTTATTTTGTTGTATGACTTCTCACTTTCTAAAATTAACATCTTCATCATTTCTTCTTTTGCTCAGCTTCTTTTTAATCTAATTACTGACTCATGCCCCCAAAGTACGCCTCTTAATGCAATTTCTCACCCAGTCAAATCTAACAAGTAATATATCTGTTTTCTCATGAAACCTCCTAAAGTTCTGTATCCTCTGGTTTCAATCTGGACTGGCAACTTGCAGGCCTGCTACACAGTGATCACCTCCTGTACTTCTTTTGAGTCATCCTAAGAATTATTTTATCCGTTCTCCAACATGAGATCTGGGATTTTACAACAATGTTTAGTGAAGCACATCCCCCAGTAGTTGCCAGAGAAAAGGCGAGTTTAGAATCTTTCCCTCCTCAGAACTTTAAAGCTATTGCTCCACTCTTCTGTCTTGAAATATTGCAGTCTAGGAGTTCAATGCCATCTCTTTGTGGCTAGAATTCCAAAATTTCATTACAATTCACTTTGGCATGGTTTTTTATTTAATCAGTTTGCTAGGTACACAGAGGGCTTTTTCATTTTGAAATGATGTTCTTCAATTTTTTTACTTTTTCTTTTTTGCATTCTTTAAAAAATAATTTCCTTGCCATTATTTTCTCAGTTCTCTCCTTCTAGAATGCCTATTAATTATATGTTAGACCCCATTTTTGGTTCATGAAATGTTCCAAAACATCTCATCTGTTCATTTCTTAGTATTTTTGTTCTTTCTGGGATATTTTTTTGCCTGCATCTTCTAACACTTCAATTAAAATTTTGGCTGCCATATATTAATTTTAAAAACACTTTATTTTTTCAATTGTTTCATTTTTTCATAGCATTCTGCTGTTGATTTATTGGAAAAATATCTTCTCTATGTCTTTAAAGATATTCATTCTTTCCATGGTTCAGATTTCCTATCAGGTCTGTTCTTTTGTTTGTTTCTCTTTATTAAAGCATCTGATAATTCTTAGCTCGCTATTCATAGTTAGACATTAAAGAGTTGATAGAAAACCATACATTAGTGCATCCGTGAACTAATGGACACCTCCGTAGCACAGAAGAATGACCAGCTAGCTTTTTCACTGGGCCATCCAACTATTGTTATCTGTAGGTCTGTGCTGGTTTGATTTTGCTCAAGAAGGATCCTCCAACTGCCCTGCCCCCTCTGCTGCTAACATTTTGGAGTTGGGCATAGGAGTAGAGCTGGTATGGGGGTGATCTCAATATTCATTATGAGATTTCCCTTAATCCCCAAATTTGCAGTTCCAACCACATCCCAATTTATTTTGTGCCTAGCATCCCCAAATCTTCTCAATGGGTATTTTTTTGTTTGGTGGTTTTGATTAAAAAAAAGAGAGAGAGAGAAAGAAAATTCTGTTATCATTGTAGCTGTTGTTTCAGGTCAGAAATAGCTGCCGGCAGCAGAACTGTATAAAGGAAATTCTCATTGCTTTATTCTTCATTTAACACATAGTGAATGCCACATCACTTTCTCTAGGCAGCTACAGATTTATCTATTTGCTCTCTGTTCTTTCCTAACCAACTTGAGTTATCATGTGATATTGAATACAGGGAGCTTTTGAGTTTTGTTTTTATATTTTATGGCAATATGGTATAATTACGAGCAAGAGATTTGGAACCAGAAAGAAATGTGCTTGACCTATATTTGCTACCTGCATGAGGCTAGACAACCTTTCTGGATTCCAAAGTCCTCATCACTAAAGTAAGCCAACTTCTTTGAGACTCTTTTTATCTTCACTGTGACATGGGGGTATTAATAACCATGAGTTATTATATGTCAATTGCCTCGCACATAAACTTGCCTTAATTCTCCTTTTCCTTAGACTCTTAATAGGTCAGTATATCAGTTAGGATTAAGCTTAGCTGTATATTAAGAAAAACTTACCACAACTGTGGCTTAAGTGAACTGTAGGTGGCCAGTCCTATTTATGGTAGGAACTTAAGTTCTTACTAGTTTTCTGTTCCAACACTTAAAAAAATAGGAATGGTAATAACACTGCCATCGTTTGGATATTAGAAGAATGAAATATGTATGAAGTGCTTAGCACAGTATTAGTATACCAAAAAAAGCACAATAACTTTAAAAAGAGAGAAAATTCAATCAGGGTAGTTGTAATGAATTACTTTTTGTAACGAATTACAAAGAATCTAGAAATGTAGACCGTTTATCACAAAGCATGAACAGCGCAGCCACCAGAAATCTGACAGTAAATTCTGACTCACCTACAATTGTTTAGAGTGAAAACAAGCAAGTAGGCAATTCAAATCATACCTCTAGTATCAAATCTGCTGCTATTCCATTTTAGGGCATGCAGTACCAGTCTCCTAGGTTTATTTTGCCTCTCATGGCACATATTCTCTGTCTATCAGCTGGACAGTGATTGTGACTGTAGCCAATATCATCATCATCATTCTCATCATCACCATGTTCCCACATAATCTACACAAGGTCATCTGTTCAGACAAGTCCATTCATCTTGTCACATTAACATCAGTTACATTAGCTTTGCCCCATTCTTAAAAGACAGTGTCTGTTAAGTTGGTAATAACCGCAGTAAATTCTAGAACTAACTTTTATAAGCATTCCATTGTTCTTTCAGTATCTTCCCTCTAGGGCCTGGCAGAAATATTAAATTCCTTCTAAGACAAAATTATGATAGCTTGATGAATAAAAATGTTTTACCTTCCCCACTAAATCTTCTCTAATAATTATCTGGAATGCTATAATTATTGTCTTCTAAATAGTAAGGGAAAGAATTTTCTAAAAAAAATACCTCAGACTACTTTTTATTTTTGCTTATTGTTCTGGAAATCTTTATTTCTCCAAATCTTTCCAGAACCTGTGGGAGCCAAATAATTTATTAATGTGCACCGGTTCCTCTTTGTACTCTATGTAAATTGCAAAAAGCAAGATTTTCCACCCAAATCATTAATTGTGTTGATAAACAAAAGGGCGTATCTCCCCACCTCCTCTCATGAGAGAGATGGCTTATTCCTTCCCAGCCTCAACCAAAGACAGCAGATCCAAACAACCTGAGAAGTCCAAGTGGATTTCCACCACGGCGCAGTCTTATTTCCTGATGGTTCCGTACTCTCTTCCCTGAATGATGGACAGGTAGTGAAAAGTGTTACACACAGAAGATGGTGGCCACTTCAGGAATGGGCTTCCTCTGAAATTATGCTGAAATGAATCACGGGCTAAGCCCATTTTGTTATCCTAAAATTTCCTTTGTGCACTAGTGGTCATGAAAATGGTTTATTGCCAAATCTAGATCACTTCACCCCCAATGAAACTGTGATTCTTAAAACACAAAATCTAAGAAAGATGCACACTGGGCAGCACCATCAAGGTCAGCTAATTCATCAAGAGCCAGGCATAAAAGTCCACATGTTTCACTTTGCCAGTAAGCTTGTCTGCTTCATCTAGTGCCAACAACTCAATCCTCTGAACAGATGATATATTGAATAAAGGAATCTTTTCAAATTCATGGAGTACTTCAGGTCTCATCTTTCCAATGTATCATTTGCTACAAGGATTCATTCTATCATTTTAGCGTCAGCACATGGATTACGGTGCCAAGTCAATATTCTTGGAGGTGCTGAAGTAAAAACTGCATTTTCCTCCTAAATATCCCATGAGGACAATGGTAATTTTTTGGAACCAATTCACTGTGTTTCCTGGGGTTTCCAGAAGTTCTCATACGTAGAAACTGAATACAACATTCTCCGATGAGGTTTTAACTTTCCATTCTTTGTCAACAATTGCTAATAAAACTGACAATAGACTTGTAATTGGGCAGAAGGAAAATAACTCAATTTAAGCAATTACATCTGGGAAATTCAATTCTGTATTCACCAGAATTTTGGCTGGGAAGCCCCACAACAGAATCCACTCTTGGTTTATTACTCAATAGAAATCTATGGGACTACAATAACACTCACATTCCATGTCGGGAGTTTGTTTTTCTATAGGCCAGAATTTGCTGGTGAGCTATTTGTGGAGGCCAATCAACCTTTACCAAACGTTTGGAGTTTATTTTTTCTCTCCTCTGCACTGGATCAAGAAGATTATCACGAGTTTCTGAAGGTCATCACAGACTGTTTGTGGTTCAGAAGAAGGGGAAACTTGTTCTTTGCCCTCTGCATAAGCAGAGAGAAATTGAAAAGTGTCCACAAGGAAGGTCTGGTGACCAGGCCATAGCCAAAGGTGACATATAAGTGAAACAATCCTACCATTTGCATGACGATGAGCCTTGTTCTTTTCTGATATGTAGATGTGACCCAACATGGTGAGCATCTGTGGAACAGGCCAACAACAAATCAAAGAGGAAAGACCAAACTCCATCTGAGTGGGAGCGTGCAGGTGGGCAGTGTGAGGTTTCTGAGTGAAAGGTTTTGAAGACTGAAGGGATTAGGAAAGGGACTGATGTGTTTATTGTTTGACATGTCACTGTTCAATGCAAGGCCCTTCCCATGTGTTCAGAGAGTGATGATGTCACTTCCCTGAAATGTCTTTTAATAGGAGAATGCACCAGATGATCTCTGCAGCCTGCCTGCACCAGTAAGTATATATTCTGTATGCTCAGTGACCGTTTGCTGCTCTAAGTCCTTATGTGTGAAAACAGAAAAATTGTGTGATGGGTTCTCTGCTCTCAGGGAGCTTATGATCTGATAGGATAAGAGTTTAGACAGGAAATACCTCAAGAACAATATATGTCACTATGACTAAGGACCCAAATACATGGCACAGAGATGTGTGTCAGTTTGGTTCATCACTGTATGTCCAGGCTCTCAAACAGTCCCTGGCATGCTGTAGGCAGCCTACAAAGATTTCTGAACAGACGAATGAGTGAATTATTTCACACAAAATGGACTCCAGTCAAGAGTGGAAGCTTCAAAACCAAGTAGGTTTACTCTCAAAATGTTATACACTGTATGATATCATTTGTAGAACATTCTTGAAATGACAGAATCAGAGAAGTGGAGAACACATTAGCAATGGGCAGGGGTTGGTAAGAATACACAGGGAGGTGGCTGTGACTCTGTGCAGGTAGTACAAGGAATCCTGATGGAACTGTCCCACATCTTAATCAAGTCCCATATTTTAATCCCATGAATCTGCACATGGGATACAACTGCATAGAATTCAATACACACGTACACAAATGAGTGCATGGAAAATCGGTGAAATCTCAATAAGGCTGGTGGAGTGCATCAAGGTCAATATCCTGTTTGCGATATTATGCTATCGTAATGTAAAATGTTACAACTGAGCAAAACTGGGTCTCTCTGCATTTTATTTCTTACAGTTGCATGTGAATCTATCGTTATCACAAAATAAAATGTTTAGAAAAAAATATCCAAAAAACCTGAATAGGCTCATTGGAGAAGGGTTCAAAGAGAAGGAGGGCCAAGGTAGGAATTGGATAGGAAGAGAGGAAAGTGCATGAATGATGGGGTGAATGGACTGGGAAGTAGGCTTGTGAGAATCTCCAAAGTAACGGGGGTCATGGTAGAACAAAAGCAGCTAGCAGCATGGTTTGGCAATTTGGTGGCATGGCTTTTAGTATAGCAGTATGAATTGTGGAGTCGGCCCTCCCTCACTCTGTAGGCCAGTTTCCACACTCTCATTTGTATAAGGGCAGCAAGCCCCCTAATCTCTGAATGCAGGGCTCCTTGATTGTATCATGGAAGGCATGATACCGTCTTTGTAGACATAATCAGCAGGAAATGAGCTCACATATATGAAGGGTCTAGCTTTGGCTAGATTTGGGCACCCCGTAGATATTTAGCAATATAAATTCCTTTCCCTTGCCCTTGGACTTCAGGTAAACCAGGGATTCTTGAGTCAAGTTCAAGGCAGGTTACTGCACATTCTTACCAATGCTCAATGTTGGGGAAGCTGAAGAAGAAGGCAGTGCCAGGGGCAGAGACCCGTCCCTTCTCGGCCCTTAGCTACAGCATAAGAATAGTTTGAGGAGAAAATGTGAGCAGGAGGCGGGAAGTGTCCTGAGCCTGCACTGAAAGGCATGCCTGGTCTAGAGAGAGGAGAAACAAAGTTTCTAGAGCTGCCTGTCACAGCCCACAGCCCGAACCACCGTGGCCTCCTGGCTTTGCTGCCTCTGCTTCCACTAGGACAAGGCAAGGGAGACGGAGCGAGGGTGCCTTCTGGGCAGTGGTCATGCTGAGCCCAGGCAGAGCGTCAGCCAGAATCCCAGCCGCCAGGGAAGCCAGCGGCCTCCTGGGGCCATTCCCTCACAGCAACAACTGTGGCAGCCGCAGGAACAAAACAGAAAACTTAAATAAAATGTTTGCTCACATACCACCAATTTTCTTAAATCTACATTGAAAATTAGCACCAATTTGCAGACACATGAAAGATCTACAATAATAACTTTCCAAGGAATGTTTCTCCCTCATTTCCTCTAATTTCAAAATTCAAAATGATTACAATTTTGAAATCTTGGTTTGTGTGTGTGTCTGTATGTGTGTTTCGAGTGTGTGTGTATGTGTGTGTTTTGTCTACTGTGGGTATTAGAACATTTTCTGCTATTTTCCTCCAAAGAAGAAAAACAGATTGGAGAAACGAAATCCTCGGCTGACAACATATAGTTTTGTAAATACAGCCTGTAACGATACGAGCACTTACCAACGGGCATTAGCTAGAACAGTATGAATTCCACGGCTGAGCAGCAGAAAACATATGTAGAGCCTCTGCTGTACAGCTTGCTACTGATGTCGCAGGACTGTGTTTATTGAGATGTACAGTGAAACCTAAGAAGCTGATCGCACGCAAGAAAGGAATCTAAATTGACTTCTCCGAATGTCTGCAGCTTTCAGGTCATAAAAACCTAACACTCCGGACTCTAAACAAAATCTCTGTCAAAATGGACAGTTAGTTGGAGATTCAGTCAGAAATGTCAGGCTGGGAAAAGAAGTCAACATTTTTTTGTTGTTGTTACAATGGTAGCATTCTTGTTTTGTGGGGGTTTTGTTGTGGTGTGTGTGTGTGTGTGTGTGTGTGTGTGTGTGTGTGTGTATAATTCTGTTTGTTTTCTGTTTTTGCTGCTACTGATACATCAGGCATCCAATCATGAAAAACAATGTCCATGTCACTAAAATGGCCTCCAGGCATCCAGTATATCTACACTGGGGTTAAACATCTGTGTGAAGATGTGACAGCACACCCTATAAAAGGTATTATTGAGTAATATAGACTTTCTGTAATAACCAAACAGTAAAGAATATAGCTTTTTAAAGGTCTCCCCATGGCTGATCTCATGACTCAAAGATAAGACACTGTGCTGCAAGCGAAGTAATAAAATCTGGTGGATACTCTGGGCTCGCTTGTGACAAATCATATCAAAGTATTATTAAAGAAAGAAGTTGAGACCCAAGACTATTATTGATTCTTGACAGAATTTCTTATAAATAAAGTGTTGCAATCAGGTCCTGGACTTGCCAAGGTCCTGGTAGAATTCTTCCTATTATAGGGGAAGCTGCAAAACAGTAACGCTCCATTAGTGAGAGCCGAGAGCCTCTGTGTGCAGCACCACGAGGACGGGTCATGGTCCAAAGAGAGCCGGTGAGAACACAATTTCAAAAGCCCTTTTAAGGCACTCTGTGCTGATCCCTTTTTGAAACGGGTAAAGCTGCCTCTGAGTTTGCACAGGAAGCAGCTTGTGCCCTGACTGTGTGAGCAGGATGAGTCTGTGACCCTTCACAGCACTAAGGACACACCTCCATTAGTGTCCATATTCTTACAGGGAAGAGGCTGATACAGTCAACTGAAATGACAGGGTGATAAATATAAAACCACTATCATCAATAAGACTGGAATGTAAAAGCACTTAGTTTCAGCCTAAGTAACTCGCAGAAAGTTTGGTTTCAAGAACCAATGCGTCATCCATCACTACTCTACCTTCTGTTGACAAAGTAATTGTAAGATATCTAGAATGGAGGTTCAATACGAGCTGACATTTTTGAAAGGAGGAATTGTGTGCCGTACTTACTCATTAAATGTATTTTTCCTCCACTAAAGATGTTTCCTTTTTTAGTTTATGTATGAATAACTTTAACTAAAGTTCCCCTGACACCCTGACTTTGCTCTGAATAGCACCTATGTTCATTAACATAAAACCTGAAAGAAAATAATTTTAATGTAGTTTTTTTTAACACTTCAAAAGCCTCTAACAAATTGATCGAGTACAATTATGCATTCTAAAGGGAATTATAAAGAGATCACAGAAGGTTGAAAAGTTTTAGTTTAAAAAAAAAGGAAAAAAAACTTTGGGGCGTAAAAGAAAAGAAAAATAGGCAGTAAATGTGAAATTTTGATGCACATTGAATAAAAGTAAACTTACGTTTTTTAGGCATGTTTTAATATTTTCCTATAAATGCAGTGTCTACAGAGAAGAAAAAATAAGAGCCCCAGCAAAAAGGCTCAGACGTGGGAGTCAGACAGAACTGGGTTTGAATGTCTGCTCTGCTACTGACTACCTGTGTGATGATCAACAAGTCCCTTTTTTCTAAGACTCAGTTTTCCCATCTGTAGCTGATGTGAGAATCAAACAATCCATTTTTAAAAGCATTCAACATTCTGTTTTACACAGAGCATTTAAGAATGTAGACCTCCCAATCCCCATTCCAAGCAAATCATAAGATGATCAGTTCTCCCTTTCTTAAATCCTATAGAACTTTTTCAAAAGATCTCATTATCCTCCTTTAAGTTCCAGAGGACAAACTTTCTCTTAAGATGAGCACTTCAACTCAGGTTGAAATTTCTACCCTTCTTCATCTGTAAGGGAGCATTCCAGGAGTTTCTTTGTTCCATGTATTGCTCTCAATCCTATTGTGTTTTTTGTTTTTGTTCTTGTTTTTATGGTTTGTGTGTGTGTGTGTATGTGCAAAGTTCAGTTAAATCCTACTTTCTCCAAAGAGCTATTTCAGATTTTTCCAGGCAGATTCCCACTCCTCTAGTGGCATAGTGTTTAACTTAATTTGCACTGCACTGTGAGTTCCTGGAGGGCAGCAACTCTGTCCTGCTTGCCTCTGTAGCCCACAGTACCTAGCACTGGTCTTCTGTGATGGTGGACTCTAAAGCAATGTACATTGTATGTCTAAAGGTTTGCTGTCTTCATTGTCCACAATAGCTAAACTCCAGAAGGAGCCATAATGCCCTTCAACAGAGGAATGGATAAAGAAGATGTGGTCCATATAAACAATGGAATATTACTCAGCCATCAGAAAGAATTATTACCCAACATTTGTAGCAACATGGACGGGACTGAAGGAGATTATGCTAAGTGAAGTAAGTCAAGCAGAGAATGACAATTATCATATGGTTTCACTCATTTGTGGAACATAAGGAATAGCAGGGAGATCAGTAGGAGAAGGAAGGGAAGAAGGAAGGGGGGTAAACAGAAGGGGGAATGAACCATGAGAGACTATGGACTCTGGGAAACAAACTGAGGGTTTCGGGGTGGGGGGGATTGGCCTAGACCGGTGATGGGTATTAAGGAGGGCACGTATTTCATGGAGCACTGGGTGTTATGGGCAAACAATGAATCATGGAACACTACATCAAAAACTAACAATGTACTGTATAGTGACTAACATAATAAAAAAATTTTTAAAAATAAATAAATAAAGGTTTGCTGTCTTATAAAACCAGCCTAGGGGTAAGTCCCAGAACCTGGAATAAAATCCTTAAGTAGCTGAACCACAGCACTAGCCCCTTTACATTTTGCAAATGTAATCACTGTGATCACCATACAGAGTTGCTAAAATGCAGGCAGTCAATCAAAACCACTTACTGAGCCCCAAAGCATTGTGAATAAGGGGTATGCAAGAGAAATAAAAAAGCCATACACAAACCTTTGAGAAACTTACTATCTCACTAAGAAAATATCCATGAGGGGGATGTTAAAAACACACCACCACCATATGTAGGTTATAAATCTTAGACTGCCAGGCAATAAACCTCAGCGGATATGTTCCTGGTTGCCCCAAGCCATTGTGTATAAGTTATAGTGCAGAGAGCATATCAGTAAAACTATATTGGACCTGTTGCTCTCCATGAGGCTAGATTTATATTTAGCTAGAAAGTCCAGGTGACTGGGACAAATGTCCTCTCTGTTTCAAGTGACAGTGCTTCCTAGTGGCTAAGTACATGAGCTCCGGAGACAGTCGGCCTTGAGCTGCTGGCCGGTCACTTGTCACCTATGGGACCCTGGACAAGTCACTCAATCTCTTTGTGTCTCAATTTCCTCATCTGTCAAATAAAAGTAAAAATAGGATCTTTCTCACAGCATTTGGGGAGGTGAAGAAAATTAGTAAATTCAAGACAAGCACTTGGAATACTACCTGGCCCAAAGTGAGCACTCAATAAGCATCATTTATCATTAGTCATTTCCTAGAAAGCAGCTCACCATTTTGGCAAGAACACCATTCACTAAGGCTCTCTCGACTCCTTGGCAAAATCCATCCCCAAATTTATGAGCTCACCTCACGCTTTACTGCTGGTTGGATTTTCCCTGTACTCTAAATTACACTGGCCTCATGGATTACAGTTGCAAGGACATAAAGGAGAACAAGAGAGCAAGGGCAAGGAGTGGTATCTAAAGCAATTCTTACTTAGAAATGTGGTGAGAATTCTGAAAGGGGGATGGAGAAGGGGGTGATATCGTAGAGGATGTCAATCATGGAACTGAGAGGGTGGGGCAGGGAATGGCACACCTTCCGTGCGTGTTCAACTTGTAACAGTAAGTTTGCTCTATGTTGTACGTACACATCTATATACTGCCCCAAACTCTCCACTGCAGGTTTTATTTTCCCAGTTTTAGAGTTAAGAAAATCAAGGCTCTGAGATGTTAAGTGACTCATCCAGAGACGACAGGCAGCATGTGTTGAATTCAGGATGGGAACTCAATTCTGATTTCCAATTCATTAGTCTTTCAAAGGCAACCTTCACCCGGTGAAACAGTTCTCAAAGTAGAAGAAAAACTGCTTGACCAGGAATCGAATTGAGGGCCTACCTTTCACACTGAACACAGGTTAGAGCCACTAGTAAATTTTTTCTAAATTCGAAAGAGCAACGGGCTTTAACCGGAATCCAGTCTATGTGTCATGGGCACCAAGTAGAGACCTTTGATTCTTCACCTTGATACTTTCTCTTGATACTTTCTCTGTCCCACTGCAAAATTTAAAAGACGAAAATCACCTACTCTTCTGTGTTTCGATGCTCTGTTTCCGCCTTCTGCAGCAGCCCTTGGGGCTGAAGCACCTGAACCCATTTACTTTCCATCTGTTTCTTGGCTTCCTAAAGCAGCTTTATTGCACCCCCGAAGGCTTTCTCTCAATTAGAGAGGGGAGAGGCCCTCAAAGACATGCAGGGTGCACCAGCCACGAGGATGAACAGGCTCAAGAGTCCAGAAATGTAGGTATCTGATCCAGTAGCACTTAGACACACGTTGGACTGGCTGACTTTTGTCTACAGGATTACAACTCAAGAAGACCTGTGCCTACAAGTCCACTTTGTGGGGAGAAAGCTGACTTTGCTATACAGGGGCTGGAGCTTAGGTATTACTAAGAAATGGTAAAGGCATACAGATTGGTGGGAGGATAGATTTTCATCCATGTTGTTAAGACACGAAGAAGAGTCTGAAATGCTATAGGGCTGCTGAGTAGTCAGGAGGCTTGGTGAATCAATTTTCTCCCTGAGGATGGCCTCAGGCTTATCCCTCTGAAGGAAAAACCTCTAAAGCCCATCATTTTGTACCACTGACTGGCTGCTCCTGGGGAGAGATTCCTCTATGAAACCCTGGAAGGTGTTTCCCCTGAGCCACGCCAGGTTTAATGGCTCCTGTTTGGATCCAATTAGGACTGGCTTGGGAAACTGGGAGAAACGGAATCGGCAGGGGTGGGGAAATGCAATAGAGGGCAGAGGGGACTCGTTCGTAGCTTTTCAGAGGGCAAAGGGGACTCGTTCATAGCTTTTTGGGTATCTGGAAACAGTGCTCGCTCATGACTTCTTGTACTCCAAATTGTTATGAGAGCCAATTATTCCACCTATTAAGGTTTTAATGTGGCACCAATAAGTCAAAACCGGTTTAACAACTAAGAATTATAGTTGATATAAAATGTTTGAATTTGGGCTAATAACATATACTAAGTTATTAGACAGATGAGATTTAAAATGACTAAGGTAAGAAATCTGGTTCATAATGGGCACATTAATAGACCACTAAACTGACTTTAAAGGCTCTGGCAGGCATAGTCAAGACACCAAATATATAACAACTCCATCCATCTTGAGCTTCCTCATCATGTCACCTAATAGAATTTCAAACACTATTAGCACACTGATAAATGCTTATTATATATTATCCATGCATGCTATCCTTTGAATTAAAAGACAAGAACGGGCACCTGATACTTTGTTGAACTGGTTCATCTTTCTTTATCTTGATGCTGAAATGCTGAATTTACTTCTCTAGGTTGCTTGAGGAGCCATGAACTTCCTACTAACTTCAGAAAGACCCTTTTGTGACCAGAGTGACCAGAGCTCTGACTGGATAAATACCGAGGACAACTTAAGAAAAAGCACCAGGACAGTTTCTGGGAGACTGAGCTGGCCACTATCTTAGAAACCAGACCTAATTGTCACTGCCATCTGTGCCAGGCCAAAGACCATCATTGTTCATTTACTCGCCAAATTTTTTTTGCACTGCTCTAGTTACTGAGAATATGATAACAAAATGTAAATGATCTGTCTCATCATCATGGGGCTTAAAGTTTTGCAGAAGAGATACCCATTAAACAAATAACAACAGCAAAAAAAAAATTATAAATATACTGACCACGGAAAAGGGAGAGAGTCTAATAATACTTCTCTGAGGAATGACAGTTAATCAGAAATCTGAATCACAGATAGGATCTAGTCAGATAAAAAAAAATAAAAGAAAAAATATATACAAAGGTCCTAAAGCAGAAAAGAGCTCTTCGACTCACCAAAAGAAAAGCGGTATGATTAACAGAGACTACTTAATGGAGAATATGATAAAAATTGAGGGTTTTGTTCTAAGAGCAATGGGAGCTATTGAAGACATTTAAGCAGGGGCACCATGTGGTTAAATTTGAGTTTTTAAAGACCCTTCTATTACTGCTATCTGGAATGGGTTGAAGGGATCAACGAAGACAGCTAGGAGTGTAATTAGGAAGCAATTTCAGTGATCCATGTGCGAGATGATCAAGGTCTAAGTCAGGATCAGAATGCTGACAGTGAAAATAAAGAGCACTGGAAGGAATCAAGATCCATTTTGAAAGTAGGATCAATAAGACCTGTGATGTATACGAGATAGGGATGGAGAGAGAGGCAGGTGTCCATAATAACTCCCAGACTTCTGGCATAAAGAACTGGATGGATAGAGATGCTATTTAACCACCTGAGCTTACGGTAGAGGCATAAATCCACATGGAAATTCCATTAAAAGTACATCAATCCCTTGTCTATTGCAATAGCTTAATTTTCTGGAAGCCTCATTGATGGAGAACTTAGTTAAGTAAGAAAGAACACTTCCACAGAAGCTAAAATAGATATCATAAAATCCATGAGATAAGACTGGGAAATTTAATAAAGAAAAGCCCCTCAAATTCTCAATCAAAACCACCTTTTACTTTTCCTTTAAACAAAATATATTAGACTTATTTATATAGCACTTAGGTGGCCACAGAAATAATGACACAAAGCAATATATAGAAACAAGTGAATGACTCCACAAAGTAAGTAACAACATCCATAAGAATATGGAAATAAAGCGAGAGTAGTACATAATTTGCAATGTGAAAAAGCATGTATGGAAAATAGGCAGTTTTAATTGTTTTGATAATAAATTTGCTCAGGAAAGATACTCTTTCTCTCAATTGTCCTTATATGCCTTGACTCATTAAAATAATCTCTATTTCTGCTTTTATTTCTCTTTTCTTTTGTCCCTTTTTTTGTTCCCCTCTTCCTGTTTTTCTTATCTTCACTTTGCACTTTTTTTCTTGAAAATTACAAAAGTGGACTCAATAATTATAATTAGATCCATCAGAAAAAGCATAGTGAAGGTGGGGAAAGTTTCTTAAAAGTCAGCGAATACACAAAGGAAGGCTGTAAGAACCTCTCTGTATCTCCACTGAAGAATCACTAGGCTATGATCTTAAAAATATACAGATTCTTATTTAACTTTGTACACCGAGTTCAGCACAATACCTAGAAAAATTGACTTGACATTTTTTAGTGAAGGATATAATGATTATCTAAGCAGATAAAACTGGATCATTAGAAAGGGTGGTGGGGCATACAGAAAGTACAGTTGGAAAGGCTGTGGCTGGGAGAGAGGTTTTAGATTAGATATTAGAAGGATTTTTTAATTGTCAGAGTAAAATACTTTTTCATATTACATCACCCAGAAAGATCTTGGCATCTCTTTCCTTTAGCATTTAATCTAATTTGATATTTTTATTATCACACAAATATTACTACAACAAATTGAAATAAAAAGAAAACATGAACCTAAGTGTCTTAAAGTTGAACAAATGAAATTAAACTCTCATTTATATATTTTCCTAGTCCCTGTCTATATGCACACAAATACACAAACTGAGTAACAGCTGAGAAGTAATAATCATGGTATATATACAATTAGACATTTTGCTTATTTTATGTAATAGATTGTAAACCTTGTACATAATGTTCACAATTATGAGTTTAATGATTCATTAAAAATTCTGTCAATTTGAAAATAACAATGATCCACAATTCAAAAAATTCATTGAAATAACAATGAAAATATATCAAAAGGAATATATCAAAATCCATCAATATATTTGTTCATTCATTCATTCATTCAACAAATATTTACTGGTGCCAGTTATATGCCAGATACTTTTGTAGACTTGTAGTACATAGTGGGAAATAAGAATTGATCTCTGATCTCATATACTGATTATAATTTAATGAGGTGGATGACATTCTTCCCAGGCAATCTCAGGAAGATTCAATTCTGGAGTTGGCAGGCACGAAGATCAGAAATGGGCTTTGTTGCATGGTTCAGGAAAATTAAAAGAAGGAATGTTTATAAAACAGCTGGGACTATACTATGATCCCACCACCTCCCACAAGGGTACAGAGTAGCTCTTGCCTTCATCTTAATTAAGTTCTTGGTAACTGATTTCCAAGCAAAGTGTTAAGAGTAACCTCAGACGCTCCTTACTAGGGGCCTGGGATTAAAGAAACACACCAGAGCTGGAGATAACTCTAGAGCCACACAACAGTCCAAAGCATGGGCAGATTTGAGGCATGGGGAGGAAAGATAGCTCCGGACTGGCACAGGACTGAAGTAAGAGAAATCACTCATCTCTGCCTCCAGAGAAAAGTCTCCCTTTCAGTAGTACTGTTAGGAGTACTGAACCTACCTGCCTACTTCCTGTTCACACACTCCACAAGGAAGCCTGATTGTAAGAAGCACAGTCCCCTGTTGGCCTTACCAGAAAGAGGAGGAGTCCTTTGGTAAATCAAGTAAAGGAATGACAACAAAAACTTTGTGGTCAATTTATGCTACTTACATGGTCCTCATTTAGCCATGTTAGTAGCTACCTATCCAATAGCAAAAAGGAGGTTATCAAAAGTAAACAAATAGAACAAATGACACTAAGGAAATAGAGCTAGTGTAAGTAACAGAAGAACACCTAAAAAAAATCTAATTGGTATCTTGGGAGATATTCCAGAAGATATTACATCCCAGAATACAATTAGACTACTCTAAAAAAAGGAGTAATCAGGAAGTTATATTTTTCATGAACTAAAAGATTTCTAAAATTAAAAAAAAAAAACAATGGAAGAATTCAATAATAAATGAATATGGCTGCAAATGAATTTGGGTGATTTGGAAGATAAAGCTGAGAAAAATCTCCCAGAACTAAATCATCAGATAATGGAAACCATGAGACAATGTAAAAGATAGGAAAGTTTAGACCAAAGTAACTAAAATTCCTGATAAAAATATTGTGTTCTTTCCCAAAGGCGGGAGATAAAATCAACTGAATTACAGGAGAAAGTTTATCTGAGCTAAAAACATAATGGATTAGGCAAACTGAAACAAAGACTTTTCATGCGATTTCATGAAACTTTAATCAGGAGTGAAAGCTAGGAAGCAACGATCAATTTTATTGGAGAGCACACACAAACTTGAGGATGTGCTCCAGCAAAACAAAACATGAAACCTGAAAAGTAGAAGACATGGAATTGAAGCATAACAGTACCAATATAAGGCCATGCAAAAAAAAAAAAAAAAAAAGATAAGTATGCAGCTAGCCTAATGAGCAATGAGTAAAATTAGTGAGAGTGCTATGTAAAGACTGCTTTTAACGAGCCAATTCTATTACAAATCGCATGTGTCAGAAATTGATAAGATAAAATCATTTCCTTTTCCTCTCTTGGTAAAGAAAGTACTTTCATCTGTTATAGGATAAAACAAATGCAGTGAAATCCGTAGTCCAAATAACAAACACACATAAGGAAGCATGGCTAGAAAATAAGAATCCATTTGCTCTTGATGCTTAGAATAGCCATTCTCCTTTAAGAGGCAGAAATGAAGTGACATAGCTTAACATATCCTTCTCTGAGAGAGAGAGTTAAGATGGCGGAGGAGTAGGAGACACCGTTTTCAGCCGGTCCTCCGAGTCGAGCTGGATAGGTACCAGACCAGCCTAAACAACCACGGAACCAGCCTGAGACGCAGGAAGACGCATCTGGATCTCTACAAATGAACATCTCCAGCGCTGAGTATTGAGGTACGAAGCGGGGAGCCATGAAACTGTGCACAGATATCGGAAGGTAAACGGAAGGGGGAGGGAGCCGCCGCATTCGGGCGCCGGGAAGCGGTAGCCACTTGCACGGGAGAGCGGGCGGGGCTCGCGGACGACACCCGCAAAACAGCAGACTGAGACCGTGAGCCGGGTGCGCGCGCCACCAGGCATCTCGCGGAACCCCGGAATCCCGGTGCGCTCACTGGATCCAGACTGAGACAGGGAGCTTCCGGAGCGTGCGCGGGGCGGCTGGCGGCTGGCGGCATTAGAAACACAAAGGACAGAGACGCGCCGGCCCTGGAAGTGAGGGCTGGGACGCCGGGTGTGGGGCGCACATCCCGGGACGCTGCAGGGTTGAGCAGCACCAACAGAAACAGAGTTAAAGTGGCCAGAACATTAGTAGAGATTGGGCCGCAATCCCTCTGTTCTGTGACAGAGGCTGAGATTCGGCCGCTGCTGCTCTGACTCTCAGAAGAGGCACAGCAAACCGCCAGGGAAAGCCAAAGCCGCCAGAGAACAAAAGCCTGGAAATACCGGCTCAGGGAGTGCCCATCCCCATCACCCCTCGCAGGGGACGCCGAGACTCTACCCAAACAGGGTTGCCTGAGTATCGGCGCGGCAGGCCCCTCCCCCAGAAGGCAGGCTGAAAATCAAGAAGCCCACAACCCGGGCGCCTGGGTGGCGCAGTCGTTGAGCGCCTGCCTTCGGCTCAGGGCGTGATCCCGGCGTTCCGGAAAGGAGTCCCTCATCGGGCTCCTCCGCTGGGAGCCTGCTTCTTCCTCTCCCACTCCCCTGCTTCTGTTCCCTCTCTCGCTGGTTGGCTGCCACATAAATAAATAAATAAAATCTTTAAAGAAGAAGCCCACATCCCTAAGATCCCTATAAAACAAGGGGCACGGCCTGGGACCCAGTCAATAATTTGGGCTCTGGAAACCCCGCAACCTCTCTTCATCAGAATGACAAGAAGGAGAAGCCCCCCCCAGCAAAGAAAAGACAGTGAGTCTGTGGCCTCTGCCACAGAAATAATGGATATGGATGTAACCAAATTATCAGAAATGGAATTCAGAGTAACGATGGTCAAAAATGATGAGTAGAATTGAAAAAACTATTAACGAAAAGGTTACTGAGAATATAGAATCCCTAAGGACAGAAATGAGAGCGAATCTGACAGAAATTAAAAATTCTATGAGCCAAATGCAGGCAAAACTAGAGGCTCTGACGGCCAGGGTCGCAGAAGCAGAGGAACGGGTTAGTGAATTGGAGGATGGGTTAATAGAGGAAAAAATGAAAATAGAAGATGGTCTTAAAAAAATCCACGCCCACGAATGTAGGTTACGGGAGATTACTGACTCAATGAAACGATCCAATGTTAGAATCATCGGCATCCCCGAGGCGGTGGAGAAAAACAGAGGTCTAGAAGAGATATTTGAACAAATTGTAGCTGAAAACTTCCCTAATCTAGCAAGGGAAACAAACATTCGTGTCCAAGAGGCAGAGAGGACCCCTCCCAAGCTCAACCATGACAAACCTACGCCACGTCATGTCATAGTGCAATTTGCAAATATTAGATGCAAGGATACAGTATTGAAAGCGGCCAGGGCAAAGAAATTTCTCACATACCAAGGCAAAAGCATCAGAATTACGTCAGACCTGTCTACACAGACCTGGAATGAGAGAAAGGGTTGGGGGAGCATATTTAAAGCTCTTTCAGAGAAAAACATGCAGCCAAGGATCCTTTATCCAGCAAGGCTGTCATTCAGAATTGATGGAGAAATAAAGACATATCAGAATCGCCAGTCACTAACCAATTTTGTAACCACGAAACCAGCCCTACAGGAGATATTACAGGGGGTTCTATAAAAGTAAAAAGGCCCCAAGAGTGATACAGAACAGAAAGTCACAGCCAATACAAACAAAGACTTTACTGGCAACATGGCAACATTAAAATCATATCTCTCAGTAATCAGTCTTAATGTAAATGGTTTGAACCATCCCATAAAATGCCACAGGGTTGCAGACTGGATAAAAAGAAATGACCCATCCATTTGCTGTCTACAAGAGACTCATTTCAAACCCAAAGATGCATTCAGACTGAGAGTAAGGGGATGGAGTACCATCTTTCACGCAAATGGACCTCAAAAGAAAGCTGGGGTAGCAATTCTCATATCAGATAAATTGGATTTTAAACTACAGACTATAGTTAGAGACGCAGAAGGGCACTATATTATTCTTAAGGGAAGTATTCAACAAGTGGATATGACAATTATAAATATATATGCCCCCAACAGGGGAGCAGCAAGATACACAAGCCAACTCTTAACCAGAATAAAGAGACATATAAATAAAAATACATTAATAGTAGGGGACCTCAACACTCCACTATCAGAAATAGACAGAATACCCTGGCAAAAACTAAGCAAAGAATCAAAGGCTTTGAATGCCATACTCGACGAGTTGGACCTCATAGATATATATAGAACACTACACCCCAGAACCAAAGAATACTCATTCTATTCTAATGCCCATGGAACATTCTCAAGAATAGACCATGTTCTGGGACACAAAACAGGTCTCAACCGATACCAAAAGATTGAAATTATCCCCTGCATATTCTCAGACCACAACGCTCTGAAATTGGAACTCAACCACAAGGAAAAATTTGGAAGAAACTCAAACACTTGGAGACTAAGAACCATCCTGCTCAGGAATGACTCGATAAACCAGGAAATCAAAAATCAAATTAAACAATTTATGGAGACCAATGAGAATGAAAATACAACAGTCCAAAACCTATGGGATACTGCAAAGGCAGTCCTAAGGGGGAAATACATAGCCATCCAAGCCTCACTCAAAAGAATAGAAAAATCTAAAATGCAGTTTTTATATTCTCACCTCAAGAAGCTGGAACAGCAACAGAGGGACAGGCCTAATCCACGCACAAGGAAGCAGCTGACCAAAATTAGAGCTGAAATCAATCAAGCAGAAACCAGAAGTACAGTAGAGCAGATCAACAGGACTAGAAGCTGGTTCTTTGAAAGAATCAATAAAATTGACAGACCACTGGCAAGACTTATCCAAAAGAAAAGAGAAAGGACCCAGATTATTAAAATTATGAATGAAAAAGGAGAGGTCACGACGAGCACCATTGAAATTGGAAGAATTATTAGAAATTTTTATCAACAGCTATATGCCGATAAACTAAGCAATCTGGAAGAGATGGAATCCTTCCTGGAAACCTATAAACTACCAAGATTGAAACCGGAAGAAATTGATTCCTTAAACAGGCCAATTAATTATGAAGAAATTGAGTCAGTGATAAACAACCTTCCAAATAACAAAACTCCAGGCCCGGACGGTTTTCCTGGGGAATTCTACCAAACATTCAAAGAAGAAATAATACCTATTCTCCTAAAGCTATTTCAAAAAATAGAAACAGAAGGAAAGCTACCAAACTCTTTCTATGAGGCCAATATTACCTTGATCCCCAAACCAGGCAAAGACCCCATCAAAAAGGAGAATTACAGACCGATTTCCCTAATGAATATGGACGCCAAAATCCTCAACAAGATACTTGCTAATAGAATCCAACAGTACATTAAAAGGATTATCCATCACGATCAAGTGGGATTCATACCTGGGATGCAAGCATGGTTCAATATTCGCAAATCAATCAGCGTGATACATCATATCAACAAGAAAAGACTCAGGAACCATATGATCCTCTCAATCGATGCCAAAAAAGCATTTGACAAAATACAGCATCCTTTCCTGATTAAAACCCTTCAGAGTGTAGGAATAGAAGGTACATTTCTCAATCTCATAAAAGCAATCTATGAAAAGCCTACTGCAAATATTATTCTCAATGGGGAAAAGCTGGAAGCCTTTCCCTTAAGATCAGGAACTCGACAAGGATGCCCACTCTCGCCACTATTATTCAACATAGTACTAGAAGTCCTTGCAACAGCAATCAGACGACAAAAAGGGATCAAAGGTATTCAAATTGGCAAAGAAGAAGTCAAAATGTCTCTCTTTGCAGATGACATGATACTCTATATGGAAAACCCAAAAGAAGCCACTCCCAAACTATTAGAAGTTATAGAGCAATTCAGTAACGTGGCAGGATACAAAATAAATGCTCAGAAATCAGTTGCATTTCTATACACGAATAACGAGACCGAAGAAAGAGAAATTAGGGAATCCATCCCATTTACAATAGCACCAAAAACCATACATTACCTTGGAATTAACTTAACCAGAGACGTAAAGGACCTATATTCTAGAAACTATAAATCACTCTTGAAAGACATTGAGGAAGACATAAAAAGATGGAAAGATATTCCATGCTCATGGATCGGAAGAATTAACATAGTTAAAATGTCCATGCTACCCAGAGCAATCTACACTTTCAATGCTATCCCGATCAAAATACCAAGGACATTTTTCAAAGAACTGGAACAAACAGTCCTTAAATTTGTATGGAAACAGAAAAGGCCCCGAATCTCCAAGGAACTGTTGAAAAGGAAAAACAAAGCTGGGGGCATCACAATGCCGGATTTCGAGCTGTACTACAAAGCTGTGATCACAAAGACAGCATGGTACTGGCACAAAAACAGACACATAGACCAATGGAACAGAATAGAGAGCCCAGAAATGGACCCTCGGCTCTTTGGGCAACTAATCTTTGATAAAGCAGGAAAAAACATCTGGTGGGAAAAAGACAGTCTCTTCAATAAATGGTGCTGGGAAAATTGGACAGCTACATGCAAGAGAATGAAACTTGACCACTATCTCACACCATACACAAAAATAAACTCCAAATGGATGAAAGACCTCGATGTGAGACAGGAATCCATCAAAATTCTAGAGGAGAACATAGGCAGCAACCTCTACGACATCGGCCAAAGCAACCTTTTTCATGACACATCCCCAAAGGCAAGAGAAACAAAAGATAAAATGAATTTATGGGACTTCATCAAGATTAAAAGTTTCTGCACAGCCAAGGAAACAGTCAGAAAAACTAAGAGGCAGCCCACGGAATGGGAGAATATATTTGCAAATGACACTACAGATAAAGGACTGGTATCCAAGATCTACAAAGAACTTCTCAAACTCAATACATGAGAAACAAATAAACAAATCAAAAAATGGGCAGAAGATATGAACAGACACTTTTCCAATGAAGACATACAAATGGCTAACAGACACATGAAAAAATGTTCAAAATCATTAGCCATCAAGGAAATTCAAATCAAAACCACACTGAGATACCACCTTACGCCAGTTAGAATGGCAAAAATAGACAAGGCAAGAAACAACAATTGTTGGAGAGGATGTGGAGAAAGGGGATCCCTCCTACATTGTTGGTGGGAATGCAAGTTGGTACAGCCACTCTGGAAAACAGTGTGGAGGTCCCTTAAAAAGTTAAAAATTGAGCTACCCTATGATCCAGCCATTGCACTACTGGGTATTTACCCCAAAGATACAGACGTAGTGAAGAGAAGGGCCATATGCACCCCAATGTTCATAGCAGCAATGTCCACAATAGCTAAATTGTGGAAGGAGCCGAGATGCCCTTCAACAGATGACTGGATTAAGAAGTTGTGGTCCATATATACGATGGAATATTACTCAGCTATCAGAAAGAACGAGTTCTCAACATTTGCTACAACATGGACAGCACTGGAGGAGATAATGCTAAGTGAAATAAGTCAAGCAGAGAAAGACAACTATCATATGATTTCTCTCATCTATGGAACATAAGAACTAGGATGATCAGTAGGGGAAGAAAGGGATAAAGAAAGGGGGGGTAATCAGAAGGGGGAATGAAACATGAGAGACTATGGACTATGAGAAACAAACTGAGGACTTCAGAGGGGAGGGGGGTGGGGGAATGGGATAGGCCGGTGATGGGTAGTAAGGAGGGCACGTATTGCATGGTGCACTGGGTGTTATACACAACTAATGAATCATCAAGCCTTACATCGGAAACCGGGGATGTACTGTATGGTGACTAACATAATATAATAAAAAATCATTAAAAAAAAAAAAAAGAAAAGAAAATTCAGATATAAAAAAAAAAAAAAAACAAAACATATCCTTCTCTGTGGATCCAATCACTTCACTTAGATCTAAGGGGAATTATATTTACATTACAATTATATTATATATGCATTTATTTATCTTCAATTCATAGAATTAACTTGTAGACAAAGTAGGGCAGACAGTTATAGACTATGTAAAAGCAACAGTACAGCTAATAGGAGTTGGAATGTGGAGGAGAAAGGACAGGAAAATAGATGGAAAAGAGTAGGTTCACTAATTGTTTCCCTTATCAAGTGAGGAATCAATAGATACTCTCTAAATTGTTAGGTAAAGAATAAATAGAGGCCAGAATATATCATTTAGTTATAAATGAAACTTAGAAATACTAATAGTATAACTAATAAAACTGAGAGATAACAAGTGCATCAAAATACTAATGTGTAGTAGTTTGGCATAAATAGATACAATGTAGAGTTGATAAATCAAGAAATTACATTTAAGTAAATTATTTACACGTAGCAATTCATGGTGGGTGAATGTTGACCATCATTATAGCCTCGTTATATCGTTCATTCTCATGACTCAGGAAAATAACTCTCAGTAATAAGTGATTAAAAGGCTCATAACTCTGATTCAATTTTTTGTCTAATTTCCCAAGGAGAAGAATATTACCCACGGTTTTGTGTGTTAGCCTGATTTAAATTCCCATAAGAAGCAGAAATTGACAAAATGCCTAGCTTGGATTCAATGAAGACTAAAGAGAACCATCTTAAGAAGAAGAAATAACTGGTGACTGTAGGAATTTTTAAGAGGAAAATTAACTACCTTGAGGAGTACACAAAGCACTATGAAGACCATGAATCAAAGGTCTTGATTCTTGGTAACGTGTTCTGGATATGGAAAAGAAGGAAGACTCTGCTGAAAGGATCTTTCAAACTTCAGGCATCCTTTTCACGTTCTGGGACTTGACTTTTACTATTTAGGTCATTTTTTTTTTTTTATCCAAACACATTTAACACAATTTGAAAAAAGATTTCATTTGAGATAATTAATAATATTCATCATTCAAATGCAATGTTGGCCCATTCTGGACAATTCAAATGCCACTAGAAAGAAAGAAAGAAAGAAAGAAAGAAAGAAAGAAAGAAAGAAAGAAAGAAAGAAAGAAAGAAAGAAAGAAAGAAAGAAAGAAAGAAAGAAAGAAAGAAAGAAAGAGAGAGAGAGAGAGAGAGAGAGAGAGAGGGAGGGAGGGAGGGAGGGAGGGAGGGAGGGAGGGAGGGAGGGAGGAAGGAAGGAAGGAAGGAAGGAAGGAACCTGTCTGTTATTGGAGACCTCTCTCTTAGGAATATTTGACAAAGAAAGGCTTAAAAAGAGACTATGCTCAGGGCATAGTAAATTAGGCACATATCATCAGCACTTGCAAATGCCTAGGGCTGTGATCTCTCTTGTTACCATATACGGCATCGTTGTGCAGCAGTGTGAAGCCAGACAGACCAGAGGACTGGCCATGCTTCCCTCACAGACTGTGTGAGCTTTGGCAATTATAAAACCTCTCCAGGTCTTATTTTCCTCATCTGCAAATTGGACATATTGAAGATATTAGACATAAACTGCCTACCTCACTGATTTGTTATGGTAATTAAATGAGATCATTTGTTTAAAAGTTCTTTGTAAATTTTAATGTGATCTATTTATTATTACTACTATTATTACCATTCATTCCACTGTGGGATAGACTTTAACAAAACTCTTCTATTTGGCCTGTTCTCGCTCTTGCTCTTGTCCAGCACTGAGTATTTTGATAGTATAGGATTTCAAAAGGTTATGCCAACTCATTGGCTTTCCTGCTCCCAGATCAAAGAGGCTCTTCAAACTGACCACACCAATAAGAAGGAATTTAAATTTCCTTGCTAACCCATACCATCAGAGTTCCAATTCGGAATCTTTGAGATTGGCTACTTCCATAATTAGACACATTTGGTGGTTCTTTTTTCCACCCTTCATTCCTGAGTCCTTCAGCTTCTATTATTTCTAAACATGTTTCCTCAGTCAATGACTTGAAAATGTCTATGTCTCTTTGATTTGCTGGTCCCTCTGGCTCTTTGTCTCCTACCTGTCCTCCTGTGTCATCAGTAAACCATCATTAGATCCTAAATGAATTACCAGAATCCCTTTCATGCAAAGTAATTACTGATTGGTACATCCAGGGAAATTAAACTTTGATTAAAATGGGTTTATGGTTACAGATAGGAAATGTACTACCTTTTGTGATAGGCAGATCTCCAAGTCAGATGGAGAATGAATACATCTCAAGGCATTTGCTCATCTCATTAGCCACTCAGAACTATGAATTTTATAATAATTTTCTATGTATTTTTCTAGTAAACAAATGAAGTAAAATGAGAATTAGTGGTCTATTACTTTTATTATGTTGTAACACTGCACCAAGCTCTGTAGAGAGCATTAAAGAATATGAAGTATTTTAGAAGGTAAAGAAGAACCCAACTACCCAGATCCCACCATTACTGATTCATTTTATGCAATATGACTTGTGAAAATAATATGTAAAACAAAGAAAGTCCGTTTTGCAGGTTATGTGTGCACTGCACATGTGTGTGTGCTTTTCAAAGAAGAATGTGTAAACTTTGATACACTTATGACAATGTATTGATTGCATAAATGTTACTTTAGGATGTTATATATTTAATAAACAAATAAGAAGTTGTGGTCCATATATATAATGGAATATTACTCAGCTATCAAAAAGAACGATTTCTCAACATTTGCTGCAACATGGGCGGCACTGGAGGAGATAATGCTAAGTGAAATAAGTCAAGCAGAGAAAGACAATTATCATATGGTTTCTCTCATCTATGGAACATAAGAAATAGGAAGATCGATAGGAGAAGAAAGATAAAGAAAGGGGGGATAATCAGAAGGGGGAATGAACCATGAGAGACTATGGACTCTGAGAAACAAACTGAGGGCTTCAGAGGGGAGGGGGTGGGGGAATGGGATAGGCTGGTGATGGGTGGTAGGGAGGGCATGTATTGCATGGTGCACTGGGTGTTATACGCAACTAATGAACCATCGAACTTTATATCAAAAACCAGGGATGTACTGTATGGTGACTAACATAATAAAAAAATATTAAAACAAAAACAAAACCAAAAAAAAAAAAAAAACCAAATAATTACGAGAGTGTTTGGTACTCAGTCAGCAGTTCTCTTATTTATCTACACCCACTCCCTGAATGATCCTATCTCCTCTTATGGTTACAAATACTACTTCTATACTCCTGACAGCTTTTTTAATGTTTATATCTATATTTCTTGTCCCAACCAGTCCACAATGGATACGTCCAAATATCTACTCAACTTTACACATGGGCATTTAATAGTCATGTCAAACTTGACCTTTATAAACAGACTAAATTGGTTTCCCCCTCCAACTGCTATTCTCACAATGTTCCTCTTCTCTACATGGTACCAACATTCATCCAGAGACTCAAAGGAAAACCTTGCATTTATCCTTGACTCTTCTCTCTTACTCCTCACATTCAATTCATTAACATACCTGTCAGATATGCACTTAACACATTTCCCAAATTGGGCTGCTTCTCATCACATCTATACATTTTATCCTCAACCTGAACACCATCACCTCCCATCTGACAATAGCATGGCAGGTTTGCCTGCCTCCATTCTTATCCTATACAGTCTGTCTTCCACACAACAGCAGGTGACCTTTTTGGCATTAATCAAGTTGATGTCTTCCAAAGGATATTTGGATTACATAAAGTACATCCTGAAATCTTTGCCATAGCCTACAAGGCTCCCTACGAACTATGTCTCCTGTGCCCTGCTGTGCTGGTTTTATTCCTAATTTTGTACTTGCTGCTCCCTATGCCTAGGGTGACCAGACATTCTGGCTTTCCCTGAGACCTGGTTAATGTCAGCTGATCTGAGTGTTTTAGAGTATTATGAGTCCTTGACTGCAGTTTCCTTAAAATAAGCCAGATTAGGTTTGGTAGGCCTCCAGTTTATAATAATGACAGTTCTTGGCATGGTCTTGTCCAGCTGTGTGCGAGCACTGTGTGCAGTGAATCAAGTTTTCACTTTAACACAGGGCAAAATATGAAAAATGACCAAGAACATTCTGTCATTCTCCTTTCCAAATGCAATGTAACAAAGGCCTCCATTTTAAAGGGGCCTGCAAGCACATAGCCAGGGACAGCTCACTTCTAGGCTCAGGTGGTGGTGGGGAAAGCATACAAGGCCCGTTGCTCTGCCAACCACTTGGTATACAGGAGCTGCAGCCTCAGTGCCAGTCTGTGAGATGAGTAAAGTCACCAGGTTGTCAGCACAGGGTCAATGAAAAATGAGAGAAATTATGGTGGAAGTATACACAAAATATATGCAGAAAAGGAGACTGAGCAGTTCTTCTACAGAGCATATTAAGCTGAATGCCTTTGGTACAGAGGTTGTTAATTTTTTGGTATTGACATATTTAATTAATTTTTGATAAACATTTTTCTATTTTTGAAATACTGTATTTCCATAACAATGAGGTCAAAAATGCATGTTTAATAAAAATAAAGGTGCTGATTTTTCATTTCTCATGTTGGCTTCAGTACTTAACTTGCCCATAAGGCTTATCAATGCCTGCTCCTTAATTTGGAGGCCATAAGTTATATCCCTGACATGTGAAAACTAGAAGATATAAATATGCTGAGAAAGCATTGGTATCTATTTCAAAAGTTGTTATTTTAAGGCCTGAGTCTCACAAACAGAATTTAACTGATTAGCTGCAGAATGTATGTTTACAAATCACTCCAAGAACCATGACTTTTCATTTAGATCAAAGGATTGTAGTTTTAAGTTAATCGTGCTTATTTTCCTTTTTTTTTTTTTTTCTTAAATGAATGGAGGGTGAAGCAGTAGCTGTTAACATGTTGGATTTATTCATAGAATTGAAGCCAGTTTCCTATCAGTGTGATCAGGTGCTTCAGTTAAAGATGAAACCTTTGAAATTATTGATGCTACTGTAAAATAAATTTAAAAGTAAAACATAGAAGCCACAATTATTTCTTTTGATAATAAAAATATAAATTTAGCATAACATGTTAAAAACATAAGTTCTCACTAGATTAAGAAACTTATAGATCAGATATATACTAGGAATAGATTTTGGTATATATGTAATTCATAATTGTATCCAAATAAGTTGGGATATCCCACCAAGGAAAATAGAAGCGATAGCTGTACACACACATGCACATACACAGTAGCTGAACAATAAAACGAGGTGAGACTGAATACAAAAATAAAACACAAAACCTCAACATGGCAACATAAGCTTCGTCTCTTTGCTATTATGAAATGGCTTTTAGAAATATTTGCACTTTCGAAAAACTTTTTTTTTTAAATCAACCTTCTTGTCCCATAAAGATGGTGCACTTTATAAGTGATCTCGAATTTTGAATGTACTTTGTGCAAAATCAGTTGAAAATATTTAATCAAATTATTAAACAAGTGGAATGCCAATAGACTTCAGCTTTTTCATCTTTCAGAAAATGGCAGTTATGAACAGAGTGTGGAAATAAGATGATAAAATTCATTCCTACAACAGCAAGGGACGAACTGAACAAACAAAACAAGAGGAGCTCAAACACTGTGTGAGAATTAAGATTCTGAAATTTTATAGCTGTGCCTGGGAATAGCTAAATTTCCAATTTATAATTTATAATACAGTTCCTATTTTAAACTGGCTAGAGCTATATTATATTCTGGAATTGGGTAAATTGAGAAGGTTTATGATACCTGGTAAAACATTCAAAAAAACATAAAGACCACTTTATTTGAAGAGTTTTGTCATATAAAAAATATTTGTCAAAGAAAGGTGAAAAGACAGTCTCTGTGAAAATACTTGGTCTGAAATATTTAATGTATTTCAATTAAAAAAAAACAGATTTGAGAGTATTCTCCACTTCACAGAATATGTTCTGAGGTTAACCAGTATCTCAACATTTATAGAAAAAATGTTTTTCTCATTTCAAAATATTGTGGCATAGACAGAAAAATTAAAGATGTCAAAGACTTTAAATGTATTAACTTTAAAATGCAAATTGGAAGAAGACTGTGGGAAATTTATGAAACAAAAATTAAAAGGTCATATTGAAAAAAATAACATTCTTCTAAAAAAATCTTGAATTAGTCAGAATTCTCCACAGAAATAGAACCAATGCAATGGATATGCTATCCAGATCTATCCATCCATATACATTAGATAGATGATAGATAGATAGATAGATAGATAGATAGATAGATAGATCTATCTTCGTGTATCTACAGGGGGAAAAAATAACCTTCTTATAAGGAATTGACTGATGCAATTATGAGGGCTCAGAAGCCCCACCATTTGTTATCTGCAAGATAGAGAACCACAAGAGTCAGTGGTACAGTTCCAGTCCAAGGGCAGGAGAATATTGATGTTCCAATTTACAAAGTCAGGCAGAGAGATGGAATCTTAGGCCTCTAATAGATAGGATGAAGTCCACCCACAGGGAGGAAGGCAATCATTTTAACCCATCTACCAATTCAAATATTAAGCTCAACCAGAATGCCCTAATAGACATACCCAGAATGAAATTTAACCAAATATCTGGGTAGGCCCAGTCAAGTAGACACAAAAAATTACCCATCACACAGATACAACGTTGCGTTAAGACAGATACGGATAAGAAACTGATAAAAATAAATGAATATAAATTCAGAATAAGTACTCTGCTGATGTCATTTTTAAATGTTCACAAAGTTAACATATTCTTATTTTGCTTATGTTAAATGTTTGAGTAATCAATATCAACACATTTCTTTCTCTTGACCTTCTAGATACATGAACCAAATGAACTCATTTTTTTCTTCTATTTGCGTTTGTTTAAAACAGTTTGACTTGGATTCTCTGCCACTTGCAAGCCAATGACTCTTGACACCACACTAACTAGGACACTTCTGAAGAAGTAGGGAGATGATGTTTGTGAAGCATCGCATCATGTATAACACATCATAAATTCCCCACAATGGTAGCTATTCCTATAAATTGGCAAAATAAGTTTCAATGGAAATATGTACGAAATGCCAAGGTATTTGGTATTTGGCAATGCCCTGACGATATCTTCAATACAATTAGGATAATGCTAATTATGGTTTTCTCTCATTCAACTTTTTCCCTATAGTTTGCTACTTTCTCTGAGTACTCTGCTCTCAGTTCTAGCAGTAATCATTATTCATGTTAAAGAGTGTGAAATGGCTGGAGGAGTAGGCTGAGAAGTTAATAATCTTTGCAGCACAATCTAAAACTCACTTAGAATACCTACTATTTAAATATATTTTCTGAATCACATGAGAATTTACGAGAATCTAAATAATTGGGGAATTTCTGCTTTCTTAACTATTTCTTCCTCTAGTCTCTCTTAGATTTAAATGCAAATGTTTGTGAAAAAGGAAATGTCATATGAAATTAGACATTTACTCTTTCATCCAACAAAGATTTATTGAGCACTTACTATATGCCAGGTACTGTTCTAGTTACCTGTTACATACCAGCCTAAAAAATAAAATTCCAAACTTCATGGAACTTACATTCTGTTAGGGATTAACAGAAAATAAACAAGAATATTAAATAGTAAGTAAATAAATAGTATGTTAGAAGAAAGTAAGTGCTATGGAAAAAATATATATATAATATATATAATACATATATATATTATATATATATATATTATATATATATTATATATATATAATATATATAATCATTTCAGAATTAAATAAGGTGGTAAGGACAGGCCTCCAGGAGAAGATGGGATTTAAGCAAAGGCTTCAAGTGGAAATCTGGGAAGAGTGTCCTAAACAGAAAAAACGGCTGGAATAAAAGCCATAAAGTGGGAGTGCACCTGTCATGTTTGAGGAATAACGAGGAGCCCAGTGTGGCTGGCTTGAACAAGCAAGAGGCAGAATAGAGGTGATGATATCACAAGACCTTTGGCTTTAACTCTGAATGAAATGAATTAATTTACAAATTTCTCTTCTTCCTGGCAAGAAAGATACCCAACACTTAGGAGGGAATCGGAAACCTTGCTATACTATGTTAAAAAGGGGAGAGCACACATTTGATGTTAAAAATTAAAATAAAAACTCATTGTTTTCCCTGAGAATGCTATTGCAAGAAGAACAAATTTAAGAAAAACAAACTAAAATGAAACAAAGGGATACCAGCTGGAGGAAGAGAAGTGGCAGTTCTTAACAGGCAAGTGACAGAACATCAAAGCCTTGGATGGTGTTATTTGAGTGAATGAGTCTTAGTCCATTTCCATGGTAGCCTTTGCAAAAAGTGATTGATTCTCATCACCTTAAGCTGGTGTACTTTCCACACTGCCAGAGGCTAATAGAAAGGAAGACTAGACGTAGTGCTTCTTAATATGTAGTCCATGGACCGCCAGCATAGTATCACCTAGGACCCCTGTGAAAATGCTGATCCCTGCACCTTCCCCAGGCATACTGGATCATGCTGTCCAGGTACTTCTTACGCAGCGAAAGTTTAAGAACACTGAACAGAAAAGACAACTTCTTATGGGTCTCTCTGACTCTGGATTTCTATTGACAGTGTCCCATGCCAGCTCCCCAAAATGTTCAATCCTGGAGTGTTTTGTTTACAGTTTTCAGGGCCACTAATCTTTGGATCAGATGAAGAAGAGTAGAAAAATGCCTTAAGATATAACCACAGAGAAAGGAAGATGATTTAAATAATTTTTAAATCGTTGTTCATTTTTTTTTTTTAAAGATTTTATTTATTTATTCGACAGAGATAGAGACAGCCAGCGAGAGAGGCAACACAAGCAGGGGGAGCGGGAGAGAAAGAAGCAGGCTCATAGCAGAAGAGCCTG
Source organism: Ursus arctos (assembly GCF_023065955.2). Lineage (NCBI taxonomy): Eukaryota > Metazoa > Chordata > Mammalia > Carnivora > Ursidae > Ursus > Ursus arctos. The sequence continues at coordinate 33,537,612 of NW_026622786.1, read as the reverse complement.
ATGTGGGGCTCGATCCCGTAATGCCAGGACCACGCCCTGAGCCGAAGGCAGACGCTTTAACCGCTGTGCCACCCAGGCGCCCCAATCGTTGTTCATTTCTATACCTGTATAATCATTTAAAAATCTTGTGTACAGGTAGTGGGTGAAGGTCACCTTTTCATAGTGATATTTAGATGTGAGGGTGGATTAATTCCCCATCGTGCGGTTGTTGATTCTGATGATTTGAGCCAATGAGAAGTAATGATGGCTAAATACCTGAGATCTATTGCCTTGTTAGCCATGTTAACAGCCAATGACAACATAATCTAAAGAGATTTACTGTTTGGCTTTAGAAGAAGTACCAAGCTAAAAGTATAATTAAAACGTTTATTAACCTGCCAAGTTGAAAAGGATAGGTTAAGACTTATGGTGTCTGAGGGGTAGCAATGACTTGTTTTCCATTTTGTCTTCTGCCCATCTTGCCCCATGGAATATCCCCACCTACTCTATAGCAACTGAGGAAATGGGCTCACTAATTTTCCTTAATTTCTAGTTTGAGCTCCAAAAAAGACTTGAAAAAAAATCCTTTATTGCAAAGCCAGCAATTATTGAAATTCTCTAATTACCCTGTCTGAGACCTTTCTTCATACCAGGGTGATGCAGACAGTCTCTTGATTTTTTTAAAGGTCAAATTACCTTGTTTCAGTATCTTCTGGTGATGGGCCAAATGGGACTAGCTTAATTTAATATGTCTCTGCTGCTTTTCTTTCAATCCAAAGGGGCATCCATCATGGGCTTCTCATTCTGACTGATATTGATCAGGTAATTGCCCTCAGCTTGTCAAACTATCATGATTTTTATAAGAATGAGTCTTTTCTAGAAGAAAGTAGACCCAGAGAGAGACACACAGATTTCGATTAGAAGTTTGCCCCAAAGCAAGTCAGAGTAGAAGTCAAGCATGTAAAAGAGAGAGAAAGAGACCTGGGGGAAGGAAGAGGGGAAGGGGAGAAAATAGAGATAGTGTTGTGTCCTTCTAAAATGCAGTTAAATGTGAATTAAAAGTATCCACTTGGTGCAATTCAGAAAAAAAGATCCAGCCCAGCACAACACAATTCAGTGCAAGCCAGTTTTGACAGTAGCTAACTGTGTGGTTACTCAGAGTAAGCATTTAAAAAAAAAAAAAAATTGCCAGCCTTATTTAATTTTCTGTCTCAGGATCAAGTAGATACTATTCTTGTGGCTCAGAACCTTCATTTTCCTTTTCTTTGCTAGTCTGATGTAAATAAACATTAGCTAACTCTTCAAATTATCCTAGATTATTAGGGTGAAGATGAAACCCAAAATAAAAGGAAAAGCTCCTGCCAGGAAAGGAGTTCCTCCAGAAAATTGTCTAATGTTGATCTGGGGAATGTCTTCTTAATGTGCTGCCACGCCAAGCCCAGGGACATCCTGACAGAAAGATATTTTCTTCAAGACATGCTGAGCAGTATATGAGACAAATTCAGCTTCATGACTTTATGTGAAATAGGGCAAGGTTACAAAAGCTCATGTGAAGAGTCTAGAAAGTCAAAGTGAGCCCACATGTAGGGTATCATTATAGTTAACAGCCAGGTAGTGCTGGGTGTCCAACAGCTGTATCAAGGCAGCGGGGAGAGCCGTCCTGCTACAAGGGCTTCATGTAATCATTCACCATCCCTGCAGATATTCAAGACTGCCTTGATGCCCTTCAATTTAAGAATAAAGAATGCAGCTTTGTCACCTTCAGAGAATTCTAGAAATAGTCTCTTAAAACACCAGTACCTTCGATGAAGCTGCTTTAAAACAGTTGACTCTTTGTCTAGGTTTTTTTTTTTTCAGATCCCCATTAGCCCTAGGCCCTCTTACTTTTGGAGGCCTTGCCCCCCCCCACATGTCAACGCTTATTAAAAATATATCCATGACCCACATTAAACCCAATATTGCTGTAATTGTTTTTCAAAAAATATTTGTAAATTTGCTTTTGAAATTATTTAGCTACAAGTAACTGACTTGACTCACAACGTGTAATGAGCTCTCAGCAATCATCATACCTACTTGAAAATTTTACAAAGTGAGAAAATTTAAACCTACAAATTGTTTTCAAATGCAGTGAAGTTTTAATGAATGCTAAATTTTACAATTAATTAAGTTGGCACAATATCGCATTATGTAGGTATTTAATAGAACATTTCTTAAAACACATTCTGAGATTTTCTTTTTGGTATTTTGGATCCAATTTTTTGAGCAAAATACTCAACCTGATCTCACATTTTGAATGAATAGGTATTCCAATATTGGGTCCTTCCAACGGTAGTAACATGAATATAGCGAAAAATACTGTTCGCTGGATCTTTACAGATTTGCAATAGAATTTTTTTTTAAAAGCTTCCCCTTGCAAAGTCAATCTCATATTGAAATTCATCCCCTACTGGAGGCCAGAAATATCCCAAACAACTGGCCAATTGTCGTACCAGTTACACGGTACTGAACGTTACTAACCCTAGGAGACTATAATCCAAGGACAAGTACAATTCTGGGCTTCACCTGAAACAACTTATCTGTTCACCAGAGAGAGCATCATAAGCTGAAGTTATTGAGGAAAAAAAGAAAAGAGAGAGAGAGATGCAGAGAAAATGGAAAGTGGTTGGTTTTTTTGTTGTTGTTTTGTTTTTTTGTTGTTGTTTTCAATTCTGGGTTTCAAGGTTTCCCTTTGTATTTTAATTTCTTTCTTACACATTCTCCTTTTTCTTACCGGTGTTTCAAGAGAATTGCCAATGGCATACTGGGCTCGGGCAGGAAACTCACACAGATGCGGCAGATCAAAGAGTGTTCCTTCACTCTCCCAGTCTGCCTTCCCCCAGGGGAACACCAATCACCGACTGCTGAGTGGTGTGCGCGTGCACGTCTGCATGTGCGCTGAGCGTGTATGCATGTACCTTCCCGAGCTGGTGCTGTAAGTGTTTTCTGGAGGGCAGGCGAGGCTGTAAACTCGCATCAAGCTCACCACAGGACCTCCCCACATCGCACCCTATCCTTTCCCGGCTCCTGGCTCCTGGCTCCAGCCCTCTGGGGTTTTTCAAGAAAATGTAACACCTTCAGTGGTTGTGTCATCTTAGTTGGTGAACACTTCCTGTGACTCTGAACACCGATACTCAGGGTGAATGCTGCTTATTATGTCACATTTCTTCACTTAAATGACATCGAAAGTCTTTCTCTGATGCTCAGTGATAATGTGTGTATGTGTATGAGACAAAGACAGAGACAGAGAGACAGAAATTGCCTGGCCAATTTAACACATCTATTCTTCCACATTTTCAGTATTAAAACCACATTGTGAAAAGGATAAACCCTCTATTAAGCTCTTTTTCTTTCTTAAATTGTGTGTGGAATGTGCCTTTTGGTTCTTCCCTGTGTAAATAATGTGCAAAATAATCAAAGCACCATCACGACCTGACGGCTCAGGCCTTTGATGAACAGGGCTTTATGTGGGATTATCATATGCCTTTTCCAACTAAATTATATTTATGGGTCATATAGGGTACTATTGCATTATCATCCCTCAGTGTGGAGTTTGTACATTTTGCAAGAAGTAGAAGAGAGCAAGGGACCTGAAATTAGATGTCTTTATTTATTTTTTTTTTAAAGATTTTATTTATTTATTTGACAGAGATAGAGACAGCCAGTGAGAGGGGGAACACAAGCAGGGGGAGTGGGAGAGGAAGAAACAGGCTCATAGCGGAAGAGCCTGATGTGGGGCTCGATCCCAGAACGCCGGGATCACGCCCTGAGCCGGAGGCAGACGCTTAACCGCTGTGCCACCCAGGCACCCCTAGATGTCTTTATTTTTGAACATGAAAAAAAAATTTAAAAAGCCATCCATTGAACATTCCCTGACTGCTCATCTGAGGTTCCTGAACTTTTGAAGGGAATCTTATTCCTTAGATTCTACGACTTCATATACTCAATGTGTCCAGAAACCCTTAGAAATGAGCTAATCTAACACATCCACTTTATAGACGGAAGAACTGAGCCGAGCTAGAAACAATTCAGAGCCCCCAACCCCTTAAACACTTTTCCACTTAACCTCACAACTTGTTTAGACAATGATATACACAGACAAGACTTGGTCAAACCATCGAGATGACAACACTTCACCTTCAAAGCAAAGCAAGGCAAAGATATTCTAAATATGAAATACTAGTTCCACAAAGAGTTATTTACACACTTTGTCAGACATTTTGGAAAACATTCCCATTCAAGTCAGATGATATTTTTTTTCTTGGTTAAATTCAAAATAATTTTTTCCTTTTGAATATGATGTTATTCAATAATTTCTTAAAGAAAATTAAGAGAAATCTTTCTCTTTAAGAGAAATACAAAAGTTGCTCTTTTAAGAAATACAATATTGTTAGATATTGTATTTCTTAAATTAGAGCCCTCAGAAAAGAGTGGCATGAGTCATTCAAGATCTCCCTCGTATTTTCTTCCAGTGATCAAAGTGTATTCAGCCCTGTCTGCCAACTCTAGCCCTGTTCTACTCGCTATTGAGAGTGGCATTAGGGAATTCACCATCTCCTCGGGGAATGGACAGACTCCTGGTCAGTTATGTGCACTGAATGGTGTACATTACATCACATTTTCTTTCAAGGCTACATTCTAGTTGGATATTTCTTGCGGACCAGTCTTCTGTAAACAGAATGCTATCCAATCAACTTTACATTTGATAATGCTAATATTCAACAGGTAGGGCCACTACATAGCAGAGCAATAACACTTAGGTACAATTGTTGCTTTCTAACAAGAAAAACTGTAAAAAAAAAAAAAATCACTTATAAACCTGTGAATCACAAGAAAAAAAATGTAACACAGATGTGGAGCTGCTATCCTATGATGTAGAACACAAGAGTATCCTTTACCCAAACTCACTCCAAATAAATGTATAGTTCACCCGATTCCATAGCGCACTTACATGGAATTATTTGTAAAATTGAAGTAAGATAATTAGACCTAAAATAAATTAAAATATACAATAGGAAGACAGTCATTATTAGCCCAATAAGAAGAATTGTCTTAAATAAGATAGAGTCTTTCAAGAAAGTATTTTTAAAAGTCCCTTGAGTTATCAAGCTGAAATTCTTGACAAATAGCTGGGATATTTCTTTAGTTCCTTCACTGTGGGCTAATATTCCAAGGAGCAAGGTGATCATAAGACAAAATACTAATAAAAGTGCTATAACTTCTCTCCTTGATATTTCATAAATAATGGCATTGACATTTCTGAATTCTTAGAGCGCTCCTTCTTACTCTGATTCAGAGTTATACTTCTTTACCACAAATGGCATAATCACTAAACCAGAAATCCATTGTAAAAACATACAAACTTACATGATCCCATGGTCCCAGGCACTATGACAACTTGAAGAAGTGAAGACACTCAAAAAACCTTATTACCTTATCTTTTTCCCTTTTATATACTTCTATATGTGCAAAACAGCCAGTCATGATAGGTGTTTGTCCAGTTCACTGATACTGAAGTAACCAAATCTGCTTAAAAGATGGGCCTCCAATCTTATGAGACTTAACATTAATATCTCAGATTATTTTGTTAAACAGTTAAGCTAAGTGATCTAGATTTTATCCACATCATTTACATAGCAATAACTGTAACTTGCCAAACGGTAAATTTCACCTGACTCAGTTCAGAGTATGGATGGTCATTCCGAGAAACTCTCTCTTTGCAATTAATTATTTTCAAAGAGTCAAAAATCATTTAGGGGACAGAACCAGAGCTTTCTTCCAGTGATCTTTTAAACAAAATTGAATCTCTCCAACATGGGACAGGAGCAAGCAGAAAATCCCCTTATGTTCACAATCACGTGCAGATGCAAACACCTCTCTCACTCTAAATGAAATAATGATACCCTATTTTCTGCAGTTTCATTGACAAATAATAAGAAAGATGTCTAAATGGGTGTGGTAGGGTGAGGGTTAAATCTGATTGTAATTAGATTGCAGTATGCATGGTCATGTGGTTAATAGTAAATTTTCCTTGATTAACTGGTCCTGTTTGTTAAGAGCTCCTATTAACATTAGTGCTCTCCGTGTTGGCTGTAGAGACACACCATGGACCAGTGCAAAATTAATGAAGGCAGGTACGCATGCTGATTAGAATGTGGCAGTTTAATAAACTCTTCCAACATTAAATTATTTAATGCATTCATGCTCATGCAGGCTATTCGATGGTCAGCTTGACCACCTATGTGTTAATATTGGGAATTGAAATGCAGAGAATGGAAGAGATATGGCGGTGTATGAGGTAATTAGCTCTCATGTCTGATAAATGGGGCAATACCTATGTGTGCGCATGTTTTAGCACACCACAAATGGTGCTTTCATTAGCTGGAATCTTCTGCAGAAATTTTTATAAATGGCTAGTTTGATTTTTGTACCATAAACAGTGGGTCTGATAGCTGTAGTCACTGTCAGTTGAATATTTGAGACAAATTTCAAGTCAGCTATAAAGTAAGCTGTCTTGTTAAAATAAATAGGTCACAAAAATTAGGTAGGAAGCTTATCAATAAACATCTCCAATCTGGACATAATCCCTATCTATCATATAGAAAATACTTTATATAAATATAAATGATTTCAATATAGAAATGCAAATATTTATTAGATGTTGAGCAAAATAATAAGCTCTTATATTTGTACAATGCTTTATAGTTTATACAATGTTTGCACATATGTTATTTTATTTAATCCTAATCAGGGCCATTTTAGGTGGATAGTGTTTGTTAATAAGTAGCCTATAAGAGTCTTAAAATTTCAGTTCCTGTAACTCAAAGTCCTGAGCTTTTAGCACAATTGCACAGCTGCCTACAAAACTAGTATTTGTAAGAATAAAGTATTATTTATAAAACAAGTTAATTTTTAGCAGTACATGAGCATTCTAGGAACTTTAGCTCTGTGGGAACAGGATACTACTTAGATTTGGTAGAAACACAAAAGAGGAAATGTCTATATTTTAACACAATCTAAATATACACAAGTATTTTAAATGACTTACATTTTCCTAGATCCCAGGATACTTTCTGGCTGTATTTTAGGCCTTCACAGAAACTTTCATAGTGCTTGCACTGGAAATAAGTATGCTAACACAGAGCAATCCAGACTCCGGACCTTGGAGATAGTGTGGAAAGCATGAACTATACCTTTGGGAGAGCACCGACAGGTCTCAGTTTACTGAATCACAAGACCACCCACTGTGAAAGTAAGCCCTGGGAGAGTGGTGGAATGAATTTACCAGTCTGGGGACTTCTATGATTTTGCCATTCCTGTCTTGAGCTCCTCTCCCGTTCCTGGGATGCCGACTAAAATGAAAAGCAGAAAATGATTCTTGCCCCAACAAAGTCAAAGGAGAGTAGCGAGAGAGCCTGGAAAGACTAAAGCACAGAATCCAGCCTGGTAGATCTGTCTTCTAGTCCTGGACATTCTCAAGAACTGGCAATTTGACTTTGAGCAATTAGTTAACTTGTCTAGACCTCAATCTTTTCCGAGGTGCTTGAGGGGATTGGAGAAAGTGAACTCTCAAGTTCCTCAGATCTCTAGCAGGACCTTCTAAATGTTTCTTAACCGGAAAAAGCATGCCAATGATCTTCTTGGCGCCCCTTCCCAAGAATAAAAAAGAACTACAAAATTCTGTGACACACAGAAAGCACCACCTCTGAACAGTGTACTCTGCAATTCCCTTTTTTTTTAGGGGCCTGAATGGGTAATTTGGGGCATTGGCTTGCCTCTGATTTCTCTACGGGCCTTAGCCAGCCTGGATGGCCTGACCGAATTCCTGCTTTGTGTTTTTTGTTTTTGTGTTTGTTTGTTTGCTTTTTTGGTTTTGCTTTTTGTTTGTTTGGTTGGTTTTTTGTTTTTTGTTTTTTGTGGGTTTTTTGTTTTTTTGTTTTTTTTTGTTTTTTGTTTTTGTTTTTGTTTTTGTTTGGTCTCTGGCTAGCCTCAGAGGATTCCTCGGTCATGAATTAACACTGTCCTCTCGGTTAGCTATTACAATGTTGTCTGCAGCATCATTGGTGCTTGTCCTTATTGCTCTCATTTGACAATGTGGACAGTTATTGATGTCTGGCACTTGTTATAGGTGGTTGGCAGCTATGTGAATATTATAACTTACGATAGGCTTTCTACAACATTGCCATGGTGTCCATGAATTCTGACAGCTATCTGAAGGATATAAGTGTTGCCAGTCATGGTGTGTGCTGACAAAATGGGTCTCATTTTCTTCTGAACCTAGCAGAAAATTTGTACAATCAGGAGAGTAGACAATTTCCATTTGTTTGCATATTTTCAGCCAACGAACATAATGAAAACTCACTGCATCCTATCCACCTAAGTTATTTGTCCTAACGAAAAACTATCTCAAATCAGGCTAAGTCTTTACTTCTTACTTCCAAGCCTTTTTGGCTTCTTAGAAAACCACGTGTGAGAAAGCATTTTATCTTAATACCTTTAGTAGGAGAAGGCTACTCCCAAAAGAAGACAAGTTCACACCTGACATGCAGAATGAATTCAAAACAGCAATAATAATTAAGCACTGAGAATGGCACGATTGGATGGTTGGGATAACAACAACATGGCGAGCATGGAAATACAACTTTGATATCATTCATTTCTTCAAAATCCTTTATAGGCTCAGGTAATTTTCTCAGTGCTATCATTCCTTTTGCATCATCTGGAGCAGTATATTTACTATTCGCCAGGTATTTTGAATTCATTTAACTCTTATAACAAACCAATGAGATAAAAATAACTTTTGCCTGTTTTATGTAGTAGGAAGCTAAGTCTCAGAAAGTCTAATTAACTTGCCCATGGTCACTGAGAGACTGAGGCAGAAGCGAGGTTCAAACCCAGAGATTTTTAGAGTTCCTAACCCCTACAAATGGTATATCTAAATCTGCATAGTCCAATATGGCAGCCACTAACCACATGTACCTATTGAGCAGTTTGAGAGAATGTATTGAGAAGAAACTACTAGAGAAACTATTATTGAGAAAGATGTCTAATCTGAATCAAGATGTGCTATAAGTGTGAAATATACCAGATTTGAAGACTTAACATGAAAAAAATATAAACTATCTCATTAGTAGTTTTGTTATATTGATTACATGTTGAAATGATAATATTTTGAATATCTGGGGTTAAAATATTAAAATTAATTGCAATTTCTTTTTACCTTTTAATGTGCCTACTAGAAACATTTAAATATTTATATAAGTATTATATGTATAATATTTCTGTTGATTGACAGATTCTTGAGCAAGAGGCTCCAATTTTATTTTTTTTCCACATTTTCCATCATGAGAATAATTCATTTGTATTAAGAATCCCTTTGGGAGGGGCAAAAAAAAAGGTGGAAAACCTTACTCAGACCAAAAAACACACTGTTCCCAGTACTGGCTATCTCATGGTATGCTTTGTGTTTATAACCTAATGTGGGATTTAGAATAGTTGCTCATCAACAGTAACTATAAACCAAACTTAGCTGATTTACTCTGTTTGTCATGGAATACTTCTGATTTATAACAAACCATACCAGAATCTTTCTCCTGGCCATTTGTTAGCCAAATATCAGCATCTCCCATGTGCAATTATTTCTCTATGTTGAGGTCTTGATTTTGTATAAGAGCCCAATAAAAGGGTGTTTGGACAATACGGTGATAGAGACTCTAGCCTGACAGCACCAGTGAACTTACATCTATCAGGAGGGGAAAAAAAAGAAATCCCTCCTGAAGTTTGAGAAAACAGCTCATTTCATTCACAATTGTACAGATATCTGAGAACCAATATGATCAACCAAAACACTGAGGCTGCTTTTCACACAGAACTTTCCCTATGAGAAAAAAAAATAGTCAGAATTAAGTTTTCTGTAAGTATTTGTTGCTGACTGACCAAATTTATCTTCTAAATTAGATTAGTAAGTCGGCAAGGGTCATGAGGTACACGCACTAGACAGAAAACTCTAAGAAACCACTATGAGAACCTCCATCAAAAGCAAAACCCAAGGATTACACACTTAAGTATTTATACCCTCATGATGAAGAGATAGCATTTGAAAAGCCACAAGGTAAAGGCTTGTACATGCTAATGAACATGGGCAGGAATTAGTCAAATATATTGGACTCAAGCACAGCATATGTCAACACATTAAAGAAGACAGGTAGATAGAGAGGTGCTAAACTTCCACTTACCAAGTTTCAATTTGATTTGAGAGGCAATTGCATGCTATTTTCAAAATAACTGACCAAATACAAAAATCCAAGTTTCAACTTTTTTTTTGAAACAGTTAAAACAACAACAAAATCTTTAATGCTTTTTCTTCCCCTTACCTCTAGCTAAAACCCAGCTAAATTTTTAAAATTAAATTTGGCAGGCACTTGACGGCATGCTCTCAGCATGATGTTTTAAAGACTAAACTATGGAGCAATCTTTGAACATTAGTGGAGGTCACATGGCAAACTCCACTCATACAATAGAATCATCATGTCCATCTCTCCAAATGTGCCTCGGGCTTCAAACTAGAAGAATACAAAGCGATATTCTTATCTTTCTCCTCTTCTTGGAGCTCTAAGAACACCCTTGAAATGCTTCTGTAGCTCATCTAATTCCTCCCTAATACATTTGCTGGCTTTGGTGTTCAATTTAATTTAAATCAGCAGAATGATCCAAGTGAATCTAGGTTGCTGTAATGTTACATTAGGAAGATCTGATCCATTTGCAGCTAAGGTACACCCAAATTCATTAACATTTGCTCAATAGGCTTCCAGCAGGTGACTTTATGAGAGAAAACAGATGCATCTGAATGTCACCTTACAGCACATGTGAGTATTAATAGATTTTTGTTCTGTCCATATACTATTACTGCAGCCCATTCTAAGAGAATATAGATAATGGCATTAGTTTATTTTTAAATACCCAGGATTATATGGAAATGTTCTCTGAAAGGCTTTGACAATTAAATGAGTGGAAATTTTACACAGGCGCAATGGGGATTGACCTCAATGGCTTTCTAAGTGCTAATTACTAAACTTAAATGCAGCATGGCTCAAAGGGCTAAACCACAGAAAGGGCGAACAGAGGTTGTGGGTTCTAATCCCCAAGTCAGTATTATGACCTAAGGCAAGACTTCCTACAACAGAAAAGTAGGAACGAGCGGTGCACCTGTCTAGCTTCTGCACCAGGACAAACAAACTGGTTACAGACCTGTAACTTCACACACAAGGCTCTGTGCATCTTGAGGAAAGTCAGCTCCTGGCCAAAAGGAGCTTTTATAATCGAGCTAGAGAGGCTAGAGAAACCTGAAACAATTAGTACACAAATAAAGGGAAACTACGGAATGCTGACAAAAATGCAGAAGGAATTCTAGAAACCCAGAGAATGGAGAGATCTTATGGGCCCCGCTACGCCTTTGGAAACATTCAGGGAGATAATGCAAAGGGGTAGAATGAACACAAAGCAGAAGTCACAGGACCTTATCAGTGCTAGGACCAGCTCATCTCTGAGCCATGTTCTTCCTCCTGCATAAAATAAGAATGATAGCTCCTGACCTGTAAACGTGCAACATTATTGTGGGGAAAACAAATGAGACCATGAGGACAGAAGCATTTCAACACTAGAAAGATCTGAAGTCTATGTAAAGTATATTATTGGGTTGCTTGTTTGAAGTGAAGTTAAAACTTTCCAAAACATAGTCATTAAAAACGACAGCTTTGAAACAGCACGTTCACCAAGGAATTCATATTGTTGGGGGGCAGGGGGGTGAGATGTGCCAGACACAAGCCTCTGTGGAGAGCGCCACAAGACACTGAGGGGACAACGTGCTGATATTTACATCTATAGAGTGCCCCTGATCGGAAGGGAAAATGTTACTGTGCTTATTCATCTGTCCGCATATGTAAATGAACTCCATATTAACGTAAAAGGAGAAGAAAGGACAAAAGGCAGGGGTGGGGGGAGAAAGACAGGAAAAAAAGAATGTAAACCTTTTACTGAAGTCTCTCCATGATGCCGGAGAGTGAACAGCACTGCCCGGAGCTCAGAGTTTAGCAATCTCTGTTCACACGTGTGGAGGCTCCTCTCCAATTTGGCCCACCTTCTTCTCCTCCCTGCCCCTTCCTGCCCTCGTCCTCCATTCTCCTGCCCTCAGCTCCCCAACCGCCAATAAATTTTCTACATAAATCTAGCCTCTGATCCCTCTTCTCTTACTCTTTCTTCCCATTTTCCAAACAAATTCTGTCTTCTGCAATGCTGCCTGTCCTTTCTCACACGTGACAGGCTGCTTTCTTGGGTCCTTCCCATTCTTTGCTTGCCCATTAAGCCTAAATAACAAAATCAGGGCCTAAGCTCTAAGGAGACAAAATAAGATCATTTTACAAATACAGGAGGGTGCTATACAAAGATCTATCGGATTGTAATATGCTACCATATGCTAGGTGTCCTTTCAGAAAGGAGCTTTATATTTCTTAACTGCTTTAATTCCCTCAACCACCCTATGAGATGGTGACTGTTATTGTCACCACTTTACAGAGAAGGGCAATGAAACCCAGAGAGGATAATTAATCTGCCCAAAGTCACAAAGCTTTAAGTCTGACAAAGAAGCCTGCATTCAGCCACTAGAAGAGATGGATGTCTGTTTAGGAAAATGAATCAATGTTCAAAGTACTGAAATGTATTTTGTAGGGCTGGGAGTGGGGCTATGGTGGGGCAGGGAATGGAATTTCATGGGTAGAGAGGTAATGTCTACTGAAGGGGTCATAGCCAATCCCAAGAGGGCTTATCATAAGCTCATGACAGGGTATAATACTGTCTAAGGTCAACTCCTCTCTAGGCAATGCTGTCTCAAAGGCTGGATTTGTAGGGTGAGGTATTTTTGAGAAATTAAATTTGCATTGCCTAATAATTTTATTAAACTCAGGGAACAGGAAAGTCAAATGGAACAGAATGAGAAGCAAACTAAACTCAATGAAGGCCCCTATACTAAATTTAGTCTAGACCTCCCCCCCAAATTATTAGATCTGGGAAGATCCTGCTAATCAGGATTCCAGTGCTTGCATATGGAAATGGTGTGGCTTTTTTATAGGCATTGCATGAAGGCTGATGCGTCATCTATTTTGGCTTTTGCAATGTTTTCCCACCAATGCTGTATATGTTTGATAAGATGCGAAAGCAATATGAATTTGTTCCATAAGTTCAAATAATCTTTTTTTTTTACGATTGTGATTCTTTTCTTTATACATATATATATAATATTCAGATCTTTTCTCTCTTTGGTTCCATGAAGGCTTATATTATGCCTGATAGTGAGTGTGATTATAAGAGACTGTTTTCATGTATTTAGGCTTTAGGTGGAATTCTTCAGGTACATTCCAGAGGGCTGGTAATTGACTGTTATTAGTATTAATAAGAATTACACAACTAAATCCCACTGCCACGCCCTGAAAATTTACCCCTTAGGATCAAGCCTCAGTAATAATCTCAATGTGTTGAGATGTAATTTTCAGTTCACAGACCTCTCAAAAAGGCAACACAGACATGGGAGATAACGGAAAGGAAATTTCTTTAGTTTGTGCTGTTTGGAACTAGAGATGTATAATAAGTAACCATGTTTCTTCAAAATGCAGGAATCCACTTGCTATAATACATAGTATTGGGCTGATACACAGGACAAGCAATCATTCCTAAGGGGGACTCTTAATAGTGAATCCTTTCTATGCATTTCTTCAAATGAAGGGTACCTCTGGCTGTATTTCTTTTTGTGAGAGCCATTTTCTTTGCCTTCAAATCTCTGTAATACATATTATTTGAATATCTGGAGAATGTATTATTGCCTTGTAAGTGGGTTGCGAAAATTACCAGCCCACAGAAATCGTACCAATATGTCTCACACGAGGTTTTACTCTGATGAAAAATAAAAGAAACTGGCTTTCTTTCCTTTTCACCTAATATAATTTGTTACTCACCTTGGAAGAAAAAAAAAATTTAACTCTGCTAATAAACAACTACAGGTATATATTTTAAAACATGGGTAAATTCCAAGAAAAGGTAATCCAGGTTTTCCTGATTCTGCCTGTTTAGGCAAGGGCTAAGGCTTCTGTTTGTATATTCTCTTTCTACAACAATGCCACGAAGAAACCCATCCCAATTATTCCACCTCTCTCTGTTAGAATCTTCCATAGTTTTAAACTTGATTCAACAACCATTCCACACCAGAGGATTTATCATTACTTGTGAAATGCTCAGTGCCTTTCAATAAAAAAAGATGAAATAATTTTACATAAACAAGTTTAAAATGTCAAGAGGACAGAAATGGATCTATTTGAAATCATTTCTGAAACAAAATTTGATTTTTGTCAATAGTGCATAAAAAACAATGAAATAGCCAAGAAAAAAAATTTTGTATTATACAGTCCTTTTGATAGAAGGTCAGTCCCAGACTTTTAAACTTGGTATCCTAAAATATTATCAGTATGTTTAGTTCAAAAGATAGAATATTTTCTGCAAGTTTGCTTTCAGTAAAACCAAAAGTGAGATGAATTGCAATAAAATATATTAATAAACTATAGCATGTGCTATTTTACTGATGTGCTTATTAATGGGGGGAGATGTTAATTATTTTGTAATTGTCACTTTTTAAAATTTCTGCATAAGAGGTCTCAGCCATATTTCCATTGTGAAGCATACACCCATCCAAATCTCAATCCCCAAATCTTTAAAGAAATCTAGGTGAAGATAGGGATTTCCTCTATTCAAAACCTGAAAGTGATTTTACTATTGCATCCTTATAATCAGAAGCCAGGTCAAAATATCTTGAATAGGGCATATTTCACATGTTTCCTGAGAAACTCAAAAGTAGTGCCTATCAAGGGGCCTAGAGGAAGGAACTTAATATATACAAAGCCAACTTTAGGTAGAGAATAATTTTTTTCTTTAATGTGCTTGTCCTTGTCTGGAAAAATTGCTCTATTTTCATACAACATCAGATATTTGAGTGTTTGTTTCTGGGCTGTGAGTGGATTTATGAAGGCTTTTTTTCTTTTAAGAACTTAGAGAAACAATCCTTTTCATTCCCTAAAAGGAGTAGCCGTTTATAATTGTGGTGATTTGTATTTACAGAGTAATATTACCTAAAAGACCAGGATGTTCTACCTCTGGTAACGTGACTCTTGTTTCAAGGATCTCCAGAGAACTTACCCCTGAACCTTCCCATTGCATGGGTTTTATTATGTTGACATTTCCAAGAATAACATGGTCCATAAAGAGCCCAGGAGTGAAGTGGAAGCACTTGTATCAATGATACTTTTGAAAATGAAATATGTTTCCCAGGTTCCTTGACGTAAAAATCAGCCATGGGGGAAGTTGATTGCTCCATCTGCTTCTAATGAGTTGGAGGAGGTGACCTCTGACCGAGGAACTAGGGACACCAGGACACAATACTAAAACCATCTTCTCTTGTGACATGAATGGAAACTCATATTCTAACAGTTGCAGTTTTTCAAAAGGTAATGGCAATTTAGCTTGATCAGACTTCTCTCATCTCCTTCTTGATTTTTACTGGTATTCCCATATTTCTTTCCATTTTACAGCACTCTTAAACATTTCTGTTTGTGTGCTGTGTGTATGGAGCACAAACTAAGCACAGACTTCAAAGTAGTCTCCCCTGGCCACAGCTCGGACTTTGGTCCCATACCTTTGCGAAGAGAGTGCCTGGGCTGAGAATGCTCTCCTTCCAGATCACAATCCTCCCTTCCTCCTGGGCTTAATTCAAAGACCTCTGCAGTTGGAGTTCATCTTTTATCTCCCGACACATTACACACTTGGCATGTGCTTGTCATGTAATGGATATATTTCTGAATAAATGTATTTCACTAGTTATTTTGCCACTTACGCGCCATTGCATTTAAATGTTGGATTTTTCCAACTAAATTGTAAGTTCCTACAAGAATAGAAAACATCTTTCACTTTGGGACATCTTCAGTGTGGATGACAGAGATCTTTTTATATAATAAGTCAATATTTTTTTGAGTGAAAAGTAGGCCAGAGGTAATATTAGTAGAAAATATGAAAAGTTTGTATTGAGATATAATTGACAAATATTACATTAGCTTAAGTGTACAGTGTGTATATGTGTGTGTGTGTTTGTGTGTGTGTGTATATATATATATATATATATATATATATATATATATATATCTCAAAATGATCACCATGATAAACCTACATCTATCACCATACACAGTTACAAACTTTTCTTCTTGTGATGAGAACTTTTAAGATCTATTCTCTTGGCAAGTTTCAAATCTAAAATACAGTATTATTAACTGTAGTCACCATGAAGACTCTTAACTGTAAAAAGCTCCTCACATTTTAAAGTATATTTACACTTGGAAAACAGCACTGTAAGACTAAAGAAATCTCAACTAAGGAAGAATCTCAAAGATTTTACTAACATAGACATTTAAAATTGAATCATATTAAATTAAACCACCAAATTCAATAAGCAGCAATCTAAATCTTTCAGAAAAGGAAATCTTTGAAGGATACCAACAAATGATACACAAATAAAGAAAAGGCAAACTGATGTTTTAAAGGTCAATAATGTCTGAGATTTGATTCAAAATGCAAGCTGCCCTCCTCCCTTTGGGGGGTTGGCATGAACACAAATTTTAGTCATGGATATTAAAAAGAATTCCTTTAATTCCAGAATCTTTCACATAGGAAGCTTAAAACATGTTTAAAGTCTTATCCAGTAGTTAGATCATCTGCTATGGCTGTGTTGAAGCTAGGGGCAGGGAAGCCAGAAGGTATAGGAAATCCAAAGTCACAGAGTGTCAGTAATCTGACCAAGAAAACAATGCATGGCTTCCAAATCCCTGACTAATTCTTTGGCCATGGAATTACATTTTCCATACTCTTCATATAAGAAAAAATACTGTGAAACATAACTTTTAAAAGAGCTACTAGTAACCACCAAATTTAAAATTTTCTAGAAACCACTTTTCCAGTCTATTCTCACTGTCCTGTACTAACCTAAACCTTTTCAACTGATCAGTAAATTACTGCCATAGTGTCCAGTAGGACTCTCCAATCCCAGTCTCTCCCATTATTAAAGGTCCCTCTTAGTACTGTCACATAAGTCTCCCCAAATCATGCAGCTCAAGGATAGTACTGCTCCCAACTTCATTTCCCTGGTTACTAAAGTCTTATAAAATCTGATCACACCCTAACTAGCCAACTTTGTTTTCCTTCCATTGGACAGTTTAATATGTAAAACAATTTTCTAGTTGGATCTAGTAAATTAATCTTGACTTTTCAAATGTACTGTAATGGTCTGAAGGCCCACTACAATGCCAGGCCCAAAAGGATGCTCCATATATGTATAGGTTAATTGCTTAAAAATTGAAGAGATTTTTAAAAAGTGCTTTGAAGTACTGGTAGACTGATGCATGTCCTATAAGCTGCTTTGTAATGTTACCATCTAATCCTCTACATGGAAATATTAATAGGTTCAACAGTTCTGGGGGAAAAAAGTCCACTTCCCTTTCCATCAAAACTACTGTGCTCTAAAACATTCCCCAAACAAGATTTGCCTGGTTTCATCATCATTCTTAGCTTCTTAAAGATGCTTCCATATTTAGAGATGTTGAATACCAAAAACCTAAAAGCAGAGCTTATCTACCCTTTTATAAGCACTTCAATAAGTTAGACCCAATAGTTATCAATATAAGAGTAACATTTGGATCCCTCATACCTGCAGACAGATGCAGAGTTTTCTACTCAAGTATTTGAAGACAATGCATAAGAAAAAGGATGCAAAGCTAGCAAATCCTATACACCACAGAATAAAAGACACAGCTCATTTTTCCACAATTGAGAGGAATTGTGAATATTCACATAATAGCTTCTATCCCAATTATTTGGAAGATGCATCCACCTTGATATCTGTCTGCAGGCCAGGTATTCATATACTTCTATTTCCCTGGTTTAATTTCAATCTCGGATGGGCAAACAAACGTGTATTTCGCAATAGGGCCCTTCTTGTCAACCCTTCAGATGATTAGCTCCTTTGCAGTTTGATGGTGGTCAAACTCAATGAATGCTACTACAGTTGGAACAGTCACGGCTCACTTCCATGTGGATGTGATCCCCCAAACTGCTCTATGTGCATCCAGTAGGGAGACAGCATTTTTTGGTCGATTATTATCAGACCACTTATTAGACAAAGAACAAGAAAAAAATGCACAATTCTTAATAAGCTCATTATTAGTAAGGCAGACTCCTGGTCACCTATTGCCATTTAATGACCGAAAGTCACAATGGCACAAGTAGACAACTGACATTTTGCCTAAGCACACATCTCTGGCCAGTGATAATTAACCTGAAGGTAAAGAACCAGTCATTTTCTTAATTCAACAAGGCACCTCTTTCAAAGTTGGGGCTCTTCCTGTTTTAATAATCAAAAGGAAAAGACCTTTGGTACTTAATATTTAAACAAAATGTTTAATATTTACACAGTAAAGTTCTTCTTCTGATATTAAACCAGCATTAAAGCAGGGCTGGAAATTGGTTTATAATCTCTGACACTAGGCCTGGAGCCTTGTAGTGTAGTAAACAATGTCACTCTTCAGATGGGCACCACCTGCAATGGGTTCAGAAATGTCAACTGTAATTAAACATTTTATTTCAAGGATAATTCATAGGTTATGTACATGAAGGACTGCTTTCTGCCATGAGAAATTTCAAAGTACGGGGCTGTGTAAATAAGAAGCAGGTCTCTCTCTCTCTCTCCCTCTCTTTTTATTATTGTATGTTTTTTTAAAAGCACATGCAAACTGTCTGAGACCTAATTAATATTATACTTAAACGTATGCTTCATAATTTGCAAAGATTTTTAAAGTCAATGTCATGAAGCTTGACTAGTAATGATACGTTTCTACCTGACCAATTATTTCCTCTAGCTACAAGTAAGAATACTGCAAGGGGGGATAAAAAGGATATGACTTCCTACAAGAGAACATGGTTCAGTAATGGCAACATTGGGATTGGCTCTCATCAATGCTAAATTTCTCTTTTGGGGCTTTAATTTTAACTTACAATTTCAGTGAAAACCTGAAGAAAATTTATTATTTTTAAAAAGATATGTTATTTGAAGGTATAGGGGCCACCTAATGCCTCCAGTAATGCTTCTAACCCTAATGAGTATTTAGGAATGAAATTATTCAATTAAGAAGTGTGTGTGTGTGTGTCTGTGTGTGAGAGAGAGAGAGAGACAGAGAGAGAGAGAGAAAGCAATACTCAATTTTCTTCTGTATCAATAAATATTCACTGTTCCTCGGTAGCAATTTTTACAACTAACATAATGAATCGGAGATTTAAAATACACCTTCCCTGCCCCTCCACCCTAACATTCTGCATCATTTTTTCTCCCCAAAACAAGGCTTAAGGGGAAAGACCTTAAGCAAAAATGCTATTAAACTCATGAAAAAAACAAAATCTGGGTAAAAGTGGCAACTTTTGCGCATTTAACACAGTTAATTTTATTTATTTACTTAGAAGATCTTATTTATTTATTTGTCACAGAGAGAGAGAGAGCACAAGCAGGGGGAGCAGCAGGCAGAGGGAGAGGGAGAAGCAGGCTCCCCAGTGAGCAGAGAGCCCAACACGGGACTCAATCCCTGGGATCATGACCCGAGCTGAAGGCAGGCACTTAACTGACTGAGCCACCCAGGCACCACAACACAGTCCATTTTAAGAGCATTCTTTTCTCTAATTACATAAGGCAACTAGGAAAAAGGATGCCCACTTTTCTGTCTCTCACTCGCTCTCCCTTCTCTTTCTAAATTTACTTCATAACCATGTATTTTATGACACATGTTGGTCTACCAAAGAGAAGGACATTTGGACATGAACAAGCTCAAACAAGCTCAAACACAGCTGAAGCGGCATTTGCTAGGGAATGCAGAGCCACACCTCTCCCGGGTGGGTGCCCTGCAGAAAGACCCAACATCGAAAAACAGTGCCACTGTGGCACTGTTTCTGAGATGAAGTGTCCATTCCTTCCCACTGGTGAAATTTGTTTATAATACCAAAAGGCAATACACATAAACTCTTTCAAATTACTATTGCCAAATGAGTGTAATATGGATCTTTGTTAAAGGAATTCTGACGGTGCTTCCTTTAATTGTCTTTTGTTTTTGAAATATGCTAACTATACAAACTATGTGAAATATGGGGAAAGGAGATGACACATTAACAGAAAAATGCTATAAATCCTATGTATACTAGTTAAAATTATAGAATTAAAAAGTTAATATATAAGAAAAAATACTTGAAGGAATATGACTATAGTGTGTCAGGATGGTGGGAGCGTGAGTAATTTTCTTCCCATCTCCCAAATTTCTGTAATATGATCATGTGAGTTCAACTATTAAATGTCTTATCTCAAGTGAGAAGGCGATCATCTTGGGGAATTAAAAAGTCCACATTGCTTCCATTCATTGAACCACAGCAGCTAAGAGGTGGAGAAGAAATTTGGCAAAGTCTTGGACCAAATACAATTTGAACATCTTTGTCTCTACATCTCCCACTCAACAAAGAGAGAACAGGCCAAAAGAGCATTGGCAGAATAGGATGAAGGGAGAAGGTAAGAGAACGCAGGACCAGAATGGTTAGTTGGTCTGAACCCGGAGTTTCTGTTAAACTTATTTCGGGTCCTAAGTATTACAGATTTGTTTTGTCTTCCTGTTAAAATGGGGCTATCCCAGCTGCAAGACAGAAGAAAGACAAGAGCTTTCTCAGTCCAGCTATACCCAATCCTGGTTAGGAGGGTAGTAAAACCTGTAGCGATGACAAAATAGGATTACAGCACAGGCAACCTATTTCAGCTGCAGAACCCCACCCCCACCCCCCACCCCCCCCCCCGCCGCTGAATCAGACCAGACATAGATATTAAGCTCCGAGGCCACAAAACTAGTAAATAACACAACTGATAAGATGGCACAAATGATCGACTTGATTGCACCACAAATTTCTTTATTCAAGCCACATACATACATTCACACATCGTTCGCCTCAAGCCTTCAGTCAATATCTGATATTTGTCTCGTGACTTGGCAAGGTCTCTCACTTTCTCCTTCAACCTAACGTGATTCTTCACTGCATCTCCCAACCTTAATTTCCCCTCTGCAAAAAATTCCACGATTGAAATGAACCTCCTACAGCAGCAATGCCAAAAGCCCTCCATGTGATAACCCCCCACTAACCAGACTTGCAGTCTTTTTGGGGTGAAGACGTACAGGGTTCCAGCTTGAGACCTTTCGCATAAAGAATCTGGTGAGGTGCATAGCGGCCATGGAAGAGTAATTGGAATAAAGACTCCTCCCCTAGAGCCTTCTCCTTTGCCTATGGAAAAGGCTCAGGAAGGAGAATCCTAACGCACTACACCTGATCAAATAATAAGAATTCATTTAGAACAAATACAATATTAAAAGCTAATTTTTTCACCACAAAATTAATTAACTTTTCCCTCTACAAATATATTACTAAAACTTTCTCACTGCACAAACTCTCCAAACAAAATTAATGGTTTTGTTTTGAAAATTAATTTAGATATTAAAAAATTATATTTTCCACCAAGATCTCAGTTACTCAGATTAAATATTAACCAAAAGCTGTCTTCTGCTTAAATAGAATTTAGCCTTTGAAGTGTTTTTATTAATCTCTTCTGATGTAGGTGCTTGAAATTCTATGAAAGTGCCGCTGCTGCCCGTTCTGTGCATCACTTACTGTAATTTATTTTCAGAACATAATTCTATTTATAAATGAAAATCCTATTAAAAGAAGACAAGAAAAATTAGTCCTAGACTTTGCATTGGTAGAGTAGAAACAAAATGAGCGGCCTAACCTGAAGTGACATTTACAAATTACCTGTTAATTTAAACCGGGTTGAGGGATGACAGAATTTAGTCAGACTGACAGGAAGTACCGAAGGAATGACAGTTGGGTCTGGAGTGGCCATAAAGCTCTTACTGCTAGCACATTTATCTGTGCTCCTCTGCCACCCCACCACCTCCCCAAAAGCTTCCTGCCTACTAAATAATATATTTATAAAAATATTTACATTTTTGGCAGATTAGTGAGTAAAGGTATTACACAGCCGGAAGCCATCCTCCTTTGTTTAAAGGGAGGAAATAATTTATTTTAAAAAGCTTTAGGCTTTAGTCCTTAAGTGACAACACCCCCCAGACCATCCCTACCGTTTAGGCCCAAATACCAGTTGTTTTTCTGCATGAGCGTCTTTGACTAAGCACGAGGGCCCAATGAGGCTACGAACAACTGAATGCCTGTACGTCGGCATATAGATACACATCCCTCTCTCTCTCCCCACCTCAATGTTTCTGAGAACAAGCCATCAGAAACAGCTGGCACTCCTTTTACTCTCTCTACCCAATTTTTGAAACGTAACAAGAAAAATAACTTGCAAATAAAATTGTAAAGTAATAATCTTTTGAGAGGAAGCCAAAGAAGGGAAAAGAATTGTTACAGACTTGAATATTTTTTATTATAGACTTGAATATTTTTAGCTCAATTTAAATGACTACCGACCAGATTAAGTATCTGTAGATACTGCATATATCTAAGTAGATTTCAGTATGTAGCAATTAAAACTTATTTTTATAAAATCTCTATTCCACATTCAACTTACAAAGAGGTATATTTTTTGTCTGGTGGGCATATCCTCAGTAGCACTAATAAGAGCTATGCACATACATGGAGTGGAAATACAGGCACACAACCCCGCACACAACACACATATACAACACAGACGTGATACACACCCAGTCGTCTGGCTTCTCACGAGCAAGACCTCTTTGTATCTTAAGAAAACAAAACTGGTGCTTATATTTTAAAAATTCTTTTAAAGATTTATTTATCTATTTTAGAGAAAGAGAGAGAGGGAACACACAAGCGGGGGGGGGGGGGGGCAGAGGGAGATAGCATCTCCAAAACCACATATCAAGGGATTGAATTGTTCCTTATTGTAGAAGACCATCTTTATATTCATAAATTAATCACAAGTATATTTAGGTAAACAAAGGAGAAATAAAAAATCAAAATACATTGAAAAAATGCACTGAACTAAAATGATTTTATTAATGACATGAACTAAAATAAAATTACATGAAAATGATAAAATAAAAATAGGAGACCATCTCTGCATCCTTAAATTAACGACAATAAAAACATCCTGGTGTTCCGTCTGCCTGCATCCTGGTTTTAAGGCTCCTGCTCGCTTTTGCCACCTTTAAATGCATTTCTCCATTTGAGAATTCTGGGAATGTCAAGGAATTGTTGTACTCTTTCTTCTTGTTTATCCATCCTGGAATTCTATGGACAGTGCAGGGATAATTCTGTAGCACAAAAGTAATTGCTGTGAATTATTCGCATCCTGAAATCTTTACACAACTTTCAGTTAACTGCTCTGAGCTGGAAAATTATTGGGTGTAGTCTACTTCTCTAAACAAATGTCTCTAGATTTGTGGTGAGGGTGTCTACTAGAGACTATGAGCCATGAATGCACTGTTTTAGAAGAGCAATTTTACCAAGTGAGAAAGATTTTTACCTTGAAATGTTGAGCCAGCGATCCTGCTTTTCTATCATCTGTTATCTAGCAATAAGGAACAATTCAATCCCTTGATACGTGGCTCATCAGAATAGTCACATGAATAACTGGAATTTCCAAACAAAAAACTAGTTGTGAAGAGGTTAAAACATTAACTTAGAGCAAAAAAGTTCGAAATCTGAGATGCTGATGAAGAGATTCTGCTGGAAAAACGGATCCTTTTCCTTGCAGTTTCACAGCCTACCTGGATGAGGTCCAGCCCCATCTAAAGCCCTCTCCACAATTTGCCAGGACACTGATTTAAGTCATTTAAAGCTAACATCAAATTTACATAACATCAGAAAGGATGGCCAAGAGAAATTATTCTACTCTTCCTCCATCTCTCTACCCCAAAAGTGCCACAGAAACCTTTCCCCTAACACCATCTACTGTTTAAAAAAAAAAAAATCAAAAGGCTCTCTTGTCCTCTTTGGCATATAAAGAAATACTTTTTATACTAAATCCTAGTTTTGAGTCTTTGTTCAATCTGAGTTTAGAGATAAATTATAAATTATTGTGTCTTAGACTCCTCTGTCACATTGCTGTCAAGAAGCATATGCCTGTTTGGAAAATCCTGGTTCTTTCTACAAGATTTATGAAATGTTACTTTGCTCCAAGATTGATATCCATGTCCTTATTCAGTATATCAAGGGCATATGATAATGATAGCGATCAATGTTATTTTAACACTGCACAAAGGCCAGGGTGTCAAGGCCATCACTTCATTAGACAACAGAACTATTGATTATTAACTAGAGACTAGCTAAAATCGAAATACCTGTACCATCTCCCCATGACAAAAAATTATCAGTGGGCGGGCAAGCAGATTACATAATCTGTCAACCACTATAAAACTTTCTCAAAATTAAACAGACAGTATGAGGAGCATTTCAAAGGGTGTTTCACAGTGAATGAGCGCTCCTTTATAACACCCGACCCTCTGCCATCCTCCCTCCTAAAGCTGAAATCATTTTGGCCTCACAACACTGTTTGAGTTCTGCCCGTATGATGTAAATGCCCATTAAAAATTGAGGGGAAGGGGGATTTGAACACTGTTAAGGTTTGGGTGGGAGTGGAGGGGACACAAAGCAAGCAAGAGGTTTCAGGTGTGAAGGGAAATAATTAAGGACTATTTATACCCTTACTCTAATCCCCCTATTTTTGCCTTTTTAAAAATAGCAAATGTTTTCTAAATACCGCAGGGCTACAGGAAACCACATAGTTTCCCCTCCCTGACAAGAAACATATTATTATTTAGCGGGCTCCCACCATTTTTTACATGCAAATTGATCAGATGCCCACTCTCTTTGCCCTGAGCTATGAGCTATGAAATCTGTACACCCTTACTGCAGGTGTTAGAGAGGCCTCTCTATCCTGGAGTCATATATTTGGACTCTAAGGCAATTTCCCCATCATGTGGGCTTTAATTGGACCGTGCTTCCTAATCAGCATCATTTCCCCCTTGACCAGCCCTCTATGTGCATACACTTAGAAAAGGGGAAGTGGGTTAAAAGGAGGGAACTGAAAAAAAAAAAAAATCAGCCTGCTCAAAACAGCAGTTTGAACACTTCCTAATGGAGCTCTAAGAACTCATCCTAACTAAAGCAAATGGCATGAGGCATGTGGAAAACTGATTAGTGAGGACCAAAGCAGACATTTATTGCCCAGAGGTAGAAAGTCCACTAATCTTCCTGTTAAACCTCTGTTTTCATTTCCTTCTCAACCAACCTCACTCTAGACCAAATTCATCACCTGTCTTAAGCCTCCAATCGCTCCTGAAATTAAAGAAGTCAAGGGAACAGTGAAGAGAACCTCATGGGAATGTATTTCCACCCCCTTCCTCCCTGCATTCCCAAAGATCACGCTGAAGCACTGAAACGGCAGGGCCTTGGCCCTTTACAACTTCCACTACATTTCTGCTTTTCAGAAGCAGCTGCAGGAACCCTGCATCCTGGTTCTGAAATCATCACTGGTGGTCTTGAGGAAGAGAGATGGGATTCGACATTGGTTAACTGAGCACACAGAGAAGGAAATCTGGGACTGATGGCCACATGAGTATAACTGGGAACCTCCGATGGCATGAGACTAAGTCCCATGCCAAGCATTTTTGGTGATGCTGGGCTCATATGGCAGAGCTCCTTTGATAGGTGAGATACTCTAAAAATGCAAAACTTAAAAAAGACCATCAAAGCTGGAACAATTTGAGTAAATAACAGTATTGGATTATAGCCCAAAGTATAAAATGAATATATGAGTCCATAAATTAAAGAGTAAATAAATGAGAAAAAGATAAAAATCTTTCTCACAGAAGAATTTTGAATAATTTATGTCAACCCTCTTCCCTCCAGAAGGTGGTTCTGAGTGCTCTCCCCCAACTGCCTCATCCATCTTCCCTGCCCTCGAACTGAACTGGATTTAGTGACTTGCTCCTAAAGAACTGAGTATGTAATGGGGGAGTGAGGGGTAAGTTAACAGTGGAGAAATTTGCTGAATGTTACCTGGGCCAGGTGATCGAGATTAATATCACCAGTGATAAGTCATGTGGATAACATGTACCCCCTGATAGGAGGTGACAAGGGGGGTGGGTATTTCACCTCTGTGGTATTCTTTCCAAAAACATATAGCTTCAATCTAATCAGAAGGAAAACATCAGACAAACCCAAATTAAAAGACATTCTACAAAACAAATGGCCAGTCATCTTCAAAACTGCCAAGGTCATGAAAACAAGAAAAGACTGTGAAACTGTCACAGACCAGAGGAGACTAAGATGTGATGTTTAAATGAGATGTGCTATTCTGAATTTGATCCTGGAATGGAAAAAGGACATTAGTGGAAAACTAGTAAAACCTGAATAAAGGCTGTAGTTTAATACTAATATACCAATGTTGAGTTCTTAACTTTGACAATGTATGTAGAATGTAAACATTAGGGGAAGCTGTGTGAGGGATATGCAGAAACTCTGTATTCTCTTTGCAATTTCTCTGCAAATATAAAATTATTCTAAAGGAAAAAGTTTATCTTAAAAATCCAAAATTATCCCTATAATGACCAGCCTAGAAGTTTTTCACCTTGTAAAGAAAAAGGAATAAAAATGTAAAGGATAGCATTTTTGTCAAGATAAAGAATAAAATGAGAAAGGATAATATATTCTTATAAAACTATATATATGTGTGTATACACACACACACACACACACTCACTGACATATGCATACATAAATGTATATGTAAGATACACCTATAGGTAGATCATAAATATATAGAAATGTAGATAGATCAACGCTATAACTGCTACTCTACTATTTATTCATTCATTTATTCTTTTATTCATTCACTCATCTACCATTTTGAAATAGTAACTGCCACACATGAGACACTTTGCTATAGGCTGAGAGTCCAACCATGGAAAAGATGAAGATTTAAAAGTTTTGGAACACAAAAGAATGAGCTTAGATAACACCTCCCTGGGAGTAATCTTCAAGAATTTCATGTATCCTTCAGAAGTATTAGTTTAGTTTAGGTTTTGTTTGTTTTGTTTTGAGTAGAATTCTTAGGTTCCAGCTCCAGACATACCCCCTTATTGAATATGTGGTTCTGAGCAACATTCTTAACAACTGCCTGTGGCTCAGTCTCCCTGGCCTGGGAAATGTGGACCATAATAACTACTTCTCCACAAAGCTGTGGTAAGAGTAAGATAAATCCTCACATGTTATCAAATGCTATGCAAATATTACCTATAACTCAAAGAATAGTTACTGGGCTATCTAGCAGGGCCCAGTGCGAATAGGAACCACAGCAGAATGAGGAAACAGAAAGGAGGATGGAGTTCTGACTTCGGACATGGGAAGGTACCAAGAAAAAAACCTTCTCTCCTTCACAATCTTGCCTGGAGTCAGCTGTGAAAGTGGGTATGTAAATGTATGGAAGGGGAGGACAAAACAATCTTGTGAAGTAAGTACAGTCACACATTACTATCCCCATAAATGGATGTGGCACCTGAGGCCCAAAGATATTGAATAACTCGCTTGAAATCCCACACTGAGGCAGCAACACTTGCAAATTAAGAATGTAACCCCCTTGGCATTGAGACTGTACCACAAAGTTTTGCCATTTAGCATACCCTTTGTGCTTATGCCCATGTTAGCAGGACTAAAACTGTTCCTTAGATTTATCAACGGTTATGATTGCGAGGATCCATGTACGATTGTTTTGCCAGATGGGAGGCCAAGGTCCTCACGCTGCTGTTTCAATGCCATCCTAGTTAAAGCCATAAAGTCCCTCCGTGCCTGCAAATGCACTGTTTATCATCTCTAACCCCATACTACTGGCTCTCCAGGAGAGGCTTCTACTGCAAGCAATACACCAGTCCTCACTCTCCCCCTTCCCTTGTATTGTATGATACAATTAAATTATGATGTATACTTGTATTCTAATGTTATATTTATAACTGTACATATGCCCGAAGGCTTTAGCAGGAGTTACATTTTTATATCTTGAAAAAATACATATTCAAAACATCAGTTTTTGAAAAGCAAGAACATTTCTTTAGTAGTTTTCCTCTTTTTGCAAGATAAAAGTTGAAGTTCTCCCTCAGCTACTTTATGAAGCATTAGATCACTTTGAAAAGCTTTTTTTTTTTTTTTTTACATTTATTGAAAAGATTCTAGAGGTTCTTTTAGTTGTTTCTTTGCATACATGGCATAGAGGTGACAATCTATTTCAACTCATTATTTCAAGTCCACAACCATTTATTGGGTTCTAAGTCTTGAGATTAAGGGAAAAAAAAAAAAAGCTACAATTCCTTAGGGAATTGACTGACTAGTGAATGTGGAAACAAAACAGAAAATAATATAACAACTTTGTATTAGGCTTCTGTACAGGTTGCTAGTAAAGTTTAGTTGCAGTTGTTGGGGAGACAGTCATGAGGAAAAAAGTAGAGCAGAAGAAGTATTTGAACTGGATCTCCAAGAATATGTATGGATTTAACAGAAGAAGAAGTATATACCTAAGCAAAGAGAATCACATGAGCAGAGACCCAGAAACAAAAAATATAAGAGACCCACCATGTTAGTGATTCACTGACAAGACCAAAGATGACAAGACAAAATATGGTGGGGAGCAGCTTTTGAAGGCCCTTATATTCCAAATAAAGAGATGAGGATTTTTAACTTACAGGTTATATAGATCTATCAGTGAGTTGGTGATAGAGGGGTGCAAGAGGTCATGATGAAGAACAGAATATTCAAGAAAAGACTAATTTAAAAAAGAAGACTAATAAAATTAGCCAGGCTAGTTAAACCGTATTCTTGGAAGACAGTTGTTAAACAAATTTAATTCAGTTTTATAAACGTGAACTGATAATGATGTGTATCAATCAGAATTCAGTCAGAAAAACAGAAACAACTCTAGGTATGTCATGCAGAAATGGATCTGACAGAAGGAACTAGAGACTTAAGATCTGTTGGAAAGGCTGAGGGAGAATAGGTTGGGGAAACCACCACTAGCATCCACATCAGGAAATGCCTAAATTCAGTACATAACTGCAGTGATGATCTCAGCATCTCCAGCACCTGAGTGGTACAGAGGAACTGCAGAACACCCAGAAACCTCTAGCAAAACCTATTTGTCATCTACTATAGCCCAAACCCCTTCCCAATGCTGCCCAAAGGCAATAATGGTTCAGATTCTCCTTTACCTTCCATATCTCGTACAAGTATCTTTCCCTGGTAGAATATAAAGCAGAATTCTACTGACAGAGACTCTAAGAAATTTGTTCTTATGCTTCAAAATCGCCATACCACTGATAGTGTGGAGAAGACAGGAAACGGTATTGAGTTGCCAATAGGCAGTCCAGCATTTTGTGGAAGTAAAGTCAAGATCTAGGGCAAATATTACTTAAATGGTATCAATAGTTAAACTTGCAGTTTTCAGATACATTGGAAAAACAAGGCAACAAACAAAAAACTAGAGGACTACTTCCCAAGAATTCCTGGGCTCTGTTCTTTCCTTTTCTAATTCCCCAAAGTTTTTCCCAATTCAGACATACCAAAAATCAGTGAGTCAAGCCCTTCCCACTCACTGGGTCTTCTGAATTCAGTTCCAACTATCTCAGTCTTAAAAATTACTCATGATGATTCACAAGACTTTTGAAGACTTGAGAGACACAGAAAAAGTTTAGTTTTGACATACTGAAATGGGATTAGGTACTTACAGATAAATTCTCATATGAGAATGATGATGGATTCCTATGGATTTTCTATGAGATTCTCAAACACACAGAAAAGATCCATTAAGTTTTGTAATTCTGACCATCTACAAAAACACACATACACACACACTAAGGGTCCTTCCATGTTTTAGCTGTTTCCCCTGGCTCTTAGGAGAAAGTCCAGACTTCTCAATAAGGTCTACCAGGCACTGGTAGTTATGGCCCTTCACTTCTTCTCTAGGTTCATCTCACACCCCCTTTCAGTTCTTCCCTACAGGAGCCCTGAGCCCTTATTTATCTGCTAGGAATGTACTTGCCTCTATTTCTTCTGCCTCTTATTCATCTCTCAAGGGTCAAGTTTACATGGCATTTCCCTTGGGGGCCTTCTGTGCTTATCAGTCTAAGGTCTCCATTATTCTCCCCTACCCTGTCATATTCTATGCTTTTTCTATACAGAATTTACCTATTGTAATCACATAATTATGTGGATAATTTACTGTTAATTATTTGTTGTATTTCTGTCTCTTCCAGTAAATTTTACAGAGACTATGACCTCCATTTGCCTTGTTTATAATTGTATCTTCAGGGTCTGGCACAGAGTCTGTCATAGTAGGCACTCAATGTCTACTTGTTAGGAGAAGGAAGGAAGGGAGGGAGGGAGGGAGGGAGGGAGGGAGGGAGGGAGGATAAAGGAAGAAGGATGGAAGACAGAAAGAGAGAGAGAGAGAAGGAAGGAAGGGAGAAAGGAAGGAAGAAAGAAGAGGGAAAGAGGAAGACCAGCACCGCTGGTCCCTCTCACCATTCTGTATAATAGCTACTCTCCTATAAACAAATTCCTTGAGGCTATTTCCCTGCTTATTCCTTTAAAGTATGAGAACACTAGAAACTGGTGAGTTTCTTCATTTCAACTTGCTTAATGTATACACGTAAATCAGGACATTTTTATTTCTTTTCTTAGGCCAACTGAAACTTCATAGTCTTTGAAGACCTAAACAGTGGACCACTGCCTCGGGAATGCATATTGCATGTAAGACAGTGACAGGTTACAACAAAGAGAAACAAGAAGAAGCCACATCCATGGGCCCTAGATCAGATTCTTGCCATTGGACAAGCACTAGGGGTTTTGGGTATCTAGTCCAGGAACAAGAAAGCTTTTTCAGCAGCCACAACACCCTCTTCTCTTGAAACTTTTGATCTGTGGCAGCTGCATCTTCAGAGTGGCAGTTACCCAAAAATGAGTGAAATTAGCAGGAAAAACACTTATTTGCATGTTATCATCTAAAATAGGCCATGCGATGGGGAAAGGGAGGAACATTTTGATTCAAAATTACTATAGACTGTAGCCAGAAGAAGTTGGCTGGTTCTTTTCAAATGTGTTATCAATAGGTGATTGTCAGATGACTCATGCTTTTACATGTAAGCTATATAAGAGATCCAAATGCAAAACCCACACTCAGGGACTCCATTTGGGTTTTTAATGCTCCCTTGGGAACCTAGAGCCCTCAAAGCAATGAATAGATTACAATGAAGCATAAATACAGTATTTTCATTTCTGACAGTCTTATTCTAAAATGGCCCGTTATTTAAAGGAAAATGATACCCATTTTTAGCAGTCCAACACTGAAATTTAGAGAGTTAAGAACCCCTCTGCTTGCATAGACTCATAAACATATGAAAATTAATTTTGCATTATTCTTTGAGACTTCGCACTTACAAGACAAGTGGCAAAACTGGCACAGTCTTTCTGTTATTCTGTCGATGTAAAAGGAAAGAACACAATTAGGGATGTGGCAATTTTCCACTCCTTTTTCTGCCCCTTGGCAGCCGAATGGCATCACTGTGCAGAAGCAACTGAAACAGCAGAGATGCTGATGATCAATGTACTGAACAATCTCACAAGAGCAGGTTCGACAGCCAGCTTTAGGAATCCGGTGATGGGCGAAGTCACACAGCATCTAGCAAAGAAACTATTCAGAAACTGCCTGGGTGGAAGAAAAGCACCGAAACGAACATCATGGGCTCTCAAGCCAGTCTGCCTACATTTGCCTCCCTGGCTCTGCTACTTTCCAACAGTGGAACTCTGAGCAGGCCATCTACCCTTCTGTACCTCACTTTTCTTATCTGTAAAATAGGAGTAGTAACGTTATGTCTTGAATGATTGTTGTGAGGCTTAAATGAGCTAGTAAATGTGAAGTGGTTAGGACAGTTTCACCTGAAGCATAGTAAAGCAGAGCTAAATGGTACTATTACAATGATGACACATTCTGAAGAAACTGTTCCAAAGCCTGGACTCTTCCTCCAAAATAAACATATTCATGAGTACCTTTGGGCATCTTCATTCATTATAGGTGCCATACACTTTCATAAATATGCCCTGAATGAAAATAACTCTGTGTTTATGACACTAAGCCACATATAAATGTTCATCTAAGGCAGTTTCTGTAAAGAGCCAGAGAATAAATATCTCAGGCTTTGCAAATGCTCAACTATGCTGACGTAGCTTGAAAGCAGCTACAGACAATATTAATGAGTTAATGAGAATGGCTGTGTTTCAATAAAACTTTATTTACAAAAACAAAAGGTGGACTAAATTTGGCCCCCAGGGTATAGTTTACCTACTCCTGATCTAATGGATTCTTCAACTCAGAAATCTTTGCATAAGTAGCTTCTTAAATGAAAGAATTAAGAAAAGTAGGATTCAAATCTGCTTAGATATGTAGTCCAAGGCTTCATAAGGCATTCTGTACATGTGGGTGAAGTCCTTCCTGACATCACACTTAAGTCCACCTGAGGCATTGAAGAAGTCTCAGTTTCCTCCCAAACTTGCAAAGAAAACCTCAGACTAATACCAGTTTACTTTTAATAACAATAGTCTACCATTTAATAAATATTTACTCTTCAGCAGTCAATGTTCCAAAGGAATTATGGGCCCTCTCACTTAATATATAATGATGATGTCAAATTCCAACAGCACCACTTGCAGAACATACCCACACTCCGCTCACTTCTCCCACCACCACCACCACCAGTACCATCGTGATCCCAGGCATCTTTACCCTCATCTGGTTTATAGTTATAGTCCATCCTCAACTTGGTCCAACCTCAACTTAGCAGTCAAGGTGTTCCTCAAAAAATGTGTCAGGTCATGTCACTCTTCTGCCTGAAACCCTTCGGCGGCTCTCCATCTCACTCAGAGTATAAGCCCAACTCCTAATAGCAGCTGGCAGATGCTCTGAGTTGGTCCTTATCTTCTTTCTGGCCTCCTCTCTTACTATTGTCACCCTCTACTTACTCTGAGTTTCCTGCCGCAGGGGATTTGTGTTGAGTCACTCTTTCTTTGGCCACATGGCTTCATCACCCCCACCTTTAGGTCGTTGCTCAAATACCATCTTCCAAGTAAGCCTACTCTAACCATCCCACTTCAAATCACACCCCTGCCTGTCACCCTCCTTATTATCCTTCTCTACTTCATTTTTCTCCATAGCCCTTACTATATATTTATTGGGTTTTGTTTTGTTTTGTTTGGGGGGGGTAGCTTTTTGTTTATTTGTCTGCTTCCACTCACTAGAGTGAGAGCTAAAACGGGTAGGGACTTTTGTTCACATCTGTGCCTCCAGCACTACTATACTTGCCACATAGTAGGCACCTCACAAATATCTATTCGGTGAATGACCCTATCAGACCCTTTCCCATGCACTAAGTATAGTTGTAAGTGCTTTCAAGGTATTATCTGCTTTAATCCTCACAAGCTTGTGAGCAGATGCTACTATAATCCACATTCTCAAATGAAGAAAACAAAGCCTTGAAAGGTTAAACGAATTGCCCACATCACATGGCAAGTAGTGGAGACATGCCCTTGAACGTAGGCCATGCAGACCCAGCCTCTGTGATCCCAACCACCACACTCTACTCCCTTTATTTAATCCTTTTTATTTAATCCTCACTTCTTCTACTCGAGTGAGGGACTGTGATTTTCCTTATACATGAGGAAAGTGAAATTTAGGGACAATAAGAAACTTGCCCAAGGTCACAAAGCCTGTAAACTGAGCAGCTATGATTACAATTTTCATTTGCCTATCGAAAAAAAAAAAGTCACAAAACTCATCACAGTTTTTAATGCTATGAGATTTGATGGGCTTTGACAAAGCAAGACCAAAAAACTTTTACAAACATACAACCCTTCGCACATTGATATGCTCAAAGGCAACCATCCAGAACTCCCTTGTCCAACATCTCACCAATGTGGTCAGTTATCTGTAGGTCCTTCCAGAACTAAGGGAGTTGACATACAATATCAACAAGCCTGGGTAAAGACATTGCCATCATCCCCACTGCATTAAGGAGAAAGAAGAAAAGAATGATAAACACTCTTGTATAAGGTGACAGACCTGCCTGTAATGAAAGAGAAAATAAATCCAAGGACTTTACATTTCAAATTTGACCTGATTCTGATGTTCCCAAATTAAATTCCAACCACCTAAAGTTCAGATATGTAAAAGTTGGGATTCAAGAAGAACTCAAAGATGGTGACAATGTGCACTGAAAAATTAATTACTCCACTTGGAACACAAATGAAAGGGGTGCCTACTACTGAGCCCATGTTGAGCCAGGAGCTCCTGTACAGGAAGGGAAATGATTGAACAAAGATCATGAGCAGCAACAATGGCTGAATTAGACCCCTCATCGGTAAGAAGGAAGGGCTGAGCAAATCCAAACAAAGGTGGCAAACACATGCAGGAACTGTTGTTTTGATTCCAGAAAAATGTAAAAAAGAAGGGACCATCTGGAAATTCTAATTTTTAACAGGACATGGATAAACACAAATGCTTTATATTTTATTAAAAAAAATGGTAGGTACATAAGGAGGCTATAAATACTAAGGATGTGCTCTTGCTTGCATTTTAAAGCGGTTAAAATTGCAACAATGCATCATGAGGTATCACAAAAGACCCGGTATTTTAATAATTTGGAGAGGGCCACTGATGCACAAAGGCAAGGGGAGGGATTAGATTCTTGATATCCAGTTCTCATCACACCAGGAATCTCATATTAATGTTTGTTAGGAAAAGGAATCCACCATAATTCCTGCAGCCTTAATGTTGAACAGAAATGTCAATATGTTTTATTCAACCTTTTATTTTTCTTCATAAGGTAAAATCTGGCTCATATATCTAAGTGCATAATAATCCTCAAAAATTCTAAAGAAAGACAAAATATGTGCCTATATTTTTTAATTATTTGATAATTACTAAGTTTCTACCATTTTCCAGAATGCACATCTACAATTACAGAAATATTTTATGTATATATGTGTGTCTGTGGGTATGTGTGTATATATGTATATACACACACAAAATCTTTCAACATATTTCTCAAAAGGTTAAGGAAATAAAATACTCTAAGAAAAAAATCTAATATGATCTGAAATGTTACATGTGAAAGAACATTTTAAGCAGGTTCCACTGTGTCTGGATATATATACATCTGCACACAATCAGGATACGTATAATAAAAGGCAATCACGAAATCTCAGAAACTCGACAATGATGAATAGAAATAATTTGATTAGAGAATGTAACCTTTGAGGCCAAAGAAAGCTACATAAAATCCTCAAAGCTGAACTCAATACTTGGGGGTGGGAAGGGAGGAGGAGAAATGAGATTTTAAAAATATTTTACTGAAGTTTCAATTCAGAATGCTTCTCTGGAACTGTTCAGAAAATATGGGCCATATCTTTACTATTATCTACGGCCACAGCCATGGGTGCATGCGTGTATGCATACAGACACACACACACACACACACACACGCACACATACCCCTAAATGGAATTTGTCACTATAGGATATTTAAAAGCCAGACTTGCTGCATTTAAAATGTATGGAATTTATTTTTAAACCAGCCATATCTGAATTCAATGCCTTATATTTTGAGTTTTAATTCCAATCATGCTAATTTTAAGTCACAAACATATATCTGCCGGTAATGAAGGTTGTTTAATTAGGTCCAGATAAAATAGCTCCAATTCTGTTTCTGATCCACCTGTCAAAGCAAATCAGTCTTTTACATGGCTAAAAAAAAAACAAATTAGACTAGCTGATGACTTTTTGAATATTCAAGTAGACACACCGAGGATAAATCCAAACAGAACTTGTGACTGAACAAAAGCCTGAAACGTGACCTCAGAGATGAAGATATCTTACTCTGCTGAAAGCAGGTTTGTAAGTGGGGTCCTCCCAGGGTTATGAAGTCAAGGACAGGGTGCTGAGAAGAAGTAATGAGAAAGATAACAAAAACGAACCAGCACTACAAGAAATCAAATGTGCCACAGCTTAGGGCAACATAACAGCTCCATGTAGTACAAGACAAATACAAACAACGGTGAAAACTGTGCCAGAATCAGGTGAACATTTTGTCTGCCAGGATAACGCAGAGCCAGAGACATCCTAACTCAAGGAGTACACGTTATTCCAGAATTACATACAGATTATTGTCAAGGCTACTAAAGATAGAAAATCTGTCTCCCTTACAGTCTAGTATGGATACTCTTAGAGCTACTCTTACAGATCTAGTTGACTTGTGTATAAAGCACTATACCTTTGGGGATAGATCCACGGAAACAGAGGGGTAAAGTGTTTTGAAATTGGTACGGTGGCCATATGAATGGGAAGCTTTAGGTGGGACGATACAGAAGGGAGGAGAGAAAGAATAACCAGAAATCCAAATCCTTGGAGTCTGACAGGTACTTGCTTCTAGATAAGACCCTCAGAATATCCCACCTTCACATCGTTGACTCCTGAGCAAAGATGTGAGATGGAGTTAGTATTCAAGGTTCCAGACGTAGGAATATCTTCCTGATTCCACACTATTGCATTCAGAAAAGAGACTCATGCCCAGCTGTCTCAATCCCAAGTTGCTTTAAACAAGAGACACAAAAAGAAGAATAACGATCCATGGTGTAAACATTTCATAGAATATATATATTATATATAAACACTTGTTACATGATATTATATATACATTATTGCTTATATATATCATATCTATATAATCTACATGAGTAACTCGATGGAAAAAAGATTTAAAAAAACAATGAAACAACTGGATATACATTTGGAACACAATGAATCTCCATCTTTGCCTCATATACAAAACTAACTCAAAATGGATAGATCTAAATGTAAAAAATAAAACTATAAAATTTCTAGACAAGCCTAGGATAAAATCTTCCTTGGGATAGCTGAAGATTTCTTAGATTAGGACACAAAACATATGAATCATAGGAGAAAAGACTGATAAATTGGACTTAAAAGTATTTGCTCTTCAAAACATGACATTAAGAAAATAAAATACAAGGTACAGACTAAAAGAAAAGTTGCTCTACCTAGCTGACAGATAATAAGAAAAACAACTTTTTAAAAACGGGCAAAAGAGTTGAACCAACACTTGAGAAAAAGTGATGTGCAAATGGCTAATATGCACCCAGAAAGAGGTTTGTTGTCCTTAAGTCATCAGGGAAATGCAAATTAAAACCCCACTGAGATACCAGCCCACATACATTAGAATGGTTAAAATTAAAAAGACTGACAATAACAAGTCTTGGCAAGGATATGAAGCAACTGGAATCTTCATATTTTGTTGTTTTATAAAGTGGCGCAAACTCTTGGAAAACAGTTTGGCAGCTTAGGTTAAAAATACACTTGGCCAGAGGACCCAGAAAATTGATCCAAATCCATTTTAGCTCTGACTTCAGCCATGCCTGCAAGTTACTTGATCCAGAAACTAGAAAACACCAATGTACCTATCAACAGAATACTGCCTGGGAAAGAGTACAAGGTAACGTTTTGCAGGGATGGAAATGTCTTCCATGTTTTGAGTGTGCTGGTAGTTACAGTGTGTGAAATTTGTCAAAACTCCTTGAAATACAAATTAAAAAGGGTATACTTTATTATATGTAAATTATACCTCAATAAAGTTTATTCTAATAATATTAGAGTTGAAAAAAAAAACACTTTAGAAAACACCTATTTGAATCCATTTATATTACAGATGAAGAATGAAGACCAAGGAACTTTGTCCAGCTCAGTCAGACAGCTGGAAGAGGTAACACAGGTGGGCCAAAAATCCCATGTCCTAAATCCCAATCTAGCACTCTCATTGTGCACCTGCTACATTTTCACTGAACTACAGAATTAATTTAAATAGAATTTAGCTGAAAATGGCCTGGAGATTAGGAATTTTAATTCCTTCACAATTAAGAGATTTTGTGAAGACGATGATTTTGTCTCCACAAATTCCATTCTCTCTTTTCTAAGAAATTGATCTCAATTTCTATTCACTTGTTCCCCACTCTAAATCCATGTAGTCTGGGGACTAAACCCCACCTGCTTCTCTAAGGATGTGACCGAGGTGTCAGACTGACATTGTGCAATACAACTGCCACTAGGTACATGTGGCTACTTGAAGTGTGGCTGGTTTAACCTGAAATGTGCTGTAAATGTAAAGTAGAGTCTTTAGCGTTCTCTTTTGTAAAAAAAAAAAAGAAAAGAAAAGAAAAGAAAAGAAAAGAAAAGAAAAGAAAGAAAGAAAGCTATTAATAAGTTTTATATTTACTATATGCTAAAAATAATACTGAAGATATATGTTAGAATAAAATATATCTTCAAATTAATTCCACCTTTCTTTTTTTTTAACATCTCTATAGAAAATTTTAAATTACACATGGAGCCAATTTTGGTTAGCATTGTATTTCTATTAGACAGTATATCCATAATCTTCATCATATAGACTTGCTTTTAGAAATGCCTATGTCAGGTTATAGCAGAACTGGCTGTACTTAATTCAGTGCATATCATATGTTAGCCAGTTTGTGTTGGGCTGTCACTTACAATTGAAAGGGTCCTATATGTTATGGTTCCCAAACTGATATAAACCAAAATATTGAACTACCTTATATATATTGTCATACAATTCTCAGGCACCTTCACATTCATTACCTTTTTTTGTTTGTTTTATAAGGTAGTCATGATGATTAGAAGGAAACTGGGATTCAATGAGAATAAGTGAGCCAACCAAGGTCAAGCTAAGAAATGAACAGAGTGGACTTGCTAAACTCAGGTGTTTGAATTCCAGAACCCATTTCTTCTTGCTTTGGCACCACACTTTGCTGACCCACCTAGAATGTTACTTTTTGAATTTTAAAACAACAGAATCAATGTAAATGGAGGTGACTTGTCATTTGTGGGTCCCTGTCCAGGAATTAATTCACTTAAAAGATGATTTGTGACATGCTAAGATTAATATGCATTTCAAATATTATCAGGCCGTAAAAAGTGCATGGGGACTACTCACATTACTGTCAGAGACACTATCCTATAACTCTAGGAAAAGAAAGTAAGAGATGAATTGTTGGTGAAATAACCAAGATTTTTTTAGAAGTCTCTGTTAACACTATAAAAAGGGGAAAG
Organism: Ursus arctos; assembly: GCF_023065955.2. Lineage (NCBI taxonomy): Eukaryota > Metazoa > Chordata > Mammalia > Carnivora > Ursidae > Ursus > Ursus arctos. Next base: position 33,498,221 of record NW_026622786.1, on the reverse strand, counting down.
TTTGGATGATAAAGAGTTTATACCTCTTCGGGGCTGTCCAATGGAGAGTTAGACTCTATACATTAGGCCCAAGAATGCAAGCCACCAGGAAGATTTTTTTTTTTTTTTTTTTTTTTTTTAGTAGGCTCCACACATGGAGCGCAACGCAGGGCTTGAACTCATGACTGTGAGATCAAGACCTGAGCTGAGATCAAAAGTCAGACACTTAACCGACTGAACCACCCAGATGCCCCATGAAGATATTTTCTATAGATTAAAAGACTAGGAATAATTCTGTGGCTTCAACAATAGTCTTAGTGGACACCTCATTCTGTGGTCTTCAAACTTCTCAGATTGCTTCTTTGGTTTCCCAGATGCCTCGACTCAGACATAAAAAGCATTTCAAAGAACTACAACTCTAAAAGCATATTTTTGAGTGAAAATTAATAAATTCTATATCTTGGATTTTGTATTAGTTTAAACAAATTCCCTGGAGCATGATTGTTCCAGAAAGAGTAATAATACTGATATTTTGTATATGTAATACAGAGTACGAGGCCCCAGTTCTCCACCAAAATGCAGACACCCTCTAAACTTAGCCTAAAAATGACAGTGGACTACTCTCCCCTTGGTCTTTTCTATAAAAGAAAGCACAAGAGTTATGGTGATATATGTCCTGGGTTTGCCAGAATGGCCCTGATTTCAAAATCCTTTATCATTGTCCCCGTGAGAAAACAGCTTATGCCCTGATTAAAACATATGTCCTGGTTTTTAGTTACAAAAGCCTGAGATAAATTTTATAAACCTAACCTTAAATCCTCATCGTCATGGAGCCTGGAGTCTAGTTGGGGAACTGAGGAAAGCAGATGTATCAAAGGACTGGAAGGCACAGGAATTATTAAGTGCCAAAAGACAGGGCACAATCTCCCGAGCACGCACCAGCAGTTAACTAAGTCTTCCTATTTTCTGCAGGCTGGAACCCAAGGGTCACAGTTAGGAACATTTCTTAGCAAGGTCCAGGCAAGTGGCGAGAGTTGCTTAACCTCTCTGTGCCTCAGCCACCCCATCTATAAAAAAAAGCACAATCACACCTATTTCACAGGCATGTTGTGGAAATTAAATGTGTGCCTATAAGCACTTAAAACAATGCCACGTACACATTAAAGCGATCTGCCAGCAGCAGTCAACCACAGCATTAACAAAATCAGCTCTCATTACCACTTTTCTCAAGTGGACTAGTTTAACTTCATACCGTAAGAAAATACTTATATGTTGCTCCTGCAAACAAAAAAAATACAAAAAAATTTCATTTTGTTTTCTTGTGTAATCTGTAAGTCCAGGAATCTCTGGCTACTGAAATTCTCTGAGGTGAATGACATTAGCTTCGCAGCCGGCCCCCCAGCCTCCAGCGTGGTGGAGGGGCAGCAGCAAGTCTAAAAAGTTATGAGCCAGTAATTTTACCCCAAGTATGTCTTTAAAGCTTCCTTTCCAACTCAGTTTCCTCCAATGAAAGTTGCTGTATAAGCAAAAAATATTATTAGTATTAATAAAAGTATTTCAGCTATGCTGCTCCTTGCATCATATGTAATTCATTAGTGGCAGCTCGTAGGCGCGGCAAAATTTTCTTGTCAAATAATGTTTTATGGGTCTTTAGAACATTATACTCACTGGGTGTCCCCACATCATGATGAGACCTCCCTAGGAGGAAAGACAGACAGCGGAGGCTTTCTGAAGCCCTTTCTTGTTCAGATCTGCTGGGGGGGGGGGGGTTCGTTTCTGCGTTTTGTTCAGCCCTGCAGTGCCGGGAAGTTTAGATGCTTCTGGAAAGGGCACGTGTTATTTTGCTCATGGAAATAGGATAACAATGGTGCTAGCTCAAAACAAGAAATTAAATATAAAAAGGTTAATGAAAGGTTTCAGTCATGATCACAGTGACCATGATCAATCAAAGACCAGAGAAATGGCCATTTTACAATGAAAATATCCCAATGTATTGTTATTTATCACCATTGCCGTATTGTAGCAGGCCACAATTAATCATATAAATCACCTGGTGAACTAAATTCTGAGATTCCCTTTTTGTCATACAAGATGGCTGGGTTATTGTTAAAACTTAGGAAATGACATTTTTCTGTTATTCTGATACAAAATACTCCTGTTAAAAAGATCTCTTAGGTAGAGATTACAGGAAAAACTTGAGGCAGGAAACTTCAGTGGTTTTTTTTAAAAAGCTCATTTGATTTCAAGGGTGGATAAATACCTTCCATTCAAATGCATAATAGTGTTTTCTCAAAGGTTTATCAAAAGGGAAATTAGTGGGTCTTATGCTTGGTAGTCAATCATTTACTCACACATTAACCATTACTTATTGAGGGCCTAGTATGTGCCAGGCGCTCAGGTCCGGCCAAAGCTCCTGCAGCCATGGTCCTGACCTAACAGTCTAGTAGGGAAGAAGGCCATTGCACTAGTAATCACGAAAGTGGAAAATGGTATGAAAGACAGAATACAGAAGACCCTAGAAACTTATAGGAATTGGGGTTGGGAGGGTGAAGAAGGGGCATTTCAACTAAGACCTGAACGATAAGGAGGAGTTGGGCACGTCATGGGGAAATATTCAAGCAGAGAAAATAGCTTGTATAATTGATCATTGATGTGTTGCCAGGTCCTGGCACACTGTAGATACATGATAAATATTTATGGAATAGATTAATGCCTATCGTTCCATTTCCAGAGGTACTTGGCTTCTTATACTCAGAGCCATGCCTAGAGGCCCAGAGATTGATGGGCCTGAGGACAGCCTCCTCTTTTTCTTACCCATAGTCCTGTACAGATAAAACCTAAGATGAAAATGCTAGATTGGGGGTAAAAAGAAAAAAAGAAAGAAAGAAAGAAAAAGAAAAATGTCATAAAAGGGCAACTGGGAATCCATGGTGGGGTAGGGGACAGATGGAGAGGAAAGCACATGGCAGTCACTCCACAGGACCCCCCGATGTCAGCGTTTGGGTGCCGAGTACATGTTTATGGGAATTTGGGGGTTCTGTTTTCCCATGAGGTGAAGGTACCCCCTTCCTCTCTCTCAGTGATGCCTGATTTTTTGGCAGATGTCACCTTTTTTTTTTTTTTTTTTTCTTCTCCCCTTCTACAGAAGCCTGATCACTCTAGGCTGATCACGCTACTGGCCCACATGGCGGGATGAGATCTGTTTACTCAATGGCATATGATAACTCCCCCCCTCCCGACCCTTCTATTCAGGGTTGCTGTGTGCCCCCATGCAGTTTGTAGCCTGCACAAGGGCACCACCCAAGGCAGGAAGTGGCAGCTGAAATAAGCCCAGAATCTACTCTCCAAGTTCAATGCCCTGGCAGGAGCTCTTACTCACAGAAGCAGCATCTTTTCCTAATTTGTTTACCCACAGAAGAGATTTTTTTTTTTTTTAACTCCCACAAGTCACCTTATAAACCAGCTGCATTTCTGTTCCTTTGTATTCCTCTTCCCCCTGGACGATAGGATACATGAATATTGGTTTCATATTGGGCAGTAATGTTTTCACACACACCACACACACAACAACACAAATCTAAACCACATGACTACACAGTAAAATGGAAAAGTAGGGCAGAGCTATTCTGGGGCTGGGGACAACGTGATCAAAACGGAGATCTTTGCGGTCCTGGGTGCAAGGGTATAATTTGTTCTAAAATGCCTCTGTGTAAAACTAAGAGTCATTATTGTAACACCAAAGCTTCCATGACAAAGCATGAGAAGCACCGGAAAACTCTAATCTCATAAATCTAATCCATACAGACCACAGAAAGGGCAGAGTTCGTGCCAATGATGTATATTCCTCAAGCCAAACAACCTCCAGGCAACCAAGTTCAGGCACTTCAAGCTAAGACACTCTCCATATGTAGTTTCATCGAGGAAACAAAGAAGCAGGAGATTCTGCCCCTGCCCGTAGAGAATTCACATAGATAACAGAAATGTGAATATGGCTTTTCTCTGGCATGAAAATATGGATTAAGAAATGTTCAACTGCACCAATGTAAAAATGTTTCTTAGTGTGTATGAATATAACATCAGGAAAATAGGTGTCAAGACTAACAGTGGTCACAGGTCACATGTGCCCCTGTTCTACAGGCTTAAGAAGGCATTTAAATATACTTAAATATATTACTCCAATCAAACTTCATGATAATCTTGTGAGGTTAGGCAGGCTAAACACTTCCACATTCATTTCATACCCAAATTAAATAGTTTCTGGGAAAAGTTAGTGACTTGCCCAAAGTCACATGGAACTCAGACTAGAAATCAGGCAGCCTGTCCCCAGGCTTTCTTCACCAAACTTGCAGACTGGAAAACAAAGCTATAGGTCACTTGTACGTGTGAGTTTCTGAGGCCGTGGGATTGCGGTGATAATCCCTGGCAGAACGATTTTTGCTATAAATTATTACAAGTATCCGACCCAAGAAAACCTGGTGGGTGAGAGGTGCTGACAACACACGGCAGTTAATTGAACATATAATCAGGGGCTGCACCACCGAGGTGGCTCTGGATTATAGCAACAGGCATAATGATGTTGCTAAAATTATGCACCCACAATTATCCCTCAAAGGTGGGTGATAAATGAATTAACTAAGTACTAGAAGCACAAACCTTCAAATATGTAGTAACTAGACTGCTGCAAAGCGTACAGGGACAGCATCGTATCAACGAGTAGGCATTCTAAGTGATTCGTGAACTCTTTACTCGTAAGGATACTTTCCTAAGACATTGACATGGGTGCTCCACGTGGTTGAAATATCAAAAAAAAAAATTGTTTCTAAACACACACACGCACAAAATGAAGCATACATTTATAGGTTGGCTCCGGCAAAAGGGACAAAACATGTAGAGAATTCAAAAAGCCTCAAAATAAAGCAGAAATGATCATAAGTTAGCAAAGAAGGGTCATTTCATGATATTTCACTATCAGAAACTTGTAGACAAGGGTTAACCAACCTGTAAAAGATGTTGAATCGAGATGTGGAGAGTGAAGGGAATGAGTGCCAAGAGCAAGCAGGCAGGTGCCATGGGCACCATGGTGAGTGATTTCCAAAGCCTCCAGTGCTGAGGAGAGGAGAAGTAGGAGTGCCAGCTCTGGCGGCAGAGAAGCAGACTGGGGGGGTGACATAAACAAATAAATGTGAATGTTTAGTCCAGTACTTAGCATTGAGTGAGCACTCCATGAATAGACGCTGTAATTATCATTATGGAGTCTCAGGCCACTGCAATGTCCATATGCTATAGATGATTAGGAAAGCCTTACTTTTCTAAAGGCACAGTGTCATTAATCAGGTGAGTTCACACATCTGTCTCCATCAGTATCTACAGTCCTTCGTGTTTTACGGAGAAATGCATGGTCATCAGGCCTTGGGCCTCCTTTGTTGTTTACAGCATTTTGACTAGAGGGTTATCAGTTAAAATAAATGGGAAAGTGACCAAGATCAGCCATCGCAGGAGTTCTGGTTCAGTATATGATGGGGAGGAGGTTTAAAATTAATCACATAAATGAGGATAGAGAACCACCTCTGTATTATGCTCATCTGTATTGGCCAGGTCTCCACTACCATAGATAATTGAGAACTGACTGTATTTATTCCCAAAGACTTCTTTAAAATGGAAAGATCTCCGTGGCATCTATAAGATTCAATTAGAGGGCCTTCATAAGCACACATCTAGTTGAACCAAATGAGAGATAAATTAACCTATCAACAGCGTGCTCTTTCTTGTGGAATCCTCTAATGGCCTGATTTAGGATATCAGCAGATGGGAGGTCAGTGCCCAGTGCTTTCAGAGTTCAACCCATTCATTACAATCAGGTTCATGATGCCACGAAGAGGTTCTAATGAAATACACTCCAGTAAACCTCAGAGGGGGACAGCTTGTGCGTGCACAAGGCATGAGTTTAAGGCAGCAGACAGACTGTGATTTTGTATTTCTAGACAGGTAGGGGGTCCAAACAGAGCCACTGCACATTTATTAAGTTGTATTCTTTCAGGGGAGAAACTCTTGCCGCGACATCTTACCTATAAGCTCCTTTAAGCTTTTAGCCGAAATGCTCTAGTTCACATACAAAGAAAATTGCACTGTTTGTCACTAGTCAATGTCTTCTAACATCAGGGCTTTAGTGGGAAAAGAGACACATTAAAAAGGTACCCGATCTATCCTGTATCTCTCCTAATACCAGCTGAGAGTTCTTTCTTCAAGTCCTTTCTTCTCAAGTTTGGGGGGGAGAGGGTAAAAACTTAGGTATCTTCAATACTACCAAATTATACCTCCCAATCATATGAAATATGTGCCTGCAGGTTTTTTTAACCAAAGTACTCCAGAAACCTGAAGAAAAAAAAGAAGTCTGCTTTTTTGGCTATGTCCACTAACAAATAGCTTTATAAATTGTCTGTAAACCAAATTAAGAACATCACAGCAAGAAAACATCCACTTTTATCATACATGTATAACATCACAGGGCATCTTGCCGGGTTAGCAATGCCTGGTTTTATGTGGTGCTAGCAGATGAAGGATAAGACTGCCTTTTACACGTGCAATACAGATGATCCGAGGGTTCAGTGAGAGAGGCATGTAAATGAATTGGAAATAACACATTGGAGTCTTGATCTAATGCTTCCCCTGAGGACCCACGCTGAGAGGCGCTCTTAGAGATGAGATGGCTTCTTCTGAGTTGGCAATAAGTACTTCAGTAAATGAATCCCCTCAGACAGAAGTTTCTAGTGGCTCCATTTTATTCTGAATTCCAATGTGTAATGAACAGTTCGACAGGGTAGTTTAAAAAATATTTTCTTCCGATTTTGTTATTGTTTTATCCCATAAGCACATTAATACATCTTTTTTTTTTTAATCTCCCTTCTCAGCTAATCACGATCATTACTGAGTGCTGGACATTCTTTCACTATGCCTGCACTTTACAGAGGAAGGTTAGCTTATCAGGGCTAACAATATCCCAGTTAAAAAATTAGAACCCAACATTTTGGCACCAATAACCTGCATTTGAGAATGACTAAATGGTCTACTTTGCCCAAAAATGTTTGTTGATGCATATAAATTCTTCCCTTCTAAAAACAAACTGAGGGCTTCAGAGGGGAGGGGTGTGAGGGATTGGGATAGGCCGGTGATGAGTATTAAGGAGGGCACATATTGCATGGTGCACTGGGTGTTATATGCAAGTAATGAATCATGGAACATTGCATCAAGAACTGGGGATGTACTGTATGGTGACTAATACAACAAAATAAATATTATTAAAAAAAATAATAAAAAAATAAAAAATAAAAACAAAGTAGCAACTACGGTGCCAAGCTTTTTTCTTGGTAATAATAGGTATAAATAACCAGGATAAGAGGTTTTTCTCTTCCTGACAATTAATATCTATTGCTCTGCCATGCCTTCACTACCATCCCTTTGACTCCTATTGACCTCATTCCAGGAACGGAATCCCAATTGTATATGGGTGGTGTACTTAGCATAGCTTCTTCACTATAAGGCTGTAACATGGTGCTTAGTAGTTCCTTCAAAAACATTCTGTGGTTCTTCAACCATGTTACTCAAAGTTCTCCAGAATCTTAAATGTTTGCTTATGAAATTTACTTAATTAGGTATATCCTCCCCTTCTTTCATCTTGAACTTATTCAATTGTTATGTTGTGTGCATTTTTCCAATAAATATGTCTTGGACAAGCATTATATGCCAAGCAATATGCTAAGTACTGGGGATACAGGAGGGAATAAAATAAACCAAGACCCTGGGTCTCACAAAGCTTACTGTGCCAAGGAATGCAGATGAGTAAACAGGCAATTATGACACAGTGTGGGGGAAACAGCAAACAAACCACGTAGGAGGGACACCTAACCCAGACTTGGGGAAGGCAGCTTCTAGAAGACAAAGATTTATCAGTGTGACCTACTGGAATTGGCCAAGAAAAAGAGAGAAGCCTGGAAATCGATTCAAATAATCTAGGCAAAAGAATAGTGTGGGTGAAGATCAAGGAATAGGAGAGAGAACAGTGCATGTCAAAGCACCTGAAAGAGCAACGGAAGTCTCCAAGGGCAGTGCCAGAGAAAAGCCTTTACTGACACTCAAGCTAATGCTGTCCCACAACCCACTGCCATGTCGTCCTTCATGACGTTAGCTTGCTTTTCTTTTCCTAGCTCTTGTCAGTAGAGTTGAAGCTCATTACTCAATAATATTTGGAATCTGTATTTGATCAGCTGATTAAAAATGGTATTTAAGTCAAGGAACATAAGACATGATATCAAAAACCCTAAACACTTTATTTTAACCTCATACCATAAATGCATGTTCATTTATCAGTCATGCGATGTAGGGAATAAATCCTCTCATTTCTGTTGTATAAACCATACCTGTAATACATCATGAGCAATTTCCAGTTTAGATTTGCTTGGGATAGAGACAAAACTTAAAAACAATTTTGAAGTAATCTAAATGCAGATAGGATTCTTACAGTGTTTTCCCCCAAATTTTTTGCCTGTCTTATCTACATCTGAATGACAGCTAATCTTGAACGATTTTTATTGACTTTTCAAGGTTTTCAATTTTTTTTTTTTTACAGACACAACTGTTTCTGAAATTATCTTAATCCTTTGTTTATTTATTGTTTCAACTCCTCTTGAAACCAAGGGACCTCAAATTTAGGGGCCCATTGTATATGTAGCACTTAGAATATTTCCTGATGCCTATTAGGTGTCAATAAATATTTACAGAAAAGAACAAATAAAAACATGATGTTAGGAAAGCAAATTCTGAAAGACCTAGCAAGCCAAGGTAAGGAGTTTGAGTATTATTCTAAAAATGATAGGTAGACATAAAAAGATTCTGAAAGAAGATCATAGCACAATAGACAGGATGCAACTTTATTTTTAACACAACCTTCTGGCTGGGGTGGGAGAGCATGTGGGAGTCTGAAACTGGGAGACCAGCTAGGAACAAAAAGTAAACCATGGGATAAGCAGTAATGGTGAATGTGAATTGGGAGTAGATGTTAAGTGGATGTTATTAAGAAGCATTTGGGAGAATTCACAGTGATGCTGGTTGTTTTCATATATCCCTCCTCCATAACATTAATATCTACCCCCTGCCTTACCTCTAGAAGGACAGGAACTAGAAACCCCTCTTGCTCGCATTGGTATTCTCCCATAACAACCAGCAGAATTTGTATGTATAATATATGTTCAGTGAATGTTCCAGGCTCCAATAACTGTTTAAACACTGAATTTGTTTTGACTCATATAGGAAACTTGAGCTGAATTTCAGAGAATCATATGAGCTCCTACCCATGTTCTCGGGATCTAAAATAAACAAAAGTGAGTCCAAGGAAATCAAGCAGAAAAGACATTCAGAAATCAAGCTGTTTATAGTCTGTTCCTTTTCTCCCACCCCCCCCCCCATGAGAGTCTGCAAAAGTGATAGATCTGAGGCTCTGTCTTAGAGGCAGAGCAAACAGATGCTCATCAGCACCCTTGTCCAGCATTTGGTACAGCGCAGAGCAGTCAGTTACAGAGCAAAGGCAAATGCAACCGGCAGCAATGTTTCCTAAAGCCAGCAGTGAATGAGGTTCTCAGAGCATCAGTCCTTTTGAGGAGGTTTCTAGAAAGAACTTTCAGGAGGACTTGGAGGAAAGCAAAGACTAAGATCAGTAGAAAAGAGGGGAGAATCCTTTAAGCATAGAAATAGGAACATACATGAGATCTAGAGGAAACTTTTTAAAAATCTTTTTACTAGATTGTAAGCTTCCTGAGGGCAAAGACTTTGGCTAATTTTTAAAGTTATTTTATCTACACTGCCTGTTATGAAATCTGGCACAAAATAAACACTTGAACGAATGAACATAGGTAAAAGCCTTAAATATCAGGGAAAGTGTCTCCATACTTCAGCAGGGAATGGTTTTTGAAGGGGTAGTGGGTGTGAACATGATAAGTGAAGAGCACATTTGGGGAAGATTCATATAATATCTGTGAGCAGGAGGAGCAGGAAGAGGAGGCATGCACCTGCTAAATGGTGTCAACCTGAAGCTCAACGGTAGCAATGGGGCCAGAAAAGAAGTGACAGATGTAGCAGATGTAATAAAGAACTGGCGGCGGCGCCCGGGTGGCTCAGTCAGTGAAGCGTCTGACTCTTGGTTTCAGCTCGGGTCATGATCTCAGGGTTGTGGGATTGAGCCCCACATCAGGCCCTACACTCAGCATGGAGTCTGCTTGAGTTCTCTCTCTCCTTCTCCCTCTGCCCCTCCCCCTGCTTGTGCTCTAAATAAATAAATTAGATAGATAAAATCTTTTTTAAAAAACTGTCTGGACTTCGAGAGGAATTGATGCGGGAAGAGAGAAAAGGTAAGGAGCCCAAGATAAATATTAGATTGAGATGAGATAACCAGACAGCAGTGTAATCTCACCAAGTCAGAATTTAAAGGGCAAAAAAAGAGATGAAACAGATTCAGTCAACAGAAAACAAACCCAGTTAGTTCTAGGTTCTTGAAATCAGGAAGAAACCCACGGTAAAGTCAGAGTGAAGAAGGAGGTGGCATTCAGGCTCATAATGACAGCAATAGCTAACATTTGCTGAGAGTCACTGTGCACCAGGCACCAATGCTATTTTGTCTTTACTTAGATTACATCTTTTAACACTAATGGTTTGATTTCTATTTTACAGATGAGAAAACCAAGGCAAAGAAAGGTTAAATTATCTGTCCAAGGTCACACAGTCAGTGTGATGTTAGACCTTATATTCACAACCACCCATCTGTGCTGCTGTGCCTGAGTTAATCTATCAGAACAGTTCACACCTGGAAAGCAGGTCACGAGCAGGAAGAGGAAAGCTTGTGGTCAGTAAACATCCTCAAGGGACTCTTCCTTTATTTGAGCCTGACTCACTGGCTACCTCTGCAGGATTAACCACCCCATTCCAGACCTACCGTAACAGTAATGGAGATAGAAAGCTTTCAAGGTAGAATGGATATTTTAAGTCCCTATGAATTTTTAAAAATATGAAGATTACTGCTAAAGAATACAGAACACATGGAATATACTAATAGGGACTCTCGAATACTGCATAATTTAATTGAGCTATAATTTACATCTTTCTTAAATTGCGTATCAATTTCCTAAGTTTTTAATATCTCACAATTGAACTGCTTTCTAGTATTCCACTATCTTGCCATGCAAACCTATATATGATTCCATCTATTTTTACTGTTTAAAATGTATATATATGTAAATTATTATTCATTGGATCCTTTTGCATCTGAGATATAAATGCTGAATCAATGTGGGAAACATCAAGTGTCTGTTTTAACTTGACTTGATTATATCTAAATATAAAATATAAATTAGCATTTTACTCTTGGTTGTATTTATTGTTGTATTATATCATGCATTAATTAAAAACATATGTGTTTTAAAAACACCTAATTTACAATTCACCTGCCTATACCACCATAAGGCCAAAATGTGTAAAGACTGAAAGATTTACACTAAATTTTCAACAGAATGTAATACATCCTTATTGATTATTTTTTAGATTTATTATTGATTTTAGCTCAGTATTAAAGGTTAAAAAATAGAAAATAACCAGGTTCCAAGATGTCTGTGTTTTGTAACGTTGCCAAACATCATTTTTCTCATCTATTGATGTGATTGACACGTAGATATGATTCAGGGGGGAAACCATTATTAATAGGAAGAAAAGTTATGACTATTGAAGCATGACACTTTGCTGTTTTAAGTAATTTGCTGGCTCTGTGTTCTCAAAGAGAGCATCACTGAAATGGAGGACAGGTTAAGGAGTCTGCACCTTTTTAAAAAATCAAAACACTAATGGAATGAGACATTGAGATTTAAAATAAAATAAGTACCCAGAGGTGGAAAGTGTCAGGATGGCTACAACACCAAATCAAACTCTGTTCCCAGCTCCCTGCTCCCACCCCTGCCCCACCAACCCCCACCCCTGGTTACGGGAATGTGAACCTTCCACAGTTGTCATGCAAATGAAAATTATGTCCACACAACTGACCGTGAATTATCAAAGAAATTCATTTGGTGAAATATGACTTACCTACAAAATTTGAGACACAGAGGTCTCTGAAAATGCAATGAGAGATCCTAGTGGGAAGTATACGATAATTTGTTCTAGTGGTTCTTCTTGTTCAAGTGTTGAATTGATAAAAATATAAAGCTAACGAGGAAACAGTCTCAGCTTTATCCTTATTTTGGTCCACTGAATTGCATCTGTTTTTTCTCTGTCCTGAGACCTTGTAATGTGTCCCTCCCTTAACCTTAACCTTAGAAATAACTGGGTGCTCTTGGACATAAGCAGAAAATGGGGGATGAGCATCACCTTACAAATCCATCATTACCGTTGGGGGGGGATAACTGAAATTATTACACAACTGATGCATTATCTTTGGAATCTAAGTAGCCAACCTCTGAAATGTGTTTAGAATCCACCTGAGCATTTGGGGAGCCTGGGTAGTGCAGTCATTAAGTGTCTGCCTTCAGCTCAGGCCGTGATCCCAGCGTTCCGGGATCGAGCCCCACATCGGGCTCCTCCGCTGGGAGCCTGCTTCTTCCTCTCCCACTCCCCTGCTGTGTTCCCTCTCTCGCTGGCTGTCTCTCTGTCACATAAATAAATAAAAATCCTTAAAAAAAAAAAAAAAAAGAATCCACCTGAGCATTAAATCTCTAACTTAAGTTTTCAATACTTACCAGCAGAGTTTAAAACTGACCCCAGACTGGGTTCCCTGTTCCCAGTCTCCTGCGCATGAAATCATTTACTACATTCCTAACAGAAGTTTCTTTCAAAAGCATAGTTCAAGTTATGCCATTCCTGGTTCCCAAACCTTTGATGGCTTCCCTTTGTCTCCCAGATAAAAATCAGAGCCCATGCATGGCATTCAGTATGTGTTATATAGTACAGCTCCAGTCTTAGCTCCTTCCACTCTCCCTCAAGCTCTGGCTGTCCTTGTACTTGCTAATCCCTAAATATGTACACCCTCTGAAACCCCCAAGTCTTTGCTCATGATGTTACCTGTGTTGGGAATGCTCTTCCTTCTATTCTTTACCTCATGAAATCTTACTCCTCTTCAACGTTCAAGTCAAAAGTCTCCTTCTCTGTGAATACCTCTGACCACCACTATCCCAGAGCGAAATAATATCCTCCTTCTTTGTACTCCCAGAACACTATCATGCCACTTGCACTCCTCTAATTGTGTTATAGTCAGTCGAATCTCTTCATTTCCCCGCAAGAGGCATTCAGGCTTTGTGAAATCTTATCTTATTTATCGTTGTGTTCCCAGGGATTAACATAAAATAAGTGCTCAATAATTACTTAAGTTTAATTAGAGGAAAGAAAGCTGCACTCATATTCCATATAAAATAGAGTAATTTTAACACAAGTAGAATAAAATACCTAGGTATTCAGAGGCTCTTGCCTGGGTCATAATCAAAGATAAGTTTATAGGTTTGCATAAGATGTGATTCTTAACTTTAACAACATTACGTCACTGGGCAAATGTACAAATAAAATAACATACACATTCATTTGACAAGGATTTGCCAGGCACAGTGTGCAAGGCACTCTGGTAAACAAATATCAAATAACTATTATAGATAAGTATAGATAAGTATTTCAAAGAATTCAGAAGGTGAGGTTACTGTCAACTGGAGCAATTGGGAAAGGCTGCATGGAAGGGCTAACATGTGACCTGGACATAGAATAAGACTAATACTTAAAAAGGAGCAAGGATCATGCATGTAAGATAGCAATGGTAAAGTAAATTCAGTGATGACAGAGTAGGCAAGTCCATTTGGCCAGAAAGTAGAATATATTTATGGTTATACTGGAGCTGGATGAGCTATTTAGCTGGAGGTTGGATTGGAGGGGACCATAAAATAAAGTCTACAAGATGGATCTTATTTCAAGGACATTGGCAAGTCATGGAAAGTTAGAGAGTAGAGAATAGTATTTTGAGGCCATTATAAAAAGCAAGGAAAGAGAAAGAAATAAACTTTTCAAGAAATCTACAACAGTGCAGACTCAAAGGGATGAAGAAATGGATTGGGTGCTGGCAATGGAAAGGAAGAACTCCCACGTAATAAATAAAAATGAAAAGTGAATTTTGAGTCCAAGCTCTAAAGTCTGATATACACATGTGGGCTTAAAATCTAGCTCAATAGTCATGTGAATTTAATGAAACTTAAGTTATTTATGCTTGAGGGTTTTAATTCTAAAAGGGAAAGGGAATATATATAGGGAATATATATCTATATATATGTATATATAAAAAGAATAGATACCTATATGTATATATTATAACATATACGGCATAGTATATAACAAATATATAATATATACAGCACTATATAAAATATATCCCATAAGTAGGTTAAGGGAACCAAATGAGATAATGCATACATGGTAAACAGAAATGCACAGAACATAAATGTATATTAGGCAAATAAAAAGGGGTCAAGAGTGACTCCAAAATTTAGAATTTTCATAACTGGGGAAATAAGGGGGTCACTGACACTATGGGAAGCTGGATATAGCTATAGTTTGGGGGATAATGGCCGTTGCGTTTTTAACATGTTGAGTTTTAGGTAAGAAGGGATGTTAAACTATAGGCATCCAGCGAGCAGCTGAAGACCTAGGACAAGTACACAGGAGAAATAACAAGTTGGAGACCTAGAAGATGCTCATTTGTTCATTTAGCAAATATTTATTGAGTACTTTCTCCATTCCAACCACTGTGCTAGATGCTAGGAGGGGTGAGGGGAGGAACTGATGAGAGATGTGAACATAAATGCTGTACCCACACGGCAAACAATCTATTGAGAACTCCCTAATCACATAAACAACTACAAACTATGGTAAGTTAATGTAAAGGAAAAGCCATCCTCCTGAAAATCACAATGGACCCTATCAACATGGCTACCACAGCCAATGCAGAGCGCAAAAAGAAATCCTTCATACTGCTTCAGTGGTGATTTGCTCTATTGTAGCTGAACTTCATTTAGCACTGGCAATTGAGAACTAGCCATTCTCTGATCCTCCAGTTGCATCATTTCATATTAGATCAAAGTTGGTGTGGTCAGTCAAGACATCTGACCCGTGGTCACATGGTTCCATGGAGAAGAAGCCAAGAATGGGTGGTTGCCAAAGGAATGTTTCCGAAACAAAATTTGTCAAGTGCTATGCTATTTGACTTACCCCTGACATCCGACAGAATTTAAAAAGAAAACAAAATGAAAATAAGACTACAGAAACTACCTCCTTCATGCCCCCAACAAGAGTTAGGGCAAGGAAAAGCTTTCTTGTAAGAATCTTGTTTGGAGCAGTAATATAGAAGAGTTTACTATTCCCATCCTTTGTGGTCTTAGAGTATATAAAGTCCTACAGCCCTTCCTCCTCCCCCTCCTCCTCCTCAAAAAAAAAAAAAAAAAAAAAATTTACCCAGGCTACAGTGACAATGAGGGCTCATCTTTACACACCACATCACTTCTTTATTGTAAACTTAGACAAACTCAAAGTTCTCAAAACATACAGAAGAGCCTTCCAAAGTTTCTGCAGCCTTCCTCTCAGATGTGGCATAGCCTGAGGTTAGACCTTTGCTAACACAAGAAGAAACTTGAGGAGTACTGGCTCTCTCCCAGAGTTGCTGGACCAGACAGTAGCTACCATGTCCACTGGGCCACTTCATAGGGAGGCTTATGATAACAACACTAACACAAAATTTCTACTGATGTATAATTTCCCATTCAAACACTAAAGCAACAATTACTTTTCCTAAGTTGAAAAATCACTAACACACACCACCACTCCCTGTATCTCATGTGTCCAACATTATTTGATTGACATGCAACAAATATTTCAGATTCTCAAATGATCCAAGTCTGTCTATACTTACAAACCAAAATGCAGAAAAAAAGAGACCTAGCCCCGGAAGTCATTCTTTCCCTCATCATCTTTTAGCACAGTGATTAAGAACGCACGCTCTGGAGTCAGACCGTTTGAGTTCAAATACAGTTTTGTCACTTAATTTCTTGGGCAAATCACTTAAATTCTCCTCCCCAAATCTGGCATTTGTAAAACGTGGATAATGGCTGTACTTACCACATAGAGTTGCTGGAACATTAAATATTATTGTACTGCACTTAGAACAGTGCCAGGCACCTAACAAGCACTCAAAAAAAAAAATGTTAGCTGATATCATAATAGGTAATAAATTTCATTCTATTTATTCAATAGTCAACACATTTGAACACATTTTAAAATTCTTTCATTGAATTCCTATGTCCAGATAAATAAAGCAGGGTGACAGCCTTTCGGAAGTTTATGGTTTGAGGACTGGATTTTGATTCTAGCAGGTAGAGGTTGGGAAATCAGTGGAAGCAGGTAGAGGCTCATTATCTAAAGGCTACCTCGTCAGTACAACCCAGCACAGGTCAGTAGAATCCAGCATAGCACAATCCTTTCCAGGGGTGGGGCAATCCTTCCGCTGCCTGCACCCTACTGGTGTGTAGACGAATCAAGTTTCTTGTCCCTGTTTGCATATGTATTATCCTTACGACTTGATGAGTTCTTTTGAGTGGAGCTTCACCCAGCAATGTGTGCTGTTACACCGTGCACACATTCAGTGGGTCCCGTACTGGGCTGAATGCTCTGTCACCAAACGCTTAATAATTTTTGCACAAGAGATCCCATATTTTCACTTTGCACTGGGCCCCGCAAATTATAGAGCTGGTTCTGCCTGGGACTATATCTTTTTCACCTTTCTAAGTCTAGGAACAGTGCTAAAAGCTTGATGCATTTTATTGAAAGAATGACATTTATGAGTAAACGGATTAAATGCATGCATGAATGAATGAATTTGAAAATGGTCAACAAGTGAGACATTTCAACCCAAATTACATTTCCTTTTCCCTTAACAGGATGACTAAGGGCCAAGCCAGGATCCCAGAAAGCACTGCTGGGGACGCTAACCCTCCGACGGCACGAAGTACAGAGCACGGCTTTGCGGGGTTCCAACCACAGAGCTCCCACCAGTGTTAATGGGTGCTGGGAAAGAGAACTGATGGCAGGCCTTGCTCAGGCCTGCAGGATTCATTTTGATAACTGGATTCAGTCACATTTACTCCTTAAAGGTTATTAGTTATTTTAAATAATTTTGTTAAATGCTCAAGAGGGAAAATGAAGACGTATTAATAAATACACAATTATACAGGTTAGAGCAACAATGCAGTGCTGGTCATTCAGGAACCTTGTGCTAATTTTAATTAGCTGCTTTCCCTTGCTTTCAAATGTAATTAAAGAAGCTTAGTTGTGCTCAGTGATGCAAGCCACCTTATTTAATCACTAACATTATTTCCCTGAACTATTAATGATTTTCAAAACGCTTGTTTATGCAGAATTAGAACAGTAATTACCTTACCAGTTAATTTTGTACCTTCACATTTCACACCTAGCTCAAACGTCATTCATTTACCACGGCTTCTCTGTCAAAACAAAGAAATGCTTGTTCTAAATGTGCTTCTGAGTGCCAAATTGAAAGCCAAGTTTTGTAACACTAATAAAGTAGCTCCCAAGTGAAACAGGTGTAGTAATTTAGACCCTTCCTGTCTCGAGCTTGCACGTACATGCTATGTCTTTTCTTTATTAGCTTTAAAATGAGAGCTTGGTGTGCAAAATAAGCTATTTAATTCAGACTTGTGGAGCAGAATATAATCTTTAATTTAAACTAGTGCAGTAAAAAGAGGCCTTTAATTTTAACTGGCATGTGCGTGTGAATTTGAATTAATAATCCAGAAAATTGAAACTGTTTTGCCGCTGTTGCTGGATATTGACTGTTCTTCACATGCCCTTAGTTTCACTCACTCGATTTCTCTCCCAAACCATGGCTAGTGCTTTCCTTCCCATCTTTTTTTTTTCCTCATGATGTAGCTGCTTTATGCAACAGAGCTCTCTGAAAAAGAAAGTCTCAGTTGACTGAACTTCCCTTACCGGGGGAAAAAAAAGGAAAAAAAAAAAGCACTTTAATAAAGGAATACTAAATCTGTATTAATTTAGTTTACAAAAAGAATATAATTGGTGTATTCATTATATCTACTTAAGACGTAATTCAAGTGCACTCTGAATTCATGCCTGATTGAACCCTTAGATGGGAAGACGATCTACCCACATTCCTAAGTGACAAAACCCTGCTGAATCCAATGGTACCAATTCCTGTTCTGAAATTTGTTTTCATACCGGAAGCAACTTTTTAGAAAATACCAGCAACAATTACACCTAGGATGCTACACTGACTACGATTTAATAGAACTGAATCACACCCACCTTCACGGCCTCTGCCTAAGGCTTACTGGGCGGGGAGGCCTCCTTCCCTGCATCCCAGGAACACAATGATGGGTACCCTACAAGGAGCTCCTATCACTACATATTAAAGCCTCCATTAATGCAGTGCATTTGTAATGGATAGCACACTTCTTTCCAAAACACATTTCCCAGACTCAACACCTTAGAGCTGCAGCCATGTCTTTTCAGTTAATATCTGCATATGATTTAATAAATTTCTGAGGTAGAAATTAATACTAGCAACATAAATGTGCATTCCAAAATGGCGAACAGGTGGGCTATTGTGCAAAAATGTGCTGATGTGAAATAATGTCAAGAATATTGCAGGGTATAAAATGTGCATTTTAGGGCAAAGAAAGGGGGGGAATCATGTGAATAGGATCAGGAGAGGTTACTGGTTGTGTCTGATATGCATTTAGACTGGCAAGGGAAGAAAAGGAAAAGCAGAAGATGCAGGAAAGTGCCAGAAGCCTGGAATATCTGGGATCAAACAACATTGAGTCCAAGCCCCAGACAGAACTGATGGTGAATACCCACAGCCTTCTCTTCCCAAGCAGCAGCGCCCTTCGGGCCTTTGGCAGAGGAGCCAAGCCTCCTATGTGAGAGGGGAGTGCCCTTCTGAAGGGAAGAGCATGGATGAAATCCCAGTGAGCCCACTATCGGCAAAGCCAAATACAGCTGGATGATAGACAGACAGCCACCCAGAAATAGATACGCATTTATGTCTATACCTTTTGCTAGTTCATGAAGCTCTTTTAATAGAAGGCAAAGGTTTTCATTAATTAAAGCTTAAAATTTAAATCGCTAGAAGGCAATCGTCTGTGAAGGTGAGACTCACTCACACCAGAGAGCAACAGTCAACATGGGTTCATACCAATCCTATGTGATTTCAGCGGGATGGCGACAAAGAGGAGCCGTGTGCACAGGTAGTTTGACGCTGTCGGGAAGACAGACACCTCTATTTCTGCTTCATGCATACTTTGTTATAAAGACACTCCATTTCTTAATCACGGTACAGCCATACCTCGTTTTACTGTACTTCACTTTATTGCATTTCGCCGATACTATGATTTTTACAGAATGAAGGTTTGTAGCAACTTGACTGCGTCAAGTTTATCAGTACCATTTTCCAGCAGCAATTCCTCACTTCATGTCTACTTGTCACATTTTGGTAATTCTCACAACGTTACAGATGTTTTCATTATTAATAGATTTGTTATGGTGATCTGTGGTCAGTGATCTTTGATGTTATTATTTAAATGTTTTGGGGAGTCACAAACTGCACACTTGTAAGACGGTGAGCTTAACTGATAAATGCATGTGCTCTGACTGCTCCACTGAGCAGCTGTTCCCCCATCTCTCTCCTTCACCTTGGGCCTCCCTGTTCCCTGAGACCCACAATATTGCAAGTAGGCCCATTAATAACCCTACAAGGGCCTCTAAATGTTCAAGTGAAGGGAAGAGTTGCACATCTCTCACTTTAAATCAGAAGCTAGAAATGATAAAGGGAAGGAAGGAAGGAAGGAAGGAAGGAAGGAAGGAAGGAAGGAAGGAAGGAAGGAAGGAATGTCGAGAGCTGAGATAGGCTGAAAGCTAGGCCTCTTGCACCAAACAGCCAACTTTTGAATGCAAGGGAAAAGTTCTTGAAGGAAGTTAAAAGTGCTACTCCAGTGAACACATACATAACAAGAAAGTGAAACAGCCTTCTTGCTGATGTGGAGAAAGTGTTAGTGGTCTGGATGGAAGATCTAACCAGCCACAACATTACCTTAAGCCAAAGCCTAAACCAGAGCAAGCCCCAACTCTCCTCAACCCCATGAAGGCTGAGAGACGTGAGGAAGTTGCAGGAGAAAAGTTGGAAGCTAGCAGAGGTTGGTTCATAATGTTTGAGTTAGAAGCCATCTTTATAACATAAAGCACATGGTAAGGCAGCAAGTGCTGACGCAGAGGCTGCAGCAAGTTATCCAGAAGATCTAGCTACAGGAATTCATGAAGGCGGCTACACTAAACAACAGACTTTCAATGTAGACGAAACAGCCTTCTACTGGAAGAAGATGCCATCTAGTACTTTCTTAGCTAGAGAGGAGAAGTCAATGCCTGGTTTCAAAGTTCAAAGGACAGGCTGCTTCTCTTGTTGGGGACTAATGCAGCTGGTGACTTAAGCTGAAGCCAATGCTTATGTTCCATTCTGAAAATCCTGGGGCCCTTAAGAACTATGCTAAATCTATTTTGTCTGTGCTCCAGAGATTGTTGTTCCAACAGACAGCACATCTGTTCACAACATAGTTTACTGAATATCTTAAACTCACTGTTAAGAACTACTGCTCAGGAAAAAAAAAAAAAAGATTCTTTTCATAATATCAGTGTTCACTGATAATGCACCAGATTATGAAAGAGCTCTGATGGAGATGGACAATAAGATGAACATTGTTTTCATGCCTGCTACCACATCATCCATTCTGTAGCTAATGGATTAAGGAGTCATTTCAACTTGTAATTCTCCTTATTTAAAAAATACATTTCATGATTCTATATCTACCACAGATAGTGATTCCTCTGATGGATCTGGGCAAAGCCCATTGAAAACCTTTTGGAAAAAAATTCAAGATGCCTTTAGATACTTTCCTGAATCATGGAAATAGGTGAAAATATCAACATGAACAAGACTTTGGAAGAAGTTGATCCCAGCCCTCATGGATGACATGGAGGGTTCCGGACTTCAGTGGAGGCAGTAACTGCAGACGTGGTGGGAACAGCGAGAGGACTAGAAGCAGCAGTGGAGCCCAAACATGTGACTGAATGGCTGCAATCTCAGGATCAAACTTTCACAGCTGAGGAGTCACTTCTGATGGAAGAGCAAAGACAGTGGTTCCTTGAGCTGGAATCTGCTGGTGAAGATGGTTGAGATGACAACAGAGGATTTAGAATGTTACATATACTTACTTGATAAAGCAGCCACAGGGTTTTAGAGAACCAACTCCAATTCTGAAAGAAGTTCTTCTGTAGATACAATGCTATCAAACAGCATCACATGCTACAGAGATTGTGAATGGAAGAGTCAATCAACCCAGCAAACTTCACTGTTGTCTTATTGTAAGAAATTGCCACAGCCACCTGAATCTTCTGAACCTTGATCAGTCACAACCATCAACATCGAGGGAAGACCCTCCACCAGCAAAAAGATTAGGACTCATCAAAAGTTCAGATCATGGTTAGCATTTTTTAGCTATAAAGTTTTTAAATTATGTATATTAGTGTTTTTTTAGGCATAACGTTGCTGTACACTTAAGAGACTACAGTATAACGTAAAGCTAACTTTTATATGCACAGGGAAGCCAAAAACTTCATTTGACTCACTTATTGTGATATTCACTTTATTGCAGTGGTCTGGAAACGAACCTGCAATATTTCCAAGGTATGCCTAATAACTATGGTTTTGTATGGTACAGATCTTATTTTTTTTTAATTTGGTCATATTTCCTCAAACTAGGTGTTACTAGAGAGAACAAGCTCCTCAAAGGCAGGATCCGTGTTGCATGCACATATCACCATGTTAGGAGCAAGTACTATGCTCAGGAAATAAAACAGGAAATAAAACTCAAAACTTGGTAGCATACTTAATGTATTGCTTGAATCATTGGCTAACAAAAGCAAATTTTTACCAAACTTTCTAACCAGCTTAAGTCCTTATGAAGGCATCTCAGCAATGGTCATCCCCAGCCCATGTCATGGCTGTGCATTGTGCATACAATTTCACGTATCAAACACTGATTGCATGTTTTCCAGGTGCCACGCATTGTGCTGAGCTCTGAGAAAACAGATTAGTATGACCCTGTTTTCGCTCCCATCCCTAGTGCGGGAGACAGACACATAAATAAAGAAGTTGAATATGATGTGGTGTGAATCACAGAGGGGAAAGACTCTCTCAGAATAGATTATCAACTGTTTCAAAAATCTCTAGGGATATCTGCGATATTTGTATTTTGTTCCATGTTGTGGCTTTATTCCTTATTGTATGGTGTTCTAGAAGACTACTGAGGATCTTGTCAGTTCTAAAATGTTGACTACATTTACCTTAAGTCAAACTGAAATACAATAGAAATCCATTTCCTATTGTTAAAATCTCCTGGACCATGGAAAAAAGCTGGTCTTAATTTCCTATAGAAAAAAATTTTTATGAATTTCAAGACACTTATAAAGTTAATATTTCACCTTCTCTGGAGTAAAACATTCCAGTTACAGTTGTCTACCTTCATAAAGGCTATTTCCCATTCCTCGATAAGTAATTCTTTAGTAAGTATAAAGTATACTTTGCAAATATAATTGAAAGTAATTTCCAAGTTACTTTCTGTATTTTTCTATATTATTTGTCTCTTTTCTTTCCTTCTTCTCTCCATCCCTCACTTTCTATAAGCTTATGATCTTGACAGACATTATGCACGGAACATGAAAGCTGATAAAACCAATCCCTGCCCTTAAGGATCTTATAGCTCTGTCAGGAAGACAGTATAAAAATGTGTTACTAAGGAAACCACAAATAAAGTACTTGGGAGTTCAGAGTGAATAAAAATGAATAATCAGAAAAAGATTGATGGAGGAAGTGGGTCGACGTAATTTCCACAGGAAGAAGAATGGAGGAAGTGCATTCTGAGAAAAGAAACCATGTAAAAAAGAACAGAGATTTAAAAAAAAAAAAAAAAAAAAGCATTTGGTATACTCAAGGAATCCCCAAAAAAAAAAAAAAAAAAAAAAAAGGAAGATCAGGCTGGAAAAGCAAGTTGAAATCAAAGTTTGGGTGTCCTTGCATGTCACGCAACAGTGGTTGGAATTTATTATCCAGGGCAATGTAGAGCCACTGAGGACTTTTGAGCAGAAGAGCAAAATCGATAAAAACAAATTAGTCTCCTTGCCTCCTAGAAAGTAGAGTGCATAAAGCATGAGCTTTGAAATTACATAGAATCAGGTTAAATTCTGCCTATTTCATTTGCTTAATGATGAGAACATTTCTTAAACTTCTCCCCTAACCTCAGTTTCCTCCTTTGTAGACTAGGATACTAAAACCTGCCCTATGACATACCATGGAAGTTAACTGCACCTGGTAGAGAGGACACGCTCAACAAATGTTGTTTCCCACACCCCTTTCTGTGTCTCCTATTTGCATTAATGACATCTCAGATTTATTTTGACACTTCACTTCTTTCCCATCCAACTAGTGGAGAAATACTTTCAATTCTCTCTTTACTGGCTCTTATATTCACAATTTTCTTGGCTTTCTCCCTTCCTCTATTCCATTTCAGACCTCCATCTCCAGTTGCTTGTATTACTGTTTTATGCTTCATTCTGGTTTAGCCCCCCTCCAGACCCTCCACCCTCCAGCCCACACCACTGACTGGTTGAATTCATCCTCCTATAGCACTTTGTTAGTCCTATCACTCACTGCCCTAGCTGAAATACATCTATGTAGAATTAAATCCAAATTCCTTAGTTTCACATTCAGGGTCTTTCCATGACTGGTCTTCAAAACCTTTTTTCAGTAAAAGCTCCCATTAATTATAGTGTTTCGGTAAAATAAAACCATTTTTGTTTCCTGTATCGCTCCAGGCCCCCTGACTCTGTGCCTTCACTCATGCCATTTCACTGCCTGGAATCCCTTCCTCTTATCACACTTCATTCAACTATAAAAGAAGCTGACTTGCTGACAAAGGCATTAAGGAAAATTAGAAAGAAGTTGGGTCTTTGGTGGCATCACTGAATTCACTAATCCCAGGGCCCCCAACCTTAGGACTGCTTGTTATGTGACCTAATAAATTCCTTTGTGGTTTAAACCACTTGCATTGGGTCATTTTATTATTAGCAGTTCAAAGTATCCTATGTGATAATGTGGTTATTACCTTAACAAGCTCAAATTCAGCATAATGTAGGAGATGACTTCCAAACAACTCTTTCTATTTTTCCATGAAAATTAGACATATCCTCCAGAAGGAGTCATGTCTCCATACTCTGCACCCCTAATGAACTAGAATCATTGACCCCTTCTCTTCCATTGGTCACAGGAAAATAAAGACTTCAGAAATAATTATCCAGTTGCTTAATATCCCTAATTCACCAGTAATCCTGCCCACTGGCCTAGAAATTAGTCCTCCAAGGTATGAAGGCAAGACAGAAAGCGTCTGTGGGCTTCCTTCCCTGTACACAGTACCTGCAGTGGTTCCCATGCCTGGCTTTACTGCTGCCGGCCTTTCAAGAGATTCTCCTCTCCTCAGATGAAAATCATTTCAGAAAATTTTGGATATCGAACTTTAGAATGAATAAAGAATCCCTTTCTTGCCCCCAGTGTAACTTTTCTATATTTACCACTTTCATTCTCATGGAACATAAGTCAAATCCTCAGAGGCTAGGCCAGGAGAAAGCGTTAGATCCACCACAACCCTGCATCCTGGAGTCCTACCAGTCCCTCTGCTCCCTGCCTCAGGGGGCCTCTGGGAGCATCATGCTCAAAAAGCTAATGTGGCCATTTTCTCCACTTACTATTTCTTTCCTAAAGTTTGTAGGACCCAGGCCCCGAACTTATTTTCCCAGGTTTCTAGGGTAATTCAAAAAATAAGACTCTGATAACATAAAGTTCCTGTGGTGGGTGATCCACTATGAACCTTATGATCTCCAGATGCAACATTTCCAATTGCATTACAAACTTTTTATGTTATAGCATAGTTTATTGGAGTGCATGCCTTGTCTTCCACTAAAACAAGCTTCTGGAGGGCAGTTTTCCTATATGGTTCATCTTCGTTCCCCCAGCGCCGTTTCCCGAACGTGACAGACTCACTGTCAACAATGAGGGGAATATAGAGTTGCTATATTTAGAATGGGATGAGTGAGGAGGAGATTGGAGCCAGAAAGACTACTTAGGAGGCTGTGATCCAGACAAGAGGGCAAAAGTGCCTACCCTAAGTGCTGAAAATGGCCAAGTGTAGTAGATTTGGGAGATATTACAGGGTAATATTATCAGAGATTCTGATGAACTGTATAGAGGAGATTAAGAAAGGAAGAGAAACCAACCTGATTATGGAATACAAAACACACAAGGTTAGGAAATAGCATTAAACAAATGAACATGAGAAAGAAATGAAGAACATATAAGGAAATGGGAACCAGAAGAAATGAGTTTACTTTTAGTTTCTCTAATTTCTGCTGTTAGCAGCACCAGAATTGAACATAACATTCTATTAAGTGCTCAACTGATGGACAAGACCTCGGAGTGTTGCTCTGAAAATACCCCTTCCAAAAGATAGTTTTCTGCCAAAATCTGTTGTTCTTGGTTCCCTGAGAACATGGCTGGTCTATACTTCGCAGCCCCTTCTGAATCTTGGGGTGGCTACATGGCAATTCTTACCAATGGACTACTAGTTTGAGAGGCAAATGAATGCCTTCTCAATGCTCTCCCCCTTGCTACTGCTTAAATCTGACATCAACCTGATATTCTTCGTGAAGAGGATGGTAAGACCCTGAGCGATGGTGGAGCAACGTGAGGGAAAAACCTGGATCCCTGAATGGGTAGCACCAGGCACCAGCTGACCTGGAATGCTTACTTTGGATTGTTATATCAGAGGAAAATGAAATTCATTTGAGGCCACTGAATTTCGATTAGATCTCTTTTTGTTATGACATTACCTGAATTTACACAAATACTGTGTTCTGTTTGTTTGGGGCTCCTATGTCTTTAAAAGGAGTCAGCCTTATCGTAAGGCTGAGAAGAGCCCCACTGTCTCTTAACTACTCATTAAGAAAGCATAAAATATCCACTGAAAGATAGGGTAGACTTTAGGGATAACTTTAAGGGTAACCTAAGGGTTAGAGATTAGAAGTTCGGTTAGCTATACAAGTTTAAAAGAAACTTTTTCCAGCTCTCGGTAACAGAAAAATCTAGGCTGGTTTTTATATATATTATCACCAAAACAAAACAAAATAAAACAAAACAAAAAAACCACCTTGTTTTTATATACATCACAAAACCAAGAGCTTTAACCTCCTTGCCATAGTTGCTAGGAAATTCAGAGACATATTTGTGGTTTGATACCAGACACACTAGCAAATACATAGGACCATGGACACATGATCTGTGAATTCTTGGTCGCTCACTGGCTTTCATTTGCTTACTCATATTTTCTCTCTTTACTGATTACCTCAACGATAACTTCTGCACTCCTAAACCGAGTGAGATGTAAGTCACTTCAACTCATTTCAGGAATGAAATGAAACAAAAGAAAAAAAATACAATTCAAAAGGACCCATTTTTTAAAAACAAGTTCTATATACAGAAGCTATAAAACTTGATGAAACAATGTGTACTGTTCCAAAGGCGATTTCAAAACAGCGCCACTTGGATAATCCACTTTGTAGCCTGCAATTTTCTGCTTCTGACACACAAGAATATATTTATTAGGCTATTTATAGACTTTTTAACGTATAATTTACTGTTCCAAACACTCATTTCTTGATCTTTGCTCTTTACACCAGACATCTATTTCATGTACCGTATATACTATTCAACTGTCATAATAAGAGAGGCAAAATGAAAACACAGAATTATGTTTTAGTAACTCTTTCTGTATTTTGGTTATATTATTTACATGTATAAATTAAATAAATCATTTTCATGAGAGTTTTAACCAAATTTGAATGTACTTTTTGTAATGGTTTCCACCTCCTACGAGTTTAATGATACCATATTGGGAGAATTATATAATCACTGAAAAGATTCTAGAAGGTAGTGCAGTAGTCATGTTATACCTATTCAAAAGTGATATGAAAGGTCAATTCCATTTAAGACTTCAAATATACACCCTAATTTTAAAGCTGCCAAACACCTTACATATAATCATGAACACTTTGTGTATAATAGTGGCAGTGTTAGTTTAAGAAAAATATATATTGGACTTTACACTAAGTGTATTTAATATTTAAATATATTATAATATATTTTAAAGAATTTAGGAAATTTTAGGTAACGAAAGACATACTTCCACTATTTCTACAATGCCCAAGATTCACGGTCTCCAGACAACTAGGGTTGCACAGGGTCCGGCCTAGTCTCCCAGTGCCGTTATACGTTTGGTTGATGATTTATTCAAACCCAGTTTCAAACCTGCTACTAGCTCCCTCATTGCTTTAATGCAACTAGTCCGCCATTCATAACTGTCAAGGACTGATTCAACGGAACTAGGACATTTTAGGCCTCCAATGTGTAAAAATGTCTTTTTTCTTGCTAGCCTATATAAAACTATAAATGCTATTGTTTGATTCTTTCACATTCTCCCCTCTTTGTACATGCTTCAGAAGACATTTACCCAATTTTTAAACTAACCTGTCATGGGAAACATACTTGAATCATAAGTACACATGGTATTTTAGAGATTTTTTTTTTTTTTTTTTTTGCTGTGGTTGATAGTGATGGCCTCTGAAAGCCTCTCAACTAATCCTGGGTAAGTCATGTTGGCTTTTATAAAATAAGAATAAGCCACAGCACGTACAACTTGACAGGAATAAGTGACCAAGTGACTAAAACTTGGTGAGTTCTTTGAAAAAATGTGACAGAGAAGTGACCACTTAGATAATGCAGATTCTCTTCTGTTTAAAAAAAATACAGAATTTACAGTAATGAATGAATCTCACGTTATGGCTGAATCTCAATCTCATAACACGTCAAGAAAGAATTAAACCATGGAAGAATGTGTAGAGCATAATCTATTTTCATAAAGTTGAAAAATGTCAAAAAAAAAAAAAAACCAAAGGAATGGTTAACTGAAAATTCAGGTTATCTTTACATGGGGGAAACAAGGTTAAGAGAATAAGATCTAAAGAGACACATAAGAGACTTCTAAAATTCCTGTGAAAACTTAGAAAAATAAATCCCAAAGATGAGAAAAACAGAATTCTAAGTTTAGTCGGTGGATAGTGGGCAAAACGTTGTTCTGTATAATTATTTTGGTAAGGAAAGCTTACCAATATTTTCATGAAAAGAAAGGTTTATGGTATAGTAGTTCACTTAGAAAATGTCAGTCCTAATATTATGAAAGCTCAGAAAGTCTTCTCGGGAGAATTTCCTGATGTTTTGCCCGTCTCATCAGGAATGTCGACAGAGGAATAAAATGGCACTCGATCTTCTGGACAGCTTGGTGTTTTGTCTTTGGCTGTCAAGCAAAAAGGACTGCAACTGCGCTCATCTGGAGAAGATTAGAATATTCTGCAAAATCAGACAACACAGAAAGTAGAATAACAGAATACTGGCCAGTCATTTCCTCCAACTTGCCTTGGAAGAGGGCATAATCCCACCTCATAGCACAGGGATTAATGAGCCACAATCTCAACAGTATGAATACTTAGAGATGAAAATGTACCTGGGCACTTACATTCCCACACAGGAGGCATAAAGATCGCATAACATGGAAATTCTTCATTCAAAAGGGAAAAAATCCACTTGATACACAGATAGCATTTTATTTTTTAAATCTGAAAACTTCTAAAAATTAATCCTTCATTCAGATAGCCAGGAGGTTCTTATGTGTTGAAATGCATATACTTAGAGGCTGTCAATAGCAAGCTCATGGTTTAAATTCTAAGTTTAAAACTGAACAATTTCGATATTTTTCAGAGGTTTCTCTAAAAGTACATGCACCTGCTCTAAGAACAGGGTGTTTACTGCTATAATTATTTAGAGACCATTTAATTTGAGGTTGAAATATACATGTACGGGTATGTGTATATATGTATGTATATATACATATATACATACATATATACACACCGACAAGCACACACACATGTTCATATATATGTACACTCAATATATATGTATATATATGATACACTTGATATATATGTACATATATATGTGTGTGTCTGTTCAAATGAAAATTTGAGGTAAAAAATGCACTTTGTTTCTTCAAAATTAACTTTAAGGAATTTTTAAACTGCATTCTTCCTCTAATACTACGTACCATGCAATAAGCCTTGTATTACATCATTATATCAACTGAACACAGATACTCCCCAAAGAACTGGCTCAGGTAAGTGGCACAGCTTGGCAGCTTGTCCCATCCCCTTTTGGCGTGGATTCCAATTAAGTCTAACCATGAGGGAATGGCTTTCTGCCAAGAGCACAACAAAGGAGCAGACAATGTTAGTCTTGGGCCATGGGGAAATTAAAGGCAATAATGGAGAATGGGGCTTCTGGAATTGCCCCCTCTGATCTAACCTGAGAAATGCTGAGAAGGAACTGTTGTAAACCAGTCATGTCTTCTTACGTCCTGATCTGTTTATTTTTCTGTCATAAACCATTCATATGCAAGGCTTCCAAATGAAACTATAGTGCGCATAGGCTAACAAGAGGGTGAGATCTCCTGGATCCTGTGTTCTAATGCTTGTGCCCCTTCGGTGGTGTGTAACCACCCTTCTTCATCTCTCAGAGCCTAGCTAACTATCCGAAGCCAAGTTTCCACAGTAGGAAGTAGGTGGAGACCTGGCATTATATCAGCTCCCTGGGTCCCAATGTGGGCAAAGTTGGTTCTTTGGGACTGGAATCCTGATATAATGAAGAGACAAGATAGCTGAGTCCTAACTCCAGCTGTGCCATCGACTTACTGGGCACCCCTGGGCAAGTCAGTTCCAGTCTCTGACCCTTTGTTTTCTTCTCTATGAAATTTGTTCGTCGTTTTCAAAATGTGGTCCAAGGAGCCTAGAGGTCTCTGAAATCTTTTCAGGGTGTTTGTGAGATCAAAAAACTTTTCATAATAATCCTCAGGTGTCATCTGCCTATTTTAGTCTCATTTGCTCATAAGTGTTCAGTGCAGTTGTCCAGAAGCCACATGAGGAGGCCATGAGATTGAGGTGGTGCTAATGCCTTGGTAGCCTGCATAAGCAGATCAAAATCTAAGCCAGAGCCCATGCACATGAATCTGAGAAAAGGAAATAGGAACAACTATTCACCAAGAGCCCAGTGGGCTTTCCCAAATAAGACCATTACTGAAGCTACAGCCAATCGAGTAATTTCTTTGCTTCTGCATCTTCCCTATTAAACACCTTGCCCCTAGCTCCTGTCAATGGAGTGCTCCTAGCCACTTTCGGGCTGGAGTTGGCCAGTGTGACTTGATTTTTGCTCAAATAAACTCTTGAAACTTTTAGTGCACCTCAGTCTATCTTTTAACATATGTAATATCACAACAGATTAAATGTAGAAGCAGGTATGAGAATCGAGCTATCTTCCGTTAAACCAGACCTTAAAGAGATTTACAAAAATAAACAATGCCACCCTTTTCACTAATAAAAATGTATTGTTTTCCATAAAAATGCTTTTTTTATAATGTATTTATTAATATTATTTTTAAATGAATTAATAAACATTTGACTTTAATATCTAATACAATAAATGACAGATGTGACTTACATAACCCAAAGCTTTTCGGGGTCCTCAATAATTTTTAGGATTATAAAGTAGCCCTCAGATCAATACATTTGAGAGCTGCTGGACTAGATGATTTGTGACCCCTTTCAGCGTTATGATTCTTTGATATCCTAGGCATCATCAGACATTATTACCGTGGTGAGTAGCTTTATAGGAGAATTAAAATTTCCAATATATCTTGTCTGATATAGACACAAACTATAAACAAGTAATTTAAAAATATTTTCTTAATTAAACAAAAATTGGTGAAGAATTAAGTGTTCACCCAGGAAACTTATTAGACCTGCAATATTCTGAATAAAGCCACAGCTAGTTCCTCATTCATGGGTTCCTCTGAATTTTGAGGCTGCTATTCCTGAATTCCTTATTCTTTTTTTTTTAATATTTTTTTTATTATATTATGTTCGTCACCATACAGTACATCCCTGGTTTTTGATGTAAAGTTTGATGATTCATTAGTTGCGTATAACACCCAGTGCACCATGCAATACGTGCCCTCCTTACTACCCATCATCAGCCTATCCCATTCCCCCACACTCCTCCCCTCTGTAGCCCACAGTTTGTTTCTCAGAGTCCATAGTCTGTCATGCTTCATTCCGCCTTCCAATTACCCCCCCTTTCTTCTCCTACTGATCTTCCTAGTTCTGATGTTTCATAGATGAGAGAAACCATATGATAACTGTCTTTCTCTGCTTGACTTATTTCACTTAGCATTATCTCCTCTAGTGCCATCCATGTTGCAGCAAATGTTGAGAAATCATTCTTTTTGATAGCTGAATAATATTCCATTGTATATATGGACCACAACTTCTTAATCCAGTCATCTGTTGAAGGGCATCTCGGCTCCTTCCATGATTTGGCTATTGTGGACAGAGCTGCTATGAACATTGGGGTGCATATGGCCCTTCTCTTCACTATGTCTGTATCTTTGGGGTAAATACCCAGAAGTGCAATGGCTGGATCATAGGGTAGCTCAATTTTTAACTTTTTAAGGGACCTCCACACTGTTTTCCAGAGTGGCTGTACCAACTTGCATTCCCACCAACAATGTAGGAGGGATCCCCTTTCTCCACATCCTCTCCAACAATTGTTGTTTCTTGCCTTGTCAATTTTTGCCATCCTAACTGGCGTTAAGGTGGTATCTTAGTGTGGTTTTGACTTGAATTTCCATGATGGCTAATGATTTTGAACATTTTTTCATGTGTCTGTTAGCCATTTGTATGTCTTCATTGGAAAAGTGTCTGTTCATATCTTCTGTCCATTTTATGATTTGTTTATTTGTTTCTCATGTATTGAGTTTGAGAAGTTCTTTGTAGATCTTGGATACCAGTCTTTTATCTGTACTATCATTTGCAAATATATTCTCCCATTCCGTGGACTGCCTCTTAGTTTTTTTGACTGTTTCCTTGGCTGTGCAGAAGCTTTTTATCTTGATGAAGTGCCACAAGCTCATTTTATCTTTTGTTTCTCTTGCCTTTGGAGATGTGTCATGAAAAAGGTTGCTGTGGCTGATGTCGTAGAGGTTGCTGCCTATGCTCTCCTCTAGGATTTTGATGGATTCCTCTCTCACATCGAGGTCTTTCATCCATTTAGAGTTTATCTTTGTGTATGGTGTGAGAGAGTGGTCAAGTTTCATTCTTTTGCATGTAGCTGTCCAATTTTCCCAGCACCATTTATTGAAGAGACT